>NC_089506.1:71256600-72456600 GCF_036850995.1 Saccopteryx leptura | reverse complement strand
ATGTCAGGGTGGAAAGGGTTATAAAGTTAAATCACTTTCCCCAAAAGAAATCACATATGTAAATGAATGTATTTTCAATCCACTAGAGAAAATTAAATAAGATAAAATCATCAAGAGCATTATGAATCATTCTCAATGTTTTCCTTAATGTATAATCTTAAGCTGAAAAAAATAAGTCACTTAGAGATCATCTTCCATCTTTAAGTTATTTCTATTATCCATTTAAACAAGATCACCATAACGTTTTGGTCAATTTCTTATTAAAAAATAATCCTTTTTTTTTTTTTTTTTTTAACAGAGACAGAGTTGGAGAGAGGGACTGATAGGGACAGACAGACAGGAAGGGAGAGAGATGAGAGGCATCAATTCTTCGTTGCAGCATCTTAGTTGTTTATCGATTGCTTTCTCATTTGTGCCTTAACTGGCAGGCTACAGCAGAGAGAGTGACCCCTTGCTCAAGCCAGCGACCCTGCACGCAAGCTGGCAAGTCCATGTTCAAGCCAGATGAGCCTGCGCTCAAGACGGTGACCTCAAGTTTTCGAATATGGGTCCTCTACATCCCTGACTGATGCTTTATCCACTGCACCACTGCCTGGTCAGGCAAAATAATCAATTCTTGATTTTGTTAAAATTGAAATTCTTTTATCCCTATGTCACTTTCATTCCCCAGATACTTTACTTTCTAGAACATCTCAGAAAGTTAGCTATTCAGAAAACTCAATCCCCAATTGTCCTCTATAATCAATAATCTTGTGGGGCTTTATTTGGGGCATAAGAAGTGAGAAATAGGTGCAGTGTTTATTTTATTATGCCCACTAATATTCTAATTAGCAATCGACAGGACTAATATAAGAAGCTTCCCATATAATCTTAACATAGAGTTGATAGTGTCAAATGCTTTCACTGAAAGACAAAAAAGAAAAAATTTAGCACATCACCAGCCACTAAAATTTTTTAAAAAGGTCATCTTATTCACTGGTGGTAGTGAATACAGACAGACACTAGCCTTCTGGAGGGGATTTTGCCAATCTGTAACAAAGTCTGAACATTTTTTCCTTTGTGACATGAGAATTTTTCTACTTTTGAAGATTTATTCTGGAAAAATCAGCATGAATATACATAAACATTTTGTCAATGATATTTTCAACAGCACTGTTTAAAATACTGAAATATGGAAAACAAGTATATATAAAAAATTGATTATAACTATGTTACACTCAAATGGTAGAAATCTGTAATATCCATCAAAAAGAGGGTGGAAGAATATATACTACTCAGGATGTATCCTCATAGACTATTAAGATAGATACACAAATATACAATTATTAATTGTTAATAATCACCGAATGTTAGTATTTTTCTAAAAATGTTTTTTAAATATTGTTAAGTTTTACTGAATTTTTAAAGAAAACAATGCAAGACAAGGAAATTGCAAGAGAAAAAATACAGATTACTCTTAACTTTTTCATCAAAGCATCATTTTTGTTTTCTCTTCTAAAATATGTTTTTTGCATACTACAAAATATGTCTTCTGCATACACATTTTACAGTCAGTCAGCTTAGAGCATATATACTTTTGATTTCTTAATTTAAAAATATCTGCCTTGATAATAAAGTTATTTTTAAAGGCCAAACCATATTCTATTAAATTGATATATCTAACTATTTCACTTACTAATATACCATTCAGCCTCTAATTAAGAGTTTTAATTTTTATTTTTAACAAAATACACATACAGCTTTAGTCTTCAAGTTATTTTCTTGGATAATTTCCTTCACAAATACTCACTGCACGTAATACTGAATTAAAAATTTATCTTGTAAAAATATCTTCGGTATTCTCCAGTTTAAGAGCTTTATTTATATTTTCACTGTCTCAAATAGTAGCTAATTAATAGTAGATGCACAATAAATACTTGCTGAAACATAGGAAGAAAAAGATTACTTATACTAATTACACAATGCCATAGGTTATGAATTTAACAGGTTCCCTCAGGGTCTCACCAACATAGAACTAAATAGGAAATTTATTTTTTATAATTTTTTACAAATAAGTTAATAACCTCAATATAACTTTCATACACATTTAATTACTGGTAAGGCTGAAAATTTTCCCATGCTGGCTTACTCTAAAGTCCCTCTTATATTTACTTTTATTATTTCTACTGAAATCTTACAAAGAAATTACACAGACCCTAAAAATTTTTTTTACCATTCTGTATTATTCCTTTTCATTCTAAATGTCATTGAAATTTTTCTCTTACTTTTTCTGTTGCTTCAGTCAACAGAAAACTGCTATTATACAATAATTATTAGATAATTTTTTATTTTCTACTCCTTTATTTTAAAGGTTAATTCTCATCAACGTGGGAGCAATTAGTTATATTTATGGTTTCCATGAGTATTTGCTTATTTTTTAATAGTGCATTTAAAAAAACCAGGAGCAGTTATTAAAGAATGTTTCTGACTATTGTCTTATAATTGCTTATTTTAGAGTAACAAAGTATTAAAGAAAATGTTTCAAAAGTTATTTTTTCCTTAGACTTCTCTTGACAATATAAAATACTATATGAGCATATAAATATCCTTTTAGCATCTGCAATTTTCAAATGGTTAGGCCAAAAACAGGAATTCATTACAGAACTCTCTCAAATTCTTATAGGTTATGAATTATTCAAAATAAAATATCAGAGAAAAAAGACTATTCATTTATAGGTAAACATGAGAAAGTTTTTCCTTAACTTTAATTCTTTTTTTTTTTTTTGCATTTTTCAGAAGCTGGAAACAGGGAGAGACAGTCAGACAGACTCCCGCATGCGCCCGACCAGGATCCACCCAGCACGCCCACCATGGGGCGACGCTCTGCCCACCAGGGGGCGATGCTCTGCCCATCCTGGGCATCACCATGTTGCGACCAGAGCCACTCTAGCGCCTGAGGCAGAGGCCACAGAGCCATCCCCAGCGCCCAGGCCATCTTTGCTCCAATGGAGCCTTGGCTGCGGGAGGGGAAGAGAGAGACAGAGAGGAAGGTGCGGCGGAGGGGTGGAGAAGCAAATGGGCGCTTCTCCTGTGTGCCCTGGCTGGGAATTGAACCTAGGTCCTCCGCACGCTAGGCCGACGCTCTACCGCTGAGCCAACCGGCCAGGGCCACTTTAATTCTTCTTATGAAACACATAGCTATTTGATAAATATACTTACTGTTACAGAATAGATAGTAAGCTAAATATGACTTCATTAATAATTTTATGGCTTCAATTTAAAAGGTACTTCAAAAGATGACCTACCTGGCTGAGTTTTTCCATATGTGCTACCAAAAGGGGAAACCGGTGAACTAGTGTTGAGTCATTCTCTGTGCTAACTTGTTTAACAATTGATCGTAGAAGTAGTTCTCCATCATATGCAATAGGGAATATAGAAGTCAACTTAACAGAAGTGTGACATAGAGCTGACATAACAGCTGCTAGGAGTCGACTGCTGGATGTCTTGAAATTTGCTTCTTGGATATCCTTTTCAAAACAAAAATATGAACCCCACCAAAGAAATACTGCATCAGTATAATCCAAATTTCTGGGTATGTAAAAGGTAAGCATTCTTTAAAATCATACCAAAATTTTCTAGAATTCAATCATTGTTTAATTGTCTTGTTAAAGAATAATGTCAACACTTTTAAGAACAATTGTTTAAGTTACTACCCAATAAAGGTAGAAAACTATGAAATATAATCAAGAAATATCATCCTCCTGTCCTCGAGCAGATTTTATGTATAGTTAATGTATCTTCGAAATCATAGTCCTCTGAGGCACTATTCTCAAAGAAAGGCATCAAAAAGGCCCCAAATAGTATACATCTAAGTCATTCCCAGTAACAAGCACTGAAACTATTTTCCTCAAATAATAAATTGTAATTATGTCATCACCTAACAAGGTACATTCAGGAAATATTAGTAGCAGACATGTAAAATTTTGTAACAAAGAATTAAAAACCCATCAATACAGGATATCCTAATTCATGATGGAATTTGTGTATTCATTGTACACATTACTTAGTTCTACCTTTTTCTTTATCTCATGGCACCTATAACCTAATTGCTAAAATTCTGTTGCACATCAAAAAATGTAGTTTTTGCAGATATGACAAAAATATTAATAGTAATTACCAACCCTTTTTGCTCCAAAGTGATTTTAAAAACTCATGTGCCTATATTTGTATATAAGGATTTCTTATACCAAGAATTAACCAATCAGATACAACCTTGCTATATAACATGACCAACAAGATACAACTCTCTTATACAACCTATATTTTTATGGTTCAAGACAGGGCATTCACACTAGACAGCTATTGTTGAGTTGGCTGTTGTCTTTTTTTTCTATTTGTTGATGTAAGGCAAAAAGAGATCAGTGCTCCTAACTAATCAAATACTGCATGTTTGGGGTGGTTTTTTTTTTTGTATTTTTCCAAAGTTAGAAGCGGGAGACAGTCAGACAGACTCCTGCATGCACCCAACTGGGATCCACCAGGCATGCCCACCAGGAGGCGTTGCTCTGTTGCTGCTAGAGCCATTCTAGCACCTGAGGTGGAGGCCATGGAGCCATCCTCAGCACCCAGGCCAACTTTGCTCCAATGGAGCCTTGGCTGAGAGGGGGAAGAGAGAGATAGTGAGGAAAGAGGTGGTAGGGTGGAGAAGCAGATGGGCTTTCTCCGGTGTGCCCTGACTGGGAATCGAACCCGGGACTTCCACATGCCAGGCTGATGCTCTACCACTGAGCCAACTGGCCAGGCAAGATACTGCATGTTTTAAAAATTATGTGGCTCACTGTTGAAAATCACTGACTCAGTTCATCAAACATACATTACAAAGATAGACTAATAGTAAAAACAACATTCCAAATGTTAAACCAAGTTAGCCTAGTCAACAGCAAAGGAAACAACCATATCAGACTGGCTTTTTAATGTTAAACCTCCCCTGCAATTCTAAAATAAATCCCATTTTTTATAGTTAGATTTGACAATATTGTCAAAAACTTTTCCATCTATGTTTCTGAGTAATATTTGTCTATACTTATCTTTTCTTTTAATATCTTTATCAAATTTTGGTATCAGGATAAAGTTAACTTGATGAATTAGCTAGGAAGTATAGCCTCTTGTATTTTTTGAGAGTTTGTAAAGGATTTTTATTTTCTATGTTTAAAGAATTCTCCAATGACAATATATGGGACTGGGGTTTTCTTTGTGGTCAAGTCTTTGATAATAAATTCAACTTTTAATGGAAATGAGAAAATTCAGATTTTTCTACTTATTATATGTGTGTTTGCTTAAGTCATATTTTACAAGAAATTTTTTCTATTTTATTCAAAATTATAATTTATTGGTAGAAACTTGTTCATAATATTCCCTTATTATCATTTTGATGTCTGTTGAATCTGTAGTGATATTCCCTATTTTATTCCTGATAATTATATTTTTTCTTTCTCCCTTGTCTCTTAATCAGATTCTCTCTAGTTTTTAAATTGTGTCTTATTTTCAAAAAACTAGCTTTTATTTTTAATAATTTTCTCTAGTCACTATTTCACCAATTTCTGTTCATATGTTTATTATTTCCTTCCCTTCTCTTTGTTACTTTCTTCTTTCTTTGGGTTTGATTAGGTAGCTCTTCTTTCTAGTTTCTTAAAGTAGAAAATTAGATCATTGGTTTGAACCTTTCTTTGCTAGTATAAACATTTAAAAGCATAAATTTCCTCTGTAAGCAATGTTTTAGCTACTTCTGAAAAATGTTTATATGTTATCTTTTTATCTTTTAGTGTGAAATAGTTTCTAATTTCCTTTGCATTTTTTCTTTGATTTACTGGTTACTTCAAAGTCTTGTCTATTTGGTGTGTTTCTTGATATATTTTGCTATATATTTCTAATTTAATTCTATTGTGCTCTGGAAACACTTCTTGTAAGATTTTAATCTTGTGAATTTTTTTTTCTTACAAAGACAGAGAGAGAGAGTCAGAGAGAGGGATAGAGACAGACAGACAGGAACGGAGAGAGATGAAAAGCATCAATCATCAGTTTTTCGTTGCGATACCTTAGTTGTTCATTGATTGCTTTCTCATATGTGCCTTGATGGTGGGCCTTCATCAGACCAAGTAACCCCTTGCTCAAGCCAGTGACCTTGGGGCCAAGTTGGTGAGCTTTGTTCAAACCAGATGAGCCCGCACTCAAGCTGGCAACCTCGAGGTCTTGAACCTGGGTTCTCCGCATCCCAGTCCGACACTCTATCCACTGTGCCACCGCCTGGTCAGGCAATCTTGTGAAATTTACTAAGGTTTTTTTTTTATGGCTTACTATATTATCTGTGATAGATCTTTGTGAATATTATATGTATATTTGGAAAGAATTTGAATACTGAATTTGCACATTCTGTTTTTTAAATGTCAATTAGACCAAGGTAGTTGATAGTGTTGCTCAAATCTCTTATCCCTACAGAATTTTGTCGTTATTCTATTAATTACTGAAAAAAAAATACTGAAAAAGAGGCAGTGAAGTCTTCAACTATAAATGTGAATTTATCTATTTGTCTCTTTAGTTTTCTGAAATATTTTGCTTCTGGTGTTTTAAAACTGTGATTGGTACATACACGTTTATGAGGATTATGGTTTTTCTCATTAAGGAATGAATTATGTCAGCATGCAAGTTCACTCACAGCTCTCTCCCGACTGACCTGCAGATACGGCGCAGTGGGGCTGCCCTTTTAGTGCTGCCCTGCCTCTTGCTTACTCACTACTGTTCTTTCCCTCTTTTACAAACACTCACACACCCATATACACATACTCACTCACACACACACACTCACTCATCCATAGGTTCATCAGCCTGACAATTTTATAACTAAAAACTGATATAACAGAAAAAAATCTTTTTTGAACTCTGAGTATTAAATTATATACACCAAACATTTTCTGATTTACCTTTTATAAAAGTTACAAAGATTGAGAAAACTAGTTTTTATTTTCTTGAAGAGCATTAAGTAATATACTTTCAATTAAAATTCTATAAACTTAAAATACCTGATCCAAACAATTCAGCAGATCACAAAGGCAAGCCCACTGTAAAGCAGGAGTTGGGTAGAAAGAATGAAAACAGGCAGTAAAAGTGTTATGACACTCCTGAAGGACAGCTTCTAGGAGACTCAAGGGTTGACTGAGATATCCTTGAGGATCATTATCCAACTTCACCATGCAGTGATCAACTCCTTCTGATAAAATTTTCCTTAACAAAGTTCTGGTTTTTCCAATACATTCTGCTAATTTGCTAGTTTCTTCTACAACTGCTTTTCCTGTAGCTTTAAGGGAACAAAGCAGATAGCTAATTAAATAGAATAATACATAAGCATAAAAACATTCAATAAAATTCAACTAAAAAAATCACAAGTATTCATAACCTAGAAAGGAAACAAATTAGATAAAGTGTGGTCCAAAATTATTTCTTTTTAAAATCTGAACAGAAAAACAAGCAAAACAAAACACTGGCATCAGCATGCAAGTCCAAATAAGTTGTTCAAAATATTTTTATTTAACAGAATCTGTTTAAAGTAACACTTTACTAGAGTATTTTAGTCTAATATGACTTTTTGTTTTCAGAATGACATAATGTATATATTTTACTCTTTATAAGTCAATAAATAAGCATCACATAACAAGCTGAAAACGTCCTACATTGTGGATGGATCATGAGAATTCTTGTGTTTTCTGTTCTAAGGCTTGTGTCCAATTATGAGAATTTTTGGTTTTTCATTGTTGTCATTTAGAGAGAAACAATGTAACGAAAAACGCATTCACTCAAGTTAAAAATTACAAAAGGAATTAAGAGTGATTAGTCTCTTGTCATTAGTAATAAAAATAATTTATCTGGCCACCGGGTAAAGCTAACAATAAAACTACTGGTCTGCAATGTGTTAAGAAGCATGTTAAAGGCAGATGGGGATAATAAACTCTTGGCTATCCCCATATAAACCCTCTCAATTCTCAAATATTTTCTCCCCTAATGTCATTTAAAAAATGAATCATACCTGACACTGGGTAAATTTCACAAGTATAGACACGCAATAACCTCAGACAACAGGTACCGACAAAGCGTAATCTCTCCAAATCTAGAAGTGTAGCAGTGAACTGGAATCCTTTTAATCCTCTAAGTTCTTCAACTCCTAAAACTAAGGTGGTCCAGCTCCAGTGAAGAATACTTAACAATGACTCAAAACAATCCTAATCCAGAACATAAAGAAAGAGATAACAATTAGATCAAATGACATCATAGGTTGAAACAAATGGAAAGATGACAATCAACTTCAAAACTTTATCTTGAAGTTTCTTACTGAGTCTTCGTAGGCCAAATAACAGACATTTTATTAGTCCATTCATTAAACTGGCTTTAGAAGAATCTCTAAAGCTTGACAAAAATGGTAGTTATGTATTTAAAAAACAATATTCTTCAGTATTTACGTATTTAAAAACACATTTTTAAGGTTCTTAACTACTAACCAATTTTGTTTATTATAGAAGGAAAAAAACACTTATAAATGTATGTTTACTTGAAAGAAAAATAAAACTGTTATTAATGTGCAAATAAACCAAAAGTATTTTAAACACTTGAATAATATTTGAATTTAATAAAGTATTTTAGCATAACAGTGATATTAAAAAACTTATTTTATATCAACATATAAAACTTTACAGTACAAATTAAGCCAACTCTTAATGAGCAAGTTAAAAGAAGATAAAAATTGACTCAAAAAATACTAAAAAAAATTCTTATTCAGATTTTTTAAAATTCTAAAATTAGGGTTTACAGGGGTGAGAAGCCCTGTAGTTATAGCTGGTTTATAGGTTTTATCATGCTTACATAATGAGAGATAATAGATGAATCTTAAAGCAAAGCACTTATTCCCTCATTCCCACCAAATTCTAGTTCTCTGGTATATATTATCAAGAATAAGAGTTCAGAGCTTTATTTTTTAAAGAAATGATTGAATAAGTTTTCTATATAAAGATTACAGTTATCTAATTACCACAAAGCCACTTAGACATAATTATAAAAAAATAATAAGCACAGAAAAAAGAGGTAACTAAAAAAGAAACAACAGAATCAAAGATACTTATTTGGATCAAAAGATAGCAAAATGATCTTAACACTATAAAAATCCAAGTTATCAAGAAGCCAAAATTCTTGTAGTTTCATATTCAAAGCTCATTCTCTAAGAACTGCCACAGCTCTTTTAAAAGGCCAATTTGGTATAATAAACCAAAATTTAAATAAACACACTTCCAGTAGAAATACTGACATAAGTACATAAGTAATCAGAGACAAATATATATGGATATAAAAGTAAAATTTAGAAACAAACAGTTCTCTGCTAGGAATAGAGCTGAATAAATTAGAACACAGTGGGTCCTCAAATAATGCCTTTTCTACTTGACATCATTTTAATGATGAGGTATGTAGGAGCTAACACTTGTTTATATAAATTAGCCTATGGTAAATTGGTTTTATTATATACCATTTAGCGTATGGTGCAGAACCTATCAATGATGTTAAGACTTACTATATAACCATTTATGGAATATGATGCAAACATTAGAAAAAATCGAAATAGGGCTAAATGTACTAATGTGGAATATGTCCCCAGTGTGTACTAGAGAAAATAATTTTTTTTCACAGAGACAGAGAGAGGAACAAAGAAACATCAATTCTTCCTTGTGGCACTTTAGTTGTTCATCGATTGCTTTCTCATATGTGCCTTGACCAGGGGGGCTACAGCAGAGTTAGTAACCCCTTGCTCAAGCCAGTGACTTTGGGCTTCAAGCCAGTGACCTTTGGGCTCAAGCTGGCGACCTTGGGGTTTTGAACCTGGGTCCTCTGTGTCCCAGTTCAACACTATCCACTGAACTACCGCCTGGTTAGACTATACTAGAAAATTTTGAAAAACAATGATTCAAAACTTGAAGTATGATCAAACACAAATAAAAAGGTTCACATCATACTGTATATACAAACCAATAAATGTGTATATGAATAAAAAAATACTCCAGAAGAAAATACAGCAACATGTAAATGGTAGTTTCATATAGTACTAACTGGGTAATGGGGAAAAAAAACTTTAATATATGTTTAGTTTGGTTTTATCGCTACTCTACCCTACTCCCTACCAGAGACATGTATTAATTTTGTGTTTCAAAAAACTAATAAAAAGGGAAAAAGCATTTCTCTTTGCTTTTTACTAATAGGACAGACTACCAGCTACATTAATAAATCACATTCATATAGTACCTTATAATTTGAAAAGAATTTCTGTATCCCTGTCATTAAAAATTCAAAATGACGCTATGATATAGTTTATGTAGTTAAATTGCATAAGCATCCTTATCTAATAAGTGAAAGAGCAAGACTTCCTGAGCAAGACTACCATGATACTTTAATTATATCATGGTGACTTTCCATTCTTCAGAGATAGTCCCAAAAGCTTGTTGAATCTTTAAATGTAGAATGGTGATGTCAAGTGAGACTCCATCTATTTATAGTTCCTAAAGCATTATAATAACATTTTCTGGTCAACACCACCCCTAAGTTTTCCATCACTGTCTAACTCTTTCAGCATATCTATTCATACACAACTTATTAAAAAATTCACCAGTTATGTCAGAAATAGCAAGGTATGTTAAAATCATTCACGATTTCTATTTTCCTATTATTTAAAGTGTGTATCCTTGGGCCTGGAATGTCAATGCTAATACAAAAACAAATTGGAGTTCACAAAGCTATGCTGAAATAAAGTCTTAGAAGAGTGGGAAAATGATAAACATCAAATAAAACTGAGCACTGTATAGAAAAACTGAAATTTAAAAAATTGGCTTACCACTGAGACAGTTCTTGCAAAAGATCTCTTTAAAATGTGTACAGGTTCACTGGTTTGCTGTTTGCCTTTTGATGCACTGCCATCACTGGTTGGAAGTCTGAAGGTAGCAGACACATATAAATTTAGGCTGGAAGGCCAATGACATTTTTCCTTTCAAAATATACATTTTTGTAACAGTGAAATAATGAAATTATACATTTAAATATTTTTGTTGGGTGAAATGCCAAAATGGGGCTTCTAAGGAACATTGTCCAATTTATTTTGTCATTTATTTAAATCCCACCTTTGTAAGACTGGATAGTAGTGAATCTCTTACTAGACAACATATATAACTTACATTCTGTATTAATGCTACTATTAAATTCTACTCTTTAAAATTTATTCAACAAGTGTACCCAGGAGTAGTCCAAGCAACTTATATTCATAACGCTACATATTATAAATTTAACTATAATTGAGAGCATAAAAACAAACAAATATCACTTCTTGGGAAAAGTGATGTTTATACATATCCAGATTCTTAAAATGATTTCTAGAAAGGAAGATATAGAATCACTGTTTGAGAAGTATTTCCTTTGATTTTTACTTCTTAAAGTAAGAATGGCACTTTGAGTGAGGGTTTACATCTATTTGCATACTTTATTCTAAAAATTACTGCAGTAATCTTTTAGAAGTAAATGGATATTAGCATATGCTTTCATATGTCTCAATTACAGTAAAGTACTACAAATTTTTAAATAAAGGGTCAAAATAATATATAAATATTATACATAAGTCAAGTTATTATTTGAGTTTTCAAGTAAATGTGAAAAACTTTCATCAGCATGGAATTTTCCAATTCATTTCATCACAAGATGAACAAGAAAACATAAGACTGCAGCAAATTAATCAGGCCTACACCAAAGCCTCTTTCTAACGCCTTGATTTCATTTCTCTAAGACAAATTGTATTAGTTTATAACATTCAGAAACTATATTTCTGGTATATATACCAGAAACTGGTAATATAATCAACACAGATTAAAGATCAGGGTGGGATATATATAGTCAAATAATTTTTGATAAAGGGGCCAACAACACACAATGGAGAAAAGAAAGCCTCTTCAACAAATGGTGCTGGGAAAACTGGAAAGCCACATGCAAAAGAATGAAACTGGACTACAGTCTCTCCCCCTGTACAAAAATTAACTCAAAATGGATCAAAGATCTAAACATAAGACCTGAAACAATAAAGTACATAGAGAAGACATAGGTACTCAACTCATGGACCTGGGTTTTAAAGAGCATTTTATGAATTTGACTCCACAGGCAAGAGAAGTGAAGGCAAAAATTAATGAATGGGACTACATCAGACTAAGAAGTTTTTGCTCAGCAAGAGAAACTGATAACAAAATAAACAGAAAGCCAACTAAATGGGAAATGATATTTTCAAACAACAGCTCAGATAAGGGCCTAATATCCAAAATATACAAAGAACTCATAAAACTCAACAACAAACAAACAAACAATCCAATAAAAAAATGGGAAGAGGATATGAACAGACACTTCTCCCAGGAAGAAATACAAATGGCCAACAGATATATGAAAAGATGCTCATCTTCTTTAGCTATTAGAGAAATGAAAATCAAAACGGCAATGAGATACCACCTCACACCTGTTCGATTAGCTATTATTAGCAAGACAGGTAATAGCAAATGTTGGAGAGGCTGTGGAGAAAAAGGAACCCTCATACACTGTTGGTGGGAATGTAAAGTAGTACAACCATTATGGAAGAAAGTATGGTGGTTCCTCAAAAAACTGAAAATAGAACTACCTTATGACCCAGCAATCCCTCTACTGGGTATATACCCCAAAAACTCAGAAACATTGATACGTAAAGACACATGCAGCCCCATGTTTATTGCAGCATTGTTCACAGTGGCCAGGACATGGAAACAACCAAAAATCCCGTCAATAGATGACTGGATAAAGAAGATGTGGCACATATACACTATGGAATACTACTTAGCCATAAGAAATGATAACATCAGAACATTTACAGCAAAATGGTAGGATCTTGATAACATGATACGAAGCGAAATAAGTAAATCAGAAAAAACCAGGAACAACTGCATTATTCCATACGTAGGTGGGACATAAAAGTGAAACTAAGAGACATTGATAAGAGTGTGGCGGTTATGGGGGGGAGGGGGGAATGGGAGAGGGAAAGGGGGTGGGAAGGGGCACAAAGAAAACAAGATAGAAGGTGACAGAGGACAATATGACTTTGGGTGATGGGTATGCAACATAATTGAACGACAAGATAACCTGGACTTGTTATCTTTGAATATATGTATCCTGATTTATTGATCTCACCCCATTAAAAAAATAAAATTATTAATTAAAAAAAAAATCAGGGTGGGGCAAAAGTCAGTTAACAATTGCTCGTATGGAAAACAATACAATAATTAAAAAGTATAATAATAAACTTTGTGTTTTGCATATTAACAACTGTAAGCCTACTTTTGCCCCAACCTATACAAGCCATTAATATACTGTAATTGGCATAATACAGATAATCTGAGTCTTGAGGTAATGTTTAAAATTAATCTTGATGTAGAAAATGGGTAAAAATATACAAACATTAAATGATTTTGTTAAATACAGCTATATTTCTACTAGATTATAATTTGCTGAATGCTTCAAATAATTTCTCACTTTTTAAATCATAGTGTATAGTGATCCTAGTTAATTATAGCAAAAAGTAAACATTATTTAACTATAAACATGCTAAATACCTGTATAATAATTGAGGTATCTGACCAGCATTAACATCTGTACCATTATTTGATTTCTTTGAACTCTTAAATTGGAAAACAACCCTAAAGAAGAGAAAATATAACAATGACACCAAAACCAACGTGGTTCAGGATTCACTGAAAAAATAAGTAATTTAACAATCATGTTTTCAAATATGTTAATGAACTGACATACATTCTTTAAGAAAAAGAAATACAAATAAAAATATATTGTTCTGATTTTAATACTAGCTCTGAATTGCTTAATCAATAAAATGAAGAAACTGAACCTGGTCAGGAACTACTAGGTGAAGAGCTGTCCTGTCCCTCCTAGCTCAACTTTAACCAGATTAAGAAGCTTTTAACAAAATATTTCAATTTACAAACAGTTTAAAAGCTGATTAATTAGATACACTATAAACTTTCGCTTCAAAATGCTATGATATTCCAAGGTTGAACTGTATTTGGGAACCGTACAGTCTAGGATCTCCCCAGTTCCATCCAGCACACAGTCTTACAGTAAGTCCAAAAGGACACATACAGTAAGACTTAATTTTTCTGCAGTCTTCTACTTGAATGTTCAGCAACATGAAATTCACCTGATAAGTTAGTCTATTCTTTTTTTAGTTAGCTCTGTTTTGAGTTAAACAAAATTACTTGAAATATGCTATTATATAACATTTATTTAACTATTATAACTATTACACAACATTTAAAATAGTTCATGCTAAAATACAATAAAAAATAAATTGTAATTCCCTTAGAATTGATGGTTCTTCAAACACATGAATCAGAGCACAGAGTAGGTTGGTTTTAGAGCTATACCAAACCCTCTTTCTAACACCTTGATTTCCTTCTTTTCTAACGCCTCAAATCTCCAGGTCCAGATTTGAGTCTACCACACAGTAACCAAATGACTTGAAGCAAATAATTCTACCTTTTGTCTCTCTATTCCCCAGTGTAATATGTGGATAGCAACTGCTTCACAAAGTTGTTGAGGGCATCAAATGAGAAAATATATATAAAGGTGTTTCTGAAACTGGAAAGAATTCTATGCATGAAATCTAAATAGTAAAATTACCCCAATATTTTAAGACTATACCAATTCATATTGGTGAAGCTTAAAATTTATAAACTATTTTCACAAGCACTGTCAAATGTTATAGCAAGTTTATATTTCTATTTTTACTGTTTCCAAACTCCTCACTATCACTATCACTTTCCCTATACAATTTCTAATTTGGTTACAAGCTTTTAAACAATGTAATACCCAGAAATAGATACAAATGCCACCTAACAAGAGCAAAGAATTAAAGTTCTATTATCTCTCTTTTCTGTCTAGATTTTAATTTGGCACGAGATTATATGAATCTAATTTTAGCAGTAATTTTATGATCTAGCCTTACCAAGATTTTTATTCTACTAAAAAAACCTCTTGAGATTTCTAAACAATATTCAACTGCCAGAAATGAGAGATGCTTAACTAACACTTGAACATTTTGCTTACCCATCATCTGTGGTAATAGAAGCTTGTCCGTGAGATCCACAGTCACTGCTCGGCCCTGACACTCGAGCCCAGGCTACATACCACCATCCAGCTTGCAGTAGAACGGGTTCATCAAACATCATTGCATATTTTTCTCTGAGAAAAAAAAATCAGTGAGTCAAAACCCAATGCCTTTACATTTCTGTTACATACATTTATTTTTAAAATTCTTTATAAACAAAACATAAAGTCCACTGTATCATAAGATTATTGTCAAACAATATTAAAAATTCTCTATTTAAAAAGGTCTAGCGCAGCGGTTCTCAACCTGTGGGTCACGACCCCGGCGGCGTCAAACAACCAAAACACAGGGGTTGCCTAAAGCCATCGGAAATACATATTTTATTTAAAAATGTATTGTATAATAAATATGTATTTTCCAATGGCTTTAAGCAACCCCTGTTTAAAAATGTATTGTATAATAAATATGTATTTTCCGATGGCTTTAGGCTACCCCTGTGTTTAAAAATGTATTGTATAATAAATATGTATTTTCCGATGGCTTTAGGCGACCCCTGTGTTTTGGTCGTTTGACCCCCGCCGGGGTCGTGACCCACAGGTTGAGAACCGCTGGTCTAGCAAGAACACAACTAATATTTATTTTTGTTATGGTGATGGTATTACATTTCTTCACCCTCCATCTTTAATTCTAAGACTTACTTAAATATTGTAAAACTTTCATATTAAAATAAGACCAGGCCCTGGCCGGTTGGCTCAGTGGTAGAGCATCAGCCTGGCGTGTAGAGGTCCCGGGTTCGATTCCCGGCCAGGGCACACAGGAGAAGCGCCCATCTGCTTCTCCACCCTCCCCCTCTCCTTCCTTTCTGTCTCTCTCTTCCCCTCCGGCAGCCTAGGTTCCATTGGAGCAAAGATGGCCCAGGCGCTGGGGATGGCTCCTTGGCCTCTGCCCCAGGCGACAGAGCGACGCCCCGGAGGGGCAAAGCATCGCCCCCTGGTGGGCAGAGCATCGCCCCCTGGTGGGCGTGCCGGGTGGATCCCGGTAGGGCGCATGCGGGAGTCTGTCTGACGGTCTCTCCCCGTTTCCAGCTTCAGAAAAATGAAAAAAAAAAAAGAAAAAAAAAAAAAAAAAAAAAAAAAGAACCAGGCTCTGGAATGAGATTCCGTGAGTTCAAAGCCCAGCTTTGTTACTTGCTAGCTGTGTAGCCTCCAGCGAGTTACCACATCCTCTCTACAATTCAGTTTCTTCATGTAAAATCGGGATGAAAATAATGTCTACCTCATAAATCACTTCTGAAAATTGAGTTAATTCCAATACAGTGTTTGGAACTGTGTCTGTCACACAATAACTACAAAAACGTTTACTGAATTAAGAGAGATAGGAATTTAAATAAATAAGGTAACTGATACACATAGATGCAAATTACAAAGTTCTAGGTAACAAAGTGGAACAAATGTGGATTGCCTATAGCTGGAATAGAGAAAGGATGTCATGAGGGTTTGTAGGGGTATAAAAGTACAAAAGGGGGTCTGAAAAGGGTAAGGTGTCATTTAGGTCATAGTATTAAGGTAGCTACAGAAGAATATTAAATAAAAAGTTATAGAAGATGCTGTAAAAAATTATGGATGTCCTTTAGTGCTAGCCTTAGGATTCTGGGCTTTGTTAATAGGAAAATGAAGAAAATCTAGATGACTGTCTGTACAAAGTCATACATTATATAACTGACTCATAATCATAAGCGTAAAAATAAATGCTAAATGACAATGGTATCTTAAGACTTTAATTAAAATTAGTCAACTTTCCCAAAATTTCTCTAATCTTCGTTTGTATACAACATAAAAAAATTACTCAATAAGTCACTGGTTGGCTCAGCGGTAGAGCATCAGCCTGGCGTGTGCAGGTCCCAGGTTCGATTCCCGGTCAGGACACACAGAAGCGCCCATCTCCTTCTCCACCCTTCCCCATCTCCTTTCTCTCTCTCTCTCTCTTCCCCTCCTGCAACCAAGGCTCCACTGGAGCAAAGTTGGCCTGGGTGCTGAGGACAGCGCAATGGCCTCTGCCTCAGGCGCTGGAATGGCTCCATCCGCTATGGAGCAACACCCTGGATGGGCAGAGCATCGCCCCCTGGTGGACAGGCCTGATGGATACCAGTTGGGCGCATGCGGGAGTCTGTCTATCTCCTCTGTTTAACTTCGGAGACACACACACACACACACACACACACACACACACACACGAAGTATCTCCTGATATTGGTTAATGCCTAACGTGAAGAAATGATCAAAATTTTCTTTAGGTTTACTATTTTGTTCTTAAAAATATTTATCTGCTAAAAATAAATTCAATGCCTTATTACCATTTTTAAAAATGTAGATTTTCAATAACAAAAAGATTATGTTCACCAAAGTTTTCTTAACATAGTTCTCAGTAGGAAGTACAGTGTGCTATTATTAAAATCAATCTATTCACTTTTCTCATCATAATATTCCCTGATTCAAATCACTAATCTGTCATAACACAGAGTTAAGTAATTCTCAGAATTACACAGAGAGTATAGATAAAAGCTAAGTCTCTTCTTACTTCGTGAATCTTCATAAATAAACATTCTGATTCTGGTAACCTCTTAAGAGGTTTCAGTCAAGCTGGTTACCTCCCTCGTCCCCCAAGTGTGTTATAATCAAGCAGATACTATAGGTATGATGCTAGCATATACATTTGATATGAATTATGGCCCACCATGACTATCTGACACTATATATATAATGTTAGATAGTAAATAGCTGTATCATATCAATAGAACACTAGCATATTAGATGTTTTTTAAACAATGCATAAAAGTGTACAATATATGTATAAAGTATTTCCATCTTAATTTAGATTTAGAAATAGCTAATTTATCTTGTAAAATACAAACATGAAGAATACTAGTTTTAATGCAGTATTGCTAAATGCAACACTTTACCTAATATATAATTTAATTTCTCATGTCTGATCACAAGATTATTTAAAACTTCCTTTTTTAAATTATGTTTATTCATTTATAATGAATTTTTCATATTAAGTATTTGTAAGGATGACACTGAATAATGAAGAAATCATTACCTAGCAGCACAGTCATAAGCCAACACATCAGTTTCTGCAAGAAGGTCTCCATCAGTTTCATGATCTCCTCCATCAGGACCCAACTCAAACAGCTAGGAAAAGGAGAAAACATTGTTGTGCCCATGTATATCTGCTTTAGTCATGTAAATCTGCTGAATAATATGTTCATAATTTTGCATGTGTCAGTACACATGCACTGGACACTCAAAATGTTAGAAATTTGAACACCTGCTTTTAAAATGTTAAATGAAATATACAAATATATATATATTTATATATATTTTTTTAATCAAGAAACACATAGACTGTTTTATGGTCTATATTAATCTAAGTTTTCCTTCTATTTATATCAAATACTCCAAATATAAATATCCAAAGGAGAGATGTGTATGCATTTGAAGGAAAGAAAACCAAAGTATTTATGTAAGTTTGAATCTTGCTTCAACATTTACTAGCTGTGAGATCCTAGGGTTCAGTTTCCTTACTCATAAAAAAAGAGATGAATACACTACTTCAATAATAAATGTGAGAACTAGTCTGACCAGGCAGTGGTGCAGTGTATAGAGTGTCGGACTGGGATGCAGAGAACCCGGGTTCGAAACCCCAAGGTTGATGGCTTGAGAGTGGCGGACTCATCCAACTTGAGTGCAGGCTCACCAGCTTGAGCGCCAGGTTGGAGGCTTGAGGGTGGGCTCACAGACATGACCCATGGTCGCTGGCTTGAGCCCAAAGGTCACTAGCTTGAGTAAGGGGTCACTCTCTCCGTTATAGCCCTCCCATCCCCTTCCAGCCCCCGGTCAAGGCACATATGAGAAAGCAGTCAATGAACTAAGGAGGTGCAATGAAGGATTGATGCTTCTCATCTCTCTCCCTTCCTGTCTCTCCCTATCTGGCCCTCTGTCTCAGTGATAAATAAATAAATAAATAAATAAATAAATAAATAAATAAATAAATAAATAGATAGATAGATAAATAAAATTAAATGGAATACCATATTACCACATGTATAAAACGCTCTGAAATTTGAAAAAAAATGTATTACATAAAGTTATTGAATTCAAGTTTTATTCATCACAAAATTCATACAACTCCTCACCACTGTCAAAACTCCCATACATTAGCTCATCCTCATCTGTGTCTGATGACAAATCACTGTCTTCATATATTGCCTTGTCCTCAGTTCCATCTATGGCATTTGAAATGCCACACTTCTTAAATGACTTGACAACAATCTCAATTGTGATATTATCTCAGGATCTTTTCACACAGGTACAAACCTCTCCTATACTTGGTTTCTTCACTCTTCTTGCTGGTGTCAAATTGTCCCCAGAACACTTCATCCATTGGTCCCATTCGTCTCTTATGGCATCTTTGAAGGGTTTGTTAATGCTGACATCAAATGATTGGAGCTGGGATGTCAAGCCTCCAGGTACGACAGCAAGTTTTGGGTTTTGTTCTGCAGCAATCTTTGTGCTTTTTTTATGTGTGCTCTGAACTGACCAAGCACCAATAAGGCAGGTTTGCTAAGAGCCCACCTGGTCTCCTTCTCCAAACTTTCTCAAACCAGAGCTTCAACCATCCTGATCCATCCAATCCTCACGGACAATCACTCCTCAAGGAATGTCTTCTTTTGGCATTGTTTTGCCTTTGAAAATCAGAAGAGGAGGCAGCTTGGTTCTGTCGGTACAACAAGCTGGAACAAATGCATAATGGCTCTTTTCATGTCCACTTGTCTTCACAGCTATAGTCTTCACCCTCTTTGTTATCAACAGTTCTGTTACTTGGGACATTAAATTGAAGGGGGACTTCGTCCATATTTGCAATCTGTACCAACTCAAACTGATGTGTCTTCTGACATTGAATGACAAAATGATAAAATTCAAGGACCTTTGGCTCATAGCTTTCAGACATCTTTTGGGAAAGTCTGGTGAGTGTACACATGTTTAGTCTATTTTGTTTCATGAACCTGAAACACCAACTGTGTCCTCCTCTGAAATCAGTAACTTCCTTTTCATCAGCAATTCTTCTTGCCTCATGCTGAACCAATTTTGAGGACACAGGAATTCCAACTGCCCTTTGCTCTTCAATCCATATCTTTTATTTCCTCTCTAAATCAGGCCATTTGCTGACTTGCCTCTCATGGGCTTTTTCTGCTGTCGCGTTTTCAGTAGGGTTTCTTCCCGTAGCCAGTCTCAGATTGATTTCTCAGTTGGAGGAGAACCAAACTTACATTCAGCAGCACGACTTCCATTCACTTTTGCAAACTGGATCCCTTTTAATTTGAATTCAGCACTGTAAGAAAATCTTTTCTGAGCCATTATTGGGTAGAATGTGGCAAAACATAACCCTATACTGGTAACAAGTACGAAATAATGAGCACAAGGACAATAAGCACGAAAAAGTAGAAAATGCAAGTAAAAAAAGGAAACTATAACCACTGTATAAGACGCAAGCAGTTTTTAGACCCCAAATTTTTCAAAAAAAAGGGTGTGTCTTATACATGGGGAAATATGGTACATCACTGAACTTCTTTCTCCATTTTGACTTTGAATCAAGACATCCTAAAATAACCATTTCAAAGCAGGTGCTCTGAAGTGAGCCAAAACTAAAACTACTGGTTTTCTTATCAACATTTAGATGAAAGTTTTCCTTAATCATTACACTTCATCCCTACTCTCTATATAATCCAGGACCTTAAAATTTTTACTTTTTTCATTTCTATATTTTCTGAATTTCTTTAGCATATGTATTCTAATTTAACTAGAATTAAGCAAATATTTTTTGAAGTTTGTCCATTCTGGCTTTTCCCTATGAGAAGTGTCTTCAAAAACCATCAAAATAAGTGAGTTTTAACATATTAATAAAATGAATATAGAAGGAAAGAACTTCAACACAATAAACGCCATATATGACAAAATCTCAGCTAATATCATACGAAAGTAAATAAATGAAAGCTTTGCCTCTAAGATCAACAACAAAACAAGATGTCCATTCTCACCACTCTTATTCAACATAGTACTGGAAGTCCTAGACAGAGCAAGCAGGCAAGAGAAAGAAATAAAAGGCATCCAAATTAGGAAATAAGAAGTAAAACTGTCACTTTTTACAGAAGACATGATTCTTTATATAAAAAACCCTGAAGACTGCATCAAAAAACTATTAGAAATAATAAGCAAATACAGTAAATTTTCAGGATACAAAATTAATGTATAAAAATCCACTGTATTCCTATGTACCAACAATGAAATTTCAGGAAAAAAAAATCCAAAAAAATTTCCTTTTCAAATGCAACAAAAAGAATAACTAGAAATAAACTTAATAAAGGATGTGAAAGACCTATATAACTGAAAATTACAAAGCATTATTAAAAAAGACTGAGCCTGACCAGTGGTGGTACAGTAGACAAGAGTGTTGACCTGGTACGCTGCAGTGGAAACCCCTAGGTTGCCTGCTTGAGTGCAGGCTCATCCAGCTTGAGCACAGGGTCGTTGACTTGAGCATAGAATCATCAACATGATCCCATGGTCGCTGGCTTGAGCCCAAAGGTCACTGGCTTGAAGCCCAAAGCCGCTGGCTTGAACAAGGGGTCACTGGCTCAGCTGGAGCACTCCCCTATCCCCCTGCCTCATCAAGGTGCAAATGAGAAGCAAAATCAATAAAAAACTGAAGTGATGCAACTAAGAGTTGATGCTTCTCATCTTTGTCCCCTTCCTGTCTGTCTCTCTCGCAAAACATAAAATAATTAAAAAAATAAAGACTGAAAAAGACACAATGAAATGGAATAATAGTAATAGTCTATGTTCGTGGATTGAATCAACATAGTTAAAATGTCCATACTCTCCAAAGTGATATACAGATTTAATGCAATCCCTATCAAAATTCCAAGGACATTTATTTTTTAAAAAGCAAAAGAAAATACCACCAGATTTATATAGAACCACAAAAGCCTCCAAATAGCTAAAGCAATCCTGGGGGGGGGGGGGGGGGAGGCAAGGGTATCACACTCCCTAACTTTAAAATGACAATCAAAACAACATGGTATTGGCAGAAATAGACACAGAGAACAATGGAATAGAATTGAGAGCTCAGAGATAAACCTACATGTATATGAGCACATAATTTTCAACAAAGGAACCAAAAATATATAATGAAGAGAAGAAAGCCTCTTCAATAAATGGTGTTTGGAAAATTGGGAAGCCAGATATAAAGAAATGAAACTAGACTACTGTTTGTCCAATATACAAAAACTCAAAATAAATCAAAGATATAAATATAAGACTTGAAACAATAAACAATATAGAAGAAAATATAAGTACTAAACTTATAGACCCTGGTCTTAGAGACAATTTTCTAAATTTGACCCCAAAGGTAAGGGAAGTAAAGGCAAAAATAAATGAATGGGACTATATCAAACTAAAAAGCTTCTGCATAACAAAAAGAAACCAACAAAACAAACAGGCAGCCCACTGAATGGGAGAAGATATTTGCAGACAACAACTCCAACAAGTGGTTAATATCCAAAATATATAAAGAACTCATAAACTCAACACCAAACAAAAATCCAATTAAAAAATGGGCAAAAGACCTGAACAGACACTTCTCCAAGAAGATATACAAATGACCAACAGATATATAAAAAGATGCTCAACTTCACTAGCTATTAGAGACACACAAGTCAAATGAGATACCACCTCACACTGTGTTACACTGGCTATTATCAACAAAACAAGTAATAAGTGTTGGAGAGGTTGTGAAGAAAAAGGAACCTTTATTCACTGTTGGTGAGAATGTCAACTGATACAGCAACTATGAAAAACAGTATGGCAGGTCCTTAAAAAATTTAAGAATAGAGACCACATGACTCAGCAAACCCTTTTCTGAGTATCTACCTGAAAAATACAAAAACATTTACTCACAAGATATATGTTCCCCTATGTTAACATAACAAGATATATGTTCCCCTATGTTGCATCATTATTCATGGTGGCCAAGACATGGAAACAACCCAAGTGTCCTCAATAGATGACTGGATAAAGATGTAATATAAATATACAGTGGACTACTACTCAGTCATAAGAAAAGATGGAATACTGCCATTTGTGGCAATATGGATGGATCTTATGAATATCATGCTAAGTGAAATAAGTTAGAAAAAATTAAGAATTGTATGATTTCATTCATATGCAGGACATAAAACTGAAAGGAACAAATGAACAAGAAAAACTAAAAAACGAAAACTCACAGACACAAACAACAGTATGGTGGTTAGCAGAGGAAAGAGCTATGAGGTCAAATATATGATGACAGAAGATTTTACTTTGGATGGTGGCCATACAATGCAATACAGATGATGTATCAGAGAATTGTACACTTGAAACCTATTTAATCTTATTAACCAATGTCATCTCAATAAATGTAATTTAAATAATGAACTAAGAAAATACCTCCTGAGCACATAGCATTTAATTGATAATTTTCTTGTGAAGCCTGCTATTAAAATTAGGGAACAAACTGACTCTCTCCACTCTTATTCAACATAGTTCTGAAAGCTTTAGCCAAAACAATCAGGCAGAGAAAGAAACAAAAGGCACCCATATTAGGGAAAGAAGAAGTGAAGGTATAAATTTTTGCAGATGACATGATCCTGTATATAGAAAACCCCAAAGACTCCATCAAAAAACTATTAGAAACAATAAACTAATATACAGTAGTAAAGTCAAGGGTACAAAATCAACATACAAAAGTCTATTGCTCTCCTATATGCCAACTATGAAACTTTAGAAAATAATCCCAGAAAGGACAATTCCTTTTACAATTGCAACAAAAAATAAAATATCTAGGAATAAACTTAAAGTATGTGAAGGACCTATATACTGAAAACTACAAAGCATTATTGAAAGAAATTGAAAAAGACAAAATAAAATGGAATAAATTCCATGTTTATAGGTTAAAAGAATCAACATAGTTAAAATGGCCATATTACACAAAGCAATTTACAAATTCAATGCAATTCCCATCAAAATCCCAATGTTATTTTTTAAGAAATAGGACAAAAAATCAACAGGTTTGTATAGAACCATAAAAAGCCCCAAAGAGCCAAAGCAAACCTGAAGAAAAAGAATGAAGCCAAAGGTATTATCCTACCTGACTTCAAATTATACTATCAAGTCATGATAATCAAAACAGCATGGTATTGGTAGAAAAACAGACATACAAACCAACGGAACAGAATCGAGAGCCCAGAAATAAAACCACATATATATGGAAAAATCATCTTTGACAAAGGAGGCAAAAACACACAATGAAAAAAAGGAAGCCTCTTCAATAAATGGTGCTGGGAAAAATGAAAAACCACATGCAAAAGAATGAAACTTGACTCCAGTTTGTCCTCCTGCACAAATATCAATTCAAAATGGATCAAAGACCTAAGTATAAGATCTGAAACAATAAATTACATAGACGAAAACATAGGTACTAAACTCATGGACCTTGGCTGTAGAAAACAATTCATGAATTTGACCCGAAAGGCAAGGGAAATGAAGGCAAAAATAAATGAATGGGGCTATATCAAACTAAAAAGCTTCTGTACAGCAAAAGAAACTGACAACAAAAAAACAGACAGTCAACTAAATGGAAGATGATATTTGCAAACAACAGCTCCAATAAAGGGTTAATATCCAAAATATATAAAGAACTCACACATCAGCAACAAATAAGCAAACAATCCAATGAAAAAATGGGGAGAGGACCTGAACAGACACTTCTTCCAAGAAGATATAAAAATAGCCAACAGATAAGATGAAAAGAGCCTGACCAGGCGGTGGCACAGTGGATAGAGCATTGGCCTGGGATGCTGAGGACCCAGGTTTAAAGCCCCACGGTCATCAGCTTGAGTATGGGCTCATATGGCTTGAGCGCAGCCTCATACGGCTTGAGCGTGGGGTCCCTGGCTTGAGCATGGGATCATAGACATGACCCCATGGTCGCTAGCTTGAGCCCAAAGGTTGCTGGCTTGAAGCCCAAGGTCGCTGGCTTGAGCTGAATATTCCTGGCTTGAGCAAGGCGTCACTGGCTTGGCTGCAGCCCCCCTGGTCAAGGCACATATGAGAAAATAATCAATGATCAACTAATATGTCACAATGAAGAAATGATGCTTCTCATCTCTCTTCCTTCCTATCTGTCCCTATCTCTCCTTCTCTCTGTCTCTCTTGCTGAAAAAAATGATGCTCATCTTCACTAGCTATTAGAGAAATGCAAATCAAAACTAAAATGAGATACCACCTCACACCTGTTAGATTGGCTATTACCAACAGGATAGGTAATAACAAGTGCTGGAGAGACTGCGGAGGAAAAGGAACCCCATTCACTGCTGGTGGGAATGCAAATTAGCACAACCATTTTGGAAGAAAGTATGGTGGTTCCTCAAAAAACTAAGAATAGAACTACCATATGACCCAGCAATCCCTCTACTGAGTACCTACCCCCAAAACTCGAAAACAATGGTACATAAGGACACATGCACCCCCATGTTAATTGCAGCATTGTTCACAGTGTCCAAGACATAGAAATAACCAAAGTGTCCCTCGACAGAGGATTAGATAAAGAATATGTGGTACATATATACAATGGAATACTACTCAGCCATAAGAAATGATGACAGAGTACCACTTACAATAACATGAATGGACCCTGAGAACATTATACTGAGTGAAATAAGTAAATCAGAAAAAGCTAAGAACTGTATGATTTCATGCATAGGTGGGATATAAAACTGAGACTCATGGACATAAATTAAAAGTGAAGTGGTTACCAGGGGGAAGGTATTGTGGGGGAGGGGACATGTGGGGAGTGGGTGGGAGAAAGAGTGCAAGAGGGACAAATATAAGGTGATGGAAAATGATTTTACTTTGGGTGATGGGTATACAACATAATCAATCAAATGCTATGGAAATATTTACCTGAAACCTATGTACTCTACCAATCAATGTCACCCTGTTAAATTAAATTTTCTAAATAAAATTGAAAAAAAAATTAAGGCACTAACTATAGTTTTCTCTCTTATCCCCTTTCTGAGATGAATCAAGTATTGTAAACTTATGACTCTTGATTATTTTTAGTTTGTCTACCAGGGGAATCCATCTCCTAAACTCTATCACTCTGTATCTTTCACCTCTTCTGTAGACCCCAGTTCAGGAGTAATCATATCTGTTTTAATAGTATTTGACATTAAAAATGCTAAAATGTTTCTAAACTACATCAAAATGTCCCTGCATCAAAACAGTTGTGCCTCCTGTCATTTTGGGCTACAAGAAAGTAAGTACATAAAGAAGTACTGCTGTTCCTAGATCACTAGTTTGGCACAAAGGTCTGAGAGAGACTGTTAAAGTCTTTTTCAGTCTAAAATTATTGAAAAATCATCTTTCATTCATTTGCTCCCTTCTTACTTAACTTTTAACTTTTTATCGAGTTACTGATTTACTATTATTGTTAGATTTTGGCAGTTTCAGCTAGTCCTTTTTAAAAGAAAGTAATATATAAAATAATATACTAAGTCAAAACCAACATCTTCAAACAAAAAGGGGAACAGTGTCAATGAACTGCCTACCTTAATTTTAGCAGTATATTCTCCTCTGCCGCCAAACAGACCAAGACCACCAAGTAAAATATCAGTGTCGGCACTAAAACGTATAGCTTCTACTGAATGAGCAGAGTAACCCCAGCCCCCTCCATGACCTAAAAGAAAACAACAGGAGAATTTATGTTTTAAAATATTCATACACATTTCAGTTAGAAGAGAGTATTTTCTAAATGTAAATATACATACTTTCAAACCTGTTCACTACACTATAATCTTCTTTGGAATAAACCTTCATTACTGCTTGAGTCTCCTCTTCTGTACTTGCAACACCCATTTTTAAATCCTGCATAGTTGCCAACGTGTCAAGACAACCTAAAAACAAAGAAGAATTGAGTTCCTTGAAACTACAATTTCCCATATTATTGATTAGATGCTATAATGGATAAATTAAAATAATAAATTACGAGTGTGCTCAACAAATCTTTTTATTTTTCTTTTAAGATTTTATTTATTTAGAGAGAGAAGGGGGTGGGGGAAAGAAGCAGAAATCATTGTTGTAGTTGCTTCTCATATGCGTCCGACTAGACAAGCCCAGGGTTTTGAACCAGCGACCTCAGCATTCTAGATCAGCGCTCTATCCTCTGTGCCACCACAGATCAGACAACAAATGTTCTAAGCCTTAAACAACATTTCACGGGCAAATACAACCAATAAACATTTTTGTCTGTGTGGGCAATTATTTAACTTTAACGGATGCTAGTTCTGGATGTTCACAATGATTACTAGGTGAAATCTGTGTGTGTTTGTGTGTGTGGGGGAATCAAGTAACATCTGTGATCTAGTAATTATAGTTAGGGATATGGTTTCACAATTCTACATGAACCTAACTGAATCTCTTTAAGGATAATTTTTAAAAGAAATAGAAGTTATATGTAAAAGTATAAATTTTCTAACAATATATAGAGAGAATGTTATATCTCAAATTAATTAAACAAGTGAGTTAATGTACTGTGTAAAACTGCTGTTAAGAAGTAGAATTTATAAAGTTAATATATTTTATAGAATTTTAAAATAATGTATATAAACATTATAATTATATATTTGAATATACAAGCTACATCTCTAAAGCTTATTTATTCAGGTTAAGCAAAAATTAGTTTTGAAAATCAACTATTAGACAAATTATATTTGGCTATTTTGTTTGGGTATATATGAATCTTTTATGGTATTGGTATTAATCTAATGTATTAGTTTCTGTAAGATAAATCTCTTAATAGGACTTAACCTCTTTTGCACCTAGCATATTATTTAACAAACATGACAAATTAGTATAGAAATTTAAAGTCTCTTTAAAAAATAGCACACATTAATAAAAATTAGCTAAAATTATCTGATTATCAAATAGCAAGCATACCTAAAATGTGCAAAGCTGCATGAGATCGGGTGGTAAGAGCCCTTGATCCTGTTGGTAATGCGAGTTCAGGGCTCAGAATACTGCATCTGGACTGCATATCTGTTGCAGAAGGAAGTCTAGCATCAGCAACCACTGCATTGTAACACCACAGTTCTCTAGTATTTGGTCGAAACCTTTCAAGAAATAGAATAATTACAACAATTCAACATACTGTTTCATTAAAAAAAATTTTAAGTATAATTGATGATACAGAAAATAACACAGGCCACTTAAATAGGACAAAATGCAGCTCATTACTTTTCATACCTGAACTAAACATATAAATAATTTGTCATTTTAAGCAAAATAATTTAAAGAAAACAGTAATATAGATCACAATATTTCATGAATATAGAGAACAGTACAGTTAACAATCTGATGTGTACATATACTGTATCTCCTCATGTATAAGACTCACCCCTTTTCAAAAACTTTTGGGTCTAAAAACTGGGTGCATCTTATACAGTGGTTGTAGACTTTTTACTTGCATTTCCTACTTTTTCGCACAGATGAGGAATTGTATTAATTTTATGATAAATAAAACTTGAGTTCAATAACTTTATGTGATACTTTTTCTTTTCAAATTTCTGGTCCCAAATTAAGGTGCGTCTTATACGTGGGAATGCCTTATACATAGGGTAATATGGTAGATAGGAAGTATACATACAATAAAAATTTTTCATTTTAAAAGTTGTAAGACAAAGGATATATCAAAAGAAAACATGTAAAATATACGCATGAGGCAAAACAACAATATCACAATGTATAAGAGCTCCTAAAAGCCAGTAATAGCCAATCAATCCAATATTAAAAGTGGGCAAAAGCCATGGAATCTTGTTCTAAGAAAGCAAATACAAATAGAATTGTGTAGATATTCAACCTTAATAATAAACAGTAAAGCAGCAATAAAAACTATAAGGAACCCCAAATGCCTTGTGATAGCTGTAAAATACAAATAGCCTACTACACAAAGCAGCCAGAAATTAGAAAAATAAACTGAAACTCAGATCCTGATGAAAGAAAAACACCTTCTAGCTATTTTACTAAAACATAGGAGAAGACTGTCCTTCATCTTTTAATCTGTTTCGGAACAAATGGCTAAATGATCAAAGACATGGAAAGGTATTTAAGATCACCTGTCCCATTGCTACCACCATATGTGAAAAAGGCAAGGTTCATCGACTGTATACTACATTTCTGAGTTCTGTTAAGAACCCACAGGCCCTGGCTGGTTGGCTCAGTGGTAGAGCGTCAGCCTGGCGTGCAGGAGTCCCGGGTTCGATTCCCGGCCAGGGCACACAGGAGAAGCACCCATCTGCTTCTCCACCCCCCCCCCCTTCCTCTCTGTCTCTCTCTTCCCCTCCCACAGCCAAGGCTCCATTGGAGCAAAGTTGGCCCGGGCGCTGAGGATGGCTCCATGGCCTCTGATTCAGGGGCTAGAATGGCCCTGGTGGCAATACAGCAACGTCCCAGATGGGCAGAGCATCGCCCCCTGGTGGGCATGCTGGGTGGATCCCGGTCGGGCGCATGCGGGAGTCTGACTGCCTCCCCGTTTCCAACTTCAGAAAAATACAAAAAAAAAAAAAAAAAAGAACCCACAGAAATGGATTTCATCATACAATTAGCATCTTTTGTTCTACTGTTATATCTAGTGAAAAGAATAAATTTCTAATTTAGTGAATATATCCAGAAACAAATTGTATACTATACTGACAATTTTTACTTTTTGTTAATGCAAATTTACTTCATTTGAAAATAAAACATTTAAGAATTATAGAAAATAGAGCATCAATTTAAAGCCTGTCTGAGAAAGACAAGTATAGTATAATTTCACTTATATGGGAACCTAATGAACAAAATGAACTAACAAAATAGAACAGACTGACAGGTGTCAGAGGAAATGGAGTTGGAGAGCTGGGTAAAAAAGGTGAAGGGATTAAGCAAAGAAAAATAACTTATAGGCACAGACAATAGTGTAGGAATTTCGTCAGGGAAAGGGGGATGAGGGGAAAAGGAGAAAGAGGGGGGATGGGTGATGATAGAGGGAAACTTGACTTGGATGGTTCAAACCAGAGTTTACTCTTTGGGTAACTAAATCTCTTGTACACTGACTTCTAATCAATAAATAATAAGGACAATTCTATCTTTAAACCATTAGCCTCTCTATCCCCTCCATTTTATATAACTGTGACTGCTCTAATTCTGGTTCTTAGTACCTCACATCTTCGTAAGAATTACTACAAGATGACTCACTTCTAGTTTCTTATTATCTAATTTATATTGTAGAATGCTGACAGGGAGATCTAAAAGCACTACTCAAACTCAACTCTGGCCTCCAGGACTTTTAACAAAATACCCAAATAAGACAGTAAGCTGATCAGCAACCTAATGAGTACTACAATTCCTTCACTCTGCATGCACGCCTCATCTGATGGGACTGAAAGCACACACAGGCAGAAGAAGGAAGACAATGAAAAACTCTTTTTCTCCTCCACACACATTATACTTCATACTTTCAACTTACCTGAATTCCTGCCTATTAAGGCAGGCCAAAAAAACAATGCAAGAGGAGGAAAAATAGTAAGTGCTTTTGAAGAGACACTCCTCCTATTAAGTAGTCAAAGCTAGAAACTCTAAGGGTAACTCTTTTCTTTACTCATTTTGTATGTAAAGCACCATAATGAATGTTAAACAAATACAATATAATTTATTGAGTCTCTTGTATACCTATATCCACCTCTACATTTTTATAATTTCTAGAGTTTAATAACCCTGCATATTTCTCTACAAATACAGGGATTTTGCTTTATGTACAATCCTGAAGGGCAAACTTTAACCTTATTCTCTACTGTCTTTGGCATAATTTCCTCTACACAGTTGGTAACAGATATTTATGGCATTAAGAAACAGAATACATTCTATACAATTTAAATAGGACTGCTGACAGATTAAAAACAATTAACAATGAAACTCTTGAATGTAAAATTGCTAATTATAATCACAGAAGCAAAGACTTTTATACTTCCACAGCACTTGCTATGTGCCTCTGCTTTAAGTTCTCCAATCCTCACAACAATCTATGAGGTAGATACTATTATTTTATAAATGAGAAAAGTGAGGAACACAAAGTCAAAGTAACTTCTCCAAAGGTACCCAGAAGGCAACTTGTGGAGCTGGGATAAACCAGAAGTCTTAGCACAAAAACATAATCTGATCAAAACTTATTTACTACTCTACTTTATAAACAGAGAAGCTTACCTCCAAATGACATCATATACAGGATCAAGACACACACCAAATCCTTGCAGATCCTCTTGTTCAGAGTCATTAAAAGTTTTACAACTTCCATCCACTTTATTTATCAGAAGACATTTAAATGGAGGAGGTTCTGTTATAGAAGCAGGTACCAAGCCTTGAGAGAAAATATTTACATATTTTAAAGATGCATTACCATTTTATATTTCCCCAACTTATAAGGTAAGTATTATTATCTCCACTTTATAGATAAAGAAACTAAAACTTAAAGAAGTTAAGTAACTAAAAATCCTTAAGTGGCAGAATTAGGACTAAAACCTCAGATTGTTTAAACACATGTTTTTAATATCTACACTATAGCACTCTATTATATAATTAATATTTTGGACACAAGTATGGATTGCTAAGTTTGATTTATGTAACCTCTAAAATTAATAATTTCTATAATTTATTAATAAGAACCAATACAGGAAAATTCCTCTTTTCAAAAGGTTTTACTACACTACAATTTAGCTTATATTTCTACCACTCTCTTGGTGATAAATACTTTGTTTTTTAGATTTCCAAATTATTCCATCTTCCAGCACACAAATATAAAAGGACACTTAAAAGCTTCCTTTAAATTTCTTCAGACAGCCCTGGCTGGTTAGCTCAGTGGTAGAGCATCAGCCTGGCATGCAGGAGTCCCGGGTTCGATTCCCGGCCAGGGCACACAGGAGAAGCACCCATCTGCTTCTCCACCCCTCCCCATCTCCTTCCTCTCTGTCTCTCTCTTCCCCTCCTGCAGCCGAGACTCCATTGGAGCAAAGTTGGCCCAGGCACTGAGGATGGCTCCATGGCCTCTGCCTCAGGCGCTAGAATGGCTCTGGTCACAACAGAGGAATGCCCCAGATGGGCAGAGCATCGCCCCCTGGTGGGCATGCCGGGTGGATCCCGGTTGGGTGCATGCGGGAGTCTGTGACTGCCTCCCCATTTCCAACTTCAGAAAAATACAAAAAGAAAAAAAAATTTTTTCTTCAAAGAAAACGAAAGGATACAAGGCTATATCTTACAATAGGAAAAAATGAATCATTTATTATTAATAAAAACAAGGATTTTTGGTGGGGATGTCCATTTGTTTTGGGTATTACCTATTATGTGTTTACTGGCAAAAATTTCTGATGTAGCCAGCACATGAGAATTAATAAGTGCTTCATCAATTCGTAAGAAAGTCTGGTCCCCACTTGCACCTATCCAGGTAGCTTTTCTTCCATATTTTGATCCAATGTTTGGCATAGGAGCTGGTTTTGCATTCCAATATGGTACATCCAGAATTGGTCTGCCCAGCTGTCCTTTCTAAAAGATTAAATATTATTAAATAAACAATTTATAATTTTTTATAAAAGAGACAGTAGACAAGAACAGGTCTATGAGACATTATTACTCATCAATTTTTTAAAAATAAATTAAATTCATATAAAATTTGTACCAAACATTTATAAAGAAATAAAATAATTTTCATTATTCCTAGGAATTCTCCCCCTAATAAAAAATAAAGTGCAGTATTAAAAAACTAACAAAGTTGAAATACTTTTCCATGTAAGTTATCTCCCTAAAATACTGTGACTGTCACCTACATTTAAATTAAAAATATAATACAAAATATGTTTAAAAATTAGTATTACAAATTGTTTATGACATTTTAAATTGACAGTATCATAGAAAGTCTACTAATTCACAGTCTGAAAACATTTGGTTTAAAAGAACAAACTAATAAATGCTGCAACTGTGAATACAATTAGAAAGGGACATTTTTTTTCACATGTAAGTTATTTCATTTACTTCAAAACAAAAATTTCACTTGTTTCCAAACAAACAAAAAACTCAATAGAAAGGTATGACAGCTTAAGCCAGCGGTTCTCAACCTGTGGGTCGCGACCCCGGTGGGGGTTGAACGACCAAAACACAGGGGTCCCCTAAAGCCATCGGAAAATACATATTTATTATACAATACATTTTTAAATAAAATATGTATTTCCGATGGCTTTAGGGGACCCTAAAGCTCTCCCCCCATACCAGTCCTCTTCCAAAATCCACTGAAGGGCAGAAAACGCTGCATCATGGCACCCAGGGTAATCTACAAGTAATGAGAATGAGAAACTATAGGGAAAAATAAAACAAAAACAAGAACAAGAGAGCCTGGAGCACTGCCAATAAATAGCCTGGTTATGTTTTCACCCAACTACCAGGTTTCTAGTGAGTTCTATCACTCCTTCTATCACCATAGCAAGAAAACACAGTCACAAATTGACTGTAAAAACACTTGAGCTTCAAGCCCTTGGATGAACCAGGGAAAGGTACAGTGACAAGCACATGACTGGAGAAGAAGCCAAAAAAAGTCAATGTTCATTCTCTTAATGACTATCCTTATTTTTTAACAAAAAAGAAGAGCATAAAAATGTAAATAGTGAGATAAGTACATTATATTTAGGGATACATTATGTGCTAGGCAAATGAGTTTGCAAAATATGTATTTTTTTGAGTTTGCTCACTTTTAGTGTTAAAAAATGGTGCTGGACAGAGCCAGGTATGTGATCTGTGAAACAGCAAATTACTTTCCTGCTTGGGCCATTGTCTTGCTAATGAGTGCTGGAAAAGAAGGAAGCCAAGATGGTAGAGAAAGAGAGAATGCAGAGCACTGAAGAAGAAGCAGAGTTTCTGTGGAGAGAAAGAAGGGAGAAGATGGACAGATGGGGAACCAGAGAGCTGAGGGGCTTTTGTGAGCTCTGCTGAGACTAGTGAGGCCTTTGATTCTAGGAGAAACCGGAGAAGATTCTCCTGGTTGTGGAACTGGAGAATGTGTCAGGGCTTTGGGAGCCCTGTGTGTTTGCTTGTCGGCTGGTATGAGACTTAAATAAAGGAATGGCCCATTTTTGGGCTCCACTGTTTCTAAACCGTGTGCCCAAATCTAATGGGAACTTGCATGTGAATGGCCGCAATGGCGGTGGCCCCTGGCCTTACATTATGCTTTTGGAAAGAAAATAAATTGATTATATTTTTCATTGACTATTAAAATAAATATCTATTCCTTTATTATCAACCAACAAATGTAAAGAAAAGCAGACCAAAAATAGGATAAGATGCCTGGATAGCATCATATGGATTCAGAATATGGTCATAAATAAATCACTTTAATGAATTTATTATTAAAGTTCTCAACTAGGACTTTTAGGGCTAGAGGACAGTAATGATTGTCTGATTTCAAATATTACTATCAACATTCTCCCTAAAACCAACAGAAAAAGCAAATAAAATTACACATTAATCAAGCCTTTAGCAATTTTAGGAAAGAACAGATTTCCTGACCTTTTAGGTTATCTGTAACCAGAGAAAAAAACAAATTGCAACAGAGTTTTCTCTAACCACCTGCCACTGCAATCCTGAGGGGATGGAGAGCACAAAAGGGGAGGCCCAGGAAGGAGAGAGGAGTATGGAGGACTTAGACATGGCAATGGCAAAATCATCCCCCCAAAAGAGAAAATCCAACCCTTAGTGTCAAAATACTAACTACAGGTAAGAGCTTGAAGGTTCATAGCACCAGCTTTAGGAAAAAGGCTTCCAAGTATGCAGGGTCATTTCTCCACCCACCTGACTAATATTAAAAGGTATGACAACACATTTTATTAACGAGACTGTGGAGAAATAGGCACCCTTATACATTCCTGGTGAAAATACAAAACTGGGGTGAATTGATAGTATTTCATGCAGTGAATAGAGCATAGGCCTAGGATGCAGAGGACCCAGGCTCAAAACCCCGAGGTCAATGGCTTCAGTGTAGGCTCATCCAGCTTGAACGCAGGCTTACCAGTTTGGGCACGGGTTCACTGGTTTGAGTGTGGGATAATAGACATGACCCTATCATCAATGGCTTGAGCCCAAAGTTGCTGGCTTGAGCCCAGGTAGCTGGCTTGAGCAAGGGGACACTAGCTCTGCTGGAGCCCCTCGGTCAATCGCATATGAGAAAGTAATCAATAAACAACTAAGGTGCCGCAGCAAAGAATTGATGCTTCTCATCTCTCCCTTCCTGTCTGTCTGTCCCTATCTGTCCACCCCTCCCGGTGTCTCTCACTTAAAAAAAGGAATATCACAAACTTACACAGCTATTAACTTTCAACCCAACAATCTTACTTCTCAAAGAAACTCCTCTAACAATTTTCATTACTATTATTTAAAGATATTGAAAAGTACTTAAATGTCCAAGCACATAAAATTGATAGGATAAAATGTATTTTCACAGTGGAATATTATGTAGATATAAATAAAAAAAGAATAACAGATCTTGAGACTCTGGTCAAGATAATGAAGCAGAAAAACTCTGAGCTAGTCTTCTCCCATGACTTCATCAAAATTATATAGTAATTAAATTATAGAGCACCTATCATTGAGAACCACCCAAACACTAGTCGAAAAGAATTCCTACAAATAAGAGCAAAAAGAAGAAACCACATCTAGACTGGTAGTAGGGGTAGAATCGTGAACTGGGCAGGTCCCACGCCTGTGGCGTGGCAATTAAGAACTCGCAGGGGCATCGCAGTTTCTGAGGTTCCCACTGAAGAGTAAGGGTCCCAGCCTCACACTGGGCTCCCCAGCATAGGGAACCAGTGCTGGCAAGAGGAGACCCCACAACATATGGCTGTCAAACCAGTTGGGACTGTGTCGGAAAAAGACAAAGGGCTATGGGACTGAGATGCTCCTTACAAAGGGCTGGCCCATAAACTCACTTTCTCATAAACTCACTCATTCCAAGCACCAGCAGAGGCAGCAGCTCAAATTGCCAGGGACACACCTAGAGGAACTAAATAACCTTTCTATGTTGAGGGGAATATGGGGGAGGGGGGGATGCATTCGGGGCGACACTAGAATCTATGTAAACACAATAAATTAAAATCAATAAAAATAATAATTCCCAAATAAAGATTTTTTTTTTAAAGTTCACATTCAAAACTCCTAATAATCAGCAGTTGCAAATTATATTCCAGGGACTTAGGTTCTGAATATTTATCCACATCAGAGATGGTACAGGCTTATCAGCAATCTTATGAAGCTTTTCCTTGAGCTCTACTATACTCACACTATAATAAATTCTCAGAGCATTTTCACTGTTCTCAAGCTTTGACAAAAAGAGATGACAGAGAGGCAAACAGACAAGAGACATAGAGATCGAGAAGGAAAGAAAAAGGAAACTATAATTTAACAAATCTAGTAAGAAAACTAGGCTTTAAAAAAGTTCTAAAATAGAATTCTACATGTTAAGAAAAAACAAATCTTTACAAATTAGATGAGAAATAAGTTTTCAAACAGCAGAAATAGCTCTACTGAACATTTAAAGGACTTAGACCTGTAATAAACATGTCTATTTTGAACACAGCTGTTAAATTCAATAAATTCTAATGCTAACCTAGAGAAGCAATTATTTCAAAGTAATGTCATTTGGGTTTTGCATGCATTGAAGGTGGAGACAGGAAATATGTATATGTAATAATTATAATACTGTGTAAGAATTTCTTTGAAACCAGAAAAAACAGCTAACATAGACAAATTATAAGTCAATGATACAATGCAATATTATTAATGCTTTAAAAATTCCTTACAGAAAAGCTTCCGAATGTGAAGACCTGTCCATCCATTAAAAGTACTGCCGTATGGTTGCTGCCTGCAGTAACCTGTGTGCTAGGGCCTGGCAACGCTTGAACAAGAGTGGGACATCCCCTAGGTTAAAAAATAGTAATAGTAAGTCAATACCTTACAAGATCCAACTGAAATAAAAAACGATAAACAATGCAATAAGGAGAAGAGGTAACAGGCACTAATAAGAATATTCAGTAAAAACTTGTCTAAGTGCTATATGCCTGTCTCTATTCTAGGTGCTCAGTATACAAAAAGATGAAAAAAAATCACTGACTTTAAAAGAACTTATTTAAAAGATTTCCTGAATTTATTACCCTAATTATAGATATAATTTTTAATTTTTCTCAAAGATTAATGCTACCTTTGCTGCAGAAGAAAAAAATTTTAAATCTTTTACAGTGAATGGCATATTAGAGATCTCTATAAATATTTGTTGGATGAAATAATCAAGCGATAATTTAACAAGAACTCACTCCAGGCACTATAAGAAACAATCTTATGTACTCTTTTCTACTTTTTTCCACTAGGCTATAATTTAAGATTTTAACACAGTAGTTAATGAATCAGAATACAGTGTTAACGAGAGGTACTATAGCAGTGGCTAAAAGCTTAAACTTAGTGTTAGATTGCCTGGGTATAAATCCTGGCTCCATCAAATAATAACAACATAACCATGACTCTGAACAAGTTACTTATCCTTTTTGCGTATCATTTTTCTCTGCTATAACAATGGAAGATAAACAATATTTAACCAATAGGATTCTTATGAACAATAAGGAAGTTCACATATGTCAAGCATTTGAATCAGTATGTGGCACACAGCAAACACTTAATAAATAGTAACAATTATAATAAATATATTTTTATCCATTCTTGTATCACTTTATTTACCATTTTTAAACATTTTTAGTAATCATTATCTGTAATTAGAATAATCATCAGTATAGAAATAGTCTACACCATAATAAAAGAGCTATTTTGAGAAAATGTTATACTATAAATTTTTTAAAATTACATAAAATACATATTCAATAATTTTCAGGCTGCAATGAAAAAGAAATCAAAAGAGGCAAAACTAGCAGCTGGAAACTTAATTTAAAATATTTCACAATAACTGAGTTATGATGAAGGCACAAACTAGGAACAGAGTGAAGTGAAAGGAATGAATGAACTTGACAGGTATGCGAAGAATAGAACTGATGAGACTTGGCAAATAACTGATACGAGTCAAGAATGGTTTTTTGCTTATGCAACAAGGTATATGGTAATAACATTCTTAGAGCTTAAGAATGAATGAAGCCTGACCAGGCAGTGGCACAGTGGATAGAGGGTCGGACTGGGATGTGGAAGGACCCAGGTTCAAGACCTTGAGGTCGCCAGCTGGAGTGCGGGCTCATCTGGTTTGAGCAAAGCTCGCCAGCTTGGACCCAAGGTTGCTGGCTTGAGCAAGGGGTTACTCGGTCTGCTGAAGGCCCAGGGTCAAGGCACATATGGAAAGCAATCAATGAACAACTAACATGTCACAACAAAAAACTGATGATTGATGCTTCTCATCTCTCTCCGTTCCTGTCTGCCTGTCCCTATCTATCCCTCTCTCTGATTCTCTCTCTGTCTCTGTAAAAAAAAAAAAATGAATGGAGATGATTAAAGATAGAAAAGAAGAGACCCTGGTTTTCATTCTGAGTCTCTTCTAACACTTTTGGTACAGACAGAAAAAAGGAAAGGTCATAGAAATCTAGGACATACTAGAGAGAGAACAAACTCTGGGAAATGTGATATGAAGAGGAAGGGTCACTAGAAGGTTTCAAAAGGGGGGAAATAATCTACATGCCAAATGCTCTGGAGAGACATATAAGTGACCACTTGATTTTTTAGCAAAAAGAAAAGTCTTTATGGTAGGAGTAGGCATAACACTGAAGTAGATGACAAGTTAACATTGGGACCAGACACTATGCAAAATCCCTTTGACCCCAAATGCAAGGAAGTAAAGGCAAAAATAAATGAATGGGATTATAATGAACTAAAATACTTCTATATAGCAAAAGTAACCAACAACAAAACAAAAGACAACCAACTGAATGGGAGAAGATATTTTCAAATAACAGCTCTAATAAGGGGTTAATATCCAAACTATCTAAAAAAACTCATACAACTCAACATCAAACAAACAATCCAATTTAAAAATGGGCAGAGGACCTAAACAGACAGCTCTCCCAAGAAGACAAACTGCCAAAAGATATAAAAAACATGTTCACCTTCACTAGCTATTAGGGAAATACAAATCAAAACTACAATGAGATACCACCTCATACCTGTTAGAATGGCTATTATCAACAACACAGGTGATAACAAGTGGTGGAGAGACTGTGGAGAAAGAGGCACTCTCATTTACTGCTGATGGCAATGTAAAATGGTACAGCTACTAAGGAAAACAGTATAGCAGTTCCTCAAAAATTAATAGAATTGCCATATGACCCAGCAATTCCTCTTCTGGGTATCTAACCCCCAAAAGCACTTGTAAACATTTAGTTTCAAAAATATACGCACCCTTACAGCACTATTTACAGTGGCAAAGACATGGAGACAACCAAAGCTTCCATTGACAGATGACTGGATAAAAAAGATGTGGCACATATATACAATGGTACTCTGCCATAAGAAAAGATAAAATACTACCAGTTGTGACAACATGGATGGACCCTGAGAACATTATGCTAAGCAAAATCAGTCAGTCAGGAAAAGCTAAGTACTGTATGATTTTGCTCACAGGTGGGTTATAAAACTGAAAATCATAGACACAAGCAACAACTCTGGTGGTTACCAGAGGGAAGGTGGTGAAGGAGGGTAGTAAAGAGTAAAAGGGGCCAAATATATAGTGACAGAAAATGACCTGTCTTTGGGTGTTGGGCACACAAAATGCAATATACAAATCATGTATCATAGAAATGTACATTATGAAACCTATATGATCCTATTAACCAATGTCACCCCATAAACTTAATAAAATAAAAATAATGAAAAATCATTAATTAAAAACAAAATAATCTCTGTAGGAAAAAGGAAAAGAAAGAACTAACATCTAAAGGGAACAGGAAGCTGAAGGAGAGGCTTTGTTCCCACAAGACAATAGAGATTTGAGGAAGTTTAAAAGGTTGATTAAAAATAAAGTGGCTAAAGATACAGGTCAAAGAGGAGACAAGAAACAAAACTTGATTCCTAGGGACATGGTAGATAAGCTTCCTAACAAAGACAAGACCTGAGCTCTCTCTTTCAATGTTACATTAAAAAGGAACAAAGTAGTAGTATGGATGCAGGTAGGTTTGCAGAGTTGGCAGGCTCAAGAATTTCCCACCTAATAGTTTTTATTGTTGTCCCAACAAAGGCCATGTGCTGGAAGGAAAAAGGAAGTAGGTGAGCAGAGAATTTGAATATTACAGAAAAATATTCAATGATGATGAATGGAACAAATAATATACCTACACCAGAAGCTTAAAATCCAATCCAAAGGGCTTTGTGAAGTCTTTAAATGAGCTTCAAGAGATCTGTGAACCTCCTAAATTTGTGAGTCAATTTTTATGTATATATTCTTTTATCTATTTATTCTGAAAAGAGTACATATCTTTCATCAAATTCTCAAAAGGTCATAAACTAAATAGTTCAAAACTACAAAACAGGAAGATTACTGCCCATTATGGTAGAATTGGTTGAATTTGGAATACATGTAACAATCTGTATATGTGCAGTGATTTATATTTTTTTCAGATGCCTGTTAGACATGGAAAATATAGATAGACTGATTCATGCTTGAAATCTTACCATGATTTAGCATCAAGACCAAGAAGGTCAGAAAATTGAGGAGAGTGGTAAAAGTCTAGGTGAACAAAATAAATAACAATTTCTTTTTCTTTCTTCTTTTTTTTTTTTTTTTTAGTGAGGGGAGGGGAGGCAAAGACAGACTCTTTCTTGCATGTGCACCAACCGGGATCCACCCGGCAAGCCTACTAGGGGGCGATGCTGTACCCATCTGGGGCCTTTGCTCCTTTGCAACTGTAGTCATATTTTTTTTTTTTTTTTTTTTTTCCATTTTTCTGAAGCTGGAAACAGGGAGAGACAGTCAGACAGACTCCCGCATGCGCCCGACCGGGATCCACCCGGCACGCCCACCATGGGGCGGCGCTCTGCCCACCAGGGGGCGATGCTCTGCCCATCCTGGGAGTCGCCATATTGCGACCAGAGCCACTCTAGCGCCTGGGGCAGAGGCCGAGGAGCCATCCCCAGCGCCCGGGCCATCTTTGCTCCAATGGAGCCTTGGCTGCGGGAGGGGAAGAGAGAGACAGAGAGGAAAGCGCGGCGGAGGGGTGGAGAAGCAAATGGGCGCTTCTCCTGTGTGCCCTGGCCGGGAATCGAACCCGGGTCCTCCGCACGCTAGGCCGACGCTCTACCGCTGAGCCAACCGGCCAGGGCCCATTTTTTTTTTTTAAGCACCTGAGGTAGATACCACGGAGCCATCCTCAGGGCCAAGAGTCAACTAACTCCAATCGAGCTATGGCTGCAAGAGGGGAGGAGAAGAGAGACAGAGAGAGAAGCGAGAGGGGAAGTGGGGGAGAAGCAGATGGGTGCTTCCCCTGTGTGTCCTGGCCGGGAATCGAATCCGGAACATCCACTCACGGGGCCGACGCTCTACTACTAAGCCTAGCAGCCAGGACAATAAATAACAATTTTTAACTTAGGTAGGAAATTAAGTAAAAAGGGTGAAACAGAGTAAAAAAGTAGAGGGCTATATAGAGAATAAAGTCAATGGCCAAGTAAAGTAAAGTTAAGTAACAAAAGAAACTGTTATCAGATTATAGGTTATATAAACTTAAGAATTCAGAGCTGGCATGACCAGGCGGTGGCACAGTGGATGGGGCGTTGGACTGGGATGTGGAAGACCCAGGTTCGAGACCCTGAGGTCGCCAGCTTGGGCACGGGCTCCTCTGGTTTGAGCAAGACTCGCCAGCTTGAGCCCAAGGTCACTGGCTCAAGCGGGGGGGGGGGGGGGGGGGGGGGTCACTCATTCTGCTGAGCCCCCCCCCCCCCCCCCCCCCCCCCCCCCGTCGAGGCACATGTGAGAAATTGGTCGATGAGCAACTAGGGAGCCACGATGGAGAATTGATGTTTCTCATCTCTCTCCCTTCCTGCCTGTCTGTCCCTATATATCCCTCTCTCTGACTCTCTCTCTGCCACAGAGAAAAGGAAAAAAAAAAAAAAAGAATTCAGAGCCAGAGCTGTGTGTGCTAGATCCAGGTCTTGGGCAAAACCACCATAAATATGGAAGTAAAGTTTTTTAGATATAAGAATGTCAGGTAAGTATATGGTATGGGATCATTCACATGGATATTAAAATCATTCACGAGCATGACAAGACAGACTGAGAAAATGCTATGAGGCAGATACTAAATTTTCAATATATGAAAGGCAGTGACTGAAAGGTAGGTGGGTAGGTAATAAAAGCGGAATAGAGCATAATAGAGTCATATGATTAAGAAAGTGGTAAAAGGTGGAGTGGTTCTCCCACTCTAAGACATGGGAAGTTTCAGCAAATAAACAATTACCCCTTCAAAAGGCTGCTTGGTAAACTAATGCTCTCATAGAAATGTCCAGTTCAATTCAAACAAATAATAAAATGGAAAGTTCCTATAACTGTTTACTTGTCTGCTGTTTACAAAGCACTTCTACATATGAAATATATCATTGCTTGATAAAATAATTCTATAGGTAGATCTAGATTTTCCCAAGGGTTAGTGGCAGGTCTTCTAATACATTACCTTTGAACTCTTTCCATGATACTAGTGAGCCCATTTATTAAATAATTTGGAAAACAGGAAGAACAGAAAAGAAAAACCGTGTGTGTAGGTGCATACCAACACTTTAAATATACTATGTTAATTCTTCAGCAATCTTAATTTAAACTAAAGCTTGGTAAATTACTGTATATAGTTGGTAAGAGATGACGCAAAGATTTGAACCTTGTCTAAATTGGTCCAAACACTGTGATGGGATAAAATATTAATGCAGAAGGATAACTGTAAAGCAAGAGAAAGACGAAACTCAGAAACACTGAAAGAACTAGCAAAATTCCACTGGAAAAGGAGAATAAAGGCATCTCTACTATACAGTCTCTTTCCCAGCATTCAGGTGTAAGCTGACTGAAAATGGTAAACGAATTTAGAATTTGGAAATTTAGGAGCTTACTGGACAAAATAAACAAAAAAAGAGAGCTGGTAGATTCATGGCATGAGTGAATACATAAAAGCCCTCATAAGCTCTCTGACATTCACTCTAATAAGCAGCAATAATAACAGGTAACATTTATTGAGCACTTACTGTATAGGGCTAGGCCCTGTGGTAACATGCATTATCTCACTGAATTCTCACAACAACCTTCCGAGGAAAATATACTTACTCTCATTTAATAGAGAAAGAAACTGAGACACAGGAAAGTTCAATAAGTTGGCCAAGGTCATATAGGTACCAAGTGAAAGAATCAGGACCCAAACTAGAGACTGAATTCAGTCATTTTGGTAAGTCAACACAATAAATAAAGAAAATATGAGTAACATTTTTTTTTATCTTACCACCATACACACTGCAATATTTATCTTATATTAATCACACACTACAATGTGTGCTATACAATAAATTCCAGTGAAAAAACATTTGATTACTAGAAAGTTAAAAAAAAAGAGCCGCCCACTGTACACTTATTTCAACTATATAAATATTTTGCTTTGTGGTAATTTGTATGCAATAGGGGCTTTGTTCCTCTGGGATTGCTTCCCCATATAAGTGGTCAATTCCTCTCTGAATTAGTAACACAACTCTTGACTGCTGCTTCCCAAGTCCCAATAGATCCAGACAGAGTAACTAGAACTTATAGCAGAAACAGTTTTGACTAATATTTGTTTAATCCATCAGGCTCAGTTTACAGGCATTATTTCATTTAGCTTTCCCCACACCACATATACTCAGCTGTACAGTTAGACTCAATCTAGAGAACCAGGAGTGGAAATTTAATATTGGAAAAGAACAACTTTGGGCGGTAAAAGCAAATTCCACCAGTTTTAATCTTCTTAACAAACTCTAATATTTTATTTTCAACAGGAAATGCTATCATTTTTTTTATAAAAATGATAAATTAAAACTATTGAACATATTTAGAAGATTGTTATGACACTGTAACCTGAGCCAGTCACTGCAAATCAAGGAATGTTATTTACTGGTATAATCAGGACCATGTAATAATGTTTCTTTGGTAACGTCTTCATTTTAAAAGCTGACATGAGCACGTTCCCGTTCACCAACCATTACACTTTAATGTGGTCTAGCAGGATCTTGTGCTTATTCTGTTCATTCTTCATATTTCAGTTACCTGAGGGCTGGGATTTGATTATAGTCATGATTTCCACAATTTCCCTTCTATGTAGTCAAGACCCTGAAATATAACTATTTGCCAATTTTCTGTGGGATGACATCCAAGTACGGTCAGATCTGTGAAGTGCTCTCCTTGCTGCCCACATAACTGATGTTTCATCACATCTAACTGCAATGCAATTCTCCCAGTTTATATCATGACTCACAAAATAATCACCAACTAAATAACAACAGCAATAATGATGATGATGGTCACAATAATAATAATAAACCCTCTTTTGTGTCATGCATCTTCAGTGAAAAACAGAAAAGTTATGAAATTCTTCTCTATACAAACTAGTACAAGTCCTGACTCAGTCTATACATATTAGAGAGGCTTTTCAACTGTGAAGCAAAATATCTGTTACCTCTAACACCTGTGATGGTAACTGCTCAACCCTGCAAACCGTTCATATTCTGTCAGATCCAATGTCCAATATCCAAACGTCATATATAGTGACATTTGATAAAGTAATTTTGCCAAATACCTTTTGCTCTTTTTATTAGCACAGTATTTGTCACTAAGATTGTAATAGTTCTACAAACCTTTTGACCACAGTGTCAAATGTATACTGTTATTATATATTTAGTGTTCAACTGAATCATACCTCAATTTTCTCCTCTCATTAACAACATTGATCAAAGTAACTGAGGACATTTCCATTTTATTCCCATTTTGTGTGCACTATAAATGGATCTGACCTTACCCTCCAGGGACAGATAATAGTTCTCAATCCTAGATGAGCATCAGAATATCTGGAGAGTTTTAAAAAAGGGAGATGCCACCCCTCACCCCCAAAACACACCTCTTAGAAATTCTAGATGTAGAATCCATACATGATATGCTTGAAGTTCCCCAAGTAAATCCAGTGTGCAGCCAGGATTAAGAATCAATATATTTGCTATATAAATGGCATACATACTTCCATCCCTGCCACAGTAATGGAGTAGTTTCAGAATAAAGTAAAAATACTGGATTTTATTTAATGATCAGAGTAATTCACTGTATGTGAATGAGAAGCCATATAGGTCCTGTTGATTTGGTAGATATCTTATAAATACAAGGGATAATATTATAGGCAGAACTGAAAGACAAAGAGAAGGTTCATGTGGCAAACTGAATTGATGAGTTAAGTCTGGCCTGAAGCTGCCTACATATGTCCAGCCTTCATAACTAAGCCTGGTTTCAACAGTGAGCAGCCACACATGTGCATCCCTCATATCTTCAAGACAATCTGGGCAGGGAACACAGCTGACTGAGCCTCCGATGCTGTCCTTCTGGATCCATGAGGCTGTTCTTTACCTGGGATGCTAACAGCCTGTGACTGAGCCCAGTGAAGGTATTAACACTGGCCCATGCTGCCCAGTTGGGGGCTCTTTGAAAGGCATCAGTGGCTTGAGGACACCCCATTGGCCTGGCTGAAACTCTCTCATAATCCAGACTCTTTCTACTCCATACCCCTTCCTTCTTTTTTCCCAGGGTCGCATCTACATTGTATCTGGAGGTTTTCCCTTCCTAGTCCTGCTCTTTTCCCTTTTATCTTTCACAGGAGCTTTCTCCCAATAAATTCTTTGTACATCTAATCTTGTCTTAGTATCTTCTAGGAAGACCTGAACTAATAAAGAAGAACTTTTTATACTCTTGATCACAAACACTCTCATTGATTAAGTAGGATATGGATTTAGCTGCTGTAATGAAAGCCAAAGTTAACAGGGACTTAAACAAGACAGAAGTTTCTCTCTCAGGTAAGCATCCAACTGCAAGAAGCAGATGTGAGAGTCCCACAGTGTCAGGGTCCCAGAAAATTGCTACTATGTAGCTCTCCCATTCTCAATACATGATTCCCAACTTTTGATCACCATGATGACTTCTCCAGTTCTTGCCACCACGCATGAATTCCCAGCAGCAAGCAGGGAGGGGAGAAGGGGAAATGAAGGGTATTCCCTTTCAATAGCGTGGTTCCAAAGCCGTATGTTTCTTTAGTATACAGCGCCTTATCTTGCTGCAATGGAGGTAGGAAAATAAGTCTTTAGCTGCCTGTTCATGTCACCAACTAAAAGTTGACTACCAATTGAATAGAAAAAAATGGATATTAGCACATATCTAGCTGTCTCCACCACAATCAGCTTTCCTCAACGCTGAATAAGTCAAAACAGTTTCTCTAAGAGACCGTTATGTTTTACTTAAAAATTATTCAAAGCTTCTATAACTTCTTTTTAATTTTGGACCAGAATTTCCAAACATACAACATTAAGGAATATAAATGAATCCACTACTGATTTTTTAAAATTTAATTAGGAGATATTTGATGTTTTTTCAATTGCATGAGCAACCTTTAAAAAGATAATAATTATTAGAAATATAGTAGCATTTTTGTGATAATCATAATCATGCACATTTTAACTATATAAAATGTGAATAAACTTTTCTACTGAAATTACAAATGTATCCCCACAAAAGCACTCAACCATAAAATCAAGAATCACCTATAATACACAGGCTACCCTCTGTAAAACAGTGGTATAAATACTACTTCAAGTATAGAGATATATAATTAGAAAAAAGGGAGAAAAAAGGGAGGGAGGAAGCGAGAGAGGGAGAGAGGGAGGGAAGGAGGAGGAAAGACTTTAAAACCCAGTACTTTAACACAAAAAGCTAGAGTACCTGGAATTGACATCCCCATGTCCTAGCTGCCCGTGCTGCCCATATCCAAATGTGTACACATCTCCGTTTTCCATTAACACCACTGGAAAAAAAAAGTTCTATCATTTCATTATGTGCATTTTATATTTCTATCACATTATAGTAAAAGCAGTGTAATTTTCACTATTTAATCTTTACAGAGCCATTAAAATAGGCAATTGAAGCAAAAGTTCATTTTTAACAAAAGTATTTTAGTTCTGTAAAATTTTGTGTAGGTTATAAAAGTACATATTTTTCATAATACATATTTTAAAATTTTTATAAATGTCATTTAATAACATTAACATTTAATAAAACATTGGTTTGGGTTAACAGTAAATTTTTTAAAATAATAACTACATATAAAATATAGTTCTCTCATATCTTGGCTAATTATATAAATAGCAGACAGATTTTAGCTCTGCATAATTATGTACATACACATCAATAAAATGTCAGAACTTTAATATCTCTCAATACCTTATCAAATAGGGAAATATATTTAGCATCAAAAGGAATTAACATTTTTTAAATAAAGGTTGAATAGTACAATCTAAGCTACATAACCTAAATGCAATACTTTACTAAGAATTTAATTATTTACTACATTAAAAAAAATTAATTTGTTGGCCCTGGCCAGCTGGCTCAGCGGTAGAGTGTAGGCTTGGCATGTGTAAATCCTGGGTTCGATTACCAGCCAGGGCACATAGGAGAAGAGCCCATCTGCTTCTCCTCCCTAACCCCCCTCTACTTTCTCTCTGTCTCTCTCTTCTCCTCCTGCAGCCAAGGCTCCATTGGAGCAAAGTTGGCCCGGGTGCTGAGGATGGCTCCATGGCCTCCACCTCAGGCACTAGAATGGCTCCCGTTGCAAAAGAGCAACTGCTCAGATGGGCAGAGCATCACCCCCTGGTGGGCATGCCAGGTGGATCCCGGTCGGGTGCATGAGGCAGTCTGTCTCTGCCTCCCCCCTTCTCACTTCAGAAAAATACAAAGAAAAAAAATTTAATTTGTTGATGTGCATTTCTCATTGAACAGTAACAAAATAGGGGACCAGATTAAAAAAAAATCACAGAATTCTAGAGTCTAAAAAAATTTCAGGGATTATTTCATCTACAGGAATTTTCTGAATTGAATTGTAATATAAATCCATCAGAAGACAGACTAGAAGTTAGATCTCTAGTCAAGTATCTATTCCAGCATGTCATAGATTTTAAAAGGGATTCTGTAATAAATACAAAGTTTTTAACACACAGTTAACAGATTGTATTCATCTATACTAAACAAATAACTGATTTAGCACAATTGTAAAAATGCAGTTATACCCTAAATTTCCAGCTGCTACCTGAATGGTGAAATCCACAGGTGACTTGTACTGCCCGGAGCTCACAATCAAATCGCACTGAGCCAGGAGGGTATGTTGTGATTTTACTTGCATCCTTTTCTCCTCGTTCTCCACTTCCATCTGTTAAGTGTCATAATTTATAATTAAGCCATTATTCATTTTCCAAATAAAATTTTAAAACAGTTTAATATGGAAGAACAAGAGAAAATTGTTAAAAGGAACAAGCAAGAAGAATCTGCAACTGTTAGAAGTGATAGATCAAGAATCTACCTGCAAAGAAGCAATTTTGAAAAGATATAGTACTATATATTTGTTTGAAAATATTGCTAAACCAATAAAAAGAGATCGAGTTATGAATAAAACCTATTAAGCATATCAGTTATGTAATATAAGTGGGTCATTAAATTACAGAAACAAAATTCTAAATGTAATAATTTATATGGGAAAATTTAGTTTGCACAAAAGTAACTGCATGCAAAATCATTTAACTATTTTTTATACTTAGTGATATTGTTAGTACTAGTCATTAAAAAAAAATCCTAGTTGACTCACAAGTGACTTAGATTTCCCAAACAATCTTAGAAAGGCTAACCAGTCGACCAGTATTGCTAAACTCAAACTTTAAAAATTTATTAATACTAAATAACTTTACACAATATATCGTAGTTCAATGGCTTACTCTCATTCATTCATCTTTCCTGTTCCACCTTGCCCCACCATCACTCTGCTTTGTGCTTTTTCTTCTGACGCCCAAGCACTAACTACTCTCAGCTAAATCTTTCTGATTTCATTCCCATTTTTCCTTCTCTCTTCTTATAATTTCTCCTTAAGCTTGCTTTAGACCCTCCCTGTTTTCTATACTTGACTTTAAATATTCTGGCATTCTAACCATAAAATTAAAAAGCATACTCCAGAACATAAAAACTTTAACTGGAAATGTGTAAATAAAGAAGGCAATTTATTTTTCCTAATCTAAAACTATACATTAAAATATGACCTCTGTATCATCAAGATTCAAATTACTTGCACATGGAATGTCAATATAGAAGAAATTTCAAAAGGTCAATTAGTCTAAGCCACTCTCTTGTGGCAAAACAACTCTGAACAAGTGTGTTCAGCAAATACACATGTGGAGCTACAGACACACATTTTTTATTCTGTATTTTCACTGCCCATTTTAGAATAAAACAAAATAAATCAAATTATTTCATGTTATTATCCCTTTTTATCTAATATTTCTAACCATCAGTAATATCCAAGTAAGACAAAATTGGCCTAAATTATGATTTTCCTTTCTATAAAACAAAAGGACTATCATTTTGAAAAGCTTTAAACTCTTTATAACACTAGGACAGTAAAACCTCACTAATTCGGAATAATACAGAATGGCTGGCCTATATGACTTACTGAAAAGGTCTCAATCACAGAATAATTAAGGAAAAATTCAGTTTTATTACCTTGTTCAAGCAGTACAGACTACAGATTAAACTAAATGCTACAATAAATAAAAAGTTGTCAAAATAGGCCTATATAACATAAAAATGTACCATAAACATAAAAGTCCTTTAACATACAAGAATTAATTGCTCGGCCCAGAGGTTGAAGGCACGTTGAAGGAATCCTTTATTTCTTGAGCCCTTGGTTTGAAAAGCTAGTGATTTTAGACAGGTTTCCCCTTATAAGTATGACCCTGAAAATTCAGAGGAAGAAATTACTTTGAATTTTTACTCAAAAAAGATCACAAATACTGCATCTGAAGTATCATAAATTCTGAATTAGTGAGAGGTTTTACTATAATAGGATAAAGAATATGATTCCACTTCTGCTAAATTGTCTAATGTGGGTTTGCCAAGAAAGGATGGGCTCCAAAAAACCCAAAAAAAACCCAAAACCCCACAACATTTAGTTTCAGTCCATCCAAAACAAAACATACTCTTAGTTCAAAGATTCCTCAACTTGGAAAGACAGTGGAATGGTTAAACATAAACAAGGGCCTATATTAAATAAGCAAGCAAGCAGCTTCCAAAGAGTATTTAAGTAAGATGAAAGATATATAGAAATTTCACAGCTTTATCACCACTGGTAAAACATCTAATTATTAAAACCAAATCTGATTTAACAAAGAAAACAAATTGTGTTCATATGATTTTGCCAGACTTAACTAAATTCAATATTCCAAGTATCATTCCACTTTATATAAATGGATTGATGCCCAGTTATAATCTTTTACCTCTAAATTTAGTATTTTGCCCTCTTTTTTCAGTCAGAGATTAAATATAAATACAAATCCCACAATAGAGACATAGCATCAGGGAAGGAGAAAAAAAAGCCTAGTAATTTACTGATTAAAACCATAGTGATCAAAAGAGTTGCAGCTAGTATTTAAAAGTAAAAATAATAATAGAAACATTTTGTTCAAACTCATCTAAATAAACGTATTTACATTAAATAATTATTAAAAATAATGAAAATATTAATATAAATAAAATAGGAATGAGGCTTTTGATCATTATCAGCAGCAGTGACAGAATTTTAAAATATATATACTGTATCTGTATTTGATGTGAGTTAAAAAAATGAAATACCATTCTAATACTTTAGAAATTTATAAAAGTTTATCAAAGATAAATGGTACCTAATAAATAGCCAAAAATTTAGTTGTAAATTCCAAGTAAAATTCAGGAAGATTAATTCTAATCAAGTTCATTATTCAATAAAGTGTTAATAAGCAGCAATAAAATTAATCTCACATTTGTAGGAAAAATAGTTGGTCTCAATATTCTTACAAGTGGCCATTTAGGTATAAGCATATCTATATTTCCCCTAATATTAGTATGTTCATACATATATCATGTGATATTAAAACTATAAAAGCTATAAAGTTTTGACAGATATATACCTAAAAAATGTGTATATACACATTACTTATGCATATTTGTGTACATACACAGAGAAAGAAGATTCAGTATCTAAAGGACTCTAACTTACTTTAATTTTTATTTAAACCTATACTTTTTTGGATAACCTTATGGTCATGTACATCACAAAATGTATCACAGCACACAGTGAGTACTTCAAGCAAAATCACTCAAATAAAAGAGTAAAGCAGTAACAAGTACAATTTGCTAAACACTTGGCTCTGTACTAAACACTGTGAAAATTTACATAGCACAGTGGACAAAAGCTTTGGGGCATTAGAGTCTAAGAGACTTGAATTGTAATCCTGGCTCTATTTGTTAGCTGTGTGACAACTGGACTTGGTAAGTTTTAGCTTTCCGATCTATTAAATAGCAATAGTGGTAATTACCTCACAAGGCTTTGATGAAGGTTAAGTAAAATAATGTATAGAAAGTTCTCAATATTTGTAAGTATTGCTTTCTTTAATCAATACAATAACCCAATGAAATAGATATTGTTATTGTATTTTGCAGTTAGAAAAACCAAAGCTTAGAGAAATTAAGTAACCAAAACAAAGTAATAAATGGCAGAGAGGTTTGGAAGTTTAATCAAAAATAAGGCTCATGCATTTTATCACCACCAAATGGCTGACATTTTAAATCTTTTGCGAAAACAAACTACATATTTAACAAATCTCAACTTTTGTACCTTTATAGGATAACTCTTAAAAAAGCAAAGAACTCAATTCAAAGAATTAAAGTGTTCATGGATAATTTCTATTTACAAAGCATATATATATACATGTACTTACATCTATATCTTAATTTTCATATCAACATAATCAGTCAGAAATTATCATTCTTATTTTTAAAATAAGAAAACAAAAGCCAAAAAATTTAAGAAATTTATGAATGGCCATATAGTTCTAGCTAAATGACAAATTTAGGATAAAAACTGAAGCCTAATTCCAAAATATTTCCATTACACCAAACCATTTCTAAACAAAACAAAAAACATGTAAAATACACACAGATCTTTTTCAGTGTGTCTCGGGATTTTCATATCATTCACTTTAAGGCAGATTTCAAGACTACCTCCAAAACAATTCAAATGTCCTTAACTAGGAATACTACATTAAAATATTTTTCTATGTAAGTCACTGAACAGTTAATACATAAATTAACCCAGATATCTTTTTTAAATATAGTGTATAGTAACATAAAAACACCTTACTACATGTTATATGGATTATATGTTATACTTATTGATTCAGTTTTGAATACTCTATTTTGCCTCTAGCCAAAATTTGCCCTTATAGAATGTATTCTGTGACCTTCTCTGAATTCTCTTCAATCAGCCAGAAGCTCTCCAACCAGTAGTGGGATTGAGTCACATCGCACTGGTTCGATACCTAATTTTTTATTGAGTTCGGCAAACTGGTTGTTAAAATGGCACTTGTAATCAGGGTTCTCTCTAAGGTGGGCGCCTGGGCAGCTGCTCAATGTGGAAATCACAAATTTACATTCCTTACTCTTTAATGTTCATTTATGCAACAGTGTATTCTAAGCAGCTATAGTGATGTTCATTCTGTCCACAGGTGAAAAAAATTGTAAGTAAGGATGCCAATCAAGAAGCAATAAGGAAATATCTTCAATAATAGTTTCATTGTTTTATGTCAGGTATTATTTAATATTTAATTAATATTTTAAAACGCTTCTAACATAATCTAGTTTGTGTACCCTCTTTATGGTTCTGATTTAAGTATTAAATACATGAAATAATAAACTACCTTTTGATATATCTTTTTTGATACTTAAAATGGTCATTAGGGTAGATAACCAGTATTAACTTATTTTAATCCTACCAGTGTCACCAACTTTCCATATCAGAATTCATGCCTGTTAACAATAAATACACAGTTCTTACCCTCCAAACTCCCGGACAAAAAAAAAAATCAGTCTTAAGTACGTATTTTAACTATTGTCATCCTACAATCTGTACCACCAAACATAACTGAATGAAAGACAGAACACAGCAATTAATATAGTGAATTTCCCACTGGAAGACAACTAGAGTATGAAAAAAGAGAAAAAAATATATGTAGAAAAAATATTAAATTACTATGCTTAACAAAAATAAAAAGCAGTGAATGACAAGATGATTAAATGACAATTAGGAACACTGAATGCAATGGGTGTAAGAGAGAGAAGTTGTGGGTGCAGAAGGATTAGTAAGTGGTAAGTTAATACTCTTTATATAAAATAGGGCACCATTACTTTAAATTTAAATTTTGGTAGCAGAGATACAGTTGATTTACTCAATAAAACCTTAAGATCTTATTAAAAAGAAAATACTATAATACTATACTATACTATACTAATATATACTATAATACTATAAAATCAGTCCTTCCAAAAAGGTTGCTACAAATATACAGTCTTGTTATAAAATAATCCTGTGGCAGAAAAGGTGGAAGTAAGGCTAGCTATTGTTGGGTAATTCTTACAGCTAATCAATATGACATTGTAAAAAGTCTCTTTTAAATTTATAACCTTAGTCTTCATTTAGTATTTCATTGTCAATTTTTGGAAAAAATGTTTGTCCACAATATACTGACATGGAGCTGAAAAAGTTTTAAATTGCTTCATGTAATATGAATATTTAACCCTAGGAAAAATATTTTTAAAAATTTCACTTAATATAATTGTGGGGGAGGGGGGGGTGAAGACACTGAGAATATCTGATTAATAGTGGCATAGTTGAAAATAAAGAGATCAGAAATTCTAGCAACAACTAAATTTATATAGCATACCCAAAATATCATTCCTTAATTTTAAATATGGTATTGTCAAAGCACTCAGTAAATAAAGTGATCACAAATTTTCCTATGGTTAATTACATAGGATTTAAAATATTCTCAATTAAAATTTTTTTTGATTGATTTTAGAGAGGAAGAGAAGGGAGAAAGAGGGGGAGAGTGAGAAAAAGGGAGAGAGAAAAGCATTCATTTGTTGTCCCACTTAGTTATGCATCCACTGGTTGCTTCCCATAAGTGCCCTGACCAGGATAGAAAGCAACCTTGCTGCTTTGGGATGATGCTCTAACCAACTGAGCTAACTGGCCAGGGCAAAACAAAACACAAAAAACAAAAAACAAAAAAACACCTCTCAATTTTTAATTCTGCAGAATATAGCTTAAGTAGTGCTCTGATTGTGTTTACACTAAAAGCAGGGGTTTTATCTGTTTTGTTTCTACTTTGCTTTGACTGGCAAACTGATAGAGACGGACAAATAAAAATAAAGTTGATTATAATATACTGTATGTGAAATTTTAAAAATAAAATTAGTCTGTTAACAGTTATGCAGCAAAAAAATAAGGCACAAAAACAAATTAATCTGACTATAGGGATTGGTATTTAAGGCATTTAAGAAAATAGCAACTGTAAATTGCATTAGTCCAAGAACCCGTGGTTCACAGAATTTATATGTAAATTTATAAATTGTCTGCATTAAATTCTTTCCTGATCTTAGCTGACTCATAATCTGTGGTTTAAAAGTAAGTGTGCCTTAGGAATATTTTTAATTTATACCAAACTGATACCTCAAAGAATTGTGCATAAACAGATTCCTAGCCACTCACAAATTTGTTTAGACCTGTGTCATTTTCTGAGGGCTAGAGTAGGTCTACATACCTCACTCTTTGCTTACACCTATCACCAACTCTCAAATATCAAATAATTCATGTGGTCTGGTGTATTGCAGATATAAATTTTACTATTAAAACAATGAAAAAGTGCAATAGCAGTCAACTAATTATTAATATATACATTGAATTTAGTAGTTTTGTTAATTCTAAACAATTAAACAGTATTTAGAACTTAAAAGCAAAATGTCAGATAGCAGTCATCTAAAAACAGAAAACAAAGGATGAAAATAGAAGGCAGTAATTGCTTTTTTCACCTTTCCTTAACTGTATGATTTTTTAAAAGAATGAAAAAGAAAAAGATATAGTGTAAAATGCCTTAAAGTTGACAAAAAAATTAAGATTGATAGTCATCAACAAACAGTACAACTTTCAGCATGTTCTTTCTCCTCAGGCTATATAATAATGATAGAAGCAAAGTAGAAGAATCAGGTTTGTGCATTTTTCCAGAGACAAAATTCAAATGAGTGGAAGAAACTGGGAAAGTATCCCACCTAGTTGATAAGGAAGACCAAATACCTTTGTGCTTGTCCCGTTTATGCTTTAGCTGTGCTGGATGGGATCTGAGTCTGGCTAGAGCCTGTTCTCGATGGTTCATAAAAATAGGACCAGCAAATACAATGGGGCCTGAGGAGAAACATTTTGCATGTGCATAGAAAAGCTCACAAAATGAAAACACTACAATGAACAAAAATAATTCAAACTAAAAAGCATGGAAATTTATTCTTTACTGTTTTGGACATTATACTTTCCTTCCAATTCTCCCACATTAACCCCCCAACCCCAACCATAATTTATTCACCATTCTACACACAAATGTTAATATCTTAAATATCTTTAATATCTTATACTTTATATAGTACAAATTCTATCTTTATATTATACTTATAAAGTAATCAAGTAATAATAGTCTCAAGTAAATAATTAGAAAGCTCAATTAGAATAAACAAATATTTTCTTATATAATACCTCACAAATAATTTTAACATCATATATATTCAAACTTAGTAAACCACATGTTCATTAAAAACAAGTATCTTTCCTACTGAAATACCAAAAAAACAACTAATATTTAAATTCAGATTAAATTTAAACGTCTTCAAGATTTAATATCAGTTACCAGTTTTGCTATAAAACAAAGATAAATGTTACTGATTAAACTATATTCTGTCATACAAGGAAATAAGACAAACCAAAACAAAGAATGCACCATGATATGATACACGTGTATGTATATACATAAAATCACAACTTTATAGACAGAATTATATAAGTATTTGATTTTTCTAAAAATGTTAATAAATTTTATGTATAATTTCTGTAAACATATACTCCAAATCAGAAACAAGAATAAACTGAGCTTCATATTGATGCTGAAGAGGAAAATATAAACCCAGTAACATTTATGAAACATTAACCATCTTTCATAAAATCATTTCTTTCTGAAGCTCCACTATGTACATGCATTTACATACACAAATACCTATTCACATAAATAACAGTAATTTCAACATTTAGTATTCAGGGAAAAAAGTATAGCCAAATTTATTTTCAGTAAAATTTAAAATCTACTACTTTTCCCTGTAATCATTAGCTTGAAAAGAAAATTTTAAATTATATCTAAAATTTCAGACTTTTAAATAGAATTATAGCTTCCTTAAATTTTAGCAACATGCCTGCAAATTTCAAAACTCTAAATTTGATAGTTAAGTATTTAAAAATTGACAGTTTATAAGCATTCAATATTTTTAATTAAAGCAAGTTTCTTCATAATTCCTTACAGATCCTTAGGTATAATTAATTTTCTAACAATGGAACAAAATACAACTATTGCCCTATTATCAAATTTAACAAATGTCAAATTAAATAGCAAAAATACCTTTCACTAAACATTTTAAAATGGTAGAAAAAATATATTTTACTATGTGTCTAGTTATAGGTAAAACTACACGCATCACCATTTCAATAAAAACCAACATATTCGGGCCCTGGCCGGTTGGCTCAGCAGTAGAGCGTCAGCCTGGCGTGCGGGGGACCCGGGTTCAATTCCCAGCCAGGGCACATAGGAGAAGCACCCATTTGCTTCTCCGCCCTCTCCCCTCCTTCCTCTCTATCTCTCTCTTCTCCTCCTGCAGCCAAGGCTCCATTGGAACAAAGATGGCCCAGGCGCTGGGGATGGCTCCTTGGCCTCTGCCCCAGGCGCTAGAGTGGCTCTGGTCGTGGCAGAGCGACGCCCCGGAGGGGCAGAACCTCGCCCCTGGTGGGTGTGCGGGGTGGATCCCGGTCAGGCGCATGCGGGGAGTCTGTCTGATTGTCTCTCCCCGTTTCCAGCTTCAGAAAAATACAAAAAAAAAAAAAAAACCCAAAAAAACCCCCCACATATTCGATGATTACTCCAAATAGAAATATGCTAATTTAATATTAGAATTAAACACAGGGTACAGCAAAAGTTTACAACTGTTGTGAATATGTGAAAATTTATTCTTGCATTGTTTACTTATTATTGTATTATTTTCCATACAAACAACTGTAAACCTACTTTTGCTCCATTCTGTATTATTTCCCAGTAATAGAGTATCAATTATTTTTAAGCTAAGATTATAAAAATAGAGCTCTTTTTAAAATGTAATAAGTGGGATATATTTCAAATATGAACAAAATGTCTATTTATTCAAAATGGATTAATTTTTGGTTGATTTACTAAAGCAGGTAAGATAAATCACTCTAAAAACTGACACTTCCAACTACATAAAAGAACTATAAATATTAAAATAACAATATTAATTTATATTACCATTTTCTGATTTCTATGGTCTACTTGGAATATTATTTCTTCCCACAAAAACATTATACCTATAATAACAGGGACTTAGCTTCTCACTTCAATTTTAGTCTTCTGATGTACAAATCTAGAAAGCTTACAAGCAATCACACATAGAAAGTATACCACCTGAGTTCAATTTAAATCATCACTTATAACACTAAGCTATCAGGTTTTAAAACACAATAGTATTCCATTGACTAAAATAATATTTCTTACATAATTTGGTCATTCATATATTCAACAAACATTTTTTATTACTTTTACTATAATGAGACACTAGGGGTCATGGGTATAATGACAAAGACAAAGATCTCATTGGAATTCAGTATACGTACTAGGGAAGACAGAAATAAAAACAATTGCAATATGTTGTGATAAATGTTATAAAGGAAATCTGTATACACATTACATCCTGAAGGAGAAAAAGAGAGCAAATGAATGCTAGAGAGTCAAACAGATTTCAAAGAAATGAGAAAAGTTCACCAAAAAAGAAGAAAGGGAAGAGAGGTCACTCCAGGCTGAAATAGGATTTCTAAAAGCATGAAGATGTTAATAACAATACTGTCATTCATTAAAAAAAACATAGCTGAGCCTTTTCGGCTGGAACCACCATTTTCCAATAATTCGCCACAACTAGCACGAAGGGAAAGAGGAGAGCAACTGCTATATGTTCTCTAAGTCTTTTAGAAAATATGGAACTGGCCTAACCAAGTGGTGGTGCAGCAGATGGAGCATCTATGTGGGATGCTGAGGTCCCAGCTTGGAAACCCCGAGCTTGCCGGTTTGAGCATGGGCTTATCTGGCTTAAAGTCCCCGGTGGCTGGCTTGAGCAAGGGGTCACTGGCACAGTGGCAACCCCACCTCCCCATCAAGGCAGTATGAGAAGCAATCACTGAACAACTGAAGTGCCACAACTACAACTTTATTCCTCTTATCTCTCTCCCATTCTATCTCTGTCTCTCTCTTAAAAAAAAGAAAAAAAGCCATGGAATTGTTCTTTCAGTCACATACATGCAAATCTGCAAGAAAGGTGATACTGTAGCCATCAAGGATATGGTATTGTTCAAAAGGAATGCCCCACAAATATTACCATGGAAAAACTGGAAGACCCTACAATGTCACTCAACATGCAGTGGGCACTGTTGTGAATAAACAAGAGCAAGATTCTTGCCAACAGAATTAATGTACATATTGAGCATATTAAGCACTCTAAGAGCCAAGTTAGCTTTCTGAAATAGTGAAGAAAAAATGATCAGAAAAAGAAGAAAGCCAAAGAGAAAGATATCTGGGTTCAAATAAAGTGTTAGCCTGCTCAACCCAGAGAAGCTAACTTTGTGAGAACCAGCAGAAAAGAGACTGAGCTGCTGGAACCATTTCCTATGAATTCATGACATAAGCATATAAAAAATAAAAACCCTCTACTGATTAAAAAAATTGCTGAAATGAGTTACTAAGCAGAAAGTCATGGGAAATGAATTTAAAGATTTATTTTAAAAAAATAAAAAAATTGGGCCCTGACCGGTTGGCTCAGCAGTAGAGCGTGTGGCTGGGTGTGTGGAAGTCTTGGGTTTGATTCCTGGTCAGGGCACACAGGAGAAGCGCTCATCTGCTTCTCTGTCCTTCCATCTCTCCTATCTCTCTACCTCTCCCTTCCCCTACCGCAGCCAAGGCTCCACTGGAGCAAGGTTGGCCCCGGGTACTGAGGATGGCTCCATGGCCTCTGCCTCAGGCGCTAGAATGGCTCCGTCTGCTACAGAGCAACACCCCAAAAGGGCAGAGCATCGCTCCCTGGTGGGCATGCCGGGTGGACCCTGGTCAGGCACATGAAAGAGTCTGACTGCCTCCCAGCTTCTAACTTTGGAAGAATACAAAAACAAAACAAAACAAAACAAAAAAAGATTAAAATTTTTATACCATGAAACTTCATTACAGAGGTGATGAGAAGTCTATGAAATGTTTCCAATTAGTAAATAAAGACATATTAAGTATTGACAAATTTCAGGCAACATGCTAAGGCACTTGGATAAACAAGACAGCATCTCTGCTTCAAGAAGCTCACAGTTCTAATGGGGGCAGGGAGATTTTACACACAAATCAACAAGAAATTAAAACAATGTGCTATGGCACAGTTAGCAAAACTTGAGGATGGGAAAGGAGGAAGATTCAGAGTACAAGAAAAGAAAATAACAGTTAAGATCTAATAAAAGGTAATGACTGTGGGAAAGTTTCAGAGATATGGGGGAAACTATTTGGGGATATGAAATAGAGAGTGAAGAGAGATGAGGCTGTAGAGATAAAATGTGGAATTCATTCTAAGAACAATGAATAGCTTTTTGGTTTTAAACAGAAAAATGCTGATCAGATCTGCATTTTAGAAAAAACATTCTGGCCTGACCTGTGGTGGCGCAGTGGATAAAGTGTTGACCTGGGAACACTGAGGTTGCCGGTTCAAAACCCTGGGCTTGCCTGGTCAAGGCACATATGGGAGTTGATGCTTTCTGCTCCTCTCTCTCTCTTTCTCTCTCTCTCTCTCTCTCTCTCTGTCTCTCTAAAAAAAAAACTGAATAAAGTTAAAAATAAAATATTAAAAAAAAAGAGATAGAAAAAACATTCTGAATAGAAGGTGGACAACAGCTTAAAAGGAGATTACGGGTAAGACCATTTACAATACAAGGCTTTTTGCTGTAATTTAGACAAAAGGCAGAAGTGGACTGAGATAACTCAGTGGCATTCTAGGAAGGAGACATTCAAAAGCTTTAAAAACTTTTTAATAGAATTAAGAAGGTAGAACAGAATATGTTGGTTTATTTGCTTCAGTGTGGGGGGGTGTGAATGAAAAAGGGGAGCAAAAAGTAAAAATATAGTTATTTAAAAGCTCCTTCCATTCATGTGTAGACAATGGGTTTTTCAGAGAACATCCACAGGCCAGCAGGTAGAAGGGATAACTGGAGTAAGTGGCAGCGTAAAACAGGACAAGCTTTTCAGAAAAGTTATGGTGACACATTACAAGAAACTAAAAAGTATTACTATTGTTTGGCTCAGTAATTGTATATCCAGAAAACTATCCTAAAGAAAACTAAAATGTTTTTTAAAAGTTTCAACTCAAAGGTGTTAATGTAACCTTACTAACTGTAATAAAAAATTTAAAACAATTCAAACAGAATGATTAATGAAAAACTATGACATATCTACTCAATGGAGACTATTCAGCCATTAAAATAAGATTTATGAAGAATTTTACACAGAAAATACTTTTGTGTTATTTAAATTAGCAGTAAGATAGCACTGTTTACTGGTTTGAAAAATTAAAAACACAGGTGATGCTAGAGGAAAATATCACATTCATCTTGAGAAGATAAATTCCTGCAATGTTTTAAAAATGATTTGAAATATCTATTAAAATTTAAAACATAAACATTCTCTGGCCCATGTTTCTATTCCTGGGAAACTCTACTATACAAATAAAAACTTCAATACATCCAATACATATAGCTACAAGTTTAAGAATATTTATTATAGCAAAACTCTGAAAATAATCTGAATGCCCATCAACAAAATTGAAGAATAAATTGTAGTATAGCCATTTTATGAAATGTTATGTAGCTATTAAATAGTATGTGGTAGAGCCACATTTACCAACCTAGAGTGTGTTCATGTTGTACTGTAAAATGAAAAAAAAAGATGTTATAAACAAGTATATATATTATTTTTGTAAATAAACATATGCCTATACTTTCACACATGGGTGGGTATTATATATTATAGTGGAGGAAGATATGGAATTATATACCCTATCAGACTTAAACCTCATTTGCTTGGTGGAGGAGAACAGAAAGACAAGAAAACACCAGCATCAAAATATAAAATGTATGTACTGTACCATTAAGTAAATATAAAAACAAAATTTAGTCAGTGATATAATTGGAAATGTATAAAACTTGATTAGAAGATGACAATAAATAAAAATAATTTAAAGGCTAGGTTTGCAGAAAATCTTTGACCTAAATGAACCACAAAAATATTTTCTGATATAATATTAAGGGGAACAAACCAGAACATTAATATAATTATATATATATCACAGTATGAAATAACTAAAAAAAAAACTATGTATAGAAAAATTTTAAGCAAGTACACCAAAATTTAACCAGTGTTATCTTTGGATGAAGAATTATATAGACTTTTTTTACTTATGTTTTCTAAATGCTTTTTCTAATATTTTATTTAAAAAAGGACTTTCATCTGGCGTTGGAAGATCAGCTAATACTGGATTTGATATGTCAAATCAGAACACAATGGTTTCCAGAGACTTAAAAGAAAGACTACCTATAATAAATTTGTTTTTACATTCTAATTTGTAACTATGCAAAACCATTTTTCTATTAAAATAGTAATAGTTTTATTCTACAGTTTTATTCTGTTGGGGTTTTTGTTAATAATAACCAATGTTTTGTGATTAGCATGCCATTGTTGTGAGAAAAAGCAATGAAGTAAGTCAAAGCTGCAACTGTAAAACAGTCAAATCCAAAGAGAGTAGAAGTCTACCAAGTAGCCCATCAGTACCAGCATCATCCTCATTACTAGAGCCATCATCATCATCATCATCATCATCATCATCATCATCATCATCATTATCATCATCATCATCAAACATTTACTTAGGCCTTAGTATACGTCAGGCATTTTCATGCATACCACTTAATCCTCATTAACATCATACGCAAGTAGTCATAATCCCCATTTTAAAGGTAAGGAAAGTGAGGTTCAGAGTGGTAAAATTCCAGTCATATATTTCCAGTAAAAGTGAAGGAGTCAAGATCTGAACCAAAGTCTAACTTCCGGATCCATGCTCTTAGCCACCATGCTCTATAGCTACACTAAGCATAACATATTATTCAGATGATATTCTACTGAGGGCACTATTTAGAAACATGCCCAGACAGTAGGCAAAACAGGAATGTCCCAGGCAAGCCAGGACATAAGCTCAACCCCATCTACAACTCACAGCTATGAAACTTTGATTTGATATTAAGAGGGGAAAGAAAGAAGAAAAAGTACCAAATATTATTTGAGCTTAGTTTTCCTTACAATGGAGAGCAGAAAGGGCACAGAAAGATCGTTGATAACAATCACCCAGTAGTCCTTCCACCAACGTGGAAAAGTTGTACTTAAAACTTCCACTGAACAAGCACTTTATTTACAGAGGAAAAGTGGGGTGGGGAGAAGAAGAAGGTAGAGGGGGATAATGGTGACGGAAGGAGACTTGACTAGGGGTGGTGAACACACAATACATTATACAGACAATATATTATAGAATTGTACACCTGAAACCGCTATAATTTTATTAATTAATGTAACCTCAATCAATTCAATAAAAAATATTTAAAACAACAAAAACTCCTGCCATCGTCTAAGACTGACTGCTCTTGAATAAACCTACTTTCCTTTCACACACACACACACACACACACACGCACACACACATAAGAAAAAAATCCACTGAACAAGCATTTTACTTATTAATACATGTCTCAGAGAATTTACATCTCAATCAAGCTTAATCAAAAAACTAAAAGTTATCGCAATTATATTGGTGCCTAAGACTATATGGTTAAAGGAAAATATACAGCTAACAAAAAATTAGGGGATATTTTATTTCATATTCACTTTTAAATATTCCCTAATTTTTGTGAGCAATATGCTAAGTGGAAAATTGTATTATAAAAAATGTCAAGACAGGCCTTGGACAGTTGGCTCAGTGGTAGAGCATTGGTCAGTGTGTGAATGTCCCAGGTTTGATTCCCAGTCAGGGCACACAGGAGAAATAACCATCTGCTTCGTTGCGAGCAACAGAGAACAGGGCCCCAGATGGGCAGAGCATCGCCCTGTAGGGGGCTTGCTGGGTTGATCCCGGTTGGGGCACATGAAGGAGTCTATCTCTCTGCCTCCCCATCTTTCACTTAATTAAAAAAAAGAAGAGGTCCTGGCCGGTTGGCTCAGCGGTAGAGCGTCGGCCTGGCGTGCGGGGGACCCGGGTTCGATTCCCGGCCAGGGCACATAGGAGAAGCACCCATTTGCTTCTCCACCCCGCCCCCCTCCTTCCTCTCTGTCTCTCTCTTCTCCTCCCGCAGCCAAGGCTTCATTGGAGCAAAGATGGCCCGAGCGCTGGGGATAGCTCCTTGGCCTCTGCCCCAGGCACTAGAGTGGCTCTGGTCGCGGCAGAGCGACGCCCCAGAGGGGCAGAGCATCGCCCCCTGGTGGGCGTGCCGGGTGGATCCCGGTCAGGTGCATGCGGGAGTCTGTCTGACTGTCTCTCCTGGTTTCCAGCTTCAGAAAAATACACAAAAAAAAAAAAAAAAAAAAAGAAGAAAAAAATCTAAAGACAAAGTTTCACATTTATGAGTTTCAATAGCACATTGCATTAACGTCCTCATATCATAAACAACAGAACCAACAGGCCTGAGGCTGACTGAGCAAGATTTTAATTCAAGAATGAGTTCCTGAAATTTTGATCTACTCTGAAACACTTAACACAAGCTTGGAAAGCTGATAAACAAATCAATTAAAATTATTTAACATAATATTATCATGAATTTATGAAATTTCAATTTAGTTAAAAGCCAATTACTAATGAGCTTAATTACTTACATATTACTGTTAGTATCTAAAAAATAACAAGTAGAAGCCAAAAAAAAAAAAAAGGTCCATATGACAACTGGAACACATTCCTGTTCCTCATGAAGACAAGACGAACAATCCTAGCACAGTGCCAACCAAGAGCCCTACAACACTGAACATGTGACTTACAACTGAATCCAAGACCCTCAAGCAGAGGTCTACCTCATTAGATCCAACTGATGCTGATGTGGAAAGTCCTGGACACATTTTGAACATCCCTGCCCTAGAGTGGTTCTCAAACCTCAGCAACATCAGAATTGCCTGGTGAGTTTGTTTAAACAAAGTTTGGTGGGCCCCACTGTCCAAGTTTCTGATTCCGTAAGTCTTGTGAGGGGTCTGAGAACAGGCAAATGTAACAAGTGCCCAAGTGATGCTAGTCCTTTGAGACCACTTTGAGAACCTCTGCCCTGAACTAATTAAAAGCATAGTACCTAAAAGGGATTCCTCCATCCAATTAAAATAAAAAGTTTTTAAAAAAACAAATGGAAAATATAAGTGCCTTAAAATCAGTCTATATTTTTAAAGAAACAATAGCTTCAGTTTTAAAACATAACTCTTATTTTGTTAATAAAGTAATATGCAAATATTGGAGACAATTTAGAAAACAGATTGTAAAGACAAAATAAAAATCACCTACAGACTCAGTTCTCATTAACAGTTCTCTTATTAACTTTTTGGTATTTACCCTTTTAGTTTTCCCCCCCTACGGAGATATAGATATAGCTATGTGTTCATTTTATTTTTCTCATAAAATTGCTTATAATGAAGTACTGTGATGGAAAATAAAGATTATAGAAATATCATATAACAAAATTCTTTTTTAAATTACAGTTAGAATTCTGGTTTAAAAGTATTTTTACAAAATATAAAATATTCAAGCAGGCTTCTCTTCACATCATGTTAACTGAAACACATGCATATTCAAAGTATGTCCTCACTGCATGGTGCACAGTAACTTGTGGTGACTGAAAAGTATGGACATGGTTCTAATATGCATGAATTTCAGTACCATGCAAAACAGTGAGTGCCAATAATTAAGGTCCATTATGAAGTTCCTACCTCATCAAGAAAAGATATTTACTAGATATTCTGTTGTAACAAAATGAAAGAAGATATGTGTAAGAAAGAGCCCAACCAAAAAAAATAAGAAAATCTTTGCACGCCATTAATTTGAAGTGTTTCTCTATATTAATAATTGTACGTGAAACTCATTTGTCACAAAATATACAACAAGGGCCTGGAAACTAACTCCTGCCTGTAAAATCAGATTCAATAACTTAATTTCTGTAAATATTTAAATAACAAAGTCTTTGACCTTTCAAAGGTTAGAGTTTATGCTTTAAAGGTCTATGAAACATTTAAAAATAAATGACAAAAGAAGACTCTGCAATCACAAAGTTTTGTTGACTAATCAATGCATAATCAATGTCTTTACTTCTGATATGCATATATACTACTATAGCTAGAGAATAATAGCTTTTTACAGAAAAAAGATTAACAAAATACACAGCATTAGGCAAGTGATTAAATGTCATCATAAAGATTTGCTGAGTTTTGTATGATTCAACCTAGTATTTCCAAAAAGAGAAGAAACAGGTAGTAAAAAAGAGACACTAATAATTTACTTTAGGCAAATCATCTCATTAACATAAAAGGAATTACCATTCAGTTACCACATATCATAAAGACACAGAACTTAAATTTTACCCTATTTTCTATATAAAACAATGTACAATTTCTCTATATATTTATATCATGTAAATAATGACAGTATATGTATTAATCTCACTAAAATATTCTTTAGAGGCTATAATTTAATGTAATGCCTAGAAAAAAATTTGTAATGATGATTAAATGGATAACAGGTTCTATTCAGGCAGCAAATATCAAATCACTTCTAATAGGTATTTAAAATATACATCATCAGTAAAGATTTCTAATCAAGTTTTTATCTGGCAGAAGAATAAAATTACAGACCTCTGTAACAATCTATCTTAATCCTACAATAAAAAGATTCTATTAGGCAAAAGCAGCTTAAATAACACTTTATTTACCTATTATACCTACCATTAAATATATTTTAGGCTGAGAAATGTTTACAAATGAGGAAAAGATAGATAGATCTACCTTTGCAATTAAAACCCACAGACATTCTTTAACATAACTAGAATAAACTTTAAAAAAAGATAATAAAAGACATAAAAGCATAATTATGCACTGGATTGGAATAAAGAATGGTATGACTATGCCCAAATGATAATGATTATAAATGAGTAAGATAATGAAAAATAAAATACTACATTAAACTACTTTGTTTATGATTAAATAGATGAGTCCAAAATTTGGATGAATAACAAGTTCTTAGAATTTATATTTTTTTAAAAGCTGCCATTGCTAATAGTTTTTGATGTTTAGCAGAATGCACAGTAATTCTTAAAACAGCTGACTTATACCATAAATACCCTACTGAATTAAATGTATGTGATTAGCACAATCATAAATACTCTGAATATTTTCACATTATTTTCATGAGTACTAATTTTAATTTCAATTTCATACCTAATCAGTCTATTCTGCAACTTTTCAGTTGTCTCAGTACAGGGCAAGAAAATGGATTTTTAAAAATACTTTTTCTCTACAACTACATCTTACCTCTTCCTTCCTCTATTCTGTGTCTCCTGATTACTCGCTGCCTTTTCTCTTCTTGTCTTAACTGAAGGTGTTCTTCAATGTTAACCCCAGGAACTGGGACAGCTAGTTAATTAATTTAAAAAGAAAGATCACACACATACAATTTTATAGATTTAACAGAACTATACACTGTCTAAAACATTATTTTTACTGCAAGAATAGTAGCAAAAAAGAGAAAAATAATCTCTTCCATTAATAAACGACATATTGTAAGTTATAAAACACACAGTATTACATAATTAACTATTATGTTAACATTTTAACATATCTAATAGATACTAGTAATAACTAAGTTGAGAATAAGATGTTTAGTACAATAAAGCAAATTACCTAACAGAAGATCTAAAGGTATCATCTCTTTCACCGCATCAAGAATTCCTCTTTGTCTTGCCTCTTGACCATCCAGCTCCCTTGCACAAGCCTTGCAACATCCACACACAGCACAGCCAGATTCTCCAGAACCACAACCACAGATCCTATAAAAAAGAAAAAAGAAAAAAAGAATTAATGGAAATCCTTCTTCTCTTGCCTTAAAACCCTTTCCTATAACATCTTTCTGTATTTTTGGGATTAACTTAAATGAGTTAACAATGAAATCACCCCTTTAAATCAGGATCAGGATGTGTCCATTTTTTTTTAATTATTTTTATTTATTTATACATTTTAGAGAAGAGAGACAGAGAGAGAGAGAGAGAGAGAAGGGGGGGGGAGCAGGAAGCATCAACTCCCATATGTGCCTTGACTGTGCAAGCCTGGGGTTTTGATCCAGCGACCTCAGCATTCCAGGTCAACTTTAATCCACTGTGCCACAACAGGTCAGGCGGATGTGTCAATTTTTAAGAAAAGGTATGCCTAGATGAATAATTAAAAACAAGACTATAGCCTGACCTGTGGTGGCTCAGTGGATAAAGCATCGACCTGGAATGCTGAGGTCTCTGGTTCAATACCCACACTGCCTGGTCTAAGACACATATAGGAGTTGAAGCTCCCTGCTCCTCCCCCCTTTCTTCTCCTTCTCTCTCTCTCTCTCTCTCTCTCTCTCTCTCTCTCTCTCTCTCTCTCTCTCCTCTCTAAAATGAATAAATAAAAATATTTTAAAAAAAAAAACAAAAAAGAAGCAAGACTATGTTGTCTGACCAGTGGTGGCACAGTGGATAGAGCATCAATCTGGGACACTGAGGACCCAGATTCAAAATCACAAGGTCGCCGGCTTGAGCACAGGCTCACCAACATGATTGCAGGGTTGCCAGCTGGAGCTTTGATCCCATTGTTTGCTTGTTTGAACAAGAGGTCACTGGTTCAGCCTGAGCCCCTTGGTCAAGACACAAATGAGAAGCGATCAATGATCAACTAGAGTGACGCAACTACAAGTTGATACTTCTCATCTCTTTCCCTTCCTGTCTTGTTTTTCTTGCACGCACTTAAAAAAAAAACTATTAAAGTTCCTCATAGGCATAATTGGTATATTTTTACAGAAAATATAAACATATTCTATCTTTAAAGAAGCTATAATCAAATATGTTTCAAGTTTTCACAATTAGTGAAGCATCAGCAGCTTTACTATTAAGTGGTCTAGACGGCTTGGTTGGTAAACAAACATTTCTACTTACCAGATAAGTTAAAGGAGGTGTGTGCAGCCTTCATAAGTGAGCCCACCTTGCCAGCTTCATATATTATGTCTCCTCCCCCCCACCTCCTTTATATAACCATCATCTCCCATTTATTACTTTTCTCGGTACCCAAAAAAGAACAGCCACAGGTTGTTTTTCCTCTACTTTGTTCTTTTCATATCAGTTGTGAACTGAACATACGGCATTGGATTACAATATGAAGAAGACAAGAACACACCCAGAAGTTGGCCAGAGGGTCAGCGAACTAACTAACGTCTTAGTCACATATTTGACAGGTGTATAAGTCATAGTTCTAATGTTATTGGTTGGATTGGTCTTGAAAAATTTGAGACAGCCTTGCTGAGCCCTTGGTTATCCAGGTTTGTGGAGGCTCAGAGAAAAGATTTATCTGGCAGCTTGGTACCCTGGTAAAACTCCTGGTTTTTAAATGCAAGCATTACTAACAACTTGAAGGATCACTAAGTACAACAGTAAAAATTGACAGAATAATATGCCCTACTGAACTGTCTGTAGGCACTATTTAAAAAATAATGTGTAATTCTAAACTTATTCTAAGATACATAGTTACAATTTTAAAACTGAAATCATTTCTGATAGTGCTAAATGTCCTGGCAAATATTCCTATGTTGACTTTGTTCATGTATTCATTTCTGGTTTTGTTTTTGTTTTTGTTTTTTTTTGACAGAGACAGAGTCAGAGTGAGGGGCAGATAGGGACAGAAAGAAAGGGAGAGAGATAAGAAGCATCAATTCTTCGTTGCAGCACCTTAGTTGTTCATAGACTGCTTTCTCATATGTGCCGTGACCAGAGGTGCTGCAACAGAGTGAGTGACCCCTTGCTCAAGCCAGCGACCTTGGACTTCAAACCAGCACCTTTGGGCTCAAGCTAGCGACCATGGGTTTATATCTATAATCCCACGCTCAAGCCAGCGACCCCTCACTCAAGCCAGTGAGTCCATGCTTAAGCCAGATGAGCCCATGCTCAAGCCAGTGACCTCAGGGTTCCAAACTGGGTCCTCTGCATCACAGTCTTACACACTATCCACTGTGCCACCACCTGGTCAGACATCTGCTTTGATGATAAAGAAATTATTGTACTTGGTTAGGTATTGTCCATTTTGATCTATAAATAATTATTGAAAACTGATAGCAAATCTCTGGGGGAAAAGCATATAAAAATAATTAATTTCAGGAAGAACCAGAGAATTATAAATTCATTTATAATATTTATCAATTAACTTAAGTTCAGACATTAGGGACACTTAATTATAATGAAAATAACTTTAGACATCTTAGAGAAGATAAATTTCTACTTCTTGTAAAATGAAATAATATCCTTTGATAAGGAGGGCCGAAATATTTTTACATATACTAAAAATGCAAATAAAATATATTGTTAAAAAATCATAATATTTCATTAGTTTAAAAAAAGAGATTTTTATTTATGATCTATTTTGCTATGTTAGGTCATAGTACAAACCCAGAAATGTACTCATAGTAGATCCAGACACTATTTGGGAAGAAGCTGTACTATTTGGGACTATACTAAGCAAGTGTCAAACAGTGAGGTCAGCTATAAGTAGTTGTCCTTACCATGGCTTTCTGCTCCCTACCTTTGACTTTCTGCAATCCTTTGACTTTCCAAATCATCTATCATAATCTGATCTTACAAAGATCAGATCTATCACAGTACAAAGATCTAGAATAATTAATTTGATCTTATAAAGGATACCACATTATGTTACATTGGTTATAAATGGCAACACAAAAATAAGAATCAAGGCCCTGGCCGGTTGGCTCAGCGGTAGAGCGTCGGCCTAGCGTGTGGAGGACCCGGGTTCGATTCCCGGCCAGGGCACATAGGAGAAGCGCCCATTTGCTTCTCCACCCCTCCACCGCGCTTTCCTGTCTCTCTCTTCCCCTCCCGCAGCCAAGGCTCCATTGGAGCAAAGATGGCCCGGGCGCTAGGGATGGCTCTGTGGCCTCTGCCTCAGGCGCTAGAGTGGCTCTGGTCGCAACATGGCGACGCCCAGGATGGGCAGAGCATCGCCCCCTGGTGGGCAGAGCGTCGCCCCATGGTGGGCGTGCCGGGTGGATCCCGGTCGGGCGCATGCGGGAGTCTGTCTGACTGTCTCTCCCTGTTTCCAGCTTCAGAAAAATGAAAAATAAATAAATAAATAAAAATAAAAAATAAAAATAAGAATCAAAATTCTCCCCAACATTCTAGGAAAAAAAATCTGCATTCTGATTGTGCCAAACTCATGTTAACTTTAAAATAACAATACAAGACCCTGAAAAAAAAAAGCAGCAGTCCAACACACAGTTATAGTGCAACTTCAGATTCAACACTTCCTAGAACTCCTAATATTTCAAAACAATAAATTCAATTTAAATAAAAATTACATGTCCCTAATAGAATATTCTATATAGTTCCTAATTCTATTCAGAAAAGATCCATGTTCAACAAAAATTAATAGACATTAGGCATTAAAGCCGTCTTAGGAAAAGAATACAAATAAATGTACAACATAAGCCTTGAAAATATTTATGACCTGTTTTTTGTTTGTTTGTTTGTTTTTTGTGGCAGAGACAGAGAGACAGATAGGGACAGACAGACAAGAAGGGAGAGAGATGAGAAACATCTATTCTTCATTGCGGTTCCTTAGTTGTTCATTGATTGATTTCTCATATGTGCCTTGACCAGGGGGGCTACAGCAGACGGAGTGACTTCCTTGCTCAAGCCAGTGACCTTGGGTTCAAGCTGGTGAGCTTTGCTCAAACCAGATGAGCCCGTGCTCAAGCTGGCGACCTCGATGTCTCAAACCTCGGTCCTCTGCATCCCAGTCCGATGCTCTATCCACTGCGCCACCGCCAGGTCAGGCTATTTATGACCTGTTTTTAAATGGTTTATATGAATCAAATGAAAGAAAAGCAATTTAAATAAAAATGACACTAAATTAGAAATTATTATAATAGAGAGCAATTATAAGTATATGCCAATATGCCCTTAAGAAACAACACAGAATATTCTGGAATTATTTTGAAAAATAAAAGTGTTTTGCACTATTTCTACTAATATTTTATTTCTTCAGTATTAATCATTTTCTTACCCTCCAGGGACTCTGTCTGGACGCCCACTACTGACACAGCTGGCTCCGTAACCTGTGCAGTCTCCACAGACAGTACACACCATGCACTGCTCCAGCTTCCACTTATGCATGCCTGGAGGACACATCATAGACTTCTCATCTTTTTCATCTAGTTCTTCTTCTAGGTCTTCATCCATTGCTGTGGCCATATTTTCAACTCCAAACCCTATTTGACAGATCAATTTATAATTTTTGAGTAGAATATTCCCATTTCTAAAAACCTGACAATTATATTTCCTGATTAAAAATATATATGGTGCATACTATTACTATTATTCAAAGTAAATACAAAGGAATGCTAAGGCATAAGAACAAGAAAAATAAAATTTAATTTAGAGACCACTACTAAATGTTCTCCCTGACTTTGCCTGGGACAGAGGGCATATGATACGGTACACAGACAATGTTTTATTGGGTTGTACACTTGAAACCTGCTGTGAAGCAATGTCATCCCAGTCATTTCAACTAATTTAAGTGAATGAGTGAGTGAATAAAAGCTCTCACCATTTCCTTTCTGCAAAAAGAGGGTAGAAAGGCACATCTCTTAGCTATTACTTTCTGTCAATCATACTTTTTTTTTCTCATTTTATTCTCTCCTTTTCACCCTCACTGCCAACATTTTTGTACAACAGATGAGAGAAAGATTCCTAACCACATTCTAGGCCAAGAGTCCCACAAATCTAGAATGTCCTCTCCTTTGCTAGCAATCAACTTCCTAAAACATATATTTGGTCTTATGACTTCACAATTTACAGAGCTCCAATGTCTTTCTAAGGTCTTAAAAAAAAACAAACTCTTCAGCAAGAGCCTGACCAGGCAGTGGTGCAGTGGATAGAGTGCTGGACTGGGACACGGAGGACCCAGGTTCAAAACCCCGATGTCTCCAGCTTGAGTGCAGGCTCATTTGGCTTGAGCGCAAGCTCTCCAGCTTAAGCATAGGATCATAGACATGACCCCATGGTCACTGCCTTGAGCCTAAAGGTCATTGGCTTGAAGCCCAAGGTTGCTGGCTTGAGCAAGGGGTCACTCGCTCTGCTGGAGCCCCCTGGTCAAGGCACATATGAGAAAGCAATCAACGAACAACTAAGGTGCTGCAACGAAGACTTGATGCTTCTCATCTCTCCCTCTTTCGGTCTGTCTGTCCCTTTGCCCCCCCCCCCCATCTCTGTCACTAAACAAAACAAAAACTCTTCAACAAGATACAGTGTATGGCTCCCAATTTTTCCCAAACTCAGTTCTTCCATGCAAACTACATTCTACCTGCACTTAAGTTCCCTCTGCTTTCTAAATATCCTGTGTCCTTTCAACCATGCTCCACCACTTTCTTCATTCCTTCTCTGTTTCTTTCTACTCATTTACCAGATGCCTCTTCCTACCTCATCTACCAAAGAAACTCCTTTTCAGTCCTCAAAACTCAAGTTCTGATATAATTTCTAGGAAAGCACTTACCACTTTTCCCAAGGAGTCAATCTATGTCTTCTCAAAACCTGTTTATACCTCAATTACAACTTACTTGCGCTATAATTCCTTCAACTATTTCTTTATACCAACTATACCCCAAATATTTCCCCTGATGGCAAAGAGTCAGAAAAACTTTTTGTAAAGGGTCATATTATAAATAATTCAGGCTTTGTAGGCCACATAAGTCTCTGTCACACTTTTTAAAACTAATCCTTTAAAAGAAGAAAATCCATTTTTAGCTTGGAAGGCCATAAAAAATAGGCTACTACTGGCCCTGGCCGGTTGGCTCAGCGGTAGAGCGTCGGCCTGGCGTGTGGGGGACCCGGGTTCGATTCCTGGCCAGGGCACATAGGAGAAGCGCCCATTTGCTTCTCCAACCCCCACCCCCCCTCCTTCCTCTCTGTCTCTCTCTTCCCCTCCCGCAGCCAAGGCTCCACTGGAGCAAGGATGGCCCGGGCACTGGGGATGGCTCCTTGGCCTCTGCCCCAGGTGCTAGAGTGGCTCTGGTCGCAGCAGAGCGACGCACCAGAGGGGCAGAGCATCGCCCCCTGGTGGGCAGAGCATCACCCCTGGTGGGCGTGCCGGGTGGATCCCGGTCGGGCGCATGCGGGAGTCTGTCTGACTGTCTCTCCCCGTTTCCAGCTTCAGAAAAATACAAAAAAAAAAAAAAAAATAGGCTACTGAACAGATGGCATCATGTTATGGTTTGTAGACCTCTGCTCAAGGCACTGAGAATTATGATAATAAGCTATTATAAAGCATAACGACTTAGTGAGAAACATACGCATTAATCAAATAGCCATTAAGAAAAAGTGTAAATATATAACTGTATAGGCTTACAAAGGAAAATAAAGTGCTACAAGAGCATATAATAAGAGAGTCAAATAATTATTTATCTTTGTCTTTTCTACTAGTCTTAGATCCTCAAAGACAAGGTTATACCTTACTCACTTTATCTCTTAGTCAATCTTATTCTCTTATCACTTACACTTATAATAGACTTAGTATAGGCCTGTCTAATTAAGAAATGAACTCACAGAATATATAACCTTTTTTTTTTATTTTTTGCCACTTCTAATCTGTGGACAGGCTGGAAAATTAAATAACCAAATATTGGATAACTACATTATGTCTAGAGTAATAGAGAAGAAGGTGTAAGTGACTCTATTTTTCTTAAGAACAATAGCTAAAATATATTGAGTACTTACCTGCATCTACATATATTACTTATTAAATTATCCCGACAATACTATATGCTCCTCAAATCAATCTCTAAAATTCATCCCAATCACAATGCCAAGTAAAAAAACAGGTTCTAATTCATATGGGAAAAAAGGCCCCAACCTGACTATATAAACCAAAAATTTATCAAGAAAAGCTTGCCATCATAATTTAAAAACTATATACAATAAATAAAACCATAAATATGAATGAGAGAAGCCACAAGTTAGTAAAACATACTTGTAAAACATACAACATAATATATAAAAAATTTCTACAAATCAGTAAGAAAAAGGCAAGTAAAATAAGAAAAGTTTGAAAAAATAGTCTAATTCACTATTCATAACCCAGGGAAATCAAGTTTAAAAAAAAGAGAGACCCAGCAATTCTACTCCTAATTACATAGCCAAAAGAAATGCATACATATTTTCACCAATATTTAGTAGAAATGTTCATAGCAACACTATTCATAATAACCAAAACTAGAAAACGACCCAAATGTCCATAATGCTAGAAGATTTTTAAATTGTGGTATGTTTACTCAAATTAATACTACCCAACAAGAATGAAAAATCTTTATCTAACTATAAACAATATGAATGAATCTCATAAAAGTAGTGAAAAGACCTCAGAAAGAAAAGAATTCATACTAGGCCAGTTGGCTCAGTGGTGTGTGGATGTCATGGGTTCATTTCCCAATCAGGGCACACAGGAGAGGCTTCTCTACCCCTCCTCCTCCCCTTTCCCTCTCTCTCTCTTCTCTTCCCGCAGCCATAGCTTCAATGATTTGAGCACACTGGTTCCAGGGTCCTGAGTATGGCTCCATGGAGCCTCCACCTCAGGTGCTAAAACTGAGCCTCCATAGCTCAGTTGCAAACATGGCCCCCAATGGGCAGAGCATCAGCCCCAGATGGGAGGGGAAGGGGGATTTCCGGGTGGATGCTGGTCGGGGCGCATGCGGGAGTCTATCTCCCTTGGTCTCACTTGGAAAAGAAGAAAATGTAAAAGGGAATTCATACTACATGATTCAATTTTTTTTCTTCCCCCCCCCCTTTTTTTTTGTATTTTTCTGAAGTTGGAACCGGGGAGGCAGTCAGACAGACTCCCACATGCACCCGACCGGGATCCACCTGGCATGCCCACCAGGGGACGATGCTCCACCCATCTGGGGCATTGCTCTGTTGCAACCAGGGCCATTCTAGCGCCTGAGGCAGAGGCCACAGAGACATCCTCAGCGCCTGGGCCAACTTTGCTCCAATGGAGCCTTGGCTGTGGGAGGGGAAGAGAGGAAGGAGAGGGGGAGGAGTGGAGAAGCAGATTGGCACTTTTCCTGTGTGCCCTGGCTGAGAATCGAACCCAGGACTCCTGCACGCCAGGCTGACGCTCTATCACTGAGCCAACCGGCCAGGGCCACATGATTCAATTTTGAAAGTACAAAAGTAATGTTTGGTGTTAGGAAAGGGGTACTGTTAAGAAACTGTTTCTTGATTTGGGTGCTGAGTACAAGAATATGTTCAGTTTGTGCCTGACCAGGCGGTGGCACAGTGGATAGAGCATCAGACTGGGATGCAGAGGACCCAGGGTGGAAGCTCCAAGGTCACTGACTTGAATGCCAGCTCATCTGGCTTGAGCACAGGCTTACCAGCTTGAGCTCGGGGTCACTGGCTTGAGCAAGGGATCATAGAGAAAGCAATCAATGAACAACTAAGGATACTAAGGATTGTCAATGAAGAATTGATGTTTCTCATTTCTTTCTGCCTGTCTGTCCCTCTGTCTGTCTCTGTCACACACACACACACACAAAAGAATATGTTTAGTTTGTGAAAATTCATCAAAATGTGTACTTATGCTTCATGTATTTTTCTACATGTTATACTTCAATAAAACAAAAAAAAACAATATCAGAGTAATTACACTGACAAAAACAGTCTGTCAATACTAATTACTTGTGTAATGTGGAAAATCAAACTCTACTAATAAGAGTATAAATTGGTACAACCTCTTCTGAGAAAAATCTAGCAAAGCTGGAATTTATAGCACAGCAATTTCACTAGAGAAAGTCTCACATGTGTTTGCCAGGAAATATGTATAAAGGTTTTAAAATTATTTATAATAGTGAAAAGTCAGAAATAAACTCATCTATCAGCAGGAGAATGAATATATTTTGGTATGTCAGTAGTATGGTTATTATTACACAGCAGTTAACATATATCACCTATATCTATACGTACAAACATGGACATATTTCAAACCCATTGGTGAGACAAAAAGAATTTTTGCAGAAAAATATGACTAATAGTTTAGCACTTACAAAATATTTCATTTTTATATGTAATATATAAAAATATGTAAAATACGTTAAAATATAAGAACATGACTGAAACGATATTAAACAAAGTTATGATTATAGATAGTGCTGGAGAGAGATGAAGTATAATTTTCTAGCCTTGGAACAAGAATACAGGACACTGAACTCTTAGCTATGTTTTTTAATTGAAAAATGATAAAACATGGTGGTAGATACACAACTTTTTAATATTTCAAAATTGTTTTCTATCCTTTCCCTTTAAAAAATATTTTTTAAATCCTCCTGTGTTCTTTATGACTCAGCTATCTGTATTCATTATGTCTCGCACTGCTGTACTAGCATGCCTTGTATTCAACTTACAGAGCAGGTGTGATTTCTAGTAAATTAAAAATTTTTTAACAATTTTATTTTAGTTATTACAAAATTTACACTAAGGATCCAGAACATAGGTGTAATTTATGCCAAACTTTCATAAAAGTTTCAGAATAAACAATTTGTTCAATTCAGAACTCTTATAAAGCATAATTTCAGTATATATTTATATTATGTATCAAAAACTAAAATAGTTCCCTCCTCTTTGCCTAGAAAGTATTATCTAAAACTATGGTTTGCTAGTTTAGCAAGAACAAAAATATTTCCATTTTGTAGTAATCCATTTTATTTTTCATCTTCCCTTCATTTTTTAAAATCAGTATTGCTCTGACAGATTCGCTCTGTTAAAAGACAAAGTATTTTAAATATATGTACATATAAAAAAGCTGAGGAAAAAAAATACAGTGGGCTTTTAGTCTAACATCAAGATGATCTCCAAAGAGCTAAACTTGTTTTTGTTAATTTATACAAATATTAATCCTGAAACTCATTTGACTTTAAATACAGTCCAATGCTTAGTTCTAATAATATGTGTCTATTTCCTATTCTCAAATCCGCACAAAATTAAAATAACAAAACCAGAAATTGGAGTGAAGGGTGTAGGGAAGCACTGATAGAAGCTAAAGTAAAAATTGAGAGTAAGAATGGAGTAGACACAAACCATTAAAAAACAAAACCACAATCAGCATTGATAAACCGATAAACCCCTCAATTCCCTTCAATAACATGAGTATTTGGACAAAGGATATGGTGTCTAAGGGGCAGCTACAATATAGCACTTGATTAAGGGTCAAGTATTCTTAACGCTCATTCTTAGTTGTCAAGAACTGCTTGAATTACAGGTAGTACATGCTGTTAAACAGGAACATTTTCCAGTTAGACTGCTGCCCAATATGGTTAAAACTGGAAACGTGGTACAAAAAGCTAACAACAGAGTTTGAAAATGTACTTTTCTTGTATAATTTAGTCACCAAAGATGCTAAATCAAAGAGGTACTCTGACATTTATAAAAAAAAATAAGAAAAACGTACAGGTGAAGGGATTAGTAAAAAAATATCAATATATGTACATAACACATACAGAATACAGAGTAGCGCCTGACCAAGTGGTGGTGCAGTGTGTAAAGCATCAGCCTGGGACACTGAAAACCCAGGTTTGAAACCTCAAGGTCTCCAGCTTGAGTGTGGGCTCATCAGACTTAAGCGCAGGGTTGCTGACTTGAGCACGGGGTTGCTGGCTTGAGCGTGAGATCATAGACATGAGCTCATGGTCATTGGCTTGAGCCCAAAGGTCATTGGCTTGAGCAAGTGGTCACTGGCTCAGCTGGAGGCTCCCCCCAAACCCCGTCAAGGCACATATGAGAAAGCAATCAATGAACAACTAAGGTGTCACAACGAAGAACTGATGCTTCTCATCCCTCTCCCTTCTTGCCTGTCCTCTCTCTCACTTAAAAAAAAAAAGGCAAAAAAAAAAAGAGTAGCAATGGCCAGAGGGAAAGGGGGAATGGAGCTCAGGGGAGGGGCGACAAAAGGGGTAAAGTGGGGGTGGAAAGAGACTTTTCATGGGGCATGACAGGGCCTGATGCAGTGTGTAGAGGGTGTTATATTGAGTGGGACACTTGAAACCATGTCAACACAATAAATTAAAAATAAATATTTTACATTAAAAAAAGAAAAAGAAAAAATACAATACACTCATTTGCTCAGAAATGAAGTCTAAAGTATATCTGGTTATTCCAATAATATACTGTCAAATAAGTAAGAAATTCAGTGGTTTTCCTAATTTGTAAGTGTGAAATCAAAGAACTACTTGTTTTGAAATGAAAAAGATTCTTCACGTTGTTCTGAAAGGTAATGAAAAGGTAACACAGAATTTAAAATTAACATAGTCATACCCACCTTTCCCACCTTGGTTCATGGCACCAGTGTCCCGTCCACACTGTCCTTTATTATTTACACCGAATGTCCAAACTTCTCCATTCTTCATTAAAACACAAGTGTGAGCTTTGCCCATAGCTACCTGAATTACAAAATGGCCCTTCAAATCTGTTACCAAACCTATAGGGAAGAGATGATTTGGTAAGAAACAATAAAAAAGCCTTTCTGAGCCTAGTGAATCTTCAGTAATGTAAAATGAGCTATCAATGCAGAACTTTTCATTTCTGGGACAAATTAGCCCACCAAAATGGGAAACAAGTGGTCAAAAGACACAATTTTGTAATTTTTTTAACAAAGCTTCAAAGTATTTATTATTTTTTTATTTACTATTTTATTTTTTAGGTGAAAAGAGGGGAGATAGTGAGGCAGACTCCTACAAGCATCACAACTGGGATCCACCTGATAACCCCATCTGGGGCCAATGCTCAAGTACCGAACTATTTTTAGCACCTGAGATTGACGTGCTTGGACCAACCAAGCTATCCTCAGTGCCCAGGGCTACACTCGAACCAATCGAGACACTGGGTGTGGGAGGGGAAGAGGCAAAGACAGGGGAGAAGGATGTGGGAGAAGCAGATGGTTGCCTCCCTTGTGTGCCCTGATGGAGAATTGAATCCCAGACGTTCATATGCTGGCCCAACACTCTTATCCACTGAGCCATCAGCCAGGGACTCAATATTTTTAAATGTTATCATCTAGACTTGGGAAAAATCTTTATTGTGGCATTAGCTCAAGCTTGTATCTCCTGAATACGTACTTGCTCTAAATGGTAATGCCTTTAAACAACTCTCAAAAGGGTTATTAGTTATCAAACTTTCCTGGCCCAAGCACAAAGCATCCTATAGATTATGTGCTTTAACTTCTTTGACCTGCCTCAGCAAAACAAAGTAAAACAATCATCAAAGTATACTGAAATAACATTGTTTTCATAGAATTCTGGGAGATTTTCCAAAGCAGTATTTTTCAATCCTCTTAAACCTACAATGCTTTCTTCCACAATCCGATGTAGAGCTAGACCTAAACTTCACTGTTTCCTACATTACTTCCATTATACTTGCCATATCCAAGTACCATCCATATTATCTGAATTTTTTTGCATCAATTTTAAATGGATTGAAGCATATTTTAACCTTATCATGTAACAATAAGAGTAAAATTGGAGATTGTTGACTATTTCAAGTATTTCCAACATACACTAAGAAATACCATTTTTAAAGTTAAAGTATTTGTTTTATTTAAATTACAAATAATATAATTCTTGTATCACACTTTGGGAAAACTATTCTACATCATTAGTTCAGATATAACTTCCTTAAGTTGACTTTTCCTTCCACCTTATACTACCCTTATGTCTTTTTGTTAAGTTCACTTCAAAACTCCCATTTTTAGTATTGAAAAAACATGTAATATGCAATAGTGTACTATTATACTAATAATAATATTATTATTAACAGTACTAGCTGCCATGTCCTGAGCCCTTACATATGCTAAGCTCTGTGCTAACTATTTCATAAACATTATCTCCTATAATCTAATAACAACCATATGAAGCAGGTACTATGATTAGCTCCCTTTTTGCAGGTGGAAAAAGAAAGCAAACCCTGCAAAGTTAAATAATTTAAATTAGCTAGCCAACTAAAAGTGATGGTACCAGGATCTGAGTCTATATCCATAACCATTAAAGCACAACTCTCCAAATATTTTTAAATTCTATAATGCTCATTTGTCTCTCAGATCCTCAAAAAGAAAGGAGCCATATTTGTCTAGCCCACCAATCTCCTAACATATTACCAGTTCTCAATAAACAAATGTCAAATAGATGATCAAGTCTCAATTAGCCCTAGCCAAAAAAATTTTTAAAAGCAACAGTTATACTGAATAGTATTTTTAAACTGTTCATGAGCCCACCTCAAAATTTTGATTCACTGTGACATTGAGGACAACTGGAAATCTAAACACCACATTAAGCCAACTCACACATCACCTGAGTACAGTTCAACATGGTAACTGCTATGAATGTTTGATTTATTTCCCTAGCATGAGACAAAACCACTTAAACTTCCAATCAGAAATTTTATTAATTCTGGTTTCCTTTTACAAAAATATTTGTAGGTTTTACATATTTTCCTCATATAAACACCTTCCAAGTAGCTTGCTGTAATCATTACACCTATTTCTAAGTGCCAGAAAAAAACTCTAGCAACTAAATACAACAAATTTTTCAAATCAAAATTCATAAATATAAAGCTATTTGGCTAGTTCTATCCTTCATATCCACTACTTAAATTTTGGGTTTATCTGTCACTCAATCACTTAACAAGTAATTCTTGAGACCCTACTATTCACCAGACACTGTGTGGGACACTGGAGATTTAATAGTAAATAAGTGAGCAATAGTTTCTAACTACTTAACAGGGGAGATAAATAATTCATCAAGTATAAATCAGCTATGTTATGAAAATCAGTTCTCTACAGCAGTGGTCCCCAACCTTTTTGGGGCGACAGACCGGTTTAATGTCAGAAAATATTTTCATGGACTGGCCTTTAGGATGGGACGGATAAATGTATCACGTGACCAAGACAAGCATCAAGAGTGAGTCTTAGACTGATGTAACAGAGGGAATCTGGTCATTTTTTAAAAATAAAACATCATTCAGATTTAAATATAAATAAAACGGAAATAATGTAAGTTATTTATTCTTTCTCTGTGGACTGGTACCAAATGGCCCACAGACCGGTACCAGTCCGCGGCCCTGGGGTTGGGGACCACAGCTCTATAGTACTACCAGAAACATGTCACACGAGCATCTAACTAAGCCTAGGGAAAGTTTTCCAGAGAAAGTAACAGCTAAAGTAGAGCTGTACTAGTCAAGCACCATGATTTGTTCTGATAAAACTAGTGAGTGTTCCCAGCAACAAGACAGACAGAAATCACAAAATGTTGTATTTGCAAATATATGTGAAAAAATGTAGAGAAAGCATCCTATACAAATGTTAATTTTCTAGATACACGGATAATGTTTGGTGCTGTACTTTTCTTCATATAAAGGTGAAATAAGTGTTTAAATTTTACTTACTTGAACTATCAGAGTAAATGGCATCCTTTCCAAACATGTATAGCTCTCCATCTTTAGAAATAACAGAACTACTTCCATTATTGCAGGCTGTGTACACCACAATCTTTCCTTCCATCTTTATTATCTTTTTAGGTTTATAAGGTTTTGATTGCCGTCTGCTCTTAGCTTAAATCAATTAAATTAAATTAAGACATCAATGCACAAACAAAAATGGTTTGTATATAAAACTCAAAGGGGGAAAAACCATTTTATTTACATTTGTGATACACTTGTTTTCACGAAAGCCTGGGATTTCCAACGTGTCAACTAAGTCAACCTACAAGTCTCATGTACTTAATATATAAGCTATCATTATCAGATATTCTTCTTTGTAGCATATTGCAATTCCCAATGGAAAACACAATTTTCTACCAAACTTCTTGGGAGCCCAATCTCTATAGATTAGATATTTACATTATCAAAGTCATTTCATTACCATATATTTTAAATTTTTCCTTTTCTCTCTAACTCTATATTATGTGTATTCTTACACTAGAACCTGGAAAGTAAAATCAGTTCCCTGTTCATTTAAAGCATATGTATTAAGTAGCTCCACATAGTGAGAGACTTTAAGAAATGGAACTATACACATGAAGGGAGAGTGAATAAATTAAATGTGAATGAATCAAGCAACCTCAACTTTTAAAAACTGAATCCCAAAAATGAGCAAAGTATGGGAAATATTAATATTCTGTTCCATTATTCAATCCCAGTTTTGCATGCCTTTCAGAAAAACATACTGTTGTGCTGGGTAAAATTCTGAGATTTAAAATACCATTATATTTTTTCATATGATATGATCCACATACATATATACAACAACTATGTTATCTGGTGCTCTGAATGCTAGAAGAAAACACCGGCTATGCTAAAGTTTCTGAAATATGGTAATATACTTCATTATTATTTTTTTTAATAACTTTATTTTTAATGGGGCGACATTAATAAATCAGGATACATATATTCAAAGATAACAACTCCAGGTTATCTTGTCGTTCACTTAACTTCATAATTATTTGAAGGGATTTCTTTTGGTAACTTATTAACATAAGATTTCTACATTAGATGCTGATTTCAAAACTAAACCTTGTAACATGCTACCCCACTGTGCTATAATATATAAAGTAAATGAGAAGTTAGAAAAAGAGAAACATGACACTTTGAGGAAGACTGAACAGAAATATAGAAAATAACAGATCAACAAAATTGTTTTTCACAGCTAAGGAATTCCTTTCATTTTAGAGAAATAACATCAAGAACAGTGATCCATAGCTGACAATACTATACAAGGTTACATAAAGTTTACTTCATGCTCAGATATATGTTACTCCCAAAATTTTGGTTTACCTAAAATATGATAATATCTCAAAATAAATAAGTTTTTTAAAATATCAACTGACAAAAACAGATAAATAGCCACATAAACATAAAGCATATTATAATTCATAAATATGAACTCTAGAATGTGATCTGTATAGTTCTTTAATAAACAGTATACCACCACAATTAACTGAATATGCCCCAATGTAAAATCCTCTAGTAATTTGATGAGGTTAGTACTGTTGAAATTGATATGCCTTGTGTTAATAAATTCTATACTATTTTTACTAAACATCCAGTTGACCAGTTAACTTACTTGACTCTCCATCTTCTCCTTTACTAGCAGATCCTGTAAAGAATATGCTTCCATCTTCTGCAACTAAAAGGGCATGAGAACCATCGTGTCCAACGGAGAAGTGCACAATCTTTGGAGATTTTGTAATTGGTAGCTCAACCCATTTTCCTGCTGAAGGACCACCTTGTTTGATTCCAAGACTCTGGTATTTGCCAGTGTAATATATCTTATATAATAATAATTTTAAAAAGAATAGAAAAGAAAAATAAATTAAGAAATTACAGTGCCTTTTGGAGGAGTGCACAAAGTTTTACATGTGAAGAAAAAAAAAACTTCCATATTTTATTGAAAAACAAAAATAATAAAAACCCAAACTTTTTAAAATAGAATTTGACTTCTATGAACTAAGGAGAAAAACCAGCATGTTTTCCCAAAAAGACAGTACATAATAGTTTTATTTATCTATTCAGAAGTTATCTTTTATAAGTGTCCTAAATATATATGAAAAAAATATGCTGGTCCTGGCCTGTGGTTCAGTGAATAGAGCGCTGAACCAGCATATGGACGTCCTGGGTTCGATTCCTGGTCAGGGCACACAGAGAATTGACCATCTGCTTCTCTCTCCTTCTCTCTCCCCCTCCCCTCCCTTTTTCCCTCCTGCAGTCAGTAACTCAACTGGTTCAAGAGTGGTCCTGGGTGCTAAAAATAGCTCACTGCTTGAACTCAGCCCCAGGCAGGTTGCTAGGTGAATCCTAGTTGGGGTGCATACGGGAGGAAGTCTGCCTCACTATCTTCCCCCTTTCTCACCTTAAAAAAAATGTTTTATACTCAGCCCCAGCTGGTTGGCTCAGTGGTAAAGTGTTGGCCCAGAGTGTGGAAGTCCCAGTTCGATTCCTGGTCAGGGCACATAGAAGCGCCCATCTGCTTCTCCACCCTTCCCACCCTCCTTCCTCTCTGTCTCTCTCTTCCCCTCCTGCAGTCAAGGCTCCATTGGAGCAAAGATGGCCCGGGCGCTGAGGATGGCTCCATTGTCTCCGCCTGAGGCGCCAGAATGGCTTCAGCCTCAACGGAGCAATGTCCAGATGGAAAGAGCATCGGCCCCTGGTGGGCATGCTGGGTGGATCCCAGTTGGGCACATGCAGGAGTCTGTCTGACTGCCTCCCTGCTTCTAATTTTGGAAAAATACAAAAAAAAAAAAGTTTTATACTCTTTAATGTCAATTTTCTTTAATATTAAGCATGAATAAAATTTTCCACATAAAAAATGAAATAATTTAAATCAAAAATTTAAATAGGATTGCTTAAACATGTGAACTATGTAAACTAAACAACTGATTGTATCAATTCTCTCTTAAAGCAAAGAATGTTAATTTTTAATCCTAAAAGGATGATTTACCTTTCCATTTGCTGTTTTCATTAGTGCAAACTCTCGTCCTGCACCAAGAATTGCTGACTCCTCATCAAATCCTGTACCTATAATACAGTAAGATCAATAAATTCTATTATTTTAATACAAATAATTCCAAGCATAACTTGCAGTATTTTGAGTGATTAAAAAGTCAATTAAATTAATATCACTAAAAAACAAGTATGACAAAATGTCATATACATACTTAAATTTTTTAATTTTTTTTATTTTATTTATTAATTTTAGAAAGGAGAGAGAGAGAAAGAGAGAGAGAGAGAGAGAGAAGGGGGGAGGAGCAGGAAGCATCAACTCCCATATGTGCCTTGACCAGGCAAGCCCAGGGTTTCGAACCAGCAACCTCAGCATTTCCAGGTCGACGCTTTATCCACTGCGCCACCACAGGTCAGGCTACATACTTAAATTTTTTTAAAATATTAACAATAAGTACACTACTCCAAGGAAAGATAAGATTATCATAAATTTCTTAGTTTGTTCCAAACTAGTGCCAGATAAACTTTTTCAATATTAAATAAAAGTTTTTCAAAGCAATGCGAGCTATAGCCCTTGAATTAATAAATAAATAGCACATTTTTAGTAAGCATCTATTAGGTTTCAGGCATTACAGAATGCATGAACCTTATCCTATCTGAACCTTACAACTATTGGGTCAAGTTCACAAATAATAAAGTTTGATGAGGTCAGTCGAGACCCAGAGTCATTTGAGTTTGAACAATGCCTTGCAACTATCTGAATTACGGTATTTTAGATTCTCCATTTTATGTTTTTTTTCCACAGAACACTTCATGAACCTGACTCCATAAGTGTGTATTTATACACGCAGACCCTCAGGCACATTTTCAAATTGTCAACTATAAGTATATAATTATATATGGAACATTTTATTATTTTGTCCAATTATACAAATTACTAAATAGCTAATGGGTTTGTTAAATTTAAAAACTAATATCAATTTAATATATTCTATAAAAGAATTTTAAACACTACATAATTAAATAAAATATGCAAAGTAAATCATTAAAGTCAAATTTATTAAATATAACGAGACAGTCAAAAGAGGTGGGTCTTGCAAAGAATCCTGTAAGTTAAAAAATGACACTCGTACACCTTCAGTAGCACGGCAAACCAGAACTGAGACGACCATGGGAACCTGTGGTCCTAATGACTACTATGACACTGCAAGAACAAGTCTAGTAAATCTGAGAAATGCTCTGTTTGTCTGTATGTCTGTATCCAAATGAATGATTATTAATCAGCTTGTTAGGTCTATTTTCACAATCTATGGGATCATTCAATTGGTTTTCCTGAAAATATGTTCAAACCAAAATTAAATGTTTCAATGAGATAACTATGTTTATCACTGTAGTAACATTTGACAACAGAAGTTTTCAAACTTTAAATAACTGAATACAGATATAGCATATAACCTAATGATGTCCAGAAGTAGTGTCTAATTCTTATCAAATGTAAGTTTATTTTCTTTTACTTTACTCAAAATGAAAATGAAAGATTAGTCACTTCCTTAAAATGGCATTCATATATCATACTCTGTTTAAAAGGCGAAAGATTTATACAATCTGAAGAGAAACCAGAGCATCATCACACTCTGTTTAAAGGCCATTCATTTCCTAGTTACTTATACATATTAATCCTTAAGTGTGCTTTAAAGTAATAGACAGTAAAATAGCTCCTAATATATGTTACGCTGCTGAAAACATAATGTCAGTTTTCATAAGAATAAAGAATCTGAAAATTAAAATATGAGATAAAGGCTTTTTTGACCCTCTTACTTATAATATGCAAGTCCTTTTCCAAATCAAATAGCGAGATACCACAGGCATGTAAGCACTTTCTGGCCAGTTTAAGTTGTAATTCTTGTTGTAGTACAGGTTCAGTGCTTGTGGCAAATATTCTGACCACAAAGCCATCCTAAAACAAATAAAACATACACAGTATTATGTTGCATGAATTGGTCTTTTAAAGCTCTACATTCCATCAAACAAAAACCAAGTAATTTAGAAGAAAGAGATTCCATTTACATCAGTTACTCCTGATTCAGAGTACTTACATCTCTTGAAGCAGCTATCTGATTAATATATTCTCCATCAGTAAATAAGATATTTTGACCTTCAGTGTGGCAATCTATCAAAAGGGGAAAAAAAGTAATTCTATTACAATATAAATAAACACTTCACAAAATGACTTTTCTCCTTTGTTGAAGTCAGAATGAGAGTTCTCCACGCAATTAGGATAAACTTAAATTCAAAGGGAGACTGCTTTTTAAATAAGAACTACAAATTAGCAGAGACTAAATAATTCAACTAATAATATTTATTATATTTTGTGTTTACATTTATATGTCTTCCATAATCAAGGAACTCAGAACCCACCTAATTTCAAAATGAATTAGTACTCAAGTCTGATCATAAGCATGCATCACGATGAACAAACTATGTTGGTTATGATAATTTCGATACAATCACATGCAGATGTAGGCAACACTCTTCCTCAGACATACATCCCAGTCATTAGTATAACAGAAAAATAAAGACAGACCTAAAAGCTTCTGTATTTGAGTCTATGGCGTTCAACTACAGATATCCCTTGCTTTATAAAACAGAACTGGTTTTACAGTTTCCACTTAGAAGTTTAATGCTTATTCCGAGCATTTCTAGCAGTTAGCATGATATACTTTTTTTATACGTTCATTCTTCATAGCACAGACAAGTCTATACTTATGTATATATTTTTTTGTCTGAAAGTATTCATGTATTCTGGCTGGAATACCATATTTTATCAATATGTTTGTATCTGTGGAACAGTGCATTATATACTTTGATCAAAATAATGCACAAGTGCAATTATAACAAGGGATACCAGTATTACAGAAGGACCACTGGGACATGTGTTAGTGATTGCTACTAAATAACATAAAACTAATGCAAAACCAACATCTAAGTATAAACTGTATCCTTTTTGGAAAATAAATGTTCAGCAAGCAAGTAAAGAAGCACACACAATTCCCAAAATAACTGCAGAGAACTAGGATGAATCTCTCCATTAATTACAATACCAAAAATATTTCATTTCTATTTGCACCTGAATCAACAAAACATAAAATTCTGTTTTGGAATGCAGTAATGAAACCCACCCAAAGAGGATGGATTACTCTATATCTTTGCCCAGGAGCTTCATACTAGCATACTTCCTTATTATAAATATGCAAAACACAGGCAGACCCTTACCAAATAGAGAATTCAGTGATCACAAACTGGAAATACAAACTGGGAGACAAGGCCCACTGGTAGCCCAAGAGACTTGGTAATCAAAGATAGGAGAAACCGAAAGAAAGAGTTCCTAGTCCACTGTACAGAATACAAAGAGGCGCAAGAAAGATGCTTCTCAAGCTCTAAGCAGTAAGATTTTAAACTAAAAAGCAAAGAAGAAAAACTCATTATAATTCAGATAAACGCAGGGGTGAGGAGTGAAGTGGCGCAAGAAGAATAGCAAAAACCCTCATGATCTGAGGCAGCCTGTCACCAGACATGGAGAATAAATGACATACGAATACAATATAAGAGCTATGCTAACATATAAAGGCTAAAATGACAATTAATAGGAAAAAGTACATTTTAAGTTCATCAGTGCTAGGCTGAAAATAACTTATTTATAAACTAGACTAGAAGACGAGTTCGATCATGAAGCTCAAGGAATTAGCAGATTTATGTCAATTTTAAACATGGCATTCACTCTGCTTGTTCTTCATTGGAAAGCTACAGGGCAGAGGTGGCCCTAGCTAGGGGGAAAAAAGTACTATTGAAGAAATTGCAGTCCAGGTCAAAGACACAGAAAAATGACAAAAGGCTTCTTCAGGCTTGAGGGAAGTCTTCCTGCTGTGTGGTTTCAAAAAGATTTTCTCTTTATTCTTTCGATATCCATCATGTAACAAGACAGCATCTTCAGGAAAATATCAAGCAGTATCTGCCAGTTTGGAAGACACACAACATGGGACTATCCTTCCAAAGTTTACTTCATTCTTCATATGGTATATATGGTATATATTTCATAAATATGGTATATATTTATGAAACAGACACACTTGTATTGCTAAAAGTTGCATTTTACATGTTAAATAATGCAGAGGGATTTAAGCTAAAAACAGTAACAAGTCATTCTTTATGACGGTGGAATAAAGACAAGAGTTGAAGGTAGACCATTTGTAAATGGTCTTCTTAGTCATTATCTCTATTAAATGATGAGTGTTTCTCAGAAGTAAATTGTTTATATTAGTATCCATCTGTAGGGCAAAGGTTAAGACTTTTCTTTCAGAACACTATCCTAAAATGACTTGCACAAAGACAAGTGAGAGGGATGTCCATTATAGTGTATTTTATATTGCAAAAAAAAACAGGAAGAAACTTCTATTCCAATATTTTAATAAATGAAATGTTTTTTAACATTAAAATGATAGTATGAAAGACTATTTAGTGGCCTGCAAATATATTCAGAATAATGATTAAAAAGGATAGGTTAAAAAAGCAATATGTAGCATAAGATCAATTTTTTACAAGTATGTACACATATACATAGGAAAAAGACAGGAAGGACATTCAGCAATGTTATAGTGTTTATACATGGGAAGTTACAATTAATTTGATTTTTTGTTTATATGATACTTATACAATAAATACAGGGCGGAACAGAAGTAAGTTTGCAGTTGTTTGAAAGAAAGTAATACAATAATTAACAAGTAGTAATACAAGAATAAGCTCTGTTTTGTCGACTCACAACAGCAAACCTACTTTTGCCACACCCTATATAATTCCTTTTAATGTATGTATATATGTAGGATACATATTATTATTTTAAAGTTTTTGTTACTACTATTGTTATTATTCATACCAGAGTCATGGCCCATTTAACAAATTTGTCATTAGAAAAACAAAGTCTGTACACAAATCTGAAAACAGATAGTTATAAAATTGCTTCAGTAAGTCATCAGTTTTCCAAAGTAGGTTTATTTGTGAAACACACATAAAATGTAGTATTTACCTTAATATAGTGTCATCTACACTAATTTGGATATATGTATATATAGTAATGCTCAAATAAATGTTTGATGAAGTTATAAAAATTAACAAGCAGGCTTCCTCCTCAATGTGATCTTCAGAAGTAGTCCCCTTTTATTTTTAGATGATCAAATACACAGAAGTAATGCTGTCACTTACCATAAAATTATTGATAGATACATTAAGCATTCAAGATTTTAATATAAACAAACTCCTTTAAAATGAATTAAAGGTATAAGCAAATTCAAAGATCTTCTAATTGAGAATGTATTACACAACTGCTCAGTATTTCACAAAATTTAACAGCTACTGCCTCAGAATTTAGACAGCATGGTGATTTGGGTGATACACCAGTAAAACCTCAAAATTAAAGCAATGTGAACTGTGTCCAAAATACCTTATCAGAGTATTATTAAAAGTATATATGATGAAATTCTTAAAAATTCATGGCCTGCCCTGAAATCTTTTCTCTGAAAACCATTTATTATGGAAGAAAACCCAAGCAAAAACATAACATCGCCCCCCTAATTCAGCAGCTGAAATAGTTCTGGTGGGGTAAGTGTTGGGCATCATCTGAAATAGGCAAGAATTTAAAATTAAATATTAACGCTGGTCAGAGATCCAGTGTGTTAGAGCATCTTCCAAAGGCACATATAGGAACAGCCCAATGTTCCTGTCTCTGTCTCTGTCTCTCTCCCCGTTCCTCTTTCACTAAAATAAATTTAAAAAATTAAAAAGAAATAAATTAAATATTAAAACACTTAATTCTTGTTATTTGTTTTCCTCAGATGCATTAACTTTGTATCGACTATAAAGTGTCTTAAATGTCATGAATTTTTAACCTATTTGAAAGCAAGCACTATTCCTTGTTAATCATTCTTTATATGTCCTAAATGGCTAACATGTACATCTCTTAAAATCAACTGTGAAAAAAACAAGTGAGGTGTTCACTAGCATACCTGGTAACATTACGGTACCATCTTGTTCCAGTGTCTCAGGGCTTATTCTTATGGCTGTCATGCTGTGGTTATTCACATCTCTATACAATAAATAACCCTGAAAACAACAAAGACATTTTACTATATTACATGTTAAAATACCTTTTCATTACCAACTTAGCAGACAAAGTAGTAATGCAGCTCTGTATTATAGTTTTTCTGAGGTTCAACAAGACTTCACTATTGATGTCTAAAGCAGATTAAAGGTTAAAAAATAAGAACATGGGTAAACTTTAATATAGGGAAAAACTGCACACCACTGGGTATCAATTATCCTGTTATATTCTCAGATACATATATTAGACACTCTGCACTGGACACCACATTTTGTTCAAAATTATTATATTGCTTGCTAAGTAAACAATAGACATGTACTCTGTTCCTTTAACAAATATTTTAAGGAAAAATAACTGAAATATTTAGGTTAATATTTAAAAACAGAATAGTAGGCCCTGGCCGAATGGCTCAGTAATGAGTGTCGGCCCAGTGTGTGGAAGTCCCAAGTTCAATACCTGGCCAGGAAAAACAGGTGAAGCTGCTTCTCCACCCTTCCCCCTCTCCTTTCTCTATATTTCTCTCTTCCCCTCCCACAACCAAAACTCCATTGGAGCAAACTTGGCCCGGTCGCTGAGGATGGCTCCATGGCCTCCACCTCAGGTGCTAGAATGGCTCCAGCTGCAGTGGAGTAACGCCCCAAATGGGCAAAAGCATCACACCCTATTGGCATGCCGAGTGGATTCGGGTCGGGCACATGCGGGAATCTCTCTCTCTGCCTCCTGGCTTCTCATTTCAGAAAAATTAAAAAATAAAATAAAATAAATAAATAAAAAGAGTAGTAGTTTTTAGATAAATTGATATGCTACTGAACATATTTTTGTAATAATTATTTTCCATAGCATTATTTCTTAGATAAAATATACTAGTGGCAAATAAAAATCTGATGAGACATTTTAAATCAGGTTAAGTTTTAAGAGATAATTATTGAGAAACTGACATTTAAAAATTTAACTTCAAATTCCCCCAATAAATGATATAGCAGAATTATTTTTCATATAACAGTAATTTAATTTTTAATATACTTTCAAATATTTTTTACTATTTGCTGCTGACAACAAACAGTGAGCTGGGCAAAGGACATTTTCATTCTAGGTCCTTCCACAAGGGAACATGGCTTCACCTCTCAGGTAGGAATAGTATAGAAATAAGCACTTCTGGCCTCTTTATATATCGTTTATTTGCTTCTCTCCATAGGAGGAGGAGTAATGTATCTGAGGTGGACACGCATTTGGCCATGTTAATCAGGTGATAAGATAGCAGCATTAAGAAAGCAACTCGGGCTCTTTTCTCATTTTGGTAATACTTTGCATGATCCTCCATCCAGTCAGCTATCCACTGGAAAGTCCACACACTGTTCCCTGAGGTACTGGTCTAGATGCAGAATAAACAAGTTTCTGGAAGGAACTCTAATTTGGCCTCAGGTCACAGCTACATTCCCAATTCAGATTTGTTAATCATAAAGACGGTCATTGATTCTTATCTAGAGGCTCACTTAAACAAGAAGTGCAACACAAAACATTTTTATTCCCATTTTACAGCTACATCAGAGACTCAAGTTAATCAAGTTGTCCAAAGTCACATAGCTAGTAAGAAGCAGGGCCAGAACTAAAATTACATATCTTATGAATTCTAAGCCAATGTTCTTTCCACTACACTATGCCACTGTTAAAGATATATTATTAAAATATACCGTATCTGTTTAAGATGGACAGCTGTCAGAGGGAAGGGGGGAGAATGGATGAAATCAAAGAAGGTGAAGAGATTAGCCAAATTATATATACATAACACATAGATACAGCCAACAGGGTAGCAAGTCCCAGAGGGAAAGGGTGGATGGAAGTGGGGAGATGGGGACAAAAGGGGTGAAATGAGAACAAAAAGAGACTGCATGGGACATGGAGGGGCACAATGTGGACGGTTGAGGGTGTTATATTGAGTGGTACACTTGAAACTATGTCAACACAATACATTAAAAATTAAAATTAAAAAAATTAAATTATATTAAAATATATATATATATACCATTTCTATTTAAGTAAAAGTAATATACAAGTACAAACCACATGTTTTAAAAAAATAAGAAAAAAATCTGTTTACTGTAGATATTCCCCTACCTGAGCATACCCTAACCAAGACTTTTTTTCTTTTCTGTTCCTGATGCGAGATGTAGAATTATATATATGGCCCTGTAAAATAACAAAAGTTAGTCTATTAACAGTTTCATCATTAATAACCAATAAAAAATATAGATAAATGACATTTAATGCATTTGTTTCCGTAATGACTTCCAAAGAAATACTATTAAATCAAAATTAGATGATACTCTGAAAATAAAGCTAGAAACAAACAGAACACTTATCAGTATAGATATAACTTCTATAATGATTAAGAAATGTAGGAAATCATATTACCCTAACTGTTCCACTGTATCCAGAGCCTATTTTGTATAATCCATCTTTGCATAACAGATAAAGAAAAAATCCATCATTCTGAAGTAGACATTGATCATCTTCATCAACAGATATTTCTTTTAATGGCCACCTGTGCATTAAGGCTGCTTTCTTAATGCCATTGCTAAACCAGTCCTGAATTTGAATTTTTCCCACCAACACTGCCTGTACACTTCTCTGCAGTGAATTTAGTATTGTTGGCACCTATTAAAAAAAAGAAGAAAAAAGATACATTGTTAAATGTCCTAAACATAAAACATACTGTTAATCATCATCATTTATTTAAAAATTAATTATTATAATTGCATCAATAGAATAAAATATCTAGAAATAAATTTAACTAAGGAGGTGAAAGACCTGTAATCTGAAAACTGTAAAATACTGATGAAGGAAATTGAAGACAACACAACAAATGGAAAGATCTACTATGCTCATGGATTAGAAGAATTATTGTTAAAATGTTCACACTACCCAGATAATTTCTATTGCTGTCTACTATGAAAGATGCTGCTGCTCCTCCCTTCCCAAATCCTCCCTTCCCAAAATTGGGCTATATAATAATTTCTAGTTAAACCAGTATTGGGAGGTCATTTTATTATGACTGTGTAATCATTGTTCAGAACCAAGCCAAATTATATAACATATATTTCTCTTCTTTTATAATTTTCCTTTTTGAGTTAACAATTGCCCCATTATTGCATATGCTAAGTTTTCTCTATAACCATCTTTAAGTGTTCCTCATATGCCTCTCAATAGAATCAAACATTAATTTTAGACTATTTTTTCTAGACTATCTAGCATGTTGGAAAGCATCATTACCTTTCCTCCAATATAACTGATGGTTGAGCTAGGTATAGTAAACATCATTTTCCCTCAGGACTTTAAAGTCACTGTTCTGTTATTTTTTTTATGCCGGTGTTGCTTTTGAGAAGTCAAATACCATTCTGCTTGATTTTGGTACATAACCTGTCTTTGGCTCTCTGCAAATTTTACCATCTCTTTATTATCAGTGTTCTAATTTGCAAAGTTATACCTTGGTGTGAGCCTTTTGTCATTCATTGTGTTGGGTACTCAGCACATAGTCTGTCAATATGAAAATACGTATCTTTAGGGTACAAGAATTTTCCTTGTAAAATTTCTTAGGTAATTTCTTTCTCTCTGCTTGAATACCTTTTAGATACTGAATTTCCTAGGTGGATCTTCTAATTTTATTTTATGTCACCTCTCTCTTTCTCTTCCCTCTTCTATCCTTCCCTCTGTTGTCGTTCCCGCCCCCTCCCTTCTTTCTCTCCACCTCTCTCTCTCTCATTTTTTTATTTTCTGGGGACCTCTTCAACCTGATCTTCTAACCCGTCTACTGATTTTTTTTATTGTTTCTATCTTCTTTCCAATTTACAAGAATGCTTTCTTGTTCTCTGAGCTTTTCAAAAAATAGAAAATTGCCCGGGCCAGATAGCTCTGTTTGCTGGAGCATCATCCTGATAAGCAAAGGTTGAGGGTTCGATCCTTGGACAGGGCACATACAAGAACTGGTTGATGTTTCTGTCTCTTTCCCTTCTTCTCTAAAATCATTAAATAAAAATTTTAAAAGAATAGACAACAGCTCAATGGAAGCAATTTTCTTCTTACCCCTTTTCAAAATATTTATTAGTTTTCTTAGAGTTCTCTTCTCTATACTCTTTTCATCTAGTTTATTCTTATTATCAATTACTTATTATCTATTTAATATTATTGTTATCGATTTTTGGGATCTCTCTTTTCATGTTAACCCAGTAATAAATGGCTGTACATCTATTTTTAAGAGTAAGCTACTAAAAAAATTAATAATAATAAGCAGCCTGGTGTGAGTGGTAAAGTCTGACAGATAGTGACCTCACCTCAGAATGATCATATGAACTTTAGCAGTATCACTGGAGGATTCCCCAACCCCACAAAGGTCTGCATCTGTGGGTCTTTTTCACTCTTTGTGCAAAGTAGAATCTGCCACTCCTAGAAGCTACAATAAGCCTCAATGCCAGGGTTCTGGAAACTTAGTGAGAAATTTCATCAGCAATAAAAGATTTTCATTTAATTTCCATTTTCAACCTGGTCCCTCAATTCCAGTCTCAAACATGCCAGGTTTCCCCTGGCCTCTCTGGCTCAATTTCTTTAGACGGCAAACCTATGTCTTAGGGCCTAAGACTTATGGGTATGGATGAATGAAGGACAGCCGCCTGGTTTGGGATGGGTAGAAGAAGAGCTCTGGGTTTCTCTACCTTTTATCTTACAGATTTCCTATCAATTTTTAACCATTTTCCTCGTCAACACTTTCTAGGCATCTATTATTTCCAGTTCTGAATCCTATCTTGAGTTGTAGGTGAATCTACATACTTGCTATGGGCAGGAACCTCATGAGGAACTTAGGTTTAAGCTTTCTTTAATTTCTATCTTCTAAAAATGTGTCCCATTCTTAAAGGTTTATACTTTTTAAAAACTTCTTTTATTATCATCTTAGTGCAGACTGGGGAGAAAGCAGAATTAACATGTTTCTTCAACATGGCTACTTCTCTCATATTTTCCAACAGGGTACTAAAGTTTTAAGGACACTTGGTGCTACAATAAGTTTCAGAAATTCCCCTTTTCCTTTCCTATTGATTTTCTCTCCCCAATAATGTGGCAGGGCCTAAAGAATTTATCCGATAAACTGTACTTCCTTAATCTGAGGGTTCTATAACATTCACCAATTCTGGAAAATCAGCCATTATTTCAAATACTGCCTTTCCACAAATCCATTATTGCCTTATTGGAACTGAGACTGTACTGACACATTTGACTTTCTCATTCTTTATCCATGTTTCCTTTATCTTGTATAGTTTCTCTCTTTGTCTTTCTGTGCTGTGTTCTGAATAACTTCTTCCCTATATTTCCGTTCACTATTTCTATATTCAACTATATTATCCACTGGTTAACTCATCCTTTAAGTTTCTAGTTGTAATTATTTGGTTTTCAATTTCCAGGAGTACAATTTAGTTTGTTTTCTAATCTGCCTGACTACTTTCGAATTTCTTATTCCTTAAGCATACTTTTGATACTTTTATTATTTTAACCATATTAAATAAATAAGCATATATTATATATCAAATATTTTTAATACATAAAGAGGAGTTGGCAGAATTTTTCTGCTATATTTGTTTATACTAGCTCTCAATAATGGTGCCTTTTTTCCATGTGCATTTTATTTGTTTGTGAGCTCAGATACAGTATTAATTCTGTCTGTGGAAAGGCTTTGAAGTCTAGAGTTCATCCCTCCAGAAAGATTTTAGTCTCCTTCAATAAAACCCCTCGCTGTACTACTTACTATCCCTACACTACTTTAAACTCTCAGCTTAAGCTTTTAAAATAAGACATTTAATGTCTTTTTGGATGTCAGAAGAACTCGAGATGTCAGAGTTACACATACTAAGGGAAAACTTTTCTCCCCCCCACCCTAGCCTGGTCAGGAAGGTTTGTTGTGAAATGAAGCTGGCAAGTGGAATTAGGGCCAAATCATGAACACTGTAAGCCAGGGGTCCCCAAACTACGGCCTGCGGCCACATGCGGCCCCCTGAGGCCATTTATCCGGCCCCCACTGCACTTCGGGAAGGGGCACCTCTTTCATTGGTGGTCAGTGAGAGGAGCATAGTTCCCATTGAAATACTGGTCAGTTTGTTGATTTAAATTTACTTGTTCTTTATTTTAAATATTGTATTTGTTCCTGTTTTGTTTTTTTTACTTTAAAATAAGATCTGTGCAGTGTGCACAGGGATTTGTTCATAGATTTTTTTATAGTCTGGCCCTCCAATGGTCTGAGGGACAGTGAACTGGCCCCCTGTGTAAAAAGTTTGGGGACTCCTGCTCTAAGCCATGTTAAGGTAACAGGCTTTACTATAATGTTTGGGTTGGAGTTGGGGATGTGGTAATGATGTAAGTCTATAGAGAACCTCAGCTGCTGATTCAGGGAATGTAGTAATTCTGTGCAGCCTAGTGCTTGATTGTTATATTGCAGTCAGGAAGATATGCATTCAAGTCTTGTCTCTGCTGACAGCTCTCTGTATACTAAACTTTTATCAGCCTTCAACGTTCCACTCTTATTCTTACCTCCGTGCCTCAGCACATGGATATCAAAAAGGGTACCAAGAACCTTCTCTCTTCACCCACCCCCCCCCCGCAACACTAATACCTCCTTCTTCTGGACTAACTCATTTCAATTCATAATTTAAATATCCTTCCTATCCTCTGGTTGTCTACACACATACATACAAACAAATATCACATGGACGCCTAATAAGCTCGTGTATTTATGGTCACTATACTTTTAAAATTTGGTATATGGAATCACAATGTTTTTATTTTATTAAAATTTAAAAAACATTTTAATATTTTCAGCATATATTTAAATACAAAATTCACCAAACCCTAAAGCACAGCAACAAAACGTATTTTAAAAACCACTGCATAGGAACTTCAAAATAATGAAGGATCATAAAGAAGGGAAAGAGGATTTCACACAGGATAGAAAGAGGAAAAAGAATAATATAAAACTAAAAGTACTGCTCATGTTTGACAAGCAGAGTTCAATACTGATGAGTAAGTCACAAAAAATGACCCATTATACTCTTTGGCCATCTTTAGTATGCTAATAACAGGACTGAGGTAACCCTTCTATCTGTTTTGGAGGTTGTTCACAGGGCCAAAGAAAAGCACTTAACACACTTAAAACTGTAACTACTTCTTCAATGTCTAGAACAGTCCAAAAGAAATAAATTAAGTTTACATATAAGGAGGAGGATATTTCCCACTGCTAACAATGATGATGAGTTTATTCCACAAACATTAAAAGCTTAATGTCATATATAAAGCTGAAGTAGCTCAGAAACAAATATATTTATAAAAAACTATTATCAACTAATCATAAATATAGTAGAACAATATCAGCTTTTTCTTTCAAAAGAGAAAAGATGTTTGTAAACTATGGAGAAATTCCATACTTGGAAATTTAGGGCCAGAGGGGAGGTCAGGGTGGATAGAGAGAAAGATGCTGCAGAGAAAGATGAGGCTATGGTGCTCACACAAAACAAGTTTCAAGGTTGGAGTTCTTGCAAATTTCATGTTATTACTTTTAATGCAACAAAGTTAAACACACATGTAGCTTAGTTCAAATATAATACTTTATTTATATATTAACCTTAAACAGATCAAACAGGCTGAAAAAAAGCAGGGAATTCCTACTAAAAGAAATCCATATGAAATTTCAATTCAGCATCTTTTAACTTTCTAAGCAGCTATAAATATGAAATACCTGAATAGTTTGGCAAGCATGGCTGCCATTATTGGTGAGGATAGCAGAGATGGCCTGAAGTGTCCTTCCTGTTTCTCCCCAAGAAGCCACCAGACTAAAGAGACAAGCACAGGAAAGTGCTGTCAGAGACTGTCCTGTGCTGTCATTCATTCCAGTACTTCGAACAGTGATTTCCAAAAGAAGCTGGAAGAGAGACTCTGTGAATAAAAAGAATTCAATTATATTCATTTGACAGACAGAACATCATGTGTGTATATTTATTTACCTTGCCTTATTTTACATATAAAAATATTTTTGTAGCTCAAACACTTATTTTGCATTAGTTCCTTTCTAGTTACCCTTTCCCCCCAAAGTTAAAATATTTATATAAAGAGGAACTTGAAAAATTCAGTCCAACTCCTCATTTTTGTAAATGAAGATATGGTATCTATCCAAGGTCTTTTATAAAAGAAACTTGCCTTGAGACATATACCAGAAATATCCTATGAGGTAATATACTCATTGCACTTATTTTACCTTTAAACTAGGAAGAATGAGAGCTTCTTAAAATGTTAAGTGTCCAGAAAATTATGTATTTATTTGCAAAACAACAGAATACATAAAGTAAATGCTGTAATTTGTTTTAATATAAAATTGGCATAATTGCTATCACAGGAGTTCATACTTACAGAGGTGATATGTAATTCATTTTAAGCCCTAGAAAAACCTGAGTCAATAGGACAGATATCCTCCTCTTTTAATTAATAACAAAATTGAAGCACAGGAGGTTAAAAGATTTTCTCTAAGTCATAAGGCCATTTAATGGCAAAGATGTAAAAATAACACATGAATGTTCTATGGTCATCAGAAGTCTTCACTCAAAAGTCCCTGAACAACTCTGCCTAATATTTAATCAACAGACTTATGGGTATCTCTTCTGAAGGGTATCACTTCTTGAAGAGTGACTATTTAGAGTCAGAAAAAGACAGAAAAATTGAGAAAGATGAAGAGAGGGGGAGGGGAAGGAAGGGAAAGGAGTAAGGAAGAAGGAGAGCAAGAGAAAGAACATACTACATTTCTCTGAAAACTACAATGACACTTGTTTTTGGTTTTTTTGTTGTTAACTCACAGAAACCTAGACTTTCCCTATTCCTCATCATCTATACCTAATCCTTATTTAAATCCTGTCAATTTTTGCTTCCTAATTAATCCCTCCACTTTCTTGATCTCATCACTATCTTCCCAATCCATGCTATCACCATCTCTTAACTGGACTACTAAAAAGTCAAATATCATACGGTCTCCCTTACGTGTGGAATCTAATGAACACAATAAACTGAGGAACAAAATAGAAACAGAGGCAGACAGATACCTGTCAGAGGGAAAGGGGAAGACAGGACTAGAACAAAGAAAGTGAAGGGATTGGCAACAAACATAAATACATAACACATATATACAGACATACAGGGTAGCAGTAGCCAGAGGAAAGGGTGGGGTGGAGGGGAGGACGAGGGGGAATGGGTGTGGGAAAAGACTTTGCACAGGGGGGCATAATACAGTGTGGAGATGATGTTATATTGAGTTGTACGCGTGAAACCATGTCAACACAATAAATTAAAAAATAAATTTAAAAAAAAAGTGCTCAGGCCCTGGCCAGTTGGCTCAGTGGTAGAGTGTCAGCCCGGCGTGTGGAAGTCCCGGGTTTGATTTCCAGACAGGGCACACAGGAGAAGCGCTCACCTGCTTCTCCATCCTTCCCCCTCTACTTTCAGTCTATCTCTCTCTTCCCCTCCGGCAGCCAAGGGTCCATTGGAGCAAAGTTGGCCCAGGTGCTGAGGATGGTTCCATGACCTCCACCTCAGGTGCTAGAATGGCTCTGACCACAATGGAGCAATGCCCTGGATGGGCATAATAACATCAGCCCCTGGTGGGCATGCTGGGTGGATCCCAGTCAGGTGCATGTGGGAGTCTCTGTCTGCCTTCCTGCTTCTAACTTCAGGAAAAAATAAAAATAAAAAAATAAAAGTGCTCATAAATTTTATCTCCTTTCACTTTTGCTCCCTTATAGCCAGAGAATTTTCAAATTGAAAATCTTCTTTTCTATTTAGTACCCACTCTCTCCTCTGTTAATTACTTCCTGCTTTTCCTTTTTTCTATTCTCCCTCCCTTTCTTCACTTTTTTTAAATTTTTTAATTTTATTTAGAAAATTAACTTTAATATAGTGACATTGATCATAAGAGTACATAGGTTTCAGGTAAATGCTTCTATAGCATTTGAACTGTTGATTATGTTGTATACCCATCACCCAAAGTCAAATTCTTTTCTCTTTTCTATCTAACCTTCCTTCCTACCTTCCTTCTGACCTTCTCTCCAACTATCTTTCCTTTCTTCCATCTATTCTTTCAATCCTTTGTCCATCCTTCCTTCTGTTGTTATCCTTCTGCCCATTAATCTTTTAATTATTCAGCAAATATTTACTGAATTATTCCTGTACATCAGGAACTACTCTAAGTTAGCCTAGTACAGTGGCAAGCAAGACAAAGAATGTCTCTGCCATCAAAAAAGTCAGGTTCAAGTTAAAGAAGACAATATAAATGCTATAAAATAAAGATTTTTTTAAAGCATAAGGAGATAGAAGGTAACTTTCCATTCCTCCTAGAACAATAACCAGACTTCTTTAACAAGGCCTATAAAGCTCCACACAATCTAGCTCCTGCCTCCTTCCTCACCTATGGCAAGGCCCTCTCTCCCATCACTCTCCACATTCTAGCATAGTCTTTTTTTAGTCGTTTTCCTTCCTGTATCAGAGCCTTGCAGCACACTGTCCTTTCTGCCTAGAAAGTTAATTACGGTAACTGCTTCCTATTCACCCTTGAAATCTCAAATGTCACCTCTTCAGGGAAGCCTGTCATAGACTCTGAGAATTCCCTCTTCTTTCCCCCATACTATTCATCTACATTTGCAATCATACGTGTGTCCAGCTGTCTGATGCTACTAAATTCCATAATAAGAACAATAACACTGTCTGGATTGATTATCCTTGAATAACATAAGCTCTTAACACAGGACACAAGAGGTGTTCAACTTTAGAACATATAATCTAACCTTAAATTGAACAGAAAGATAGATATAAGAAAATTTGTTTTTTAACTAGACAATTTGTAAACAAAAATCTACCTGCAAAAAAGAAGCTTGGTGTATAATAATCATCAGGCTATTCCAATAGTAAGAGTGATATTTATATACAGACATTTTATGAGAAACATGAAATATATCAAAATGGAAAAAATATAACCAATGTTATTATATTAGATCAAAAGAAAAAGCAGATTTTAAGAAATTTAGTTTTACAGAACCAAATTACTTACATCTATCTTTGAGTTAATGAAGCAAAATAAAAAAATATGAAGAGATCATTCAAAAAAAATTTAAGTCAAAGCAGTGAAGAAATCAGAAATAAGCACTAAAAGAACAGAAGAGATTAGCAAGTCAAATCTAGCAATGTAATTTTTATAAAATACAGGACATAATGCAACAAATAAAAATCCTTCCTCAATAGATACTGTACAATCAAATGTCAAATTTTCCTAAAATTAAGTTGTAGACTTAAATACCAAAAATGTTTTTTGAACCAAATCCTAAAATATATACTACTCACAAAAATTAGGGGATATTTTATCACTTTATATTCATTTTTAAATATCCCTTAATTTTTGTGAGCAGTATATATGGAAGAATAAATAATACAAGTATTGAATCATTTAAAAAAGGAGAGCAGAGAGAAGAATGTATAGAAACATTTGAAACTTTTGTGTTTTTTCTTTAATTTTTTTGTGTGTGACAGGGACAGAGAGAGAGAGGCAGAGTGAGGGACAGATAGGAACAGACAGGAAGGGAGAGAGAGATGAGAAGCATCCATTCTTCACTGTGGCACCTTAGTTGTTCATTGATTGCCTCCTCATATGTGCCTTGACTGGGGGCTACAGCAGAGAGAGTGACCCTTTGCTCAAGCCAGCGGCCTTGGGCTCAAGCCAGTGACCTTTGGGCTCAAGCCAGCGACCATGGGGTCATGTCTATGATCTCACACGCAAGCCAGCAACCCTGCACTCAAGCTGGTGAGCCTATGCTCAAGATGGTGACCTCGGGGCCTCAAACCTGGGTCCTCTGTATCCCAGTATGATACCCTATTGATTGTGCCACCGCCTGGTCATGCAACATTTGAAACTGTTAACAAGAAATTAAAGGTAAACAAATTAAGCTAAAACATGCATTATAATTTCAAAACCCAATATTATGAACAAGATCTATTTTTTTTTTTTTTTTTTTTTTTTTTTTTTTTATTTTTTTTTTTTTTTTTTTTTTTTTTTTTTTTTTTTATATAATTTTATTTTTTTAATGGGGTGACATCAATAAATCAGGATACATATATTCAAAGATAACAAGTCCAGGTTATCTTGTCGTTCAATTATGTTGCATACCCACCACCCAAAGTCAGATTGTCCTCTGTCACCTTCTATCTTGTTTTCTTTGTGCCCCTCCCCACCCCCTATCCCTCTCCCATTCCCCCCTCCCCCCCCCCCCGTAACCACCACACTCTTGTAAATGTCTCTTAGTTTCACTATTATGTCCCACCTACGTATGGAATAATACAGTTCCTGTTTTTTTCTGATTTACTTATTTCGCTTCGTATCATGTTATCAAGATCCCACCATTTTGCTGTAAATGTTCCGATGTCATCATTTCTTATGGCTGAGTAGTATTCCATAGTGTATATGTGCCACATCTTCTTTATCCAGTCATCTATTGATGGGCTTTTTGGTTGTTTCCATGTCCTGGCCACTGTGAACAATGCTGCAATGAACATGGGGCTGCATGTGTCTTTACGTATCAATGTTTCTGAGTTTTTGGGATATATACCCAGTAGAGGGATTGCTGGGTCATAAGGTAGTTCTATTTTCAGTTTTTTGAGGAACCACCATACTTTCTTCCATAATGGTTGTACTACTTTACATTCCCACCAACAGTGTATGAGGGTTCCTTTTTCTCCACAGCCTCTCCAACATTTGCTGTTACCTGACTTGCTAATAACAGCTAATCGAACAGGTGTGAGGTGGTATCTCATTGCCGTTTTGATTTGCATTTCTCTAATAGCTAAAGAAGATGAGCATCTTTTCATATATCTGTTGGCCATTTGTATTTCTTCCTGGGAGAAGTGTCTATTCATATCCTCTTCCCATTTTTTTATTGGATTGTTTGTTTGTTTGTTGTTGAGTTTTATGAGTTCTTTGTATATTTTGGATATTAGGCCCTTATCTGAGCTGTCGTTTGAAAAAATCATTTCCCATTTAGTTGGCTTTCTGTTTATTTTGTTATCAGTTTCTCTTGCTGAGCAAAAACTTCGTAGTCTGATGTAGTCCCATTCATTAATTTTTGCCTTCACTTCTCTTGCCATTGGAGTCAAATTCATAAAATGCTCTTTAAAACCCAGGTCCCTGAGTTGAGTACCTATGTCTTCTTCTATGTACTTAATTGTTTCAGGTCTTATGTTTAGATCTTTGATCCATTTTGAGTTAATTTTTGTACAGGGGGAGAGACTGTAGTCCAGTTTCATTCTTTTGCATGTGGCTTTCCAGTTTTCCCAGCACCATTTATTGAAGAGGCTTTCTTTTCTCCATTGTGTGTTGTTGGCCCCTTTATCAAAAATTATTTGACTATATATATGTGGTTTTATTTCTGGACTTTCTATTCTGTTCCATTGGTCTGAGTGTCTATTTTTCTGCCAATACCATGCTGTTTTGATTGTCGTGGCCCTATAATAGAGTTTGAAGTCCGGTATTGAAATGCCCCCAGCTTCATTCTTTTTCTTTAGGATTGCTTTGGCTATTCGGGGTTTTTTATAGTTCCATATAAATCTGATGATTTTTTGCTCTATTTCTTTAAAAAATGTCATTGGAAGTTTGATGGGAATTGCATTAAATTTGTATATTGCTTTGGGTAATATAGCCATCTTGATTATATTTATTCTTCCTAGCCAAGAACAAGGTATATTCTTCCATCTCATTATATCTTTTTCGATTTCCCTTAACAATGGTTTATAGTTTTCATTATATAAGTCCTTTACATTCTTTGTTATGTTTATTCCTAAGTATTTTATTTTTTTTGTTGCAATCGTGAAGGGGATTGTTCTTTTGAGTTCCTTCTCAGTTGTTTCATTGTTGGCATATAGAAAGGCTATTGACTTCTGTATGTTAATTTTGTATCCTGCGACCTTACTGTATTGGCTTATTGTTTCTAGTAGTCTTTTTGTGGATTCTTTGGGGTTTTCGATGTATAGTATCATATCATCTGCAAAAAGTGATACCTTTACTTCTTCTTTTCCGATATGGGTGCCTTTTATTTCTTTGTCTTGTCTGATTGCTCTGGCTAGAACCTCTAGTACCACATTAAATAAGAGTGGAGAGAGTGGACAACCCTGTCTTGTTCCTGATTTAAGGGGGAAAGCCTTCAGTTTTGTGCCATTTAATATGATGTTAGCTGATGGTTTATCATATATGGCCTTTATCATGTTGAGATATTTTCCTTCTATACCCATTTTGTTGAGAGTGTTAAACATAAAATTGTGTTGTATTTTATCGAAAGCCTTTTCTGCGTCTATTGATAAGATCATGTGGTTTTTGTTAACAAGATCTATTTTTAAAGGAATAAAGGAAAAGGAGTATTTAGATATAGGCTGGATACAGAAGAAAGTATATAACAACTTACAGAAGACAAAAGAACAGTAAAGGATTTATGAGAAAAGTGATTAGCATGTTGTTCAAAGTAAGAAAAAGGATATACAGTTTTAGTGGAAATTTTTAATATTTCAATTAATTACTAATGGCTAAATCATAGCTAAGAATAACTAGCAAAATATTCTTCAGTAAAATTAATCAAATAAAATCTTCAGTAAAATACCATGGTGCCAAGTAGTGCATGAGGGTATCACAACAGTAATAATACCTGTGCTACCACGACAATAATCAACAAGGATAACAGCTTTAATTTGGTAATAGCATTTAACAACATGGGATGGGGGATTGAAGGTGTGGTTGTTTTTTAAAATCCTCAGCTTGGTTTCATGGCCAGAACTCCCTTCTCCCACCAAAACAAAACAACAATAAAATCAAACACAAAAATTAATCACTATATATGACCAAAAAAGAACAATATGACAAGTAATTAGGTTCTCACATGTGGATTTAATAAAATCCAAACAGTTAAGTAGAGAAGAAGGATCAAACAGTAGCCTAGACCAGCAGTGTGGGCCCCAAGCTAGAAGCATCAGCATCACCCAAAAGCTTATTCCAAATGCAAATTCTTTGGATCCTACTCCAAATCTAGTGAGCCAGAAACTCCAGGGGTAGGGCCCATGTGACTGATACATGCTGATGCTTGAGATTTAGAAAAATCCAGATTCTTCAAGGGCCCAGTTAGCATCAGAGAAAAACAGCCAAATTTCACAATTAGGTTTCCATCTCTATTTCTATTTCTCAAGAGCTCCTATCTTGCTTACAGAATACTGTTGAACCTAAGGTAATAACATGAAAGGCTGGTTGTTATTCACAAAATTCAAACACACTTTGCAAAAAGCAAAGACTTTTACTTAATGGAAGCTACTACTAATTCAGAAGTTTATCTATAACAAAAATACTTTTTTATCTATGATGAACACAAAAGAAAGCCCTTTGTTTAAAAATTTATTGTGCTGTTTGGGTTGGTAGCATTTATTCCCCTTTTCCTACCTTTTTAACTCTTCCGAGTAACATGTAAAATTAGAGAAAGTCAGTATTAGATATTTTGGCCAAGTTTAATAAGAACAATTTAAGTTAACAGTGACTGTATGGCTTGAGGATTATTTTTGAGTACCAAAGATTTATGTTTTGCTATTCCTCCATCCTCAGAATAATCAAAATATGTCTATGCATGAACTCTTGAACCAAAACTCTGATAGAATATAGCAAGATTTATATTCCTGCTGTTTCCGTACCATAAAAACAAAGACTCCATTACAGGCTGTTATATGTACTTCGTAAGAAGCTATTTACATTAAGGATTCGATGCCCCTGAGCTCTTACCTAGGACCTCTGGTGGTTCTGACTGGAGGCCTTCTGGCTGCTGACCCTGAAGCACATTAAGCAGGGCTTGGAGACTCCTGAGGCACAGGGATGGATGAGAAAATCGTGTCTCCTTGATCAATTCAAAAACTTCACAAAGTCCAACCTCAATGATCTATTTAAGATGAAGAAAAAAATTATACCTTATCAAATGAAGGCTAAAAACACTTCCCAGGCAGTTTAATTGGTGCAGCTTTCTTTACAGCAAATGATTAATGTTGCAATATTTTAAAAGCAAAAGCAAAAACAAAAGGAAACACATTAAAAGAAAGAGAAAAAAAGGACTCAGTATTTTTAACCTCAAGATTTAGATTAAAAAAACCATCCAGTTACATGAAGGTTAAAAAATAGTGGCGCTTTTAAAAAGTAGTTTGAGCATAATAAAGCCATAATAAAATATCATGAAACAGTGTTTATAATAGTGAACTAAGTACTTGATTCCATTCACTCAGAAAAAAAAAGTATTAATTTACAAAGTTCATTTGGCTGTACTCAAGCAAAAAATCAGCATTCTTTTGTTAAAAGCCATGTTAATTGCTACTTATAGCCATAAAAAAAAAGTCAACATAGCACACAAGTGAAAGAATTAAAGCAGGAGCTTTGCATCTTAGCCTTTCCAATAACAGCACAATCATCATATTATTTATAGACAGTGTCCCTTCTTCCCTTAGGATTTATCATGAAAATAATATAAAATTGCCTAGCTAATAGATTACTACTACTTTTACTTTATCTTATCCTCATCAGGACCAAGTAAAATCTGACCAAGTACTTACACCAAAGGATAAATAAGTCTGTAACTAAAGATTGAGAGGGAAACGTAATAAACTGGTACAAAGAGATTCCTTCAGAGGGCTGATATAACAATAGATAATGAAATTCCACTTCTCAGTCAATGCCAGATGTATGATATTTTCAGAAGGTGTTAAATTATTTGGAGAAATAACATAAAAAGTTAAAGTAAGAACAATTAGTATAAATTCATCAAAGCAATAATTCTATTAGACATAACAGTGGAAGAATATTCTCTCTACTGAAATGTGTGCATTAACTCATATCTGTTACATAATTTTTTTTCCAGGTGGGAGGAGGGAAGATAGTAAGACTCCCACATGTGCCACAACCAGGACCCACTGGGCAACCCCATCTGGGGATGATGCTCAAGAATCAAGCTATTTTTAGCACCTGAGGCTGACACACTCTGACAGAACGAGCCCCAATGCCTAGGGTCACAGTTGAACCAATTGACCCACTGGCTGCAGGATGAAAAAGGGAGAGAATGGGGAGAAGGAGAGGAAGAAAAGCAGATGGTTGTTTCTCCTGTGTGCTGACTGGGAATTGAACCTGAGACTTCCATATGTCAGGCCAGTGCTCTATCCACTGAGCCACCACCTATGACAACATAAATATTTCTTTAGCATTTATTTTGTACAACTTGCTACAGAAAACATAAATATATATTATACTAGAGCCTGTCTTTTAACAGTTTATAATGTAACAGGGTAAATGAGCCTTGTATATAATTCTTACCCAGTCCAGACCTCTGCTATAGCATTCATTATGTTATAGTGTAACTGAATATTGTTTTCTTTGTATTTTTTTAAAAGATTTATTCATTTTAGAGAGAGAAGAGAGAGCAAGAGGTAAGGAAAATAAAACATCATAGTTGCTTCCTGTATGTATCAGGACTGGGCAAGCACAGGATTTCGAACCGGACACCTCAGCATTCCACTTAAGTATATCCACTGCACCACCACATGTCAGGCACCATTTTGTTTTCATTTTCACAATTAGACTGTGGTCCCCTATGGACAAGGAACATGTCTTAACAAGCTTAAGATCTCCCATTACTAGCCCAGTACCTGGGACATGACAGGGTTATCTTTAAGAGAAGGTATTTAAAGTCCTAGCAGACTTTAATATTACAAAATGCTTACATAGTTTTAATTGATTGAATGCACTAGCAATGACAATTTTCCATTTGATAGTTTCCTTTCCTGGAATGGACATGAAAATAAAAATATGTTGTCCCAAGTTTTCCATCTGTTTATACACTTGCAAAAAACAAATCTGAAGTCAAATATCCCTTAAGTACAAAACATGGGGCTCTATTCTCAGGCAAATGAGAGACTAATACAGTCTATCAGTCTTTAAAATTGTTTACTCAACTACTACAATCCTGACTTTTCATTATTCAAAGAAAGTTCTACACAGATGATACTTTTGGCTAGCATTTGTTTATATAAATAAGATTTCTATAGTAATTAAGTATTGAATTTTACCAAAAACAATAAGGCTACTTACTAAACAAGTTCCTGAGTTGTCACTGTGGTAAGTTTAAGGTGTTATAATAAATGTATGACAACAGGCAACTCAGGTAGGCTGCCTAGGAACAGAACGCCAGCTGGTTTGGATAAGACATACCCACAAAATGTTAGTCATAATCATCATGACAGAGAATACCTATCTGCCTAACTACTGTGGATTCTCACTAATCATCTGTATCTTACTTCATTTGATTTTTTTTAAATAAGGGGGAAAAAGAATTCATTTCTAGAGTAGTAGTATGTATCCAATATACAACAAAATAAAACTCAACCTCAAGTCTTCCAATCATATTTAGCTTTGAATTATTGGGCAAAAGAACGAAACAGGCCCTGGCTGGTTGGCTCAGTGGTAGAGCATCAGCCTGGCATGCAGGAGTCCTGGGTTTGATTCCCGGCCAGGGCACACAGGAGAAGCGCCCATCTGCTTCTGCACCCCTCCTCCTCTCCTTCCTCTCTGTCTCTCTTCCCCTCCCGCAGCCGAGGCTCCATTGGAGCAAAGTTGGCCGGGGCGCTGGGGATGGCTCTATGGCCTCTGCCTCAGGCGCTAGAATGGCTCTGGTTGCAACAGAGCACCGCCCCGTGGTGGGCATGCCGGATGGATCCCGGTCGGGCACATGTGGGAGTTGTCTGCCTCCCCATGTCCAACTTCAGAAAAAAAAAACACAAAAAAAAACCATGTTGTGAAATAAGTTTGTTCCCTGAGGTTTGGCTTAGAGGTTTGATTTTATCACAACTTTTTGAAATTGCACTTTATACTTGGAAGCCTGTCTTAAAGTCACTGAGAACATATACTACCTGCTCCTTCAATATTAGAAAGATAGAGTATAAAAAGAAAACTATATAGTACTGCAAGTACAGTATAATTTCATTTGTATACTTTCATATGTGTATATAAAAATGTTCATAGTAATTTTTGGTTAATCAGATTTTAGAAATAACTTCTAACTTTCATTTTATTATTTTTGTATTTTTCTGAAGTGAGAAGTGGCGGGGGCAGAGAGACAGGCTCTGTATGTGCCCGATGGGGATCCACTCGTCAAGACCACTAGGGGGCAATGCTTTGCCCATCTGGGGCATTGCTCAGTTGCAATTGCAGCCATTCTAGCACCTGAGGTGGAGGCCATGGAGCCATCCTCAGCGCCCCGGTCAACTTTGCTCCAGTGGAGTTTTGGCTGCAGGAAGGGAAGAGAGAGATAGAGAGAAAGGAGAGGGGGAAGAGTGGAGCAGATGGTCGCTTCTCTTGTGTGCCCTGTCAGGGAATCAAACCTGGGACTTCCATAAGCAGGGCTAACGCTCTACCGCTGAACCAACTGGCCAGGGCCAACTTCTAACTTTTAAATCATATTTCCTCATTATAAAAATGTTTTGCATTTTTCAAATTATCTATAATAAATACGTACTCCATTTATAATTAGCAAAATATAATTTTCAAAAAAATAGAGTAATTCATTGTAATAACACAATAAGCTTTAATACTTTCAATAATTAACCACAACTACCAAAGAACATGGTCTTCTACTTTTCTTCAGAAAATAGTCTTTTGTAAATTTACTAAATTCTACCTTTACTGTTGCTTTTAAATAATTAAATCCTGAAGGCTCTTTATTATACCTAAAATAACACAAAACCCAACTAACTACCTCATATGGCCAGTCCAATGTCACTTCTGGGAACAGTGAGATAGAAGCATACTTGGCCAAAGAAAAATGATCTAATGAGTCTTTCAAGGTTTTATTTTGTTCTCCTCAAATCACAGATTTCCAAAGGTGATTTTATTATTTCACTAACAAGTGAGACCATAAGAATTTAATTACATCACATTTATATTTAATAATTAACTCTATGCCATTAGAACTTGAATCCTGTTCTACTACAAGTCAGAATTAGGTGTAATACTTTCAAAATATATTTTTTAAAAGCTCAAGAGAAAACCAAAAGTAGATTTACACACTATTATAAAGTATAATGTTTAAAACTTTTTTTTTAAATAAAGTAAATATTTGAAATTGCACAAGATTTACAAATAATAAAAACTGGCCCTGGCCAGCTGGCTCAGTGGATAGAGTGTCCACCTGGTATGTGGACATCCTGGTTAGGGTACATAGGAGAATCAACCATCTCCCTCTTCTCCTTCTCTTTCTTTTCCCCTCCTACAGCCAGTGGCTTGACTGGTTCAAGTGTCAGCCACGTGCTAAGGATAGCTTGTTGGTCCAAGTATTAGCCTTCGGTGCTAAAAATAGCTCAGCTGATTCAAGCATTGACTTCAGATGGGGGTTGCCAGGTAGATTCTGGTCGAGGTGCATGTAGGATTAAGTATGTCTCACTATCTCCCCTCTTCTCACTTAAAAGAAAAAAAAAAAGACACAAAAACTAAAAAACTTAGAGAGGAGAGAGTGGCAGTCAGAATGCTATGGGTTAGGGCCGGGTAGGGAGTAAAACAGTGTTGTTTTTGGCAGCACTTTGCATGACATAAAGAATTGACACAAAAGAAGAGATATAAGCCTTTACAGTTTGAGGCGATTGGAATTTGAAGGCCGGTAAGAAATGCTAGCATCTTCTTCTGACCAGCTGTATGCCTCTGTTCAGACAATACTCACTCTTTCAGGTCATTTCTCCTTCATTTTGTTGTTCTTCTCCTGCTCCTCTCCTAACTGTGTTGTTGTTGCTTTCCTTATACTCACTTTTTTTTTTCCTCTGACATAATTAAGATAGTTTTATTTGTTGTTGAAGTATTATTTGACACAGCTTTTTTTCTTTTTTTGAATTTTAAAACTTAAATTGAATTTGACAATTATGTAGACTTTGCTTGTTAGGTTTTTTGCTTTTTGTGGGCCATCAACCACTAACATTTTAAAAAGAACTTTTTTATCCCCTAAAAATTTCTATATTAACTTTTATACCCAAAACAAAGTGTTTACACTGCTCAAACTGTCTTTAAGTATCTAATTTCCAGATCCCCTTAAAGAGTTCAAAATTTTATAGCTACATAATTTTAGGTAGTAATATCTAGGAGTCATATTTGCCATCCAGTCATATTTGAGGATAGTTATGACAAATATTTATATTTTGTTAAAAGAGGTAGTGTTACATAGACTGGTTTATTTATTTCTTAATTCAGTTAATTCTTTTTTGGGTTTATAGCAAGTATATTATATATTAAATTATATCATATCATATAAACAAAATGTTGAGACCCAGTTATGTCTAGTAGGGACAGCAGGCATGCGTGGTGCCTTAAGGATTGATAAGGGCATGGCAAATATAGTGGAACTCACAGGGGATTAAGGATGCAACACTGACTTAAGGTGCACTTGTAAGCAGAAGAAACAACAGTATTAGAAAAGTACCAGTAATCTATTTTGTCTCAAGTGGAGTGGCTAAACAGGGCAAAAGGCAAAGAGTAGGAGCTTAGTCCATGAAGGGCCTTATATGTTATACAACCATTTCGGATTTTAACCTGTGAACTGAAATTATTAAAGATTTTAAGCAAAAGAGTTTGATCACACTTATATTTTTTAAATATTTTATTTATTGATTTTAGAGAGAGGAGATGGGGAGAGAGGGGGGGGAGAGAGGGAAAAAAGGTACGTGTAGTGGGGAAGAGCAGGAAGCATCAACTCGCAGTTGCATCTCACATGTGCCTTGACCAGGCAAGCCAAGGGTCCAAACCGGCAACCTGAGCATTCCAGGCCAATGATCTATCTATCCACTGAACCACCACTGGCCAGGCAGATTTGTATTTTTTAGCAAAGATAAGTCCACTAGTAAGACAAATCCATGAGGAGCATGGTGAGCTTAGAACAGGCAACCAGTTAGGTAGTTATTGCAGTAGTCTAAAAAGTGTTAATGAGGATTAGAATTAGTGTAATGGCAGTGCTGGACATACAAGAAATTTCATTTCCTAGAACATAAAGTATTTCTTAATAAAGAGTTCCTTGAAAAGTAATCAAATTTATTTGTACCTACACATTTTCTTGTTTGCACCTAACCTGGCACCTAAAAACTACAGCTGTCATTTATTGAGAAGGCATGCATTCGACATTTATTAACTCACTGAATCCTCACTACAAACCTATGAGATTATTACCCTCATTTTATTGATGTCAAAACTGAGGCACAAAAAGCTCAAATAACTTTCCCAGCTTCAGACAGCTAGTATTTTTAATGGTAAGTGTTTGAACCCAGGCAGTTTGACTGTACTACCCATGTTCTTAATCAGTATAACCTTTTTTTTCCTGATGAGCCAGTACTTGATAAAAATTCTATTAATTATTTGGGCTATCTGTCTTTCTTTTTATTTTCTTTGAAAGATCCACTTTTGACTCTGCATCTTTTAACCCTGTCAATCATGCTAAAAAAATTTGTCTTAAGAATGCCTATGGTCATGGCTGCTTGGCTCAGCGGACAGAGTATTGGCCCGGCATGTAGATGTCCCAGGTTCAATTCCAATCAGGGCACACAGGAGAAATGACCATTCGCTTCTCTCCCAGTCCCTCTTCCACTCCCGCAGCCAGTGGCTTGATTGATTCGAGCATCAGCCCTGGGCGCTGAGTATATATTAATAGCTTGGTTGATTTGAGCATTGGCCTGAGACCCGGGTTTTTGGGTAGATCCCAGTCAGGGTGCACACAGGAATCTCTATCTCCCCTCCTCTCACTTAAAAAAAAAAAAAGTTCATTAATACTCATTAAAATCAGTCTAAGAATCAGTTGTTTTCAACTGTGCAGTATCTTTTCATTTAAACTACAGTTTACTGGTCAAAATCTGCAGTCCTGTGTGAAACATTTCTCTGGGTCTTTATTTTCCTTCCCCGTGTTGAACTTAAGTAGGGTGGTTATAGTACAGCATGAATTATCCAAATACAGAATAGAATTCTTATCAAAAGTATACCACATAAGTCCTGCAGCCTCATATGCTAACTTAACACTATGTTTTTCCTCACCCACCCTTAATTAAGCATAAGAAATCAGAATTAGAAACCACAATCTTTACCTGGAGGGGCTCACATGGAAAAGATGAGCCAGTTTGTTTTATGATGAAGAAAGTAGCTAGCAGAGGAGGTACAATTAAGGACACTGAAGAGAAAGGGACTAAGGGGAAAAGATGGGTGCCAAGAGGTAGAGATAAGGACATTTGAAGATAGTTGATTAAGAGGCTGAGTGAAGAAGGTCACAAAACTTCTATTACCCTATGATAGGACACAGTAAGCCATCTGCTGAGAACAAGGTGAGAACAACCTGACAGTAAAGATGAAGGACAGTGGCACAGTTAGGAATAGTCGCCATGAAATGTGTGAAAGAAACCAGATCAGGAACATAGGTTTCTATCTTAGCTACTTCCAAGTAATATAAAATAAAATTTATATATCTCATGCATACATATAAAGATATTCTGAAGACATAGTTTTAAGGTATTAGTTTAGTAAAAAGGCACTGTACATCAGTTATTTATAAAAGAAAGTCATTTTAAAATGTCTATACTTAGAAAAAGCAATATGCATAAATCATTTATGACAAAGGTATATTTTAGAAGCATGTCTATATTTTCTCCCATTCTTTTGTTAGAAATACTAATTACACCTACTATACAGAAATATATATGTAACATTACAGTCTTGAAATATACCGATACTTAAGTAGAACAGAGTACTTTAAGAACAGTTCTACTATAGTATATCAATTAGCTTATATGCCTCCAGTACATAAGGGAGTGCTATCAGAACAATGTGGAAGTACATTAGTTCACATGTAATTTTGTTCTAGGCAAGGGGAGCCAGAATAGCAAGCATACAACTATAACCTTAGGTAGAAAAGACAAAAAGCTCTTAGTTCAGCTGCTGCACAGCCAGGGGCCATTCAGTTTTATTTCAAGAAAAGTAAAAATGTATACCTGTACCAGAGCTACCTCCCAGAGGGAGCATCTCCAGCTTTCCATGGCTCTTGCTTTGTGGTAGCTTGCACTTCCTCTTGAGCTCACCTTAATGGAGTCCACAGGCTCAGAGCTACACTTCCATCAGTAATGACTCCACGCCTTCAAGCCAAGTCACCATTTCCACTGTATCGCTTTTGTACATTTTAATAGCCCTTATTATATACTCCAATCCACTGATCTCCCTACCTAGGATTTCCAAATACTCCCCACTGAGTTACCAATTATTGATTTTGTTAGCACAAAATCCAGTTATAAAGTTGCACAGGGCTTTCCTGGTCTGCTTAAAACATATTTTTACTCCTAAACCAGGTTATTTGTACTGCACAATCTTATAAAAAGCAAGGTATTTTAGCAATGCAAACGTGTTATAGTTAAAACACCTATAGGTTATGCATCTAAATGGAACTTAGTGACTTACCTTTGGAAGCTTGATAGGGGGCTCTTTGGATTCCTCTTCTTCATCACTATCTGATTCTCCACTCTGCACAGAGTTCTTAGATGCAGCTGCCAATGATGTTTCCTTTTTCTGCCATTCCAGAACACAATGCCGTACATTGCAATAAATATTAAACGCAGAAGGATTGCTATGTAGTTTGATATCTGGTATGATTACTGTATTCTCCAAGTTTTCAGACTGAAATATAAGATATAATATTTCAATGTCATAGTCCTTTCCATGATCATCAATTCTCATTTTAAATAAAAAAATGAAAGATTAGAATTAGACATGCTAGATGACCTGCAACAGAAGTCACATAATTGGCAGAGCAAAGACAATCTAGGTCCACTGACTCAACTTATCATGCCCTTTGTACAATACTTCACTACTTTCTGAGTAACACAGCAATAACTAATTTGACAAAGGCTGGAAAGGGGCAGGCAAAGAACTTAACAGGAACAATAGGAATAGAGCCAACATAGCTTAACTGCTACAGTATCGAAGGATATTAATTTGGGGCTTTTCCAAGGTAAACCAGATGTATTAATACAAATGTTGACTTACATGTTGATTTCTTTTTAAAGTACATATATGGATTTAAACAGGTATTAGGGCTCTGAAGAAAAACCCTTAATTTAGTTAATTCTTAGAATTTCATTCTCATTCAAAAATGGTACTGCTCAGAAAACTGCAGATTATGAACATATGCTTTCCTAAAGCTCTTTCTTAGCTATGAGTCTTGATAAATACTAAAAATCACATGCTCAGTAATTTAATTGTAAAATCTAAATAGTCTTGCCTGACCAGTGGGTGGTGCAGTGGATAGAGTGATGGCATGGGACACTGAAGACCCAGGCTCAAAACCCCAAGGTTGCTGGCTTGAGCGCAGGCTCACAAGTTGAGCACGAGGACACTGGCTTGAGCATGGGATCGTAGACATGACCCCATAGTCAATGGATTGAGCCCAAAGGTCACTGGCATGAGGCCGAAAGTCACTGGCTTGAGCCCAAGGTCACTGGCATGAGCCAAGGGGTCATGGCTCCAATGGAGCCCTCTTCCCCCACCCCTGTCAAGGTATATGAGAAAGCAATCAAAGAACAACTAAAGTGCCACAACTATGAGCTGATGCCTCTTATCTCTCTCCCTTCCTGTCTGTCCCTCTCTCCCTCTCTTCCTCTCTCTTTCTTGCAAAAATAAAAATAAAAAAATACTAAATAATCTTGTTGCAGCATTTTATTCATCAGAACTCAACCACACTTTTATATCAATATTTACAATATAAATAAATTGAACTGGTTTAAGATATTCTACAAATTGAAGTACCAACAATTAGAGTAGTATGTCTAGGAAGTATCCAAGATAAATAAAATGACATTTCAAGTACCAAAAACATTTGGTCTGAAAATTCTACCCTTCTTCCATAAATAATATGGATAATACTCTTTATTAAATAATAACATACTAAAGTTAACTGGCATATAATAAGTGAATATGTCCTCTAGAAATGTTTTTAAAAAGCAAGTATTAGCAATACAAATCCAACAATATATAATATAACACATCATGATCAACCCAAAAACAAGGCTGGCTCAATACTGGAAAAACAGTATAATTCCCCATACCAACAAAATTAGAAAAAGACACATAAGATACTGTAAATAAAGACAGAAAAAGCATTTAACACAAATACTCATTCCATGATAAAAAAGTCTAAGTAAGTTAGGAACAGAATTTGCAAACCTTGGTAAAGGGTTTCTATCAAATACTACTGTATAGCTAACAGACTAAAAGACAATGCTTGCAAGCTAACATTGCAAACAAGGCAAAGATACTACTCTAAGCAATTTGATTCAACAATATATTAGATATGCCAGTGCAATAAGGCAAGAAAAAGAAACAAAAGGTATAGTTAGAATGAACGTACCTTCTAGAAAACAAATGCCTTCATTTGTAGAAAACATGTAAAGAATCTTAAGTTTATAAAAAAAAAAAAAAAAAGCCACTAGAAATAAGGTGTGGATTTAGCAAAGTTACAGGATACCAGATCTCTATATAAAATGAGTAATATATAATAGGAGTGAACAATTGAAAATGTAAATTGCATTAAAGTCACAGACATGGAGAAAATATTTGCAAACCTGACAACGGACCCTAATTACATATTTTTCAAAATGCAACAGTAAAAATCAAACAAGTAATCCAGTTTAAAAATCGGCAAAAGACATTAACAGACATGTTACTGAAGAAGATACACAGAAGGCAAATATGTATAAGAAAAAAAGGTTCAATATCATGAGCAATTAGGAAAATATAAATTAAAACAAAGATATATATAGTACATACTACCTATCAGACTGGCTAGAATAAACAACAGTGACACCAAATGCTGATAAGAATGTGAAGAAACTAGATCTCTCATACACTGCTGACAGAAATGTACAATGATATAGCCACTCTGGAAAAAAAGTCTTGCAGTTTCTTACAAAACTAAACATGTGCTTACAGTACAATCCAGCAATTACACTCTCGAGCATTTAGACCAATGAAATGAAAACATATGTCCATACAAAACCACCACATAAATATTCATAACAGCTTTATACAAAAAGCCAAAAACTGGAAACAACTCAGATATTCTTTAATGGGTGAATGATTAAAGAAAGTAGTACAGTATATCCATACCACGGAATGCTTACTTAACAATAACAAAAAGTACAAACTATTGATATATGTACCAATTTGATGAATTTCAAGGGAAATATCTTTGTGCAAAAAACAAAAAATAAAAATCTCGAAAGGTTACATATTGCATGATTCTATGACAAAATTATAGAGACAGAGAACAGACTTGTGGTTGCTGTGGTTGCCAGAGACTAGGGCAGGGTAAAGATTGAAAATGTCTATGGCTAGATGAGTAGCACAAAGGATCCTTGTGATGGAGTTGATTCTATATATTGACTGTGGTAGTGTTCACACAGACCCATGTGATAAAATATAATAGAACTAAACACACACACACATGTACACAAATGAATACATATAAAGTAAAACTGGTGAAATCTGAAAAAGAGCAGTAGGTTGGATCAAGGTGGATTTCCTGGTTGTAAAATATTATGTGATTACTATGGGATATATTTTGTGTTTACGATGTAATACTTTACCAATGAGAGAAAAAGGATGAAGGATTTATAGGATAACGCTGTATTATTTCTTACAACTGCATTCATATTGCAATCATCTTAAAATTAAGAAAAACAGCCTGAACCATGTAGTGCAGTGGATAGAGCATCAATCTGGGACACTGAGGTCTCACGTTCAAAACCTCAAGGTCTCCAGCTTGAGCATGGAGTCGCTGGATTGAGCTTGGGATCATCAACATGATGCCATGGTTGCTGGCTTGAGCAAGAGGTCACTGGCTCAGCTGGAGCCCTCCGATCAAGGCACATATCAGAGAAGCAATCAATGAACTAAGGTGCTGCAATTACAAATTGATGCTTTTTACCTCTCTCCCTTCGCCTCTCTTTCTTTCTGTCTCCTCTCTCTTGCTAAGAATAAATAAAAATAAAAAAGCAATTTTTAAATAACAGCATTTATGATAACATCAAATAATTATAGTTATATATAGTAAAACTGCTAACTTTATCCACTGAAAACAAAATAAAGCTGCTGAGAGAAATTAAAGACTAAATAAATGGCAAGATAAGTCATAGTCATTGACAGAAGATTCAATATAATTAAAATGGACATTATTCCCCAAACCTATAGGTTCACAGGAATCCCAATAAAAATTCAGGGTCTTTTTAAAACAGAAATTTACAAGCTGATTCTAAAATATATATAGAAATATAAAGGACCTAGCTACTAAAACAATTAAAAATTTTTAACAAGACCAAAGTTGGAAGACATGCCACCTGATTTCAAAACTACTGTAATGAAGACAGTGGGTATGGCTATAAAGACAGATATATAGATGAATTCCAGTAATAAGCCCAAACAAATATGGTCAACTGATTTTTTACAAAGATAACAAGACAATTCAATAGAAAAAGGTAAGTCTTTAGACAAATGATGCTGATCAACTGAATATCAATGTGTAAAAAAATGAACATGAATCCTTATCTCATACCATATATAAAAATTAACTTGAAATGGATCAAAGACCTAAACATAACAGCTAAAACTATAAAATCCATAGAAGAAAATCTGTGTGACCTTGGAGTAAAGATTTCTTGAAACACAAAATACATGAATCTTATAATTAGATTCATAAAACTTAAAAATTTCTGCTCATTTAAAGCACTGTATAAAAACAAAAAAAGCAAGCCACAGAACAGGAAAAAACCTTTGCAATGCAGACACCTGAAAAAAAAATATTATATCTAGAATATATAAAGAACTCTTGACAATTCAGTAATAATAAGACAATTTTAAGACAAGGAGACAAACTGTGAACAGATATTACATAATAGAAAGATATACATAATCAAAAGCACAAGATGTTTTATATTATTAGTCATTAGAGAAAAGTCAGTTAATATCCCTATGTACTTATTAGAATGACTAAAATTTTAAAAGATAAATAATATCCATGTGTTTACAAAGATGTAAAGTAACTGGATTTTCTCATATAAACTGAAAGAATAATAAAATGGAATAATCACTTTGAAAAAGTATTAAGTTTTTTAAAAGTTAAACATTCATCTACCATGTTACCTGTGAGAAAAGAGTTAACACTGCAGATATGATTGCTTATTCCTTGTATTTCTCCAAGGGAACCATGACTGATCCTTGGTCATACCCTGGAAATGTAGTCTTTAGAGTTTTCTTTGTTAGTTATTGATAATTGTGTTATGTGCAGCTGGAGGAATGGACCATGCTTACTGACTTGTCTGACTGCTTGGTATGACATCACCTGAATTTTGCTTGCCATGGCTAGTTGCATAGCAGTAGATGACCAGACTCCCAGAAAAAGTTTTAGCTCCTAACTCAAATAAGCTTTTCTGGACAAAAACATTTCACATATATCCCTGTAATTCAATGCCCAAGAGAAAGAATATCCAAGGAATAACTAGGAAGCCTATACTATATAATTTCCTGGATGCTCCAAAACATTTCTTTTCCTGCTGCCTACTATGTATCTTTTATTTTACTAAATATTAGTCATTAGTAGAAATTGCTTTTGAGTCTTAGGAGTTCTCTGGCAAATCTATAACAACAGAAAGTACATCTGTGGGTGCCCAGAGCCAAAGCTGTAGGGAGAGATGGAATGCAGCAGAGGATGAGGAAACTCTTGGGGATGGTGGAAATTTTCTGAACTTTGACTTTATCTTTTAAAACTCACTAAATTGTACATTTTAAATCCCTGTTTCAGGTTCTGCTATTAAGGATACTGACCTAAGACTCTTTTGGCAGCAGGATATTGTTTTGATTTCTACTATATTAAAGTGAAGTTTTGTTAAAGGATAGGATTTATCAGAAGTTTGAAGAGAGTGGTCAAGCTCTGAAATAGACACAGGAGAAAATGAGAGACTTATTTCAGTGATTTTCAACCTTTGTTTCTCACGCACTCATAAACTAATTACTAAAGAAAAAGGGGCCCTGATCTCTTCTTCTTTAGTAACTAATTTATTTGTGCCATGAGATGAAAATGGTTGTATTTAGTCAGGGGCACTGACCTTATTAATTAGTGTGTGTTTGTGCCATGAAAAAAAAAAAAAAGGTTGAAAATCACTGACTTATTTGACCAGAAAAAATAAGACAATAGTTTGGCTACAGAAGGTCCATGTGAATGTATAATGGTATCATTCACTTCTTTTTAAAATAAACTCTCTTTAGCAACACATGGTACCCACCTGCAGGGAAAGAGAAAACAGCTAGACTTATATAGGATTGAGTTTTCTAAGATGAGTGCAGCAAGTACACAAAAATATGCAGGAAAGGAAGACGTGGGAGGTAGAATAATGACCTGAAAAAAATATTTCCCCTAATCCCTGGAATCTGTGAATATGTTACCTCAAGTTGCAAAACAGACCCTCCAGACATTAAATTAAATCTTGTGATGGGGAGATTTCACTGGATTCCTTGGGTGGGCCCAATTAACCACAAGGTCCCTATAAATGAGAGAGGGTGCCAGGACAGTCAGAGAAGGACAAAGTGTTGGAGTGATGTTCATTGCAGCACTGTTCACAGTGGCCAAGACATGGAAACAACCAAAAAGCCCTTCAATAGAAGACTGGATAAAGAAGATGTGGCACATATACACTATGGAATACTACTCAGCCATAAGAAACGATGACATCAGATCATTTACAGCAAAATGGTGGGATCTTGATAACATTATAAGGAGTGAAATAAGTAAATCAGAAAAAAACAAGAACTACATGATTCCATACATTGGTGGAACATAAAAATGAGACTAAGAGACATGGACAAGAGTGTGGTGGTTACCAGGGGTGGGGGGAGGGGGGACAGGGGGAGGGTTGGGGGGAGGGGGAGGGGCACAGAGAACTAGATGGAGGGTGGCGAAGGACAATCTGACTTTGGGCGAGGGGTATGCAACATAGTTTAATGACAAGATAACCTGGACATGTTTTCTTTGAATATATGTACCCTGATTTATTAATGTCATCCCATTACCATTAATAAAAATTTATTTAAAAAAAAAAAAAAAAAGAAGACTCAACCAGTCCTTCCTGGTTTCGAAGATGGAAGGGGGTAAATCCAAGGAATACAGGTAGGTGCCTCTAGAATCTGGAAAAGGCAAAAAAATGAATCCTCTACAAGAGACTCCAGAAGATATGCAGCCTTTTTGACATGTTTATTTTATTTTAACTCATTGAGATCCATTTTGAACTTCAGATTTCCAGAAAGAACTGTAAGATAATTTGTGTTGTTGGAAGCCATCAAGTTTGTGTAACTTGTTAAAGTAGCCATAGGGAACTAATACAGCAGATTAACCAAGAAATTTTCTAAAGAGACTATGGTATATAAACCGAGTAAGAAGAAAATTAAATGAAGGAGGTGGCTAATGAATAAACTAAACAAAGGGGTCAATGACAGTAAGAAAGGAAGAGATACAGTACAGATAAATGGCTTTTTTGTTCTGTTGAAAAGAAATGCTTGTTTTTAAGTATTATGAAAATATAGCCCATTGGCATTTTTAAAATACTGTTAAAAAAAAGAGGGTGAGTGAAAAATAGTCCAAAAACAGTAAAAGAGGGCAAGGAGACTAACAAATTTTTTCTATTTTATATGCTATCATGAGCAGGAAATGTTTGTCACTCATTTTTCTATCCCAAATATCTAGCATAATGCCTATGCATAGTAAGCAATTAATGTTTGAGGAATAAAAGAATGAATTTTTTTATATCACTCTTATCCTCAGCTGTTCCTAAAAAGCAGATAGCAGACGTAAGACCTAAGGCTTAGACAAGAAAGCTGAATTACTAAGGGCACAAAGTTAAGAGACAAAAATAAAAAGGACAAATGACCTTGACTTTGCACCTTACCCTGAATCTCATGTTACCACTTTTAGGAAAATCACCAAATAAAACCGTAAGGAACTTAAAAAGATCTTCAAGATTCCCATACCATGACTCTGCACATAACTCTAAAAAGTGGAAATGGGGTAGAGGTTGGAAATCTAAATTACAATATTTGTTAAAGGTTTTTATATATAGTAAAGTATATTAAGAATACTCTCCACTTCCCTCTTCTATCCCAAAAACAGAAGTAATAAGAGGTGATATACTGAAAATATATTATTTTTATGTGCTGACTCAGCAACATTTTCCTTAGGATAACCACCCCCTCACCCATTCCACATAGCCTGCTCATCAGGGGGCACACCTCTAACCAAAGTACCCCATCTCTAAGGCCAAAGTAAAAGATACAGGCCAATCAAAAAAAAAAAAATCATACCCAAGACGTTCTGCTAGACTTAATAGAAGTTTATCTCTTGGTCAAATCAAAGAAAATTATGTTAGAGTGCCAGCAGCCTTAGTCCTCAGCTGCAGGCAATAAGCCCACCCAAAGAGAAAAGCAGAAGAAATGAAGACATAGATTTGATAAATTATTTAATCTCTGCCAACTGTGTCTCAAGATAGAGCCACCAAATAAATTTTATCCCTTATCTTTTTGGGGTTTTTGTTTGTTTGTTTACTACTCTAAAGTTGATTACTACTCACAATTGTAATAGCAAGAACATTAATTTAGAAGGGCAGGAAACAATTGTTTCTAGAACTTAAATATAATACACAGGCCAAGCTAAACTACTGATTATTTAACCAAAGGTGGAGCTGTTCAGAAAGCACAGTTATGGCACCATTCTTCCTCCTGTCTAGGCTTCTTAGTACTGTTTAAAAAAAAAAAAAAAAAAAGACTCTTTTACAGAAAGTAAAATGTGAACCCTGAAATTTTTTTTTCTTTTTTTTTTTTTCCTGAAGCTGGAAACGGGGAGAGACAGTTAGACAGACCCCCGCATGCGCCCGACCTGGATCCACCCGGCACGCCCACCAGGGGGCGATGCTCTGCTCCTCCGGGCGTCGCTCTGCCGCAACCAGAGCCACTCTAGTGCCTGGGGCAGAGGCCAAGGAGCCATCCCCAGCGCCCGGGCCATCCCTGCTCCAATGGAGCCTTGGCTGCGGGAGGGGAAGAGAGAGACAGAGAGGAAGGAGGGGGGTGTGGAGAAGCAAATGGGTGCTTCTCCTGTGTGCCCTGGCCGGGAATTGAACCCGGATCCCCCGCACACCAGGCCAACACTCTACCACTGAGCCAACTGGCCAGGGCCTGAACCCTGAAAATTTTTAAGAAAAAACGACATGAATTTTATAGCAAAAATTTATGTACTAAATGGAAAATGAAGTCCTTGATTGCTAAGGTCCCACCTAATTAAAATATTCTATATTAAATTTTCTTTTGTATAGCTATCCACAGAACAATATAGATGCACCAAGATTCTCCCTAATTCATGATGCATGCATAACTAACTGTATGATGAACCCAAACCCAAGGCCCACTCACAAGCCTATTTTACTGTTTTTGTAATACAGGTAGTCAGACAGGGAAAAAAAAGAAATGGTTATGCTTCCCCCAAATCAAAGATAGTAACAAATAATAATTTTCAAGATTCAGATATTAACTTCTAGGGTACTTGTCTAAATATGAAACTAAGGAGCTTCTAAAAAAATTACTTTATTTATACTTTAAAAAAGGTGAAGTTAACTAATTTGTTTTGCTGATATAGAAAGCACTGAAAACCTACTGAGTGACACTGAAGTCTACAGGCCATACCACCCTGAATGCGCCCCATCTCCTCTGATCTCGGAAGCTAAGCGGGATCGGGCTGGTTAGTACTCCGATGGGAGTGACACTTAAAAAAAATTACTTTAGCACCGAAAAGCAAAATAATTTGCTAATTACATTCACACCTTTTAAATCTTGGCATTTTAATTTAAATTACTAACTAAAAAAGTCCTTATTCCCTCTAAATTGCCAGGAGTTTTACCTTGCTTCTTGTCTTCACTTTTGATTTGCTCTTCTGTTTTCTTTTCAACTTCTTCTTATTTAAAAGTTTCTTATTCCTAAAAATGTAAAAACATATGAAAAAAATTATGAAAGTTAGTATTAGGACATATAAAGCTATTAAAAATAAGTACTTCCAAAGTAGACACTTGAATATCCTACAAACTTTCTTTTTATGACACAATATACTCTAGATATACATATAAGATACTACCATATAATGTAGCTATTGAGGTGAAATAACACAATACTGGCTTTATAAGAAGTACACATGAAATAATAAAAAATTTAAATTCTGCAAATACTTTTATAAAATTTAAAATATTTTAAAGGCTTCAAATGGAGGCTTTTAAACTTTATTCAGCAGTGGAAATGTTTATAAATATTAACTATGTTCCCTTCCCAGAAATATCTGCTCTTTGCAATAGTAGGAGCTACAGTGCAAAAAATGTCGAGTCCATTTTTACTAAATTATTATAAGAAAACCTTAACTTATACACTTCTCACTTCCAGCAGGCAATTTTTCATTACCTCACAGCCAATAGACCAAATTATTCTTTAAGTAAAAGGAGGTACCTACATGAATTGGGGGAGAGGGTGGCAAATAATGGAAATTAGAGTAGAACAAACAAGAGTCAAAGAAAAAACTTTAATTTCATTTAATATTTTTTTTATGTTACCACTCAAAGATAGATACACAATTCTAGCTGTAGTAAAGCTAAGTCACTTAGAGATAAGGGATGCCATTCACAAAAACAAGCAAGTCAAGGGGAAAAATTAGTTTGTTAAAGAAAAAAATTAGTTCAATTTTGAGATATTTTAGTTCAAGATCCTAAAATGTCAACAAGACAGATGAAATCATATGAAAATTTTGTCCTTAACACTACTTTCAGCTTCACTTCCTAAGCCAAAAAAATCACAAAATCTTGACAATTGTATCTTCCAGTTCTTCAATCATCTCTATTGCTGCTATGCTAATAGTAATCTAGATTACTACTGCCTCCTTCCTGCTTGGGCCACTGCAAAGCTTCCTAACTCATTTCTGCACATACATATTTACTCCCCTTTCATCCATTGTTCACATAAAAAACCCAAATCAACTTTTTAATAGACAAATTTGAGTAGGCAATTCTCCCACTTAACACTCTATACAGGGGTCCCCAAACTTTTTACACAGGGGGCCAGTTCACTGTCCCTCAGACCGTTGGGGGGCCACCACATACAGTGCTCCTCTCACTGACCACCAGTGAAAGAGGTGCCCCTTTCCGGAAGTGCAGCGGGAGCTGTATAAATGGTTTCAGGTGGCCACATGCGGCCCGCGGGCCGTAGTTTGAGGATGCCTGCTATCTTCTCAGTTCTCTTAGCATCAAGTCTAAAGGCACTGAAATGGTTTAAAAGATCCTCTACCAAGATCTGACCTCTGCTAGTCTCTCCTGCCTTATTTTGTAGTCATCTCCAATCATCACCCTCTAGCCACAAAGATGTCCTTTTCAAGCACTTGAACCTGCTAAGCTTCTCAGGGACTTTCACACAGGTTCTCCTTCTAGCTGGCATTCTCTTCCACATCTGCTAACCACTGTTCATCTTTGAGGTCCCAGTATATGTCACTTACACTGCAATGTCCCAAACTGGGTTAGTTTCCCTAATAGACACTCTCATTTCATTTTATACTTTGTTTCATTGTATAATCTATAACTGCACTTATGTAATTATGTATGGGATTATCTAATGCATTGTTCCTCACCAACCTATATGTTCCAAGAGTGCAGAGACCATATTCCAAGAGTGCAGAGGTATAGAAGGTTAGTCCCTTCTATACAATTTCTAAAAATATCAAGCTTCACTCAAAACCAAACTTCAGAGAAAGACTATAAAATACAAATTAAGATGAATTTCCTGAAGCCTAGATATCACAAACTTAAATTTTTACCAGTATACACCAATATTTTTGTCTGCTTTGTTTAATGGACTTCTTAAAAGTTCAAGTGACTTAATATGTATTCTGAAAAGATTTCTATGTATTTGACATTTAATTAATTACAAGTTAAATGAATCTAAACCCACTAATTCCTGAATATAAAGCAACTGAAGAATTAGCTTTCCCCAAATCCCCATAAATTGATTTTACTGTGTTCTTTGTGAATTTGGATTGTTATAGTACAGGATCATCCAAAAGAACCAGTAATAAATTAAGAACATTCATATTCAACATTAGAAAATAAAAATGCAATTTGTTAGTAGTGTAACATTCCATTATGTTACTGCATCTGAGAACTAACCTTAAACTTTCTATCATATCTGTGGATGGATAAAATAAAATAAAAACTCTAGAAACTAGTCTTACTCATCAACAATTCACCTTGGAATTTCTGGTGATTTGGACTTTAAAAACTGTATCAAATAGGAGCTTAATGAAGAATGTCTGGAATTGATCCTATAAGATTTTTGGTCTTTTCACAAAAAGAATCCATACCCATGAGATTTCAAAGAATTACGGATAGTAATAAAAGGCAAAAGCTATTAATATGCTTTAAATATTTATTTTAAAATATTTACTTTAAAAATTCCAGAGGAGAAATATTTTTAATAGCAATCACTGTTCAAGTAAAATCAAGCACTTCTGCAAGATGAGAACAAATGAATTTTGCAAGTTGTTCCATACAGCTCATTAGTTTCTCTCTCAGCGTATTACTAAGTCTCTTTTCTAACAAAACAGAAATTAGTCATAATTTAACTGAAAAACTTCTCTCACTCTGAATCTGTTTCTTCATGTGTAAAATAACAAGATTAAGGATATTATCTCGAGGTTCCTTTTAACTCTAAAATGCTAGGTTTTTAATAAATCCAAATTAAAAAACTTCAGTAATAAGAGGGTTTCAATCATTTGTTTAATTTCCCTTAGTAATGAGAAATAAAAAATACCTCAGTCTATGATCTAATGCAGGAAAAGGCAATTTTTTCTATAAAGGACTAGATAGTAACTAGTGTACACTTTGTAGACCATAGGATCTCTGTTGCAACTACTCAACTGTTACTGCATAAAAGCAGCAACTGAAACATATGAACAAGATGAGTGCAACTGTATTAACAATAAAACTATTTCTGGACGTGGAAATTTGCATTTTCATAGAACTTTACAAAAACACTTTCTTGTTTTTATCTTATTTTTCAATGTTTTAAAAATATAAAAACCATTCTTAGCTCACAGGTCATACAAAAACAGGAATTGTGCCGATTTGGTCTGTGGACCAGTTTGTTGACTCCTTGTCTAGAGCCTATTTTGATAAACAGGCTCAAAGCAGAAAGCATAAAATACAATTAACAGTATGCAACATAGATTTAAAATATCACTATGCTTATACAAATAAGCATTCTAAAATTATCAGCCTTTTCTTTTTGCAAAGCTTATCTTCTGACTTTCTCTTCCCTAAAGTAAGATATTAGATAGGAGCAAGCCCCTGCTCATCCCTCAAAAATGAGACTAACATAAGAAGTAGTGGAAGCAATTCAGAACTTAGATGAACTAAAAATCCAGAGACAGAAGAACACTTCCAAGGTGAGCCCAGACCACTGGCATATTCTTCCATGGCAGCATCTGCAGTGTTTGGCACAAAAAGAATTGAGCTTGTATTAGAGGTAAGAGAAATCAGAAACTACTGGTAATTTAGATGCCTGCATGGGTTGGATGATGGACTGGAAATCTAGAAAATCCTCAAATATATGGACAGTTTTCCCAATGATAGATCTGCTTAGTAATGGGACACCGCAGAAGGATAAGGAGGCTAGGCCAACAGGTCAGAGTCAATTTCCCACAGTCTCCCAGTTAGAAGTCAGAATCTCATAGAGGGATAAGTCTATTTAATACCTGATTGCATGGAGGTAGCCAAAACTTTACCCTACACAGCAAAGAGCAAACCTCTCTGGAAGAAAAAAACATCAGCTAAAAGATAACAACTGTTCTTTTACACACAATGTTAGGCACACAATAAACATATTAAGAGACCTACAGAGAAGCAAAATAATGTGACAGATAATCAAGAGAAAACCAGCCTCACCAGGCAGTGGCACAGTGGATAGAACACTGGCCTGGGATGCTGAAGACCCAGGTTCAAAACCCTGAGGTCACCTGCTTGAGTGTAGGCTCACCAGCTTGAGCATAGGATCACAGACATGATCCCATGGTTGATGTCTTGAGCCCAAAGGTCACTGGCTTGAAGCCCAAGGTCACTAGCTTGGCTCAAGCCACACACACCCCTGCTCCCTACCCGGGTTAAGGCACATATGAGAAAGTAATCAATGAACAACTAAGGTGCCACCATGAAGAACTGATGCTTATCTCTCTCTTTCCTGCCTGTCTCTCTCCAAAAAAAAAAAAAAAAAGAGAGAGAGAGAGAGAGAAAACCATACAATTAAGTAGGCTCAAGATAATCCACATATTGAAGTTGGTAAGCAAGGACTTAAAATAAATGCAAGAATTAAAATACTGTAATTTTCAATAGAATCTACTTTTTAAAAAGCCAAGTAGATTTTTTGAAAAAATAAATTTAAAATGTTATTTTAAGAGCAGAATAACCTCAAGGTAAATGGGGATTACGGACTTGCTGACAGGCTAAGAGAAAATACCTAAACTCAAGTACAAGAAAAAAAATTAACAAAACAGTATGAGATGTGGGACACAGTCACATGGTCTCATATTTATGTAACTGGAATACTTGACAAAGAGAAAAGCAAAAAAATGAAACAAGAGCAGTATGTAAAGAGAAAATTCATGACAATTTTACAGAAGTGAGGAAAGAAATCAACTCAAGAGATTCAACAAACTCAGAAAAAGCCCAAGCAGGAAAATGCAAAGAAAAAACACATCTAAAAAAAAAACAAACCAAAAAAACACATCTGAGCGCACCAAATGCGAGGCACAAATGGCTGGAAAAGGTAAAGAAAAAACCTTAAAAGCATCCAGAAATAAGATACACTCAAAAAACAACAATAAGATTGATCCCTTCCATTATTTGTGTTGAATATGCTGACAAGAGAAATAACCTAGCAATCTAAAAATATATACCTACCAAAACTATCCTTTAAAACTGAAGACAACAAGCCTGACCAGGTAGGTGGTGGCACAGTGGATAGGGCATTGGACTGGGACATGGAGGACCCAGGTTTGAAACCCCAAGGTCACTGGCTTGAGTCCGGGCTCACTAGCTTGAGCGCAGGGGTCGATGGCTTGAGCAAAGGGTCACTCTCTCTGCTGTAGCCCTCCAGTCAAGGCATATATGAGAAAGCAATCGATGAATTATGGTGCTGTAACGAAGAATTGATGCTTCTCATCTCTCTCCTTTCCTGTCTGTCTGTCCCTATCTGTTCCTCTCTCTGACTCTCTGTCTCCATCAAAAAAAAAAAAAAAGACAATATACTTTTAGACTCACAAAAATTGATATAATTCATTATCAGTATACCAACACTATAAGAATAAAAGAAATATAAAAGAAATACCTTCCCTTTTTCTTTCTTTCAATTTTTCTTTTTTTGAGGAGCTTAGTCTGTTGCAGTAATATTTATTCAGTTTTCAAGTAGTAAGTTAATAAATGATTGAATACATGAATAAATGGTTAAGGAGAGATTGATTCTTGCAATGGATGAAGAAGTATTTCTTCCTCTTTTTTCTCTATAAAAGACCCTATTTTTTTCTCTAAATTCTATGGATCTTTGCCTAAATCCACTTATTTGGGCCTGCTTAGACCACACTAAAAATATCAGAAGATATCATATCTTAATTTTCAAACTGATGCAAATTACTAGAATAACTAGTAAATTTTCTAGTAAATTGGGCTGAATAATCATTTTAATTTATTTTAGTCATTTTTTCCCAAAAATCATATAATCTCATGATTTAAGAAATGAAGATAAAATTGACCAAAGTTTTTTTTTTTTTTGGGGGGGGGGTAAGAGGAAAGGAGATAGTGAGACTCCCACATGCTCCCTGACTGGGATCTACCTGGACTGGGACATGGAGGACCCAGGTTTGAAACCCCAAGGTCACTGGCTTGAGTACGGGCTCACTAGCATGAGCGCAGGGGTTGCTGGCTTGAGCCCAGAGGTCACTGGCTTGAGCAAAGGGTCACTCTCTCTGCTGTAGCCCTCCAGTCAAGGCATATATGAGAAAGCAATCAATGAACTAAGGTGCTGCAATGAAGAATTGATGCTTCTCATCTCTCTCCCTTCCTGTCTTATCTGTCCCTCTTTCTGACTCTGTCTCCAACAACAGTAACAAAAAAATGGCAACCCCAACTGGAGCCAATGCTTGCAACCAGCTGTTTTTAGCACCCGAGGCTAAAGTGCTCAAACCAACCGAGCTATCCTCAGCACCCAGGGCCAACACTCGAACCAGTCAAGCCACTGGCTGTGGGAGGGGAAGCGAGAGAAAAGAGGGAGAGAAAAGGAGAAAGAAACAGATGGTCACTTGTGTGCTCTGACCAGAATCAAACCGGGGACAACCATATACCAGGTGGACGCTCTATTCACTAAGCCACCAGCCAGGGCACAAAGAACTTTTCATATATATTTTAGAGGAAGCAACTAACCTTTTAACTATATTAAATTTTTTGTTTTAGTCTTTTTTGAAGATGGAAACATTAATTTAAAATTAATTTAAATATTTTTATTTAAAAATTTACCAAAATAAGTATAAGATAAATCTAAGTAATTAATCTTTCAAAAGGTCTTTTTGTATGTTTGTAGTATTTTTGCTTCCAATGTTGTAGTCTGAAACAGTACTAAATTTTTTGGACATCGTGTACCTGGATGTTCTTTTCAGATGTGTAATCATTATTACTATTGCAATAATCAAGTCAGTTTCAGAGATAAACATATATTAAACAGAAAGATGTCTGGGAACAGGGTAAACTTTGTTAAATGTGTTTCCAAGGTGGCTATTCTGGGTGTGGGTGGGAGGCAAATCTACTTTGTATCTGAAATACAGTGTGTCTGTAAAGTCATGGTGCACTTTTGACTGGTCACAGGAAAGCAACAAAAGAGATAGAAATGTGAAATCTGCACCAAATAAAAGGAAAACTCTCCCAGTTTCATATCTATTCAATATCTATTCAGTGCAGTTCGATGTGGGCTCATGCACAGATTTTTTAGGGCTCCTTAGGTAGCTATCCCGTATAGCCTCTACAGACTCGTCACTGACTGATGGCCTACCAGAACGGGGTTTCTCCACCAAACTGCCAGTTTCCTTCAACTGCTTATCCCACCGAGTAATGTTATTCCTATGTGGTGGCACTAAGTTATAAACGCGCCGATATTCATGTTGCACTTTGGTCACGGATTCGAATTTAGTGAGCCACACAACACACTGAACTTTCCTCTGTACCGTCCACATCTCACATCTCTACTGGCATGGCCGTGGGCTGCTCCACTGTATACACGGTGTTACGTCATCATCTGTGCATGCGCACATGCTGCTACATCACCCTACAGAAACTGGGAGGGTTTTCCTTTTATTTGGTTCAGATTTCACATTTCTATCATCTTTTGTTGCTTTCCTGTGACTGGTCAAAAGTGCACCATGACTTTACAGGAACACTGTATTGCAAGTAGGTTTATAGCATATTCCCTTAGAATCCAATGCTGCCCATGTCTTGAATCCTAGTTTATCTTTCCAGATAATTACTAGGTATATTTTCTATCTTTCCAAACATTTTACCTATAATAAACTTATGTACATTTTAAGCCCAAGAACATATTCTCTTAGCAATTTAACAGATACTTGGAAAGAATTATAAAGGCACTAACCTAAAATAACTATCACAAAAGTATATTGCTTCCTGAGGTTAAAGAAGATATAGAATATTTCATTATAGAGGGCAGGCAGTAGGGGGAGGGGGAGGGAGATAAGGTTATAGCAGACAAAATGGTGATGGATGGAGACTTGACTTGAGGTGGTGAACACACAATCCAGTGCACAGATAATGTGTTATGGAATTGTGCACCTGAAACCTGTACAATTTTGCTAACCAGTGTCAGCCTAACAAAAATCAATAAAAAGGGAAAAAAGGAAAATGAAAGTAAATTATTAAGGCTTTCAACTTAAAAAGCTAGAAATAAAACAGCAAATTAAATGGAAAGAATGTAAAAAGAGGAAAATATAAAATAGGAGCAGTTATCAATAAAACAGACAGCAAACATTTAATAGAGAAAATCTAGGAGCCAAAACTGATTCTCTGAAAAGATTAATAAGTGTAATAAACCAGAAATTAGCCAGAAAAGAAGTAAAACTGTGAATTACCCATCTGAGAAATAAGAAGGGGGATGTTGCTACAGATGTGCCCATAAATTGTATAACTTTAAAAAGATGGACAAATCCTTGAAAAATTGAGCTTTCAAACACTAAATAAGGGAGAAAAAAACATTTGAATAAATGTATCTGCTAAAGAAATTGAATCCCTAAGCAAAACCTTCCCACAAAGAAAACTCTAGACAGCTGGCTTTGCCAGTGAATTTCTCCAAACACTTAATTTATTGACACATTCTTTCAAACAATATCCATCTTAGACTAACTCTTACTGAGAATATAAAAAGAAGAAACATTTATCAAATCACTGTATGAGATTACATAATTCTGATAACAAAACCTAAAAAGGGTATTTTGAAATATGGAAATTTCAGGCAAATATCTCTCACAAACACAGAAGCAAAAATACTACATGAATGGATAAACAAAATGTGGTATATCCATTTAATGAAATAGAAGTCAGCCATAAACAGGCATAAAAGTGTACACATGCTACAGTATGGATGAAGCTTAAAAATATCATGCTCATTGAAAGAAACAAAGTCCACAAAAGGTCACAAATTGTATGATTCCATTTATACCAAATGTTTGGACAGACAAATCCATAGAAACAAAAAGTTGATTAGTGGTTGCCAGGGGCTGATGAAAAGGAGATGCAGAGTGTCTATTAACAGACATGGAATTTCTTTTCTGGGGTAAAGAAAAATGTTCTGATTGTACAACTTTGTGAATATATTCAAAAAACTTAGCTATATATGATACTTTTAAAAGGTATATTTTAGCCCTGGCCGGTTGGCTCAGCGGTAGAGCGTCGGCCTGGCGTGGGGGGGACCCGGGTTCGATTCCTGGCCAGGGCACATAGGAGAAGTGCCCATCTGCTTCTCCACACCCCCCCTCCTTCCTCTCTGTCTCTCTCTTCCCCTCCCGCAGCCAAGGCTCCATTGGAGCAAAGATGGCCCGGGCGCTGGGGATGGCTCCTTGGCCTCTGCCCCAGGCGCTAGAGTGGCTCTAGTCAGGCGGGCAGAGCGACTCCCCGGAGGGGCAGAGCACCACCCCCTGGTGGGCAGAGCGTCGCCCACCCGTGCCGGGTGGATCCCAGTCGGGCGCATGCGGGAGTCTGTCTGACTGTCTCTCCCCGTTTCCAGCTTCAGAAAAATACAAAAAAAAAAAAGTATATTTTATGGTTACGTAAATTATATCTCAATAAAAATACATGAGGAAAAAAGCCGTTGACCTAAAAATAATCTCAATGTCCAGAAACATATAAAAAGAAAAATATGTAAAATTAAAAATCCAATTGATGCAATTCAACATAATTCCAGAGAAAGGGGAAATATGATCATTTCAATAAAAGCAAAAAAGTATTTTTTCATTTTTTTTTTAGATTTATTCATTTTTAGAGAAAGAGGGTAAAGAAAGAGGGGAAGAAGGAGGAAGAAAGAGAAAGAGAGAAGGGGGGAGGAGCAGGAAGCATCAACTCCCACATGTGCCTTGACCGGGCAAACCCTGGGTTTTGAACCAGCGACCTCAGCATTCCAGGCCGATGTTTATCCGCTACGCAACCACAGATCAGGTAAGAATTTTCTTTCCTTTTCTTTTTCTTTTTAAAATATTTTATTTATTCATTTTAGAGAGGAGAGAGAGAGAGAAATAAAGAAGGAGAGAGAGAGAGAAAGAATAAAGTTGGAGCAGGAAGCACCAACTCTCATATGTGCCTTGACCACACGAGCCCAGGGTTTCAACTGGCGACCTCAGCATTCCAGGTCGACACTTTACCCACTGCACCAGCACAGATCAGGCAAGGCAAGTATTTGCTAAAATTCAACATCTGTGATGACATGCCTCAGTAAACTGAAATAAGAAGTACTTAATCTGATAAAGATTATCTACAAAATACTTATAGCTAACATTATACTTAATATACTCACTGATGAAAAATTAAATACTCCATAAGTATGGGAAAAAACACAAGGCTTATACTATCACCATCACCTCTTTAATACTCTTCTGAAAGTCAGTAAGTCAAGCAAAATAAATAAAGGTCATAAAGGTTAAAAGAAAAAAGTAAAGCACTTTTATCTGTAAAAAGCATACTACTACATTTATAGAAAATGCAAAATAATCTACAAATAAGGAATTAAGAAGTGAATTATCAAGGTCACTGGATACAACAACAATTTTTCTTTTTTTCTAGCAAGAGATACAGATACACACGGACAGGGACAGACAGACAGAAAGAGAAAGCGATAAGAAGCATCAACTCATAGTTGCAGCACCTTAATTGTTCATTGATTGCTTTCTCATATGTGCCTTGATGGGGGGGGGGGTGGCTCCAATGAGCCAGTGACCCCTTGCACAAGCCAAAGACCTTTGGGCTCAAGCCAACAACCATGGGGTTATGTCTATGATCCCACGCTCAAGTTAGTGACCCGTGCTCAAGCTGGTGACCCTGCACTCAAGTCAGATGAGCCTGCGTTCAAGCTGGTGACCTCAGGGTTTCAAACATGGGTCCTCAGCATCCCAGGCTGATGCTCTATCCACAGCGCCACTGCCTGGTCAGGCACAACAACAATTTTAAAAATTAACTAATTTATAAAACTCCATATGTAAACTGAAGCCTTTCTATAGAAGCCAGACTTACTTCTCCTGTGTAATTAATGTAATGATACTCTCATCATTGTGTTTAAGCATCACTGAACAAATTAGGGAAGAATAGTCGTCCGATTACTAAATAGAAAATTTTTATTTACTTAACCTAGCCTGATAATAAGTAACAGGAGGTTTTAATAATTTAAGTTGATCTAAGGGAAGAATGCTAACTGTTTCCCTATATATAGCTTCAGTCTCTTGATCTTATTTGGAAATCTTCACATGGAGGTGGTAGGTGGGAGATAAAAACCATAAGTAAAGCTACCTTCACAGTGGGCAGAGCAGCATAAGAAAAAGAAAAGAAAAAAAGAAAAGAAAAGGAGGTGGGGAAGACAGTAAAAATAGAGAATGAAGAAAGAAGTCTTTGCTAAGAGACATGGACAAGAGTGTGGTGGTTACCAGGGGTGGGGGGAGGGAGGACGTAGGAGGGAAGGAGGGAGAGGGTTAGGGGGAGGGGGAGGGGCACAAAGAAAACTAGATAGAGGGTGACGGAGGACAATCTGACTCTGGGCGAGGGGTATGCAACATAATTTAATGACAAGATAACCTAGACATGTTTTCTTTGAATATATGTACCCTGATTTATTAATGTCATCCCATTAACATTAATAAAAATTTATTTTAAAAAAGAAACAGAAAAAAAAAAAGAAAGAAGTCTTTGAAAAGTTATAACTTTAGACTATACCTCATGTAGATTTATACACATAGCCTAAGTAGATGAGGAAAACTCAAGCCATGAAGCAACTGTAAAACTTTCTGAAGACAATCTACTCCTCCCAGGCTTCAGAGCATCACCACAGGGTAGTAAGAGTTTAGGAATCAAATAACCAGGTACCCAAAGATACAAGGCAAGACGTCACTGGTGAAAACTAGCAGAAACAGGCAACACAAGGACAGGCAAACAGCCTTTTGAAATTTTCAGATACAACCATGCTTACCAAATTAAAAGAAATTTTAAAAAAAGACTAGCTTTAAAATATCTGCAAGGTATGAGGAACATAGCACATGTCAAAAAGCATCAAATCAATAATTCAGTTTATTGTACATCAGGATGAAAGTAATGGCTCTCCCATTTGGATTAGAAGCACTTAAAATTAAAATGTCAGGGGAGGGAGATGGGGGAGGGGGGAAAGTGGGTATAAAAAGGGACACAGGGATGGGGGTGAGGGAGTTATATTCAGTGAAACACTTGAATCCATGTAAACACAAAAAATTAAAAATTAAAAAAGAGTTATGCCGGGTATTAGTAAATGTTAACAAATTTTTATTTCTTATTACCAAGCTAAAGTTAAGTGTCTACCTTGGTTTGGATCTCCTCAGAAGCAGACTTGATTCAAGGATTCAAGTCCAAGTAGTTGTTCTGTGAGGTGATCAGGAAAAACACTGGTAGGAGGAGTTGGAAGTGAGACGGGGAAAGCAGTCAAGAAAGAGTACATTATTAAGCCAGTTACCCTGAGATGGGCATCAAGAGCATGATCCTACTGGAGAACTCTGGCAGATAGCGTAGGACATGGTTCACTCTACTAAAGGATGAAAAAATGAGATATTTATCCACCAACTCTTCATCCATCACTGGTTGGGCACCTTTCTGAAGGCATTAACCTTCTGGCATTTCTGGCTTGCCCTGCAAACAGGCCAAGCATGTCTCTATGGCCAGTAAGAAAGCTCTCAGGCAGAAAGTCATAGATGTAAGTAGACAATAGAGATTGTCGAAGACATGGCAGGGACAGTAAGAATATCCACTACAGTGTTTCTTATCCAAAAGATAAAAGTCTTTACCTCCTTCTTCTTTCCTTTAAACACTAATTTCTAAGTTCTCTAGATCCTCTCTAGCTTCAATTCACTTTCCACTGAAATATGACTTCTCCCTGCCTTATGCACAAAAGGTAGGAGTGAGTGGGTCATTATCTCTTAATACCAACCTCAAGATGTCTCAGATTTCTGATTAGCTGACCTACAGAAAAAGAGGCAGATTGTAAGTAATAGTATATATTCATGAGGAGCCTTTGAATATACTGAACATAATGTATTCAAGACAGGATTGAGAGACTCCTAGCAGAATTTTCAAAATGCAGGTCTAGAGATCAAGGGAAAGGCTTCAGCTGTAAACCACAGACCAAAGTCAAAATAATTTGGGCAATAAATGAAATCACAGAACTGAATGAAATAACCAAGAAAGAAATTTAGAGGAAGGGCACCAAGAATGGACTCAAGAAACTAGTTCTTTCTCACTTACTATCTAGTGAAAAGGTATTATTTCTGTAGTTTAAATCTAATTACCTGTTATACATTCTTTCTTCATCCTTCTAACACCAAAATGTCTCGGAAATCTGTTCTATTTCATCTGTTCCCACAGCCTTTTTCTCAGGGTTCATTATCACTCATCAAAACTACTGTAATTGCTTCTTTAAAGATAGTCCTGTTTGGGGATCTGTGCCTTTCAATCATCTACAATATTATTAGAGATATTTTTACAAATTGGAAGTTTAACTCTGTCACTACTGTTCTCAAATAAATACCTAGAATATAATAACCTAGTCTTAACATATCTTTTTAGTCTTTTCTACACCCTTATTTCATTCATTCAGTTCTCAACAGTTTAATTATTGTCAATATTTGTGTTTTGCTTTTTTTTTTTTTTACCCCTAATTTCACAATATTGCTCTTGCATCTATCACTGTCTATCTCAGGCATCAGCAAACCACAGTCTATACAGTACAAATCTAACCTGCCACTTATAAATAGTTATATTGGAACACAGCCATGTTTACCTGTTCACATATTGTCTCTAGCTGCTTTCAAGCTGTAACAACAGAATAGAATAGTTGCAAAAGAGACTGTACTGTCTGCAAAACCTAAAGTATTTAGTATCTGACCCTTTACAAAATAAGTTTGCTGACCCCTCACCCATATCAAGCACTCTCATATGTGTGTAACTGGATTCCTAGAATGAAATAAGAGAGTGGGTTTGAAAGAATATTTGAGAAAACAAAGGCCAATATGTGCCAAATTAAACAAAAATTAACATCCCACAGATCTAAGAAGTTCAATGAACACTAAGCATGGGACATACACACAAAAAATATTTAGGCACAGTATAGTCAAATTACTAAAAATCAAAGACAAAGGAAAATCCTAAAAACAGCTAGAGTTGACTCAAGCATCAACCCTATGTAGAGTGGCCAGGTGGATCCTGGCTGCGGTGCATGTGGGAGTGTGTCTATCTCCCCTCCTCTCACTTTAAAGAAAAGCAGCTAGAGAAGGAATTCTGGCTCCAGTATGATGGCATAAATTCAAACACAGCCTGTATTTCCCACTGTTTACAAATAAAACCAAGACAAAATACAAACAAAAGGAGGAGGAAAGGAAAGGAGGAAGGGGGGAGGGGAGGGGAGTGGGGGAGGGGGGAAGAGGGAGAGAGAGGGAAGGGAAAGAAGGGGGAAAAGAAAGAATTACTTAGGAATTCTGAAAAGCAAACAATCAGATTATGGAAGGGAGTCAAACTTCCAAAAATGAACCAGAGTAAACTTCCCAACCCATTTTTGTGGTTTTTTTTTCCTTTCTCTAAGAGCTTTGCCCAAATGCCAAGAGGAAATCACTGCACATAGAGTAACAAAATCCTGTTTTTCTGGCCACAGTAATTGGGGAAAGGGACTCCTACCTGCTGGAAAAGGTAGAAGAAATCTTGGAAAGGAGAAAGATGGGAAAAGGGATTTCCTAATTCTGCCTATAAACCAACACAAGTCTTGGGCTTACTCTGGAGCTGTACAGGTATGGGACAGACCCCTACAAACACAGCAAAGTCTCTTAGACTTGCACTGAGGTTTGAACCACCCCAAATAGAAGACCAAGTTCGTCATCTGAACCTAAATGGGTCAATAGTCTGCTAAAAAAACAACAAAAATTAATGTTCTCTAGAGAATTATAAGCCCCCGAGTTTATAAAACATAACTCACAATGTCCATGATACAATTCAAAATTTTCACAATGCTAATATCAAGAAAAATGTGACAACATTCATGGAAAGAAACAATTAACAGGAGCCAACCCTGATGTGACCCAGATGCAGTAATTATGAAACAATACCTTTAAAGCAACTGCTGTAAGTTTGCTATCTTCAAGTAAAGGTAAACACCCTTAAATGGAATGAAAATATAATCTCAGAAGACAAAGAAAAATTATTTTTAAAATGAACAGAATGTAAATTTTGAAACTGGACAATACAGTATGTGAAATTTAAAAATCTGCTGGATGGGCTCAGTAAGAGAATGGAGACAACAGAGAAAAAAAGTCTGTGAAACTAATAATGGATCAATAAAAATGATCCAATCTGAAGAACAGAGAGAAAAAATATTGACAAAAGAAAACAGAGACTTAGGGGACAATCTCAAAACTTTTATCATAATTGTCATTCAAATCTCTAAGGAAAAAAAAAAAAGGAAACTAGGTCAGAATATCTTATGAAACAATGGGCAAAAGCAAACCAAATTTGGTGAAAGACAAATTTCCAGATAGATTCAAGAAGCTAAAGCATTCTACAAAGAGGATAAAACTCAAAAGAAAATGACTTGACAGCATGACCAGGTAGTGGTGCAGTGGATAGAGCACTGGCCTGGGATGCTGAGGACCCAGGTTCAAAACCAGAGATCTCTGGCTTGAGTATAGGCTCATCCAGCTTGAGTGTGGGATCATAGACATAACCCCATGGTTGCTGGCTTGACTTCAAAGGTTGCTGGCTTGAATGCTGGCTTGAAGCCCAAGGTCACTGGTTTGGGTCCAGGGTCGCTGGCCTGAGCAAGGGGTCACCTCCACCCCCGGAGTCAAGACACATAGGAGAAAACAATCAATGATCTAGGGTGCTGTAACAAATAATTGATGCTTCTCATCTCTCTCCCTTCTTGTCTGTCTGTCTCTCTCTCTCTCTCTCTTGCTATAAAAAAGGACTTGACAGATAAAATCAAACTGCTAGAAACCAAAAGCAGAGAAAATAACTTGAAAGCAGATAGAGATTAATGACATACTATAGAGAAGGGAATACAATTCAATTAGCAAACATTTCTCATCGGAAATCATAATGGTTAAAAGACATTGGAGCCTGACCAGGTGGTGGCGCAGTGGATAGAGCGTCGGACTGGGATGCGGAAGGACCCAGGTTCGAGACCCCAAGGTCGCCAGTTTGAGCGCGGGCTCATCTGGCTTTAGCAAAGAGCTCACCAGCTTGGACCCAAGGTCGCTGGCTCCAACAGGGGGTTACTCGGTCTGCTGAAGGCCCATGGTCAAGGCACATGTGAGAAAGCAATCAATGAACAACTAAGAAGTCGCAACACGCAACAAGAAACTGATAATTGATGCTTCTCATCTCTCTCCGTTCCTGTCTGTCTGTCCCTGTCTATCTCTGCCTCTGTAAAAAAAAAAAAAAAAAAAAAAGACATTGGAATATCATTAAAATACTGAAAGTAAAACAATGACTCAGAATTCTACACCCACCTAAAATATCCCTTAGGAATAAAAGTCAAATAAAGATATTCTCAGATGAAGAAAAACAGATTTTATCCCCAGAGACTGGTCTACAAAAAAATGCTGAAGTTCTGTAGGCTGAAAGAAAATGTAGCATCTTTGGGAATGAGGAAAAACAAATAATAAATATATAAGTAAACATAAAATGCATTTTTCCTATAAGTTCTTTAAAGTATATATGACTGTGAACAGCAAAAACTGTAATTGTATGTTGGTTTTCAAAACGTGCAGCCATAAGACACATGGCAACTATAACACAAAAGGGGACAGCAGAAGAAAAATAAAGGATCTATATGATTGTAAGGTTTCCGCATTTTAAATTATGCAGTACAATAAAAACCCTAAGTAGGCTGTGAAAGGTCACACATATAAATCCTCAGGGTATTAAGAAAATAAAGCCAATGAGGTAAATGGATATATTAAAATAGAATACTAAAAAATAATTCAAGAGAAGGCAGAAAAAGAGTGAAAGGAATGAAAAACCATGAGAGAAAAAAAACAATACAATGGTAGATCTAAAGCCAACGTTATCAATAATTACATTAAATATTAATAGTCTAAACTCCGCAAAAACCAAAGATTGGCAAGGTGAATTAAAAATATATGTATCTTACAAATGTTGCCTAAAGGGAAGAAACTTGAAATGTAAAAATGCAGATTGGTCAAAAGTAAATAATGGAAAAAATTAACCATGAAAATAGTAAGCATAAGAATGCTGGAGAGGTTATTTTGATATCAGGTTAAATAAATTCAAGCCAAAGAGTATTACCGGAGATAAAGAGAGATCTGTCATAATGAAATAAAAATATAATTCACCAGGAAATTTTAACAAATATAAATGTATATGTACCTAATAGCAGAGCCCCAAAATACACATGAAGCAAAACTAACAAAATTAAAGGTATAAATACAAACCCACAGTCACAGTGGAATATTTAATACCCCTCTCTTAACAACTGATAGAACTAGAAAAAAAAAACTAGTAGATCCAAATAACACCATTCACCAACTTTAATTACAGACATGCAATTCTACATGCAAGAACGGCAGAACACATTGTTTTCAAGTACACATGATATAATCACCAAGGCAGACCATATATACCCTGAGAGATAAAGCATATCTAAATAAATTTTAAAAAGATCAAACTCATACAAAATGTGTATTATAATTTAGTAATAATATATAGAGAAACCCCAAATATTTGAAGGTTAAATAAAATAATTCCAAATAATACACAAAGAAAAGCTGAAATTTCAAAGAAAATCAGGAAATATTTTACACAAAATGACAAAATACACAGAGCATCAAAATTGTGGGATGCAACTAAAGCAGTGCTTAGATTAAAAAAAATCATAACTTTAAATACTTGTTAGAAGAGACAAAAAACTAAAATCAGCAACAATGAGCTAAGATTCTACCTTAAGAAACTAGAAAAAAATGGCAAAGCTAACTCAAAGTAGAAGTAAACTATAATGAGAGAAAATAAAACAGAAAATAGATCAATAGTAGAGGATGTTGGTTCTTTGAACTTACAGATAAAACTGACAAACTTCTAATAGGCTGACCAAGGAAAAAAGAAAACCCCCAAAATAAAGAATAAAAAAAGAAATTACCAAAGATCCTACAGATATTAAAGGATAAGTAAAGAAGCTTTATGCCAAAAATGTCAACAATTTAGATGAAATAATGAAATCAGTAAATCTCTCAAAAAATATATATACAAGTTACCAAAATTGGTATGAAAAAATTAAAAAAAATAATCTGAATATCCTTATACCTATTAAAAAAAACAATTTATCAAAAGCTTCCCTAAACGGAAATTCCAAGACCAAATGGTGTCCCTGGTAAATTCTATTGAATATCAAGAAGTAATAAGACCAATCTCACGCAAACTTTTAAAAAATACAGGGGATTACTATTCAACTCATAAGACAAGGATAACTGTAATACTAAAACCTGATAAAAATATTTCCAAAAACAAAACATAATATAGACCAATATGCTTCATGAATATAAACCAAAAAATTGTTAATAAATTTTAGCAAATCAAATTTAACAGTGCATCACATACACGGTTTTATCCCAGGAATACAAGGTTGACCTAACATTCAAAAATTAATTTTTTTTTTGAGAGAGGCAGGGAGAGAGAGAGAGAGAGAGAGAGAGAGAGACAGGAACATCAAGCTGCTCCTGTATGTGCCCTGACTGGGGAATAGAACCGGCAACCTCCACACTCTGGGACAACGCTCCAGAGCTATCCAGCCAGGGCTTAACTTTTTAAAATTAATTTTTAGAGAGAAAAAGAGAGGAAGGGAGAGAGGAGGTACGGGGACAGGAACCATTTGTTGTTCCACTCGTGCATTTTTTGGTTCCTTCCCGTGTGTCCTGACTGGGGATTGAACCCACAATCTTGTTTCAGGATGACTACCTTAAATGACTGAGCTTACTAAGCAGGGCCCTTTTATTTTCTTAATACAGTGGGTCCCTTGTCTATCGCAGGGGTTAGGTTCCAGAACCCCTCCATGATGTGCGAAAATCCGTGAAGTAGCAACCTTATATTTATTTTATTATTTATAAATATTTTAAGGCTTTATTAAACCCTCCTCACACTTCTATAACCCTTTCCTACGCTGTTATTAACCTTTCCCACACTTATTTTGCTTATTTTACTGCAAAAATGATTAAAATAATAAATATATAGAAATACCTATACAGTATAGCACAAAACCCCGCGATATAGCAAAAAATCCGCGATACAAAAATAGATATATAAAATTTTAAAATCCACGATACAGTGAGACCACGAAAAGTGAACTGTGATATGACGAGGGATGACTGAATATAATCATTACAATAAATGCAGAAAAAGCATTTGGCAAACTTCAATACGTACACATTTGCAATAAAAACTATTAGCAAAGTAGGACTAGTAAAGAACTCCCTCAAATCGGCAAAGGCCATCAAAATACCTTTAGCTAAATAGCATCATAATTAATACTGAAACACTAATTTGTATTGTAATTATTTCCCCCTCAGATTAGGAACAAGAAAGAATGCAACTTTCACTACTTCTATTCAGCATTGTTATGGAAGTTCTTGTCATTAAAATAAAGGTGGGGGAGTGCAGAGGCATCTGGAAATTAGAAAGAATGATAATATGACTATATAGAACATTCCAGAGAATCTACAAAACAACTATTAAAATTAATTCACAGCATTCACTATACACACCCACTACAATACTAGGATTCACTTTGAGTAAAGCTCCTCCAGAATTCTGATCAGTCTCATTTCCTAGAGAAACTTTTCAGAAGTCAAGAAGGACAAACTATGTCTGCCCCCCCACACACACACACACACACACACGCACTGGTTTCAAGGCCAAAACTTACAGTCACAGCCTCTTCTCTGCTAGCCATTCTAGACTCTACATCTTTGCTAGCATACCTGCTGGTCCAGGTGGCTATTCTAGTGAGGTAGTCATCAGGCCTTTCTCATGTCCATTTACCATCAAAATTGGACAAGGAAGTACCAAAAGTACCAAAATTGGTACAAGGAAGTACCAAAAGATCACCCGTGTCAAACCCCCATGCTCCATTGTGAAGCAACAGCCCTATCTTCTCCTCCTCCAGATAATTAGGTATATTAGTTCTGTCAAATTGGTGACTCCTTTCCTTGAAAACTAAATGCCAAGTCCCAGGTGTAGATATATCTTAAAGTATAATAGGATTCCTGTTGTGTCTTCTATTGGAAATGACTCTCTTCTGAGAACAGAATCTTTTAATCCCTGGTACTTAGCTACAGAGAAAGGAAGCATAACTTCCCCAGGGATCACTGGGAGTGATGCTAAATGGAACCAATCCCATTTCCATGTGTTTTTCCTACTGGAAACACTAAAGAATGGGACCTCATCCTTGACTTGAAGTCTATCCTGTCCAAAATCCAGAGTATCATCATCAGTTGTGCCATCAAAACTCTGTTGTACTGCTCTATCAGTTAAAAGCTTGTAAGTGGAGTGGTGCATGATGGGAAAAATGCATCCCATGGATCCTCCTTTGCTATATATAAAGTGGGTCCCTTACTCTGAAATGATACTACGTGGACCTTGTGCTGGTAGATCAAATATTCTGTATACCCTCAAATAGTGGCACTGGCTGAGTGCCTGCAAGTCAGAAAGGCAAAATCATACTTAGAGTATGTGTCAAATCTGTCAAAATGAATCATGGTCCTTTCCAGAACATAGGACTGGATGGCTACTGTCAGCTGCTAGATCAGTATTGATAAATAAAATCCATTACTGGGCCTGACCTGTGGTGGCGCAGTGGATAAAGCGTCGACCTGGAAATGCTGAGGTCGCTGGTTCGAAACCCTGGGCTTGCCTGGTCAAGGCACATATGGGAGTTGATGCTTCCAGCTCCTCCCCCCTGTCTCTCTCTCCTCTCTCTCTCTCTCTCTCTCCCTCTCTCTCCTCTCTAAAATGAATAAATAAAAATAAAAAAAAAATTAAAAAAAAAAAATCCATTACTGGGCCCTTGCACAGCCATCATCAGTAACGCCAAAAAAAACCCAAAAACCTAACAGTAGTGTTAAGCAGTTAGAGCCAAATAATAAGAATTTATATCCTAACAACTTAGTATCATTTGAAAATACCTGTAAAAAAAGAAAAATATTTTCATCTCATTTTTAAATAACAGCTACTTAATAATAGGACATCTTATGGGCACTGTACAACTTCTCAAACTAGGAATTAGATTAAACATACCACACTCTTTTTCTGTTCCACATTGACTTTTGTGCAGTGTTTGATTTGTATCACAGCAACTACCACAAATTAAACTTTGAAAAGATATGAAATGCTCAAAAGGAATGTTGCATGACCTAATGTCAAAAATGTGAACTACTTGCTAGTAGTTTGGACCAGATGCTTTGAAATTCTGAATTATTTCATAGTATTCATGTGTGTCTGCTGTGGTGTTTGGGGGTGCCTCAACATACAATTTGAGAATGTCTGTGTTTGTGTACACAAGCACATAAACACAGTCCCTTTCCTCCCTTAGCAGGCTAGCAACTGCCAATAGGTTTTGTTGTAATTTACCTCTAATTACTGATTTGGTGATAGCAGTAGGGAAAAGGAGATTAGATGTAATAGGAGCAGTACAGTCTTCAAGCAAGTACCCTCGAACCAAAAGAAGAAAGCCATTTCCGCAAACCCAGAGCACTCGGGAATTTGGAATTTCAGTTTTCATGTGCATCAATTCCGATGCCCCATTCTAACAGTCAGGGCCCCCTTCATTTCTAACCAGAGCACAGACACTGACTGGCATAGCAGACTTGCTAAGAATTCAACCAATTCAAGAGCTCTGCTACACTTAAATTTAAGTCTTGGACCTATAATCCTTAACTGTTCCCTTCTTCCTACTCTAGAAATTGAGTTTTCTTACATGATGCTAAAGAAATCACCTAACTTTCTCATTCTGTCCCCAATTTCAGCCTTTGATTATCTGTCTCCACTCTATCAATGTCATTCACCAACAGCCACCCTGATCATACTGTCCATACCATATTTCCTCATGGATAAGACGCACATTTTTTTGAAAAATTTGGGGTCTAAAAACTGGGTGCATCTTATATAGTGGTTGTAGATTTTTTTTACTTGCATTTCCCACTTTTTTGTGCTTGTTTTTGAGCTCATTGTTGAAAACAATGATTCATCATCAGACACAGATGAGGACAAGCTAGTGGATGGGAGTTTTGACAGTGATGAGGAGTTGTATGAATTTTATGATGAATAAAACTTCAGTTATGTAATAATACTTGAGATATATACACACACACACACACACACACACACACACATATATATATATAACTTTATGTAATACATTTTGTTTCAAATTTCAGGCCCCAAAATTAAGATGCGTCTTTTACATGGGGAAATGCAGTAATTAATAACTTTCCAAAACCTCTCAAAAGCCTAAGACATTGTACCGTACTCACCAGTACATTTCCTTCTACAGGATTCCCATTCCAACTCACATGAAAGTTTTGACAGCTGCACAGCTACAGTGCACGGCAAAGGTTATCAGTATCAGTGCTCCATCTACAACCAGTAGTGGGGTTCACACTGCCAGCTAGCCAGCAGATAATCTAGCCCCAAAATTCCATTTTAAAGTATATTTCCTCAAGAACACAATTGTCTTCAGTAAGGTTCCCCAGGAAATAAGCTCTGAAATAGAGATTTGCACAACAGAAGTTTACTGAAGAATGCCCTCTGAATTAACTGTGGAAGAGTGAAGGAAGGAAAACTGAACAAAGAAAGAAGTTGAATGCAATGCATTGGCCTCAGCCAATCCTATGGGAAGCGCTGGAGTTGGGATCTTCAAAGGTATCCTGCCTTACTGTATAAGGGCCAGGTATTCATATCCTCACATAGAACATGCATTGGATGCTAACCCTGAAGCAGCAGCATTTTGAGGGAAGCAGCTCTGCTGCCTAAGGGAAATGCTTATTGAGGGACTTAAAGGCCATCAGTTTTAGCGGCCAATATTTATTCACAACAGCTAGGGGAACCTTTACCTGAACAGAGGGATCTGAGTGATAAACTACAGAATCTGCTACACCACTACTCAGCTGTTACACCAATTTGGCTAATGAGGAAAGAGAAGCAAGTATTTATCCTGCAATCTTAGGAGAAACTATAGTTATTCACTAGTTGATGAGGGAAAATGCTTCTTTGCAGAACAGAACCAGCTAATAAACATAGAAGAAATAAAAGAATTATAAAACCCCTAATAAAATTACTGACTCAGGCAAAGATTATCAGAGGATGTTAAACCCATTAGGTGGAAGATACACAGTGTGCAAAAGTTATTACCCATGATTACTTACTTATTGCAAACGGAAAAGGCATACTGTAATGCCAGTGGCCAAGGTCAGGCAGGTCCACATTGGATTCAGGTAGTAGAGAAACTATGAACCCAGAAAACATTGGGCCATTCCCCTTTAATAGAGTCTCACAACAGCGGACCAGCAAACCAGCAAGGAAAAACCGCTTCTCAGGTTCCCACAGTGGCAGGCAGGCAGGCAATCCGCCATCTGTAATCCACCCTGAGCACAAGCACCCATACCCCTACATAGACCATCCACACATGGTGCTGCCACGTGCTTACATACTGATCAAGCAAAGTGCTTGCAGCCAGTAAATCAGTGAGAAATCCCAATATAGCTGTATTCCCAACACATACATTTACAGAAAAAAGATCCAATGGGTACATCTTACCCATGTAATTTGACTGATCGTTTTTTTTAATTTTTTCAATTTTATTTATTGATTTTAGAGAGAGAGCAAGGGGGATGGAGGGGGAGACGGAGAAAGAGAGAGAACCAATTTGTTGTTTTCTTTATTTATGCATTATTGGTTGATTCTTGTATGTGGCCTGACTGAGGATCACACCCCACAACCTTGGTGTATCAAGACAATACACTAACCAACTGAGCTCCCATGCCAGGGGTTTAGACTGAGCATTACTAAATAGTGAGACAATCTGAAAACCTCTGATGGCCTCAGCCAACTTCTGGATGGGATGCAATATGCAATAACCATGACGATATACAAAATATAATTGCTAAAAATGGTTAACCAAAACCTAATGAAGCTTTAAAGTATACTTCCATTTACAGGAAATACAAGGAAGAAAGACATAGAAATTAACAGTATCTGGGACCCTAATCTTTTTTTTTAATGGAAACAAGTCTTTATCAAGTAACTTCTAATATCAGAAAAATAAAACTCAATTCTCTTTACAGCAAATATATAATATCAGTGCTTTGGCCATAAGTTAAAGGCCCTTTATCATAAAATATATGGTTTTAAACTTTACTCAAATTTATAATTCCTATGACTTCCCTACATATACATAACAAAAGAGTGTAGTAAAATTAGCAAATACTAAATTAAACTATATTGATAATTTATCATTCTTAGTTTGTGGTTTTAGAAACAGTACACCCACCTAATATATATATCGATTTCTTGGCTTATTAGTTGCAGTGTACAATGCAACAAAATACAAAATACATGCTTGGTGAACATTCATTCATATCTACAAGATGACAGCTAAAGATTAGGTTTCAATACTGACATTTAACTATCCTACAAGCAATTAGCATTACATTATAATATGCCATCACGGCAATTTTTCTATACTGAAAAAAATCAAAATAAAAACCGCTATCTGTAAACTTTTATATGAAATGTAACTCTTAAAGTGGAAATAAAAAATAAAATTTTTCTATTTACTGTTCAATATACATAGGATTTCAATTTTTGTTATACTGAGAATAAAAGCTCTTTTGTGTTGGGAAAATAATGCTTCAAAAAATAATTAGTAGAAAAACCCACCAGAATGTTTTGTGGGACCCTAATCTTAAGGAGTTTGATTTATAAAACATTCTGGAAAAGGTAAAATATTAGTGACAGAAAACTGATCTGTGTGGCCAGGGGTTAAAGGTAGGAGGAAGGAATTAACTAAAGAAACTTTTTGGAGTGATGTAAACTTATATACTTGATTGTGAGGTTCTAAGATCCTTCAAACGAATGTTTTTAAAATTTACATTATAAAATTTATACTTACAAAACATTATTGTATGTAAATTAGCCTTGACTAACTGGACCACTCCTCTAAAAACCTAAATATTTAATCTGTTTTTGATAAAACAGTGAGACTATTCTGTTAATTTTTAAACAAACATTTTTAAATGCAAAAGTATTTTAAAACAAACATTTTTACTTTCTTTTTAAGCCCAAAGTAAGATTTTTCTCTTATCTTAAGCTAAGACAGTAATTCATTTCACATTTCTACATACCAATACAATATACCAAAAAGCAGTTTTTGCATTAGCATGTTGTTATGCAGGTGGCCGAGGCCAGGCAGGTTCCCATTGAATTCAGCAGATGACAGAGGAACTGCGGAGCAAGAAAACATCGGGCCATATCCATTTATTGGAGACTCACAAAAACAGGCAAGCAAATAAACAACAAAAGGGAAAGAGCTAATAAAGAAAAATCTGCTATTCATAGTAAGAGCAAGGGAGTAAGGAAAACCTCACCTCATGGTGGCAGGAGAGCAATGTGGGAGAATCGTCGCCGTGGAAAGCACCCACAGCCTTCCATAAACCACACACACGTGGCGCTGCCATGCACCCACGCACCCATCAAACAAGGAGCTTGCAGCCAGTAAACCCACGAGTAAGACTAACACAGCAATTTTCCCCACATTCCACCCCTTTAGGGTTGCTCGCCTCACAATCTACATGATAGGTTTCTTCCACGATGGCCCCTGTGTGAGTGTCGTACATTACAAAAACAGAAATAGCCTGACCAGGCAGTGGCGCAGTGGATGGAGTGTCAGGCTGGGATGCAGAGGACCCAGGTTCGAGACCCCAGGGTTCCCAGCTTGAGCGCAGGCTCATCTGGTTTGAGGGAAGCTCACCAGCTTGGACACAGGGTGTCGCTGGCTCGAGCAGGGGGTTGCTCGGTCTGCTGAAGGCCCACGGTCAGGGCACGTGTGAGAGAGCAGTCAATGAACAACTAGGGTGTCACAACGAAAAACTAATGATTGATGCTTCTCGTCTCTCTCCGTTCCTGTATGTCTGCTCCTATCTGACTCACTCTCTGTCTCTGTAATTTATTTTATTAAAGAAAAAAAAAAAAAAAAAAAACAGAAATAGTACAGACTACAGTCACCCCTCGCCATATCGCGGTTCACTTTTCATGGTCTCACTGTATATACCTAATTTTGTACTGCGGATTTTTCGCTGTATCATGGGATTTTACGTGGGTTTGAGTATAGGAAGTGTTTAAAAGCATAGGAAGTGTTTATAAGTGTGGGAAAGGTTAATCACAGTGTGGGAAAGGTTTCTAAGAGTGTGGGGAGGTTTTATAAAGCCTTAAAATATATATAAATAATAAAAATAAGGCTGCTACTTCGCAGATTTTCACTAATCACGGAGGGTTTCTGGAACCTAACCCCTGTGACAGACAAGGGACCACTGTACAGCAACAGAGTCACAAGGCACAAGATATGGATGAAATGACAGAGTGGTCAGCAGCACCAAGAGACGCAAATTGGTCTTGATTCTGCAGCTATATCAACAGATAAAAAAGGCATTAGCCAACTCTGCCACAAAGTGGTAAGTCCCCAACTCATGGTTTAACCAATCCATCAGGTTAGCTATTGAGGGTACAGCAACAGGCAAAGGGGGAATAACTTTATTAAGTTCCCTGTAATCTACTGTCATTCGCCAGGTTCCGTATGCACAGGCCACACTGGGGAGTTGTAAGGGCTGTATGCCGGCCGAATGATTCCCACCTTTTCCAGTTCTAGGATCGTCCAGTGATTTCTTCATAGCTGCCTGCTAGGAGGTACTGCTTCGTGCTAGTCACACACCAGGGAATGGGTTATTGCAAGGGGGAATGTGCTGTATGTCCCTACAACACTGCCTTCAGGACCAGGACTCACTGGCGGAACTCCCCAGCTGTAATTTCCAACCACAGTCCTTGTAAGACATCTACCCCCAAAATATATTCAGGAATAGGAGATACATATACAGTACCTTATATGGCTTAGGAGGCAGTCTTCCTATACCCAAAGGAATAGTAATTGGCTTCACTTGAACAGTTTTGCCCCCATAACCATCAATGGCCACTGGGGTCCCAGCAAAATGTTCTGGGTTCCCATAGAGGAGGGAACATTCTGCACCTGTATCCACCAAGGCCAACACCCATTGTACATTAGAAGGGGACCAGTGAGTAGCCTGTCCCATGTGTGGCCTCCAGTCCCCACCCATCCCTGTTAGACAGGTCCTTCAGCCTTCCCCCTATCCAGACTGGAACAGCAGGTCTTGGGGGTCCTCCCCTTCTTATAACCATGCTGCCTGTGCAACAACCATTTTATTGATAGCTGCTGGGGCCGTTTGTCTCAACAGCTGGAATCTCTGTCCTGGTTTAAGCTGCTGACAAAGCTCCAAAAGAACCTTATTAGGCTTTTCATCCAATTTCTCCCTACCTTCCCCAGCTGCAATTAAATGTACCCACATCTGTGTTCGGGTAACTTTCACAGGCCCATTCCTCTTGCTAGTTGGAGGGGCAGCATGGGCAGCAGCCCTCACAGCTTTGTGATTCCATGCTGCCTCCAGCTCCCCCAAATCTGCTACCATCTGTGTAACTGCATTGATAGGCTGTCCCACATCTGGGCTCAGGACAGCCACTAGTGACCAAAAAAGGGCTGATGGGGCACTGAAGAGGACAAGATCCCACATACCAGCCATGAACACTTCTTTGTCTGGTCCAAGGGACCCTGGGTTGAAAGCAGCATTCTTCATACCTAGTTCCTGAAGGACCCAGGGCAGTTTACTATAGCACTGCCACCAATTCACTGCCCCCATCAAGTCCCCAGCATTCAGAATTCCTATGGTGCCAGACCTACGAATGACAGCCATCACCCATTCTAATAGGGTATGGTTTCCTGGGTTGTCATGGCAGTTCTGAAGATGCTGCCTCAAGGAGGAGTATGTAGTAATGGTGGCCAGTTTTTCCATCTCTGCTCTGAAGAGCATGATGCCATCCACACCTATGTCCCACAACCTCAGTAACCAGGCTCCAGTGGCTCCACAGATTTCTCCCTGAATTGCGCTCCCAACTCCATCAGCTCTGCCTGGGTGTAGGGCCAGACCACAGGGCTCCACTATCTGTGGAGGAGGCTGCGGTTGCCCCTGAGGGACTCTTTGCTGCTGGAACTGTACCTTCTTGGCAACCACCAGCCAGGCTCTGCGTCTGCAGACAGCAGTTGCAGCCTAAGCTTCTCCCTTAGAAGAGGAGGAGTAGGAAGCACCTACTCACACCAACTCAGAACCACTCTACTGGCAGGAATGCAGCTCCGTCTTCCACACTTTGGATCCTGCAGCTGCTGGCTCTCAACCTGAAGCTGACTCTCAAGCTCCTGAACTGCAGTAGTTTCTCCAACAGCTGTAGCTGCCAAGGCAAACTGCAACTTGCGAACCTGCAATTCCTTCTCTAGAGACCACTCCAGTTCCAGGCGCCGTTGGTGTCCAGCCTGCTCCTCACACTGCAACTCTCGAACCTGGTCAACCTCCCTCTCCTGTGCTCACTCCAGTTCACACCATCCCTGGTTCTTAGCCTGCAGTCTGACCTGCAGTTCTCAAATCTGTAGCTCTTCCTCCAGTGACCATTCCAGCTCTTGCCGTTGTTGCCCCTCAGTCTGCACCTCACCCTGGAGCTCTTGACCTCAGGCAGCCTCTTGCCGAGATCTTGGTTTCGTCTAGCAGGGCTATAAAAAACACCCAGCCTACGGCCCCCAAAAGGACAGCCATGGGGAACCATATGCTGGAGAACTGCAACCACTCCTTTACCCTACCTTTAGGGGTGTCAGCAGCTCCATACTGATCGCGCCGAACCCTGCCCACTACACCAGATGTAATGCCGGTGACTGAGGCCAGACAGGTTCCCACTGAAATCGGGCAGACGGCAGAGGAACTGTGGAGCTGGAAAGCATCGGGCCATTCCCGTTTACTGGAAGCTTGCAAATATAGGCAAGCGAATAAACAACAAAAGGGAAAGAGCTAATAAACAAAGGAAAACTGCCTGACCTGTGGTGGTGCAGTGGATAAAGCGTTGACCTGGAAATGCTGAGGTCGCCGGTTCGAAACCCTGGGCTTGCCTGGTCAAGGCACATATGGGAGTTGATGCTTCCAGCTCCTCCCCCTGTCTCTCTCTCCTCTCTCTCTCTCTCTCTCTCTCTCTTTCTCTCTCTCTCTCTCTCTCTCCCCCTCTCTCTCCTCTCTATAATGAATAAAATAAAAATTTAAACAAACAAAAAAAAAAACAAAGGAAAATCTGCTATTCACATTAAGCACAAGGGAGCAAGAAAAACCTCACAGTGGCGGGAGAGCGATCTGGGAGAATCATCCATCACCCACAGAAAGCACCCCACAGTCTTACATAGACCATGCACACATGGTACGGTCACGCACCAATCAGGCAAAGAGCGTGCAGCCGGTAAATCCACAAGCAAGCCTAACACAGACATTTTCCCCACACATGTACTGAAATGAGATTTCACAGATGTAACAGCTATATGAAACAAATTACTACTACCTATCCATAAATACAGATATACATACACTGATTCAACCCCAAATGACTTCCTAAAATACTCCTACAATATCTCTTTATGGTTCAAAACCATCAGTGTCTATTAAATAAAACCTAACCTAATTCTTACCTTGCTGTTCAAGCTACCCTACCCTCTGCCACAGCCTCCACATCCGGAATGAATTCCCACTAGTCTCCCTCATAACACCCACTCTGACTCTAATGGAATTCTTATGGTTACCTACACACAAACTCTGCTTTCTCACCTCTTGTTCATGCTTTTCAGCCAGCCCAGAATGCCATCCCTTTATCGTAATACACTATGTTTTCTTAGTATTTCATTTAACACTTTCACTAGTACCTGCCTTTGTATCTTTTCACCCCCATCCAGACAATAAACTGAAGTACAGAAACTTTCTTATAAAGCTTTTGTTTTTTATTTTTAAAGTAGATTTTAGAGAGAGAGGAAGGGAGGGAGAAACACTGACCTGTTGCTCTACTCACCCATGCATTCATTCATTTCCCACATGTGTCCCTGACCAGGGACAGAACTCACAACTCTGGCACATCAGGATAACACTTCAATCATCTGAGCTACCTGGCTAGGACTGTCTTATGAGTCTTTATACAGCCAATGGTTAGCTCCAAGTAGTAATTCCTGAATCTTTGTTGAATTATTTAACTACTTAACCTCTTAGAACCAAATCCTATATATCTGAAAGATGAGCTCAAATACCATGTTTAACAATAAAGAGATAAAGCAGCTGAAGGAACTATGTGAGTTTAGCTTAGAGAAGAAAAGCAAGTCCCCTTTAACCACAATCTCCTCTCTTGTTTCTACTAACATTGTTCTTCTACCACTTGAACCCACATACCCAGTCTATAGTTCCCTCCTACCCTCACTTTCCTTTTTTTACTACCATACTTCCCCATGTCTAAGACGCTCCCATGGATAAGACGCACCTTAATTTTGGGGCCCAAAATTGGGGGGGGGGGGGAAATGTATTACATAAAGTTACTGAACTCAAGTTTTATTCATCATTAAATTCATACAAGTCATCACTGTCAAAACTCCCATCCACTAGCTTGTCCTCATCTGTGTCTGACGACAAATCACTGTCTTCAACAATGAGCACAAAAACAAGCACGAAAAAGTGGGAAATGAAGTAAAAAATCTACAACCACTGTATAAGATGCACCCAGTTAGTTTCTAGATTCCAAATTTTTCGGAAAAATGTGCATCTTATACATGGGGATATATGGTATGTGGTCAACAGCTGTCACCAAAAACCTTCACATTCTCCTTTTCTTTGACCTTCCACCACACTTCAACTTTTTTTTTTGGGGGGGGGGGGTGCAGTAAAGATGAAAACTCTCTTCAGTGCAAAACAAGCTCAACTGTGATACAGCACAGCTATAAAATGGCCCTGGGGCCAGGCCACTCTCAGATAAGACAACTCTGCTTTGCTCTACCATAGTCTGCCCCACTCAGGAATGGTCTGCTTTACTCTATACTAGGGAGACATCTTTGGTGTTTCAGCTTTGACAAGGAGACAGTCTCCATTCTTCAGTGGAAAAGGAAAGTGCACTGTTATATGGGCAGGAGTCCTCTACCTTGTCCCTGCTTGGTCCATACTCATGCAAATGAGGACTCCAAATTCTTGTAATCTGACTGGTCAAACCTGTGAAGATCTGATTGGATGGGGAAAACATCAATCTTATTGGTTGAAAAAGGATTCCAGGAACTCCTTTATAAGGGCTGGATCAGGTGGCAGAAACAATATATGCAAGCAGTTCAGCCCAGGCTTCTCCTCGAAATGCAGTTTGTGTGAGACGGTGCTGTGCAGAAATGGCTGGAGGCTTTGTTTTCTTTTTCTGTATGTTCTTTTAATTTGAGCCCACACTTCAATTTTAAATCAGCTCAACTAGCCTAACCTGTGGTGGTGCAGTAGATAAAGCATCAACCTGGAACACCAAAGTCGCCGGTTCGAAACCCTGGGCTTGCCCTATCAAGGCAGATATGTAAGTTGATGCTTCCTGCTCCTTCCCCCTTTCCTCCCTCCCTCTCTCTCTCTCTCTCTCTCTCCCTTCTCTAAAATGAATAAAGTCTTAAAACATTAAAAATAGTAATAAAAATAAATCAGCTCAACTAGCAGTTTTCCCATTTCTCTTCTGAAAGGAAAAACTTAAAATTATCATGCTGACTGGAATTTTAAATATGTGGTTTTAATAATCATCATCATAACAGCAGCACCAACTTTACTAAGCACTTAATCACATATAGGCACAATGTCCTTTCAATACCGATAAGGTTGCAACTAAAGAAACAGACAAAAAATACTAATTAACTTACCAAACCGAGACAGAAAGGGTAGAACTGGGATTGAACTAAGGCAGTCTGCCTCCACAGCAGATTTAGCCACTGGGCTATAGTTTTTCCCAAGTGCAATGTTATACTGCCATTTACACATGGAATTGATCAAATACTCTATTCATTTCCTGCACATCCCCTTCCCCAACTGAATGTTCTAATTTTGATTGGTTCATTCATACAAACTATATTTACTCAGCCACTGAATAAATTATTTATTTCCACATTCAACAAAGTCATTGAGACCAAATATTAGAGCAATAACATGATACTTGCCTTTTCTTTAAGTCTCCAAACTCCATCTGCCTCCTCTCAGCAAAAATCAGTAACTAATATTTAACAGCACTTAATGTGCCAAGCTCTTTACATATGGACTCATTTAATCTATAAAAACAATCCTCATTATCTCCATTCTACATACAAGAAAACAAAGGGAAAAACAAAAGCAAAATAAGCAAATGGGACAACAGACTGAAAAGCTTTTGCACAGCAAAGAAAACCATATGAAAAGACATCTACAGAATGGGAGAAAATAACTATGTCATGTATCTCATAAGGGTTTAATATTCAAAATATTACACACACACGTTCAACTCAATAACAACAAAAAAATCAATCTGATTGAAGAATTCCAAAGAAGCCAAAATACACATGGCCAACAGACACATGAAAAGGTGTTCAACATGACTAATCATCAGTAAAATGCAAATTAAAATTACAATGAAATATCACCTTACACCTATTGGAAGTGGATTAAAACTTAACTTGGGAACAATCATCTTGAAAAACCAACTTTGGACAAAACTAAGAGGAATCTATAACCAAGCATCACCAAAGAAACCACACTGAGAGTGGTAGGAAGGGTGGAGACGAAGAAAGGGCTGCCCTGCTCCCAGGAGCAAGCGGCGGCCTGGAGGGACTCTCATGGGTGTGGGGAGTAAGGGGTTGCCCAAAGAGTTGTTGGTCCTCAGCCTCAGGACCAGAGCCCCAGCTTAGAGTCCGAGAGACTAGAAGAGGTATACGGACAGTATTTAGCTGAGATAAGAGCCGGGTTACTGTTTGCAAGAGGAAGACAGAACTCTCAGACACAGGTTCCATCTTAAAGGGACTGCGCAGACAACCTCGTTCACAGCCACTTACCTGGGGCTCCGGGTCGGGGAGTGCTGAGAGGACTGGAGTAGCAAGAGTAGAGTGTAATCTTGGAGGCACAGGGAGAGACACTCTGGGAGACAGCCACCCTAACCCCTGTGCTGCTGAGTCACTCCCCAAACCCAAAGTAGCCATTTTTCCTGGGAGAAGCAAAACCAGCAAAGGAAAGCAAATAACCCCCCAACATCGGAGGCTCTCCTACTCCAGTCAGAGCAAAGAGTTGCTCAGAAGAAGGGGGTGAATAAGGGACACAGGTTTTGAGTGAAGAGGTTTGGGCTACACCACCCACCCACACTGCTGAGTACCTTCAACTGCAGCAGCGGTGGTGAGGTTGTGCTGGCAGGTGCATGTGCCCGCCCGTGGCAACAGACGCAGCAGCAGACCACATGCCCAGCAGTGCCCATAGCCAAACGCCCAAGGCAGCTGTGACAGGGGCAGGTGGACAGGCAGACCACATCTCAGGAACACGGAGGCTACACCCACTGGCCAAGATTAGGAGTGCAGGTGATATTTACAACAACACCTGGGCCCAGCAGAGGCAGCCACAAATTCTGGATCGCCAGTAGCTCCAAGAAGGTTGCTAGGGGCCAGTCACAGACAGTGACATGCACTGGTCTGTGCCAGGTTCCAGCCAGGGAGGTCTAGGGCTGGCACATCCAGTGGCCAGATATGGAGAGCATCAGCTACGGACTTAACAACCCTAGTTAGAGTAGTATCTTAAGGAAGGGCTCCTCACACCTGACCCAGCTAAGGCATAGAAACCACCAACACAAATAGCAAAAAGAGCAGTAGCAGCAGACAAGTAGCCCACAGCAGATTACAAACAACAACTGATGCCAACCCAAGATCTAGAAACAACACAACTGGAAGCTGGAGGCAGACAACACCAACCCCATACTCAGCTAGGTACACAAACAGCACATCAAAAGGAGCAATCTATACACAGACAAAATGGGAAGACAGAGAAATGCTATCCAAATGAATCAACAAGAGGAATCTCCAGAAAAAGAACTGAATGAGATGGAAATAACCAAGATATGGAATGCAGAGTTTAAAATAATGATTGTTAGGATACTCAAGGATCTTAGTGCAACAATGGATAGACATAATGAGCACCTAAATAGATAGCAAGCTTCAAAAAGGACATTGAAATCATAAAAAAGAATCAGTCAGAAATGAAAAATACAATATCAGAAATGAAGACTACACTAGAAGGAATTAAAAGCAGGCTGGATGAAGCAGAGGATTAAATCAGCAATTTAGAGGACAAGATAAATGAAAGCATGGAAGCAGAACAGCAAAAAGAAAAGAGGATCAAAAAGTCTGAGGAAACTCAGAGCTCTCTTTACAAATGAAAAGAAACAACATCCGCATCATAAAGTTTCCTGAAGGAGAAGAGAAAGAACAAGGGATAGAGAACCTAACTGAAGAAATTATAGCTGAAAACTTCACTAAATAGATGAAGGAAAAAGTCACACAAGTTCAAGAAGCACAAAGAGTCCCATTAAAGAGGAACCTAAAGAGACCTACACCAAGACACATCATAATTAAAATACCAAAGTTAAGAGATAAAGAAAGAATATTAAAAGCTGCAAGAGAAAAGTAGTCAATCACCTACAAAGGATCACCCATAAGGATGACATCCAACTTTTCAAAAGAAACACTTGAGGCCAGAAGGGAATGTCAGGAAATATTCAAAGTAATGCAAAACAAGAGCCTACAACCAAGACTTCTTTATCAAACAAGGCTATCATTTAAAATTGGAGAAATAAAAAGCTTCCCAGACAAAAAAATCAACCCCAAGGAATTCATTACAACCAAACCAATGTTGCAAGAAATGTTAAGGGGCCGGTTGTAAACAGAATAATGGGGTAAAAAATCTAGAGAAAGAGAAATGTAGTGTTAAAATATAAAATGGAAATAACTATATGTCAATAATAACCTTAAATGTAAATGGATTAAATGTTCCAAAAGACATAGGGTAGCTGAGTGGATAAGAAAACAGGACCCATACATATGCTATCTATAAGAAACCCACCTCAAAACAAGATACACATAGACTGAAAGAGATGGAAAAAAATATTTCATGCAAATAGAAATGAAAAAATAGTTGGGGTAGCAATACTTATATCTGACAAAATAGACTTTAAACAAAGACTATAGTGCCTGACCAGGCGGTGGCACAGTGGATAGAGCATCGGACTGGTTTGCAGAAGGACCCAGGTTCGAGACCCCAAGGTTGCCAGCTTGAGCATGGGCTCATCTGGCTTGAGCAAGGAAAAAAAAAAAAAAAGCTCATCAGCTTGGACCCAAGGTCGCTGGCTCGAGCAAGGGGTTACTCGGTCTGCTGAAGGCCCACGGACAAGGCACATATGAGAAAGCAATCTATGAACAACTAAGGTGTGGCAACAAAAAACTGATGATTGATGCTTCTCATCTCTCTCCATTCCTGTCTGTCTATCCCTATCTATCCCTCTCTCTGACTTTTCTGTCCCTGAAAAAAAACAAAACAAAGGCTATAGTAAGAGATAAAGAAGGTCACTACATAATGATAAAGGGAGCAATCCAACAGGAAGATATAACCATTATAAATATCTATGCACCTAATATGGGAGCACCTAAATATATAAAGCAGATTTTGATGGACATAAAGGGCAAGATCAATAGCAATACTATAATAATAGGGGATTTCAATACCCCACTAACATCACTAGATAGAGCCTCAAGAAAAAAATTTACAAAGAAACAGCAGTCTTAACACACTAGATCAACTGGATTTAATAGGTATCTTCAGAACCTTTCACCCTAAAGCAGTAGAATATACATTCTTTTCAAGTGCTCATGGTACATACTCTAGGATAGACCACATATCAGGACACAAGATGAGTCTCAGTAAATATAGGAAGACTAAAATCATATCAAGCATCTTCTCTAATCACAAGAGCATGAAACTAGAAATCAACTACAAGAGAAAAACTGAAAAACATTCAAACACTTGGAGACTAAATAGCACATTATTAAATAACAAATGGGTTAACAATGAGATCAAGGAAGAAATCAAAATTTTCCTTGAAACAAATGAAAATGAACATACAAGACTTCAAAATTTATGGGACACAGCAAAAGCAGTACTGAGAGGGATGTTCACAGATTACAGGCATACCGTAAGAAGCTAGAAAAAGCTCAAATTAACAACTTAATCCTGCATCTAAAAGAACTAGAAAAAGAACAGCAAGTAAACACAGAGGAAGTAGAAGAAAGGAAATAATAAAGATCAGAGCAGAAATAAATGACATAGAGGCTAAAGAAACAATACAGAAGATTAATGAAACCAAGAGCTGGTTCTTTGAAAAGGTAAACAAGATTGATGAACCTTTAACCAGACTCATCAAGAAAAAAAGAGAGAGGACTCAAATAAAATTAGAAATGAGAATGGAGAAGTAACAATTGACAGCAGAAATACAAAGGATTGTAAGAAAATACTATGAAGAACTGCATGCCAAAAAATTAGACAACCTAGGTGAAATGGACAAATTCCTTGAAATATATAATCTTTCAAAAATCAATCTAGAAGAATCAGAAAACCTAAACAGACCAATTACACCAAATGAGATTAAAACAGTTATCAAAACACTCCCAACAAACAAAAGTCCTGGGCCAGATGGCTTCACAGGTGAATTCTACGAAATATTCAAAGAATTCCTATCCTTCCCAAGCTATTTTAAAAAATTCAACAGAGGAAAGACTTCCAAGCTCCTTTTATGAGGCGAGCATAATCCTCATTCCAAAACCAGGCAAAGACACTACAAAGAAAGAAAACTATAAGCCAATATGCCTGATGAACTCAGATGCTAAAATTCTCAACAAAATATAAGCAACTGGATCCAGCAATACATGAAAAAAATCATACATCATGATCAAGTGGGATTTATTCTGGGGAGCCAAAACTAGTACAATATTCACAAATCAATCAATGTGATTCATCACAAAACAAAAGAATTATAAAAATTACATGACAATATCAATATATTCAGAAAAAGCATCTGATAATATCCAGCACCCATTTATGATAAAAACTCTCAGCAAAATGGGAATACAGGGAACATACCTCAACATGATAAAGGCCATTTATGACAGGCCCACAGCCAACATCATACTCAATGGGCAAAAATTAAAAGCAATCCCCTTAAAATCAGGAACAAGGCAGGAGTGCCCCCTTTCACCACTCTTGTTCAACAGAGTTTTGGAAGTCCTAGCCACAGCAATCAGACAAAAAGAAGAAATAAAAGGCATCCAAATTGAACAAGAAGTAAAGCTACCATTATTTGCTAATAACATGATACTGTACATAGAAAACCTTAAAGTCTTAGTCAAAAAACCACTGAACCTAATAAATGAATTCAGCAAGGTGGCAAGATATAAAATTAATATTCAGAAATCAAAGGCATTTTTATACAACAACAATGAACTGTCTCAAAGAGAAATTAAGAAAACAATCCCCTTCACTACTGCAACAACAAAATAAAATACAGTGGTACCTTGAGATATGAACAGACCAACATACACATTTTTTAAGATACGAGCTGCTACTAGGTCCGTATTTTTGTTCGAGATCCAAGCGAAATTCCAAGATATGAGTCATGATTCAGGAAGCTGCTGCTAGTTGACACGTTGGCGCACAGGTCCAGTATCGGCAGTTTGATGTACAAGTTGACTGGCTTATGAGCTCGGTTACAGAAAAAATTAAATTCGTATCTCAAGTACCACTGTACCTAGGAATAAATTTAACCAAGGAGGTTAAAGACTTGTACTCGAAAATTATAAAACATTGATAAAAGAAATCAAGGAAGATACAAACAAGTGAAAGCATATACCATGTTCATGAACAGGAAAAATAAACATCATTAAAATGTCTATATTACCCAAAGCAATCTATAAATTCAATACAATTCCTATTAAAATACCTAACTGCATACTTCAAAGATATAGAACAAATATTCCAAAAATTTACATGGAACCAAAAAAGAACTCAGATAGCCTCAGCAATTTTGAAATAGAAGAATAAAGTGGGAGGTATCACACTTCCTGATATCAAGTTATACTACAAGGTCACTGTACTCAAACAGCTTGGTACTGGCATAAGAACAGGCATATAGATCAATGGAACAGAACAGAGAACCCAGAAACAAACCCGCAACTTTATGGACAATTGATATTTGACAAAGGAGGTAAGAGCATACAATGGAGTAAGACAGTCTCTTTAACAAATGGTGTTGGGAAAACTAGACAGGTACTTGCAAAAAAATGAAACTAGACCACCAACTTACACCATTCACAAAAATAAACTCAAAATGGATAAAAGACTTAAATATAAATCGTGAAACCATAATCACCTTGAAAGAAAACATAGGCAGTAAGCTCTCTGACATCTCTCACAGCAATGTATTTGCTGATTTATCTCCACGGGCAAGGGAAATAAAGGACAGGATGAACAAATGGGACTATATCAAACTAAAAAGCTTCTGCACAGCTAAAGACAATATGAACAAAATAAAAAGACAAACCACACAATGGGAGAACATATTCAACAATACATCTGATGCAGGGGTCGTCAACTTTTTATAAAAACCGCCCACTTTTGCAGCGCTGGTCAACCTGGTCCCTACCGCCCACTAGTGGGCAGTCCAGCTTTCATGGTGGGCCAATCGCAGCGCTGTTTGGTTGCGCGGTAGGGACCAGGTTGACCAGCACTGCAAAAGAGGGCGGTTTTTATAAAAAGTTTGAAGACCCCTGGAAGGGGTTAATAACCAAAATTTATAAAGAACTAGTAAAACTCAACATCAGGAAGGTAAACAATCCAATCAAAAAATGGGCAAAAGAAATGAACAGACACTTCTCCAAAGAGGACATACAAATGGCTAATAGGCATATGAAAAAATGTTCAACATCACTAATCATTAGAGAAATGCAAATTAAAACCACAATGAGATACCACCTCACACCTGTCAGAATGGTGCTCATCAACAAAACAACATATAATATAATAAGTGCTGGTGAGGGTGTGAAGAAAAGGGAACCCTCCTGCACTGCTGGTGGGAATGCAGACTGGTGCAGCCACTGTGGAAAACAGTATGGAGATTCCTCAAAAAATTAAAAATGGAACTGCCTTTTGACCCAGCTATCCCACTTTTAGGACTACATCCTAAGAATACCAAATCACTGAATCAAAAGAAGAAATGTGGCCCTGGCCGGTTGGCTCAGCAGTAGAGCGTCGGCCTAGCGTGCGGAGGACCCGGTTTCGATTCCCGGCCAGGGCACACAGGAGAAGCACCCATTTGCTTCTCCACCCCTCCGCCGCGCCTTCCTCTCTGTCTCTCTCTTCCCCTCCCGCAGCCAAGGCTCCATTGGAGCAAAGATGGCCCAGGCGCTGGGGATGGCTCTGTGGCCTCTGCCTCAGGCGCTAGAGTGGCTCTGGTCGCAACATGGCGACGCCCAGGATGGGCAGAGCATCCCCCCCTGGTGGGCAGAGCGTTGCCCCATGGTGGGAGTGCCGGGTGGATCCCGGTCGGGCGAATGCAGGAGTCTGTCTGACTGTCTCTCCCTGTTTCCAGCTTCAGAAAAAAATGGAAGGAAGGAAGGAAGGAAGGAAGGAAGGAAGGAAGGAAGGAAGGAAGGAAGGAAGGAAGGAAGGAAGGAAGGAAGGAAGGAAGGAAGGAAGGAAGGAAGGAAGGAAGGAAGGAAGGAAGGAAGGAAGGAAGGAAGGAAGGAAGGAAGGAAGGAAGGAAGGAAGGAAGGAAGGAAGGAAGGAAGGAAGGAAGGAAGGAAGGAAGGAAGGAAGGAAGGAAGGAAGGAAGGAAGGAAGGAAGGAAGGAAGGAAGGAAGGAAGGAAGGAAGGAAGGAAGGAAGGAAGGAAGGAAGGAAGGAAGGAAGGAAGGAAGGAAGGAAGGAAGGAAGGAAGGAAGGAAGGAAGGAAGGAAGGAAGGAAGGAAGGAAGGAAGGAAGGAAGGAAGGAAGGAAGGAAGGAAGGAAGGAAGGAAGGAAGGAAGGAAGGAAGGAAAGAAATGCACCCCTATGTTTATTGCAGCATTGTTACAATAGCGAAGATCTGGAAACAGCCCAAGTGTCCGTCAGTGGACGAGTGGATTAAAAAGCTGTGATACATATACACAATGGAATATTACGTGGCTGTGAAAAAGAAGGAAATCTTATGTTTTGCTACAACGTGGATGGACCTGGACACTATTATGCTAAGTGAAATAAGCCAGGCAGAGAAAGAAAAATATCATATGACCTCACTCTTTTGAGGAATCTAATGAATAATGTGAACTAAGGAATGGAATAGAGGCAGAGGCGGAATCAAAGGGACCAGAGGGAAAGGGGATGAGAGGATGAAATCAGAGAAAGGAAAGTGATTAGTGAAATTACATTTACATAACACGTTGGTATAGAGCAGGGGTCTCAAACTCAACTCAGCATGTGGGCCGCAGAGCAAGATCACAGCCCTTCAGCGGGCCACACTAGGTCTACAAAAGGCAACTGTTACGCAACACTTTTCTCGCTGCAGTTGAAAACAAAAAAAAATCAGTACAACAAGCACAATCGTACGTGCAGTTTACTCAGTGTCACCAAACGACCAGAAACTGTAGTTCGCATCACAACTGCTGTTAACTAAGCTAATATCTAGCTAGGATGCTAGAGAAATGAAAAATACAAGTAGGCCCCTAGGCTTACTTAATTTTATCCAAAATATTTTGAACTTCGTGGATTAGTCTGCGGGCCGTACAAAATTGTTCGGCGGGCCGCATGCGGCCCGCGGGCTGTGAGTTTGAGACCCCTGGTATAGAGAGCAGGACAGCAAATTCTGGAGGGAAGGGGGTAAGGCATTGGGGGAGGGGGAAAGGGAGTGTTGAGGGGAACACAGGGGTAAGGGATGGAGATATATCCGGTGGGACACTTTAATTTATTTAAACACAATAAATTAAAATCAATAAAAATTTAAAATAAATTAATTAAATGTAAACCTAGTAAAATAAAAATAAAAGGTATTTTAACAAAAAAAAAATAGATAAAAGATAACTGTGGGTGAGGATGTGGAGAAAAATGAACCCTGTGCACTGCTGGTGGGATTGTAAACAGTATAACAAACTGTTTTCCATTATGAAAAACAGTATGGACATTCCTCAGAAAATAAGAGTAGAACTACCACGTGATCCTGCAATTGTACTTCTGGATATTTATTCAAAAGAAAATAAAAACAGCCTGACCATGTGGTGGCGCAGTGGATAGAGCATCAGACTGGGATGTGCAGGACCCATGTTTCAAACCTCAAGGTTGCCAGCTTGAGCTTGGGCTCATCTGGTTTGAGCCAGGCTCACCAGCTCAAGCTTGCTTAAGCAAGGAGTCATTCGTTCTGCTGTAGCCCGCCACCCCGGACAAGGCACATATGAGAAAGCAATCAATGAACAACTAAGGTGGCGCAACCAAGAATTGAAGCTTCTCATCCCTCTCCCTTCCGGTCTGTTTGGCCCTATCTGTCCCTCTCTCTGTCTCTGTCTCAAAATAAAATTAAAAAACAAAAACAAAAATACTAACTCAGAAAGACATCTACACCCCAATGTTCTTTGCAGCATTATAACAGCCAAGACATGGAAGCAACTTAAGTGCTCATCAATGCATGAATGAAGAAAATGTGGTATTATATATACAATGAAATATTTAACCATAAAAAGAAGTAAATCTTGCCATTTGCAACACCGTAGACAAGGTTTTAAGGGCATGATGCTACATGAAATAAAACAGAAGAAAGATAAATACTGTATGACCTCACTCACATGTGAAATCTGAAAAAAAAAACAAAAAACAAACTCATAGATACGGAGAACAGATTGGTAGTTGCCGGAAGGGAATGGGAGTGGGCCAGGGAGGGGAGATTGAGGAAAATGGGTGAAGATGGTCCAAAGGTACAAACTTCCAGGTATAAAATTTATAAATAAGTCATGAAGTTGCAATGTACAGCATGATGACTACAGTTAATAATACAATATTGTACACATATTTTAAAGCGCTGAGAATAAACTGTAAAAGTTTTCATCACAAGAAAAAATATAACTGTGTGGTAATGGATGTTAACTGAACATGTTATGGTGATTTATTTCACAACATATACAAAAATGGAATTATTATGTTGTATACCTGAAACTAATATAATGCTATACACCAATTACATCTCAATTTTTAAAAAAAATTTTTAATGAAGGCACAGAAGTTATGTAATACACACAAGGTCACACAGCTAAAAAGTGGCAGTCAAGATTTAAAACCAATGGAGCTTTAGAGGACAACCTCCCAACCACTCCCTTCACCAGAATGCCATCAAAGTCATTAATGCCTTTAGGCTACCTTCCCTCAACTTCTCTACTGTACATCTAAAACGGACGGGAACCTATGGCTCACAAGCCAGATGTGGCTCTTTTGATGGCTGCATCTGGCTCGCAGACAAATCTTTAATTAAAAAAATAATGTTAAAAATATAAAACATTCTCATGTATTACAATCCATTCATTTCCTACCACTCATGTTCATGGTTGTGGATGGCTGGAGCCAATCACAGCTGTCCTCCGGGACAACATCAAATTTTTATTGGATAATGCTTAATGCAGGGGTCCCCAAACTACGGCCCTCCGGCAGCATGTGGCCCCCTGAGGGCATTTATCTGGCCCCTGCCGCATTTCCGGAAGGGGCACCTCTTTCATTGGTGGTCAGTGAGAGGAGCATAGTTCCCATTGAAATACTATACTGGGTCAGTTTGTTGATTTAAATATACTTGTTCTTTATTTTAAATATTGTATTTGTTCCCGTTTTGTTTTTTTACTTTAAAATAAGATATGTGCAGTGTGCATAGAGATTTGTTCATAGTTTTTTTATAGTCTGGCCCTCCGACGGTCTGAGGGACAGTGAACTGGCCCCCTGGGTAAAAAGTTTGGGGACCCCTGGCTTAACGTATGCGGGTCGTTTTATGGCTCTCATGGAATTACATTTTAAAATATGTGGCGTTCATGGCTCTCTCAGCCAAAGAAGTTCCTGACCCCTGATCTAAAACATAATCCACAGTAATTAACTCATTCAATGCTGACTGATAACTACCTCGCCTTTTATTCCTTAAAACACAAGCTTGTTCTCACCTCAGAGTCGTTATTATAATTTCCTAAAAGACTCCTCCTCTAGACCTGCTTTCCCATCATGAATCAACCTCAATGTCAATTCCCAAGAAACCACCCTATCTAAAATAGCCTCCCCACTACAAACTGTCTATCACATTAATTTTCTTCATAGTTACTTATCACTATCAGATATTATCAGTTGTTTATTTCTCCCCACTGGAGTGGAAGTTCCTAGAGAGGAGCGACCTTGTCTATCCTGCTCACTGCTGTATCTTCTGCACCTAAAACAGTGCGTGGCCCACCATAGGCACGTGGTATTTACAGAATGGATGCCAGATACTGTGCTAAATATTTGAGTTACCAAAATAAATACAACATAATTCTTACCCTCAATAAACTCCTAATTTTTATATTTATACTTCCCTCCTCCTAACATTTTTCAACAGCTAATGTCTTCTGTCATCTTAATCCAGCCTCTGAGATCTCTTTGACCTTTATCCATCACATATACCTCTCTCATTTCTTTAATTTCTCCTTCTACCCATTACCTCAACATCTCCCACTGACACCTCACATCTTTCTACTGTGACCACTTCCTCAAAAAGTATTCAGTGACCTGGAGAGTGTTCTCACTTACTCCAGCATTTAACACTGCTGTGGCCTTTCAATCCACTTTCTTAGGACCAGAGGTGCTATTATCTCATGCTTCTCTTATTTTTATCTTTTTTAAGCTTTCTTTACTGTCTCCTTTCTCTCATTGTTTAAACTTCATGCTCACTAGAGCTTCATCTTCTATTCTTGCTCCATTCTGTCTCTGAAATACTTTCATACAGATAGTATCACTCATTCCTAGCTCCAGTTCCCCAAACATATTTAATAAAAAATGTGATTAAATTTCTAAGCAAATTCTCTATAATGAATAGTTGCAGGCTAAAACTTAGAAAAAACAAGGTGAACAATAATAAACAACAATGTTCTGAACAAGCAGTAGAGGGTTATATACAAATTAAGGCAGGTTTCCATGAATACTTCTTGAAATGCTTGAACTAATTCCTCATTAATTTTAACTGACAGCTTGTACAAAAATGGGTCAAAGACTAAAAATCACTCACAAGTTTTATATCTGTGGTTAACCTATATTAATTTTGTCTAAAACTTCAATTCTAGCTATCTAGAAACTGTATTATTACATAAGTATAGCAGTAAGAAGTTAAAGTGGAATCATACCAATCACAAGTTATTGTATAAGTCGGGAAGTAACATACAAAATAAATTCAAATTCCTTGACAGAGCTTTGTAAAGATGTACCTACAGTGCCATAATTTAGAGAATCACAGCTCAAAATTATCAGAGAAAACTGTCTAATAAGGTTTTGTGTTCTTTTCAAAACCATTATCAGGAAACTGACTTGTGCCACTGAGACCTTCAGCTTAGATAGAAAAAGGTAGTTACACACATTTATATCCATACAACAAACTACTCATGTGCCCTATACAGTAAACAATTACAGATATGAGAAGGCTGGTTTACCCCCAAAAAGTGTGAACAAAGCTCCACTTTTACAACTCTCTGCAACAGATAAGAGCCACAGTACATAGTGATAAAACTCCAAATACCTGACTTACAGCCCACCTTTTCATAATGGGAGAAAATGTGACATCTGGTTATTGCCTAACAAACTGCACATTCAAATACAGTAAACTCTGTAACATTTAACAAAATCCTACAATGCTTTCCCCATTTCCCCACGTACTGCAATTAGCTATAAGAAAAAAGATGATGCCAACTCCCAAATACCACTGTCAAAGCCAAGCTGGTGAAACAAGTCAGTCACCATCCTTCAGGGTGCGTGGCAGGCAAAGGCATGGAAGAGATAACAATAGAAGAGCTCTCAGCAGAAAAGACACCCATATTTTAAGAAAAAGAAAATGGAAGTGATTTAACATCTTCTACATCAAAGAAGGTGAAGATACAATCAGTCTAAGAAGAGACCCAGGAACTACTCAAATTTTCGATAGTTGGTGGCAGCTGAACACTATCAGCTGTCATATTCTTAAGTTCTTCAGCATTCCCCTTTTCCCCACAAAACCCTTCAACACTAAAGGCTGTAAGTGACAGAGGAAACAGAACACAAGATGAAGGGAAATGGCTGATGGAACATCAGAACACAAGAGCAGCTGCAACCACGTTTTTGAAGACCAGTTATCAAAGTACAGCTCTAAAGATCTGAATCAGACACCTTTCACATCCATATAAATCTCTATCTGCATCCCTTTTGTTTAATTCTCTTAAATTACCATATAAATAACCCAGGCTTATTACCTGGAACGCACCATAAATATAAATATATTAATATATACGAATACACAAACGTATATAAACACTATGCCTAATCTATTCCACTCTACCTCTAGGTGAAAGGCGTATCTGGCAGATTTTATGGGAGGTGGAAAGAGGAGAATGGAATGTCATGGGGGACTGGAGAGTGAGAAATACGTGCAAACACTGTTGCGACAGACACTGGAGACGCCACTGCCCTCATCACTCTTGTAAATTCTCTTATGTATTACACGCTTGCCTTTTACCCATCCCTCCTCCTTCCTCAACAATACACACACGTGTCGTAACGGTTACGACGTAACCGACCCGCACCATTACCTTTTCCAGACTCCACTCTCCCAACCTCACTAACCACCCACGAAGACATAACATTAAGAGCAGAAACTGCTGCCACCGCACCCTCCTATCTCAGTGTTTCTAGCACAGCGCGGCGAGCCCTCGCTGAAAGGTAGCTCAGTCCATACGTACGTCGACACGCGCGCACACACGCACACAGGCGCGCATGCCGCGTGTGGCGCAAGGAAGGGCACCGGTAGACGCACCTGGAGGCCGAGTGTCCAGCGCTGCCGCCCCCCTGGTCCCTGTCACTGAGCGCAGCTGTGTAAATCCTCCGGTAGCGGTCGGCCAGGGCCCGGCCTGACAGCAGCAGCTGGTAGTGACCCCGGGAGTCCGCGGCAGGCAGCCCCAGCCCCAGCCCCAGCCCCGCGGCTGCCACGGAGCCCTCAGGAGCCGGCATGAACAGCGCCCCCGGCGCCGGGAAGGAAGAGATGGTGGCGGCTGGGAAGAATCCGTCCCCGCCGGGCCCCGAGGAGGAGGCGGCGGGGGAGGCATTAGCTGCGCACATCATCATCCTCGCCGCCGCCGCCGCTGCCTGGTGCCCGCAGGCCAACAGGCAGACACGCGCGCGCTCACACACAGACAGCCCTTTTCCAACGACGGCGGCTCCGGCGGTGGCCTCTCGCTCCAGCAGTCGGGAGACTACAAAGACAGCGACGACCTTCTCCGCCTCCTCCTTCTTCTTTTCCTCCTCCCTCCCGTACCACCCTCGCCGCTACTGGGGCCGCTCATCTAACACCGCCACCTCGGAAGTCTGAGGAGGAGGCGGTGCCGCCGCTGCTGCTGCCGCCGCCGCCGCTCTCACCACCCGGACTACCCGCAGTGGGAAGCTGCTGGCTGCACTGGGCATGCGCCACTCCGTGCACATGCTCAGTAACTCCAGCCTGTCTCGCTCCCCACCCCCTCCCCGCCGCCACTCCCTCAGCTTCAGGGCTTTGGGTGTGGGGCGGTGGAGCCAAACGGCATCAGAAAGAAATCCACTTCTCCGGGTTTTACTTGCAGCCTGAGGAAGAGTAAGGAAAGTGCTAGGCGTGCTGTTAACTACAGGCATTCGGCTTCAGGTAATGGGTTCCCTTCAGGTGGAAGAACTGGGATCTGAAAGGAGAGGCAATGTGCCAACCCTCAGAATATGAGTGTTACGTACTCGTACTCCTGCTGCCTCTCCCCAAAGTGTGTGCTGCCAACATGAAGATTCACCATGAACAGTGCTGGTTAATTCAAAATTCAAGGCATAGAAGACCAGCCAAATTAGAAGTCCTTTGGCAATCTTATTTTGGAGTTTTTGTCCTTAGGATTTAATTCTCTTTAAAATAACTTTTACTTACAAAAGACAAGTTAATAAATTCGTGCATTTTTTTTCTCTATAAAGGTATAGTTCACAGTTATTAAAGTATTCACAAGCCAGTTATTCCTAAATTCTTGTTCTCAACATTTACATCAGAGCCAAATCTTAACACAATTATACTTTTCTTAAATACTGTTTTATGGAGTCCACACTCATCCTAAAAGTGCATTCTTATCTATTGAGGGTTTTCACTTAGTGGCTTATCTTTTTCTGTCCAGACTTGTATTACTGAAGATAATTCTGGAATATGGCCTAAACTTATAATTGTTACTATGTCTGTATAATATTTGGAAATGTCATATCTTTCAAAGATATTATCATTGTTATCTATAAAATGTAACATTTTCTGAGTCCTCTATTCCAAGCTATTCTACTAACCCCTTTTAAGTAAATGTTCTAGAAATATATTTGTCAACGCACCCTGATTTCTAGTATTATTCTTTTGACTCTCAATTTGAGGAGTATAAATTTATGCTCCTGACAAAATCATTAAGTCCTGTCCTCCCAATACTTACTAGCTCTTATGTCTGTGGCTCTTCTTTAAATATCCTTCCCTTAAAAAAAAAAAAAAAAAAAAAAAAGGAGTGGGAAAGTACATTAATTCTAGTTGAAGAGGAGGAGGAAGTAGTGAAGGAATACATTTATCTGGGGCTTTAAATGATAGATGTCATTTTGATTTTTTTAAAAAGCCAGAAATGAGATCATGAAAACATAGGGACAAAGGGCAAGCATACATCATAATATTTTTGTATAGTGAGTAGCCTGTTAAACAATTTTTGTCTTGTTTTTTCAACTATCTTATAAACTTCTTCAGAGCTTCTCTCATTTATCTTTGTGTCTTCCTCAGCCCCTAGTTTAGAACCTTGTGCATAGATAGTATCCAATAAGTATTTGTTAGGCTAATACCTATTCTGGAGTTTCAGCAGTTTCAAGCTCAATGTTGAACAGAAAGCCCCCTTCCCCAACCCTGGGGTGAGATCCAAGACACAGGTATAGAGGCAACTAAAGGTTAGTGGATTTAAATGTCTGAACATGTAGGAGCTGGTATAAGGGCTCATTACCGTAGCAGAAGTGAAGGAGGTAGCCAAAGGCTCTGACAGTCCAACTCTGCTACTCCTATGTCTTTGGGCAAGTTTCGACCTCTAAATAATAATCAAAATAATACTACATGAGATTATGGGAGGACTTCAAGCATCTGGGATGTTTACCTCAGCACATAGCTTTTCACAAGTGGTAGCACACAAAATGAAACATTTAGAATTTTTTCCATAAGGATGAGTATGTTGTCTGTGTCCCACATTGATATTCCCAGATCCTAACACAGGCTCTAGCCCTAAGCAGGAGGGAAATATGTGTATATTGGTTGGTTGGATGGATGGATGGATGGATGGACGGACAGATGGATGCACAGATGGATGCACAGAAAAACATTTCCAGGTTAGGCTTAGGTGGTGGCATGTGCAGTCATTGTCCATTGACAGTTTCTAGTGGGGACTGACCGAAGTGGCTGCACTGGCCTCGAGTTTTTCTCATTTCTTCCTGAATTTCACCATACCCTTCAGTCCCAAACAGGCCTTTTCCTGAGCCTTTGGGTACACACAAAACCCGGTAACTGGATAATTTCCTAAGGAACTCGTTGTCACCCAGCGGTGCAACTAGGCGTGCGCAGAATTGAACACAAGCTTGCTTAGGTATTATACTGAGGGTGACATTTCTGTTGCGGTTGGCAGCGTTTCCTTTCGCAGTAGCGACAGCGGCAGCTCTACTCTAAATTGATAGCCAATGCAGCATTTTCTTTCCTCCTCCTCTTCCTGGCTCCGCACTGTGCACTACCCTGTCACTGCAACTGCTGCAGCTACTGCCTTGGCAGCTGGGCACCTTGGAACGCTCCCCTGGGGTGGCAGGGAATGGGGCGCTGGCCGGGAAGGAAAGGACGATTGGAGTCACCCTTATTTCCACTGTCAAGAGGACGTGAAGGGGAGGGTGGTCCCCAAGGCAAGTCTCAAGGGTCACCTGAACCGTCATCCTGAGGAAGGAAGATGTAGGTTTCTCAAAATGTGCAAAGCCAGCGTCCCTCCCACCAATTCTGCTCACCCTACTACTCTTTGCCTTTCGCTGCTGTGTTCTGGTGTGTGTGTGTGTAGGGGGCAGGTTATTTAAGGAAATGTGCATAATGAAAGAACATAGAGGGCTTTACTTTTGTTGTTTTGTTTTGTTTTTAGTCCCACTGAGTGTGGCTTCTGTACTTTCCGCGCTGCCATCTTAGCTTTATCTTCTGGCTAGGCTGAGCGTGTGTGTGCATTTGTGTTTGGAGGGAAGACTAGCGGCGTGGGGGAGAGTGGAAGGAGCCATTGAGCGGGTCGGGTGTTAGAATTCCCTAGACAGGAGTTCAGGGCACAGTCGCCCTCAAAAAAAAAATAACATTGAACTAAGTAAGGCAAATCCAGATTTTAACCACTTTATTAGTGAAACACGTGTGTAGTATTTTGTAGTCTTCGTGGTTGATAATATGCTCATTTCTCAAAAGCATCTCTCTTGTTAATGATCATATAAAACTATGGCTTTATCTGTCATCGATATGGGCACAGATTTTGTCAGTCTTTACCTTGGAAATTCCAAACATAAAACTATAATGTTCTAAACTACAGATTTAAATATTTTGTACTCTTTCTTTAAGGGTATTTTTTTTTAAAAAGGCTCTGAGCACTGATGTATTCAAAAAACACCGCAGAAACCATAAACTATGTAAGAGAACAATTATTGATGTTGTTAGTTTCATTTTAAAGGTTAATATTGTACAAATGCTTCAAGAATACAAACACAGGAAGCATGTATATTATCAGGAACATCTAGACTGCTGAAAATGCTGTGGTCAAGAGTCTTGAGTTTGTTTCCCCAATTTGTACAATGATGTGTTGGAGCATTTAAAAACAAATTTGGTAGCTGAAAGCATTTTAAAACAAGCTTGAGGCCCTGGCTGGTTGGCTAAGTGGTAGAGCATCGGCCTGGCGTGCGGGAATCCCGGGTTCGATTCCCCGCCAGGGCACACAAGAGAAGCGCCCATCTGCTTCTCCACACCCTCCCCCTCTCCTTTCTCTCTGTCTCTCTCTTCCCCTCCCGTAGCCAAGGCTCCACTGGAGCAAAGTTTGCCCTGGCGCTGAGGATGGTTCTGTGGCCTCTGCCTCAGGCGCTAGCTTGGCTCTGATTGCGGCAGAGCGAAGCCCCAAGATGGGCAGAGCATCGCCCCCTAGTGGGCGTGCCGGGTGGATCCCTGTCCGGCGCATGCAGAGTCTGTCTGACTGCCTCCTCGTTTTTGGCTTCGTAAATAAATAAATAAATAAATAAACAAACAAACAAGCTTGATAGCTGAGAACACGTGGGAAGAAAAAAATACTCAGGATTGAAGAGTGAAGATCCTTCACTCTTTAAATTTTGCTTTTTAAGGACCACAGATTTCTGGATTCTTGACAAATATGACCATATAGCACTTTAAAATAAAATATATTTTATATGATCAACTTAATACTCCAAACTGACCAGAAAATTCAACATAACAATTGAAATTCTTTTAAACATAATTTACATGTTGGCTCCTTTAGATATCTTGACTCTTGCTTTAAACAACTGCATTTTTAGAGCCTTGGAAGATTCAGTAATTTGTGTATGGAGAGTTAATGCTTTTTTGTTTTTGATATTAGTTTTTAAAGTTATAAATATATACAAATTATATATTTAAATTTTCTTACAAGTAAAAAATTGAGATTCTAGGTTGGCTGACTTATATATGGACATTTTTGTCCCTGAAAAATTATGCTAAAATATTTATTAGTAGGTGAGATATTCTTTGAAATATGAGAATTTGCTAATATATATTTGAATACAAGTCACATTTTTTAAAAAACCTCATGGATGTGATGCATTTTAGACCAAACAATGCTTTCGCAATTCATATAGAAAGACATATCAAGTGTAACTCTTTAAAAGAGAGAAATGTAAAAACCACACCATTATTTTCCTTAAATGGAAAGTGGGGAGTCAGAATGACAGGCTCCAACATGCACCCCAACTGGGACCCACCTGGAAAGCCCCCTACAGGGTGAGGCTTTGCCCATCTGGGGTAGCTGCTCCTTTGCTCAGCAACTGAGCTATTTTAGCTCCTGAGGCTACAGAGCCATCCTCAGCGCCCAGGGCCAGTTTGCTCCAGTGGAGCCATGGCTGCAGGAGGAGAAGAGAGAGAGAGAAAGAGAGAGATAAGGAAGAGAGGGAGGAGTGGAGAAGCAGATGGTTGCTTCTCCTGTGTGCCCTGACCAGGAATCGAACCTGTGATGTCCATATGCTAGGCCCATGCTCTACCACTGAGCCAACCTGCCAGGGCCAGAACCATACCATTTTAATCTTGAAAACTTTAGCATAGTTTCAATATAGTGAGTTTTTGGAATTTTAACTGATACCTACAATTTGACATATAATAGTCAAAATAGATGCTAGTTTCTTCTCAAGTGGCTGGTGGCTATGGTACACTTCTAGGATCAGAAATTATCAATCATCCATGGCTCACATTCTCTATTTATGATTAACATCAAAATCTTAGTCTCACCTAGTTCAACTTCTTGTTTTGATCAATATTTTTACTTTTATATTTTGAAAGTAAAAAGTCAATTTACTAGTTCTTCATAAGTAATTCTCTTAAAAATATATAGTTTGCCTCTCCCCCACTTTGTTTTTAAAATTGTCATGTATGTTAATTTACATGTTGGCTCCTTTAGATATCTCGACTCTTGCTTTAAACAACTGCATTTTTAGAGCCTTGGAAGATTCGGTAATTTATAAGTATGGAGAGTTAATACATGCTCCTAACTGGGGCGGAAACTTTTAAAAGTTTTTAGAACATATAATTTCAGAAAAATAGTTATATTTTTTCTAAATCAATGTGTATAAGTGACAGCATTTCTTTAATATAGACAGAATAATTTTATCTGTATGACGGCAAATGTTGGGAACTGGGTTATTTATGTGGGAAAGACAACACTGCTTCCAGGGGAAAACTGCGGCTTCCCTACAGGTAATCTTCAAGTCCATCTCTACGTGGGGGCGGGATGGTATGCCAATAATTTGTTTGTGTGCTTCTGAGTGCGGTCCTCTCCATTTCTCTGCTCTGCTCTGTATAGCAGGGCAATGACCCTGCAAACTACGTTCTCCAGGCTCCTTTGCCTGCTAAATTCAAGTTAGTTTTAACCTGTGGGGTAAGATGGGGGATTCAAAGTGGGAAGGGAGAAACCTGCCCCCAGCCTTGCCTCTTATCTGCTTCTGCTTTGGACAGTAGCTCCTCTGTCATTCCATTCCAGCTTCTGCTGGGCAGTTTCTCCCACCATGATCCAGCTCCAGCCAGGTAAACTCTGATGTGTTCTAACTGGACAGTCCCACCTTCTGGAATCTGGTAACAGCATTGCCTCCTTCGGTCTCTTCAGCTCTAGGGATTGGAGTGGCTTCCTCAAGATGTCTCTGCACCTTGTTTGCCTTCTCAGCTCCTTTCATATCATTGCAATTAGTTCCCCATATGTATCCAATTCCCTCGCTTAATGACCTGGCTTGCACGTGTCTGTTTCCTGTTTGGATCCTGAATGATACAGATAGTCTTCCGTCCAAACAATAGACCTGATTTGACGTTTCAGCCAAATGATAGTACCCATCATCTTTCATCTGGCCTTTAAAGTTTATGGATCTGACCTCAACCAGAAAAACAGAAAACTGCTTTGAAGGCAATATTGATCTACTCACCTACACCTATTCCAAATTCCCTTCTTTCTTGCCTCCCTCTACTATAAAGAAAAAAAGAGAAAGAAATATTCTCTCTGTGAGCCTCTCCTATATCTAGGGTTGGCTTTGGGACATAATTCAGGCCAGCAAGATGAAAGAAAATCTGCTGTTACTACTTCTGTCTCCCTTTATTTCTTAAAAATGGACAGGACAGGATGGATGATGTTTGTGGCCATGAGACGAAGGTCTGAGATAAAGGCCCAGAGCATCACAGACTTAGCCTTGATGCTGTAGGGCCATTAAGCAGCCTCAAACTTATTTTTATGCAAGATGAAAACAAACTCAAAATTGTCTCAGTGACTGTTATCAAAATATTCTGTTACTTGTAGCTAAAAATGTTCTTATTGGGTATGCCAACCCCAGCATCTTGTCAAAAAACAACAACAAAAAAAAAAAAACTCTCTAGTTTCTCTCAGTAGTCTGAAAAAAAATAAAGAAAAATATTTATGGAAAATAATTAAAATCCATTCTTTTTCCTAGAGCCTACATTTTCTTAATTTATTCAAGTCAACCATCAAAAAATTCACTAAATTTGAGTTTATATCATGCCTTTGAGTTTATTAAAGGTTTCTATAGTGATATGTCTCCCTTTTATGTCCGAGGACTTATTCCCCCGGCTGCTGGGAGTTTCAACTGCTGGCTGCTCACAGCTGTGCCCCTTCCCATAAATTGATCTGGATCTTAGAGCTGTCTCACCCAAATTTCTAACCTTCTCCAGGGGAAGCCAACGTGAGATAATAGTCCATGTTGTAGACAAAGGCCTGGCCCTCTGACCTTAATTCAAGATGACTCAGAAGAGTCTTCTAAGCTCTAGAACTCCACATGAAATTAGCTCAGGCCTTTTTTGCAACTGCATTGTCATTCAATTTTTCTTTTCCTCTTGACTGATCCTGCTTTTCTAACTCATTCACAGGCAGTATTATTGAAAGCACTATGCCCTGGCTAGTTGGCTCAGTAGTAGAGCATCAGCCCAGCGTGTGGATGTCCTGGGTTCAATTCCCAGTCAGGGCACACAGAAGAAGTGACCATTTGCTTCTCCACCCCCCCCTTCTCTTCCTGGAGCCATGGCTCAGTTGGTTCCAGCACATCAGTCCCGGGCACTGAAGATGGTTCCATGGAGCCTCCACCTCAGGTGCTAAAAATACCTTAACTGCAAGCATGGCCCCAGATGAGGGTTGCCTGGTGGATCCCAGTCAGGGCACATGCAGGTGTCTGTCTCTCTATCTCCCCTCGTCTCACTTGAAAAAGAAGAAAAAAGAAAACACTCTACAATAAACTGCCTGCATGCAAGTCTCCTTCTCTGAGTCTGTTTACCAGGGAACCTGCTTTAAGTTAGTTGGTATGGGGAGCAGTCTGAAGAAGTAGACTCTAAAACGGGATTTTGAGGCTGGATCATCCATTGGTCGGGTAGCCCAAAGGACCCAATATGTGATAGACAGTTTCTTTTTTTTTTAAGATTTTTAAAATTTTTTATTTATTTATTTATTTTAGAGAGGAGAGAGAGAATGAGAGAGAGAGAGACAGAGAGAGAAAGGGGGGAGGAGCAGGAAGCATCAACTCCCATATATGCCATGACCAGGCAAGCCCAGGGTTTTGAACTGGTGACCTCAGTGTTCCAGGTCAATGCTTTATCCACTGCACCACCACAGGTCAGGCAAATAGACAGTTTCTAAGGTGACCAATCCCATGATATCTCTCTCCTAATATCCCTACCCTTGTATAAATTTCTCCCTGCAGGTTAGGAGGACCTGCAATTTCCTCCTAACCAAAAGAATATGGCAAAAGTGACAGATTAGACATATGTGATTAAGTCACATAGTATTATCACTCCCATCTTGCTGGGACCTCTCTCCCTTACTGACTTTAAAGAAGAAAGCTGCCAGGTTGTGAGCCACCACATAGAAAGGTACATATGGCAAGGAGCTGATGGTAGCCTATGACCAACAACCAACAAGGACTGAATCCCTCAGCCTGACAAGGAACTAAATTCTACCAAAATCCATATATGTTTGGAAGTGGTTCCTTTCCCAGTTGAGTGTCAGATCCAGCTGACACCTTGTTTGCAGCCTTGCAGAGGACAGAGCTAAGCTGTCCCCATTCTTCTAATGCACAGAATCTGTCAGCTAATAAATGTGTGTCATATTAAGCCACTAAGGTTGTGATAATATTGTTGTGTAGAAATAGAAAACTAATGGACTATCATTGATGATAAATAGTACCTTGATAGCCCTGGTGTGTGATGGGTGGAATTGTGCAATTGCTGAAATTTCACTGGAAGTGAACTGAGATGCTATACTTGTAAATGGGAATGCACTTGCAAACTTTTGAAAGATTCAAGGTAAGTGTTCATTATAAAAACATTGAAATAGATTTCTCTGGCTGAGTGCCGAAAATACACTGAAGAAAGACGATGAAATGCTGAAAGTTAGCATTGCAGTGATCTGAGGTGTGCCAGACATGTATCTTCTTATACAGTACAGAGTAAGTTGTCACACTTTGCTCTTCCTACCACAAAGGAAGGACAGTACCTGCTAGGCTTCTCTGGGTGCTACGGGCATAATATTTACTGGATAGTATTGCTGTGACACATTTCCAGAGTCACAACAGATGGCTGCCAACTTTAAGTGGTGCCCAGAGCAGGAACGGATTCTGTGTTATCCCTTTAAGTTTGGGGCAAGCAATTCTGCCCCAAATTAGACCATACAACACAACAGAACCTATGCCGTTAGATGTATCAGAGGTGGGGAAAGAAGCTGTGGAATGAGTGGGAAGTTTCAACGGGAAAATCACAGAGAAAAATGCAAGGGTCCTGGAGCAAGGCAAAAAAAATGTTTAGCAACATAATAATAATAATACACTTTGAAAAATGACTCCTGGAAGGCTATATGAGCCTTGGTACAGAGTACCTCACCATGAGATGTCAGGTGATAATAACTACCCGCCAGAAGCTAAGTTCTGTCAGACTCACCAAATCATAAGGTCTGGTGGGCCCAGAAAAAAACCCTGCTAGAATGGTAAGATGGAGGTAATATACCCAGGATTGGGCATGAGCAGGACCCAAGTACCAGTAAGATGCATGAATATGGGGACAGAGTTCTATGTCCTTAACCACTCTTGCACTGGTACCTGATCAAATGCATGCCTGCGTGGAATTGGGGAGTCCCTTATGATTGGCTAGTAGAGGAGAAAAAAAGCTGAGTTTGCATCAGCCAAGGTTGAATTGGTAAGGTAGGTACAAACTGAAATGAGCTGCTGCTGCTGCACACTGATCTGATAGTGACGAGGCAGAATCCTCCCAGTGGTTCAAACTTCACGTGTTACACATGGTCATACATTTACACATAATGAGAAGTGGCCTGAAGTAAGAATACATAAGATGCATGGGTAGTGGAATATGGCCTGGCTGTTTGGGAGGGGCCTGGAAGTATTATAGAAAGGTTGGATAAATGGGGAAAAGGAGGTCTGTGGAAGAGGCATGTAAATGGACCTATGGGAGAGGGCAAGAAGTGTAACTATCTTTGACTCACTGGTGATGTCCATCAGGTAACATCCCACCTTGGAAGAGATAATAAAGGACCACATAGACTTGATGACTCCACCAGTTGGTATCAGCTAGACCAGGGGTCCCCAAACTTTTTACATAGGGGGCAAGTTCACTGTCCCTCAGACCGTTGGAGGGCCGGACTATAAAAAAAAAAAACTATGAATAAATCCCTATGCACACTGCATGTATCTTATTTTAAAGTAAAAAAAAAAAAAAAAAAACGGGAACAAATACAATATTTAAAATAAAGTCCAAGTAAATTTAAATCAACAAACTGACCAGTATTTCAATAGAAACTATGCTCCTCTCACTGACCACCAATGAAAGAGGTGCCCCTTCCAGAAGTGCGGCGGGGGCCGGATAGATGGCCTCAGGGGGCCGCATATGGCCCGCGGGCCGTAGTTTGGGGACCCCCGAGCTAGACTCTGCTACCTACTCAGGGCACAGAGAGCCCATCCACAGAGCAGCCATGGTGCAGAGATGGAGGATATGCCTGTGGCAAGGATGGAAATTATGTATGGAACTGAACAAAGGGGGCTCCCATTTCACAGTGCTGATGTAGCTACTGCTACTGCCAAATGTACAACATGGCAGTATAAGAGACCAACACTAAGCCCCCAATATAGCACAGTCCCTAAGGAGACCAACCAGCCACCTGATAGTTTATTTATATTGTACTCTGATGGATCAGCACTTCAGCTTGGCTGGAATTGATACATATTCTGCTATGGATTTGCCATTTTTGCCCACATTGGCCAGAATGATGATCTGAAGGCTTACAGCATTTTGTTTCAGATCTGTACGGATCCTGAAAAGCACTGTCTCAGACTGAGGGGCCCACTCTATGAATGAGGTGCGCTAGTGGGTATATGTCTGTGGTACACTAAATAATGACCCCCTCCAAAGTTATCCACATTGTAATCCTCAGGACTCTATTACCTTATGTGGCAAAAGGGGCTTTGCAGTTGTGATTAAGTTAAAGATCTTGAGATGGGGAGATTATCTTTGATTATCCATGTAGGCGCAATGTAATCACAAGGGTCTATATAAGAATGGGTAAGGAGCCTGACCTGTGGTGGCACAGTAGATAAAGCATTGACTTGCAACACTGAGGTTGCCAGTTCAAAACCCTGGGCTTGCCTGGTCAAGGCACATATGAGGGTTGATGCTTCCTGCTCCTCCCCTCCTTCGCTCTCTCTCCTCTGTAAAAAAAAAAAAAAAAAAGAAGAAAATCTTAAAAAAAAAAACCACTAATGGGAAATAATAATTAAAAAAAAAAAGAGTGGGTCAGAGTGAGAGCAGGCAATGTAACAGTGGAAGCAGAGTTAGCAAAGATGTGATAGAACCAGAGAAGAGATTTGAAGATGCAGTGCTACTGGCTTTGATGGTGGAGGAGAAGCCATGAGCCAAGTAACACAGGAGGCCTCTAAGAGCCGGCAAAGATCTTCCCTAGAACCTCCTAAAGAAATATAGCCATGCTAACATCTTGATTTTATGACTCCTGACCACCAGAAATGTAAGTTAGTGAATTTGGTTTCTTTTAACCCAGTAAATTTGTTATAGCAGCAAAAGCAAATTAATACTGTCCATTGAATGCACTTATTCTATCACATAAAATGCCACTCAGAACCTGCTGTTGATAGAATTGCTGATCCAATCAGGGCACAAGCTATACATAATATACTTTAAATTAACACCTGGGGCCCTAATCAGTAGAACATATGAGTCTTAAGAACCCAGAGTGGAAATGGAGGTAGCCCTACTCCCAGTGACCCCTTGAAGAATATGTGCCTTCTGTCCTGCTCAGGTTCTGTAGCTCTAGGGCTCCTGGGTCCCAAATTTCTAATGCTTTCACCAAAGAGCATGGTAAGAACCCTGTTGGACTTTAAATTATGGTTGCTCTGATTTACTTCAGGCTCCTCAATCCAAGAGAGACCAGCAGGTCAAGAAAGCAGCCCCTATATTGACAGGAGTAACTGACCCCTGTCATCACAAGTAGACAGGGTTGCTCTTATATATGGGAGCAGGGAAGATTATATATAGCACTTAGGTGAGCCATGGGTGTGTCTCTTAGTATTCCTTACACAATTTTGATGTTAAATGAACAAGTACAATCCCCATGACTTTACTCAGAGCTCTCAGGGATGAGGGTGTGGTTGACCCTACGAGGTATACCAGCTACACTAGCGAAGGTTCTAGTTGAGATGATGGCAATCTAGGACAGGTATGGAGAAAGACTAGTATCAATGTTAGTTGTAGCATTGAAACCAACTGTAGCAACAAGGTCTGTGTTTCATCCCACTTATCTTCCTCTTTTAGGTTTCTGCAGAAAAAAAAAGACTCAGAAAAAGTTCACGTCCTTGATGTGACGTGAACTCTAAAGAAGCAAATGAATCTGCCCAATGCTATGGGTGGATTGCAATGGATATTATAATTACTGCCCCAATTATTACCTTTTGGGGATTGAGTCAGTTATCTCCCATTGGTCAGAAGTGTTGGCTGCTGACAGCTCACAGCTGAGCCCTCCTCTGAGCTCTGTCCTCAGGAGAAGGTTGCTGCCTGAACCACGGTTATATCTCCCTTATGAGGTGCACTTTGCTTCAATGACTTAACATTACCATGGTACAGAGGCCTACTCCTGTTGCCTTAATTTGGGTAGAACTCAAAGGGTCATCACAAGTCCAGAGCTCTCTGTGGGTTTGCCTGATGCTTCTCTTTTTAACTGACCCTCAGTTCAACTTCTCGCTAAACCTACCTAAACCTGCTTCCCTGACTTTTCAGGTTTTGCTCCTAAGTGTACTCCCTTGTAAACTTCCTGCATGCAAGTTTTTGTTTCAGAGCTGATTTCCTTGGGAAGGTAAACTAAGACAATCACTGTGATTAAAAGATATAAAATTTGTCACTGAATTTGCTTGAAATAATGACATTATTCATGACATACCATGTTCCAAATTTTATCTAGCAATACAATACTCAGAAAAACATAACTTTTCCTAAAACCTGTTATTTTTCATAATTAATTATGATTCTATTTACATTTAGCTACTGAAAAACAGTACATTTGCTGTAGTCCTTTCTCCTCCAAGTTCTGAAAAAAATTTGTCAAAATGTTTGTAGCAAATGGAAGCGAAAACTCATCTTCATTACAATAATGGCTGAAAGGACAGGAGCTAATGTAAAGTCAAAGAAACTCTGTTCTCTGAACCCCAGACGTTAGTTTTAGCAGGGCAGTCCTCCTTAAGCAATAGGGAAGAGATGGTGTGCTCACTGAAGGTACCTAACTCTCAACTGGATGAAAGGAAGACTTTAGGGGCTAGGGCAGTGGTTCTCAAAGTGTGTGCCCTAGAAGATTTCCAGGTGCACCCTATGGTATTCCAGAGAAATATGTGCCTATTGGGGACCAAAAAACCAACAGGGTTTTTGGAGTTTAGATTTAAGGGAGACAGAGATGTGGGGGATTGGCTATAAACTGACAGTCTGCCCAACTCCTCACCTCACTTGCCTGATTAGGTTGCAAAAAGGCTGTTAAGCTGTGGTGCTGGATTGTTTACACTACCCTCCATGTTCCCTGGAAAGACTGGAGGCAAGTTTCTTTGTTTGGTATAAAGTTAAGATGATATGTATGGTGGGGGTTTTCTGCACTCAACACACAAGAGTAAAAAGAGAGGAATTCTTCAATATATTGATGAGGAAATGAGACTTTGCCTTTCAAATATTAATATATGCCCAAACATTGAAAAAATTGCTAGGACACATCAGGCTCATGTTTCTCATAAACACAAGAATGAAAAAACACATTCGCACCAGGACTTGCCAAATTTCTAGGGCACACATGATTTCCGGCCAGGGCACACAGGAGAAATGCCCATCTGCTTCTCCACCTTTCCCCCTCTCCTTTTTTTCTATCTCTCTCTTCCCCTCCCACAGCCATGAAGGCTCCATTGGAGCAAAGTTGGCCCTGGCGCTGAGGACAGCTCTATGACCTACACCTCAGGCACTAGAATGGCTCCGACTGCAACGGAGCAATGCCCCAGATGGGCAGAGCATCGCCCCCTGGTGGGCATGCCAGGTGGGTCCTGGTCAGGCTCATGCGGGAGTCTGTCTCTCTGCCTCCCTGCTTCTCATTTCAGAAAAATACAAAAAAGTAAAAAATAATACTATTTATTTATTTGTTTTAGATATTTTTTTTTAGAGAGAGGAGAGAGAGAAAGAGAGAGACATGAGGAGGAGCAGAAAGCATCAACTCCCATATATGCCTTGACCAGGAGAGCCCAGGGTTTTGAATCAGTAACCTCAGCATTCCAAGTCAATGCTTTATCTACTGCACCACCACAGGTCAGGCAAATACAGAGTATTTATTTTTAAAACTGCTTTTTCTCCCAGAGAAATAGTTTTTGTTACTTCCTAATTTGGACTAGATTAATAAGAATGTCCATATATGTGTAATATAACATTTTATTGGTGTACCTTAATATGACTCATTTCTTGATTTATCTACTACACAATCATATTTTTGGAATAAGATTGAAATTATACATAACTATTTTAGATTTCTGATATTGCAAAGTGCTTTCCTTCATATTAAGAAATACTCAAGAAAAAAATCATTATACTTTTTAGTGAAGTCAGCCTATGTACAAATGTGCTTATTCTATAGCTTTCCTTAAAGTATCAATTTGGATAAATACTGTATTTGGAATATACTTATTACACGAAACTAAATTCTATAGAGGTGTTAAGTACTGATAACCTGTTCCTGTGACCTCCTACTGCTTATACAAGTACAACACATTATATTTAAGGTTATCTTTTCTAATATTTACATTTTTATACTAAAATATTTAAATGGGTCATTGAATATTAAATCACCTGCATTTACTATAATCTGATTTTTTTTTTTTTTTTTTGTATTTTTCTGAAGTTGGAAACAGGGAGGCAGTCAGACAGACTCCTGCATGTGCCTGACCGGGATTCACCCAGCACGCCCACCAGGGGGCGGTGCTCTGCCCATCTGGGGCATTGCTCTGTTGCAACCAGAGCCATTCTAGTGCCTGAGGCAGAGGCCACAGAGCCATCCTCAGCGCCTGGGCCAACTTTGCTCCAATGGAGCCTCGGCTGCGGGAGGGGAAGAGAGAGACAGAGAGGAAGGAGAGGAGGAAGGGGAGAAACAGATGGGCACTTCTCCTGTGTGCCCTGGCCGGGAATCCAACCTGGGACTCCCGCATGCCAGGCCAACGCTCTACCACTGAGCCAACCGGCCAGGGCTATAATCTGATATTTTAATCAAGTAGAGAAAAAAAAGAAATAAATTCACTTAATATCCTTTGCTTTGGGATTTGAAAAATGCTACCTACCCTGGTTTGGTAGGCAGAGGCTACCTTCTCAGTTGTTGGATAGATGTTAACCTCTGGTTCTTGTAGACAGACACTACCCTCATAGTCTAGTAGAGAGGTAATATCCTCCTGACCCGGTAGACAGGTGCTACGCTCCTGGCTGGTTGACACGTTTTCCCCTTCTGGTCTGGTAGACACATGCTATTCCTTGTTTACAGATAGATGCTACTTTCCTGGTCTAGTAGACAGATGTGGTCCTTCTGGTCTGACAGAATAATAAAGAAGCAAAGTCTCAGACTAAAGTAGTCCTAAATCATCACTCAGCTTCTGCTCATCAAGCAGAGTAAATGATTCGCTGTTATTTACCCCTGGTGTAAGGCATGAATGGCCACTAAGAAGTATATCGTGAAATGGATGGGAGACATAATTACTTAACTAGTGTTGCCACAATAGGCTCTGGCGAACACTATCATTTTCCTTCTTAAGCTATTTTGACCAGGAACAAGAGCTATCCAGCTTCACATCAAGCTTTATCAACATTCTTAAGCTGAAGCTAGTGTGTGAAACCCATGAATCTTTGGCCACAGAGAAAATCCTCACTCTAACCCAACCACCGTGTCTACTTCAATTTTAGTCTAGGATCAGTTCTGGTTCTGCTGTGGCAAGGGAAAAATTAGTTTGGCTCCTTGTAAATGCAAATAGTAAGTAATTTAACTCTTAATTCAATACAGTATTGAAAACCATTACAGATATTTTCTTTGACACACTCATTTCCTTTGTCACCATTCTCCCTCCCCCACACACAAATCACAAAGTCTTTCTTAAGTGGATTACGAAGTAAACTTTACTTAATCTTTACACCAAGGAAAATATAACAAGAAAACCAAATACTAGTAAATTTTAGAAGTCAACACACCAATATTATTCATAATATTGATGCATAGTCTTTTTGAGTTAGTAGTGCATCTGATATTTTAAAATTTATTATTATTTCAAAGCAACATAAAGTTCTAAAAGTAAACATGGGCCTATTCTAAGGATGTTTACAAAATGCAAAAGAAAATTCATTGCCTCAAAGTGCACATATATGTGTGTACAATGTCTTGCCACAGGAATCCATTTGCTAGACACTATCACAGAACAGAACACCGCCCCTACATTGCTTTCTTCACTCTGATGTAAAAAGATAAAACTGTACAAAAGAAAGAATCAACTTCCTATCCTGTCCAAGGAAAATGCATCCCCCAATTCACAGTGTAGTATGAGACACATTTAAAAATAATAAACACATTAGTCAGTAATAGTATTACAATTTTAATATTCAAAATATTAAGGTTATTTTATGAATTTTTAACTTATTAGAGTATTAGTTTTATATAATTGCACATATCTGACAGCTATTGAATAAACTATGTAAAGCGCACTGCAATGATTCCATGCTCTATGTAATTAATGATAGAACAGTACAGTTCTAGAATGCCACAGTAACAGTCTTATATTACCAAGTAGGATCATGGTTTATCCCTATAAGTAAACTTACAATCCAAAATATTTCTGGGGTCACTGTACTGTTTAATTTATTACACTACTTAATACAGCTAATATTCCGAAAGAGGACAACCCTAGTTCATAAAGTGAAATAATTTGATTGGAAAGAAAAGGAAATAGAGGTTTAGCAAAATTTGGCAGAATTCATGAAAACATTTCATTTTATCCCCACTCCACTCTACACAGAAATCATTACTATGCCATCTTTTTCTTTATGACTATGATAAATTATTTGTCAAAAAGAATCTCAAGAGAGAGAAAAAGAAAGAAAAAGAAATAACCACAATTAGCTGATTCATCATTACAGTTTCCTTCCCAAGGGAGTGACCTTGGAAAGTAGTAACATTTAAACTTGGTTACTTACTCCCAGCTCTGGTAAATCTCCAGGTACACAAATAAGCATGCATGTATCCATAAATACATAGCTGAAGAAGAAGGAAAATAATTGGCTAAACTAAATTTTAGTTGATATTTGGATTTTTTTTTTAAGTGAGAGGAGGGGAGATAGTGAGACAAACTCCCTCATGTGCCCCAACCAGGATCCATCTGACAACCCCTTCCAGGACCAATGCTGTCAACTGAGCTCTCCTCAGCACCTGGGGCCAATGCTTGGACCAAGCAAGCCACTGGCTGTGAGAGGAGAAAAGGGAGAGACAGGGGAAAAGAAGACGAAAAAAAGCAGATGGGCGCTTCTCCTGTGTGCACTGACCAGAAATCGAACCTAGGACTTCCATACGCCGGGCTGATGCTCTATCCACTGAGCAAAACAGCTAGGGCCTGATATTTGGATTTAATACATGCCTCCAATTTTATAATTGTCTTGTATTTCATAGCTAGTCTTCTTTCTAAAATTTAGTTTCTCTAGCACTAAACTAATATTAATATCTTATATTTATATAGCATGCTATAATTTTAACTATAATTTCCAAAATAAAATTGCATAATGAAGTACTACCACTATATTCTAGAAGAGAAAACTAAGTCCAGAAAGGTTAAAAATTGTGCCCAATATCAAAAAATTAAAATAGAGCTGAGTATTATATTTTACTTTCCAAGATTTAGAATACAGTCCCTAAACCATATATGTATACAGCCTTTTTAACTGAATTTGAGGGAATATATATATATATATATATATATATATATATATATATATATATATAGTATTTTACTGAAGTTGAAAACAGGGAGGCAGTCAGACAGACTCCCAGCATGCACCCGACCGGGATCCACCCAGCATGCCCACCAGGGGGCGATGCTTTGCCCATCTGGGGCGTTGCTCTGTTGCAACCAGAGCCATTCTAGCGCCTGAGGCAGAGGCCATAGAGCCATCCTCAGCGCTCAGGCCAACTTTGCTACAATGCTGCGGGAGGGGAAGAGAGAGACAGAGAGGAAGGATAGGGGGAGGGGTGGAGAAGCAGATAGGTGCTTCTCCTGTGTATCCTGGCCAGGAATCGAACCCAGGACTCCTGCACACCAGGCCGACACTCTACCACTGAGCCAACCAGCCAGGGCCGAAGGAATATTTTTTAAAACAACTTGGTCACATTACTTAATCTTTCCATCCCTCAGTGTCCTCATCTCTAAAAGGAGATCATAGTACTAACTGCATCAATAGTGTTGTGTTAATTCAAGGAAACTTATACAACAGTGTCAGTAAATGTTAACCATTTCAATTACGGAGACCACTAATTTTTATATTCTTTTCCTTGGTTTACAAATAATCCTGCTTTTTGGGGGATGACCTTCCTTCTTTTAGTTCAGATTCATCGTTTTCTTTTAGTAGGTCTTCAGTTTCATATATTTGAGGTAAATTTTTAAAAACTTTGCCTCCCATACTTTTATTTATGTGTGTATTATGTATATTTTCATGAGTTTTTAAAATCTATTTTAATTATTGTTGATATACAATATTATATTAGTTTCAACTGTGTAAGTGATTCAACATTTATATACCTCTCAAGGTGATAACACAATAAGTACAGTAACCATTTGTCACTACATAATTATTATGAAATTATTGCCTCTATTCTCTATGCTGTATATTACATCACAGTAACTTATAACTGGAAGTTTCAATTTCTTAATCTCCTTCCCCCTTTTCACCTAACCTCCTACTTCCCTCCCCTCTGTACTCTGTATCTGTGATTTGTTTCTCTTTCACTTTGTATGTTCATTTTTTTTTAGATTTCACATATAAGGGAAATCGTGGTATTTGTCTTTGTCCAACTTATTTCACTTAATGTAATATCTTCTAGACCCTTTCATATTGTTACATAGGCAAGACAAAATTCTTTTTATAACTGAGAAATATTCCAGCCCTGGCTGGTTGTCTCAGCGGTAGAACATTGGCCCGGCATGTAGAAGTCCCAGGTTCTATTCCTGGCTAGGGCACACAGGACAAGCGCTCATCTGCTTCTCCACCCTTCCCTCTCTCCTTTTTCTCTGTCTCTCTCTTCCCCTCCCGCAGCCAAGGCTCCACTGGAGCAAAGTTGGCCTGGCCGCTGAGAATGGCTTCATGGCTCCGCCTCAAGTGCTAGAATGGCTCTGATTGCAGCAAAGCAATGCCCCAGAGGGGCTGAGCATTGACCCCTGGTGGGCATGCCGGTGGATCCCTGTCAGGTGCATGCAGGAGTCTGTCTGCCTCTCCCCCACTTTTCACTTCAGAAAAATAATAAACAAAAAAATAAATAAATAAATAAATGAGAAATATTCCATTGTATATACAGGAATAGGAAAAGTGGGTAAATTACCAGCCATCATTACCTAAAAATATAAATCATAAGTAGGAATACAAGATAATAACAATAATAGAAAACAATGCAAATAAATCATACAATAATTAATAAATAAATAATAATAAAAGAATTCTGTGTTTTGGTACTCCCAACTATAAACCTACTTTTGTCCACCTCTGTATATTTACCACTTTATCCAAGTATCTACGGATGGACACCTTGGTTGTTTCCATTTCTTGACTATTGTAAACAATGCTGCAATAAACATAAGAATGCATATATCTTCTTGAATTGTCGTTTTTCTTTCCTTTGATAAAGTGGAATTGCTGGGTTGTATAGTGGTTCTATTTTTAATTTTTGGAGAACTCTCCATACTGTTTTCCATAGTGGCTGCACTAATTCACAATCCTACCAACAGTGCACAGGGTTCTCTTCACTCCACATTTTCAAAAATAGTAAGACAACTTATTTGTTGTCTCTTTGATAACCATTCTGACAGGTGTGAGGTGATATCTCATTGTGATTTTGAATTGCATTTCCTTGATGATTAGAGATGTTGAGCTTCTATTCATGTGTCTGCTGGTCATTTATGTGTCTTCTTTGAAAAAATGTTTATTCATGTCCTCTGTGTACTTTTTAATTGAATTGTTTTCTTTTAATATTGAGTTGTATGAGTTTTTATATATATATTTGGATATTAATTTCTTATTGGATATATCATTTGCAAATATCATCTCCCATTCATTAGGTTGCCTTTTTTATCTTGTTGGTAGTTTCCTTCTCTATGCAAAAGCTTGATAGTTATATAGTTTCATTTTTTGGTTTTGGTTTGTTGCTTTTGCCCAAGGAGATATATCCCCCCAAATATTGCTAAGACTGTTACTAAAGAGTTTATTGTCTATATTTTCTTATAAAAGTGATTTCAGGTCTTACATTTATGTCTTTAATCCATTTTGAGTTTATTTTTGTAGATGGTATAAGAAAGTGGTTTAGTTTCATTTGTCTGTGTTTCTTTGTACAGTTATTGATATATTAAATTTCATTTTTAGTGAATTGCCTGTTCAAATCTTTCATTATTATTATTTTTTTTGTATTTTTCTGAAGTGAGAAGCCGGGAGGCAGAGAGACAGACTCCCACATGCGCTGACTGGGATCCACTCAGCAAGCCCACTAGGAGGTGATGCTCCACCCATCTGGGGCATTGATCTGTTGCAACTGGAGCCATTCTAGCACCTGAGGCAGAGGCCATAGAGCTATCCTCAGCACCTGGGCCAACTTTGCTCCAATGGAGCCTTGGCTGCAGGAGGGGAAGAGAGAGACAGAGGGAAAAAAGAGGGGGAAGGGTAGAGAAGCAGATGGGCAGTTCTCCTGTGTGCCCTGGCAGGAATTGAACCCAGGACCTCCACACGCCCAGCCAATGCTCTACCACTGAGCCAACTGGGTGGGCTCTTTCACTATTTTTAGTTGGATTCTTTGTCAGCTTGGGCCCTCTAGGAAACAGATGCCAAAATGGACATATATTATTAATTGTAACTGCATAACTAACTTTATGAAAAAAATGTGAATAGCTAGTAGAATACAATGAGGGAAAGAATTCTTTTCTGTTTGTGTGTGCGTGTGTATGCACTCAATCTTTGTGTTGTTATTGCTTTCTCTGTTTTAACAGAATATTTGTCTGTCTGGAGTGGAAAAGATACTGATGTATCTACTTCTGCTTTACAAGATCACTTATTACATTATCTTCTAAGAATAGCATCCACCGTAGTAGTTGAATTAAGGTTTATTAATATTGAGGTATAAAGCTGCCACCTTTATAATTTTTAAAATTCATTATTGTGAGAGAAACATAAAATTGTGGTGAATGTCAAATTTTGATATTAAAAATATGCAATTGTTTGTATTAAAGATTTTATTTATTGATTTTAGAGAAAGGAGAAAGTAAGGCAGTAAGAGAGGAGCAGGTATGTGCCTTGACAAGGCAAGCCCAGGGTTTTAAACTGGGAACCTCAGCAGACCAGGTCAACACCTTATCCACTGTGCACCACAGGGCAGGCTACAATTGTTTGTTTTTAAAAATGAAAGATAAAAGTAATTAGAAATAGATAGCAAAAGTCTCTGACCTTGGTGCTGATTTGACACCTGTGAAAGGAGAGAAGGAAGAAAAGATGACTGGGTAGGAACATCTCCTAGCAGGACAGCTCTGAGTAAGTGTCAGCCAAAACCATGGAGAGTCCCAGAGCACAGAATGCCTGTCAGAGGAGCCCTGCGGTGGGTGTGAATGGTGAAAGCCTAATACCCTGTGGTGCTCAGTTTCTGTCTGGCGGCAACCTGGAGAGCCTGGCCTTGGTATGAACCCTGCCGTGGATCCAAAGATGTTGTGGCTACCTGACAACTACCCTTCTTGCCTCAGTTTCTCCTGAAGGGAGACCTGGGTAATGCATCTCTATAGCCACAATTGCCCAGTGTTTTCTCATTGATAATAATGAATCCCTTATATAGTTTAAATAGTAATCTTTTATTGGTTGCAGCAAAGCACTAATTGGTTGCATTGTGGCAAATAGCTGTGACTTACCTGTTAACTTGGAGATGTCAGTCACAAAAAGGATAATGATCACTTCCTCATCCAATTCTAAGTCTTCTTTGCCTCATAGGTTGCATGTTATGTGGAATCTGATATATTCTAAAAAGATCTTCTCATCTAAGATTTGTTGCAAGACTTGTTCACATGGCATCTGCTGCCAAGTTCCAATAGAACACATCTATGCTGCACATAAAAATTTATGTGGCTATGAGTTTTTATTGAATTTCTGCTGCCAGCTTGCTTTGAGATTCTATCATCATCCCCACACATTGAGAAATACAGTCCATTTGTAACAGAATGGGCTTTTCCCGTTGCTTGAGAATTGGATTCAGGATTGCTTAGAGGCCACAAAACTGGCTTTAAAATAACTAGTGCAGCCCTGGCCGGTTTGCTCAGTGGTAGAGCGTTGGCCTGGTGTGCAGGAGTCCCGGGTTTGATTCCTGGCCAGGGCACACAGAAGAAGCGCCTATCTGCTTCTCCACCCGTCCCCCTCTCCTTCTCTGTCTCTCTCTATCCCCCACCCCCCGCAGCCAAGGCTCCATTGGAGCAAAGTTGGCCTGGGCACTGAAAATGGCTCTGTGGCCTCTGCCTCAGGCGCTAGAATGGTTCTGGTTGCAGCAGAGCGATGCCCCAGATGGGCAGAGCATTGCCCTCTGGTGGGCATGCCGGGCGCATGTGGGAGTCTGTCTGACTGCCTCCCCATTTCCAACTTCAGAAAAATACAAATAAAATAAATAAATAAATAAATAAAATAACTAGTGCCTGCCACCTATTCTCAGTCTATATAAAAAGTCTGAAAGTCAAGATAATAAAAGACAGTTGGGGGTGTCAGCCTGGTGGAAGTGGTGAGGAGAAGAGGAATCAAGAGAATCTCTTCTAAAAATTGGAAATAGCTGCCTAGAAGAAGAGACTGCCATTCTGTTTCCTGGAAGACATCTGTGTTAGGAAGAAATTCTTCCCATTCTTCATGAGTCTTTGACGTATCTGCATGCCTTAGTTCTGGTCTCTTTTCAAGGATATTTGTATAGTAAACAGTTTTGGAGTCAGGGATAGTGTCTCTCTCCAGAGCAAAGGGCAAGAATGCTTGCTGTCTAGTATAATGAAGATGTCTCTTTCTGGAGCAAAAGTGAGGCTCACCAAGTGCATTAAAGGATTAGGGTTTGCTAAGCACAAAGTTCCTCTCCAAATGTGCAAATCATTTCACATGCAGATGTAATCTGGCACTCTTCATGACTCCTTATGGGAATTGGGATCAGTGAACAGCAGAAAACTAATGATACTGCGGCTACACTTTCGCTGTGAGTAATGAACTGCTCTTCTTCTCTGACAGAGAAGTTTTCTCTTTTCTATCAGCATCATCGACCATGTCAGGCTAACTTGTTAGCTTGTAAGTAAGGTAAAGTCTCAGACCCTATGTAGTTCTTGACAATCTGTGTAAGCAGCAGATGGGTGTAGCTCTTCCCCTGTGTATATCTGAGCACAAGAAAAGGGAATCAGAGGAAGATGTCAAGACAGAAAGAAGAAATGGAAAAAAACAGCTTTTGTACAACCAGCATTTAGATGGAGTTTACAAGTTATATCTATTGCCACAGTAATGTCACACAACAAACAGTAATCAAATATTGGTTGCTATAACAACAACAAACATTTCACTCAAAAGTTTGAGAGATTCAGCTGATTTTGTCTGAGTTCACTCATTTTTCTGGGGATTGATAGTTCTTGAATGACCTTGGATAGCATTACCCAGGATAGCTCTGGCATTTCTGATTCTGAGATCAGTCGGTTCACACAAACATGGCCTTCTCACGGTGATAGCAGTGAGCAAGAATATGGCAAGCCCAACTCTGCCAACACTTTCCAAGTTTTTGCTTCTATCATGTCTAATAATAACCCATTGGCCAAAGAACAAACTAGAAATACCATTGATTAAAGAAAATAAAACCATTTGGGGACAAAGAAATCCCAAGGCAAGTCAAGATGTAAAGAATTAGGAAATAGACTCTAAGTCTCTAGTGAAAGAATTTGCAAAGTCATGTTAAATGGTGTGAATAAAAGGAGAGTAAAGAATTAGGGCTCTGAACAACCAATGAATCAAATAAGAAATTAAAGGGGAAGTAAAAAATGTATTGAAACAAACAAAAATGAAAACACAACATACCAGAACTAAGGGGATGCAGCAAAGCAGTTCTAAGAGGGAAGTTCATGTAATAAATGCCTACATTAAGAAGAAAGATCCCAAATAAACAACCCAACTCTATGTCTTAATGGACTAGAAAAGGAAGGACAAACTGACCCTTCTGCTGAAGGAAGGAAGTAATAAAGATTAGAGTAGAAATAAATAAAATAGAGAACAGAAAAGCAATAGAAAAGATTAACCAAACTGAAAGTTGGTTGTTTGAAAAGATAAAGAAAACTGACAAACCTTAGCTAGACTATCGAAGAAAAAAAAGAACACATATTAATAAAATTAAAAATGAAAAAGGAAACTTTACAACTGGTAACACAGAAACACAAAAGCTCGTAGGAATCTGCTATGAAAAACTATATGCCAACAAACTGTATGGACAACCTAGAAGAAGTGGAAAGATTCTTAGAAATATACAACTTATCATTACTGAATCAGAAAGAAGGAGATTTGAATAGACTAATTACTAGTAAAGAGAGTGAAAATATACAAAATGTTGTTATGAGCAAAAAAAATTTAAAAGTAAATGAATCCAAGGTTTGAGACTTTATTCTTTCATAAGAAACATTATTACTGCTACATCAATAAAAGATGACTAACCCTTGACATTTAAAAAATCAGCTTGGCCCTGGCTGGTTGGCTCAGTGGTAGAGCGTCAGCCCAGCATGTGGAAGTCCCAGGTTTGATTCCCAGCCAGAGCACACAGGAGAAGCGCTCATCTGCTTCTCCACCCTTTCCCCTCTCCTTCCTCTCTCTTCTCCTCCCACAGCCAAGGCTCCATTGGAGCAAGTTGCTTGGGGGCTGAGGACGGCTTCATGGCCTCTGCCTCAGATGCTAGAATGGCTCAAGTTGCAATGGAGCAATGGGCCAGATGGGTGGAGCATCACCCTCCTGTGGGCTTGCCAGGTGGAACCCGATCAGGCATATGCGGGAGTCTGTCTCTCTGCCTCCCGGCTTCTCACTTCAGAAAAATACAAAATACATAAAATAAAAAAATCAGGCTTATAGTTTATTATTTATTGACGTGCTCATTTATAGAAAATTTTGTAAATGCAGTGTAAAAACTCATCTGTAATTAAACCAGAAAGTCATGTTAATATCTTGATGTATTTTCATTTAATATTTCTTCTCTATGTATACATACATTTCTAAAAATATGTAATGATCATACTGTATATCCAGCATTATATTTTGCTTTTTTTCACTCAAAATTATGTTATAATCATTTTTTATATAATTAATAATTGAGAAACATTTTAATGGCTATATAATAAGCAATGTATGAAAGTGCCATGTTTTATTCAATAACAACCCTGTTGTTCTTCAATTGTTCCCATTTTCTTACCCTTATAAATAATGTTGAGATGTACAGTCTTATCAATAAAATTTCCTAATTTTTTTTTATTTAGAAATTAAATTTAATGGGGTTGCACTGATCAATAGGAGTACATAGGTTTCAGGTAATTATAAAATTTTCTTATGATCTTTAGTTTTATTTCTGTCAGTCTAGATTCCTAAAAATGAACATATAGATGAACAAGGTTTTTTTTTATTAAGTTTTGCACACTATACATTGCTTTCAAGAAAAATGACATCAATTTTGACTCCCAAGAACGTTTATGAAAGCACCTATGTCATAGCAATCTTGCTAATCTTAAAATAAACTTGCCAAGTTGATAAACAAAAATGGATGTATGGTTATGTTTGTCATTTTTAGTTTACTATAGTGGTGTTTTAAAACATATATGTTGTCCTGGCCAGATAGCTCGGTTGATTAGAGCACTGTACTGAATCTCAGCTGCTGCTTCTATCCTCTGTCAGGGCATATACAGGAACAACTCTATGTTTCTCTCTATATATATTTCTCTCTCTCTCCCTCCCCCTTCCCCTCTCTCTAAAATCAATAAAATAAATATTTAAAAAATATAAAAAAATAAAATATATGTGTTTATGTATGTTTACATATACATTTAAAGTATGTGTGTATACATATATACTTATACATATAAACATGTACATATAAATATATATGTATATGTATATATATACACTTCTGTACTTGATTTTCTAGGAACACTTTATTCTTTTCTAACTACCACTGGCAATTTTTTTTTTTTTTAGGGGAGAGGAAGGGAGATAGTGAGGTAGACTCCCACATGCACTCTGACCAAGATCCACTCCGCAATTGCTTCTGAGGCTGCTGCTCAAGTACTGAGCTATTTTTAGCACCTGAGGCTGAGCTGCTCAGACCAATCAAGACACTGGCTGCAGGAGGGAAAGAGGGGGAAAAGGGGGGAAAGAAGAGGGGGGGAGAAGCAAATGGTTGCTTCTCCTGTGTGTCCTGACCAGAATTGAACTCAGGACGTTCATATGCTAGGCCAACACTCTGTCCGCTGAGCCAGCAGCTAGGGCCACCATGGCAATTTTTATTTTTATTTTTATTTATTTTTTATTTATTTACAGGGACAGAGAGAGAGAGAGTCAGAGAGAGGGATAGATAGGGACAGACAGACAGGAATGGAGAGAGATGAGAAGCATCAATCATCAGTTTTTCGTTGCGACACCTTAGTTGTTCCATGGCAATTTTTTTGTTGTTGTTGTTTTGTTTTGTTTTTTTGCATTTTTCTGAAGCTGGAAACGGGGAGGCAGTCAGACAGACTCCCGCATGTGCCAGACCGGCACGCCCACCAGGGGGTGTCGCTCTGTCGCGACCAGAGCCACTCTAGCGCCTGGGGCAGAGGCCAAGGAGCCATCCCCAGCGCCCGGGCCATCTTTTTGCTCCAATGGAGCCTCGGCTGCAGGAGGGGAAAAGAGAGACAGAGAGGAAAGAGAGGGGGAGGGGTAGAGAAGCAAATGGGCGCTTCTCCTGTGTGCCCTGGCCGGGAATTGAACCCGGGACTTCCGCACACCAGGCTGACGCTCTACCACTGAGCCAACCTCCAGGGCCCACCATGGCAATTTTTAAAAGCTCATTCTATTAAGTTATATTTTTATTTTGAATAAAATCTTTTAAATAATAATCTAATGGTTTAATCTTACATATGTAACAGCTCAGCAGTAACATGTTTTATGAAGGTAGGATTAATTTATGAACACTCAATTAGGCTATAGAGGTGGTTTAGCCTAGCTAATAGAAAGCCCTAAGTTGAAGCCAGAGAAACTTGAGTTCAAAATTTACTTATACCATTTAACAATTCTGTGCTCTGTAGACATACTTAAGTTTTCTGAACTTCAGTTAACTCAGTTATAAAATAAAAAGGATAATCTTTGTCTTTTGGGGTTGTTGTGACAAGTAGAAGATATAATAAGAGATCCAACACATTAGTTGTATAACATCCTATTTTTCCTCAAAATCAAACTATAAGAGAACATCTAGATACACATGGAAAACTGATTAATAAAAAAATATAATTACTTTATGCTTGAACAGTTTTCCCTCATAGTGCTTTAGCTTCTATTTAATGGTGGCTCTTATATTTCCTGTCAATAGAGGTAAAAATCTCAAGTCAGTACATAAAAACCCTGACGTTATAAACCATTTCCTTTTCTAATTTCCTCTTTAACCGTATTCTAAACTTTGACTCATGCCTTTCTTTCATTTTTTTTAAGGCTTCTTGTTTTTAATCATTCAGTATTCTGCTAGGTTCATTTTATTTACTAACTAGAACTTTTTCTTCAACCTTGATTAAATTCTAGCCACTTTATTTATTAAACTCCAAGATTATCAGTCTTCTGATTGGCACATTTGCTTTTTCTTCAACTGGTTCTCAGGACAGAGAACTAAGTTTCATTTCTGTTTTACAAGCTCATTTCACAATAGAAATGAATTAAACTGAATGACGTACCAGAACAGGCTCTTCAGGTGATGATAGGTATAACACATATTCTGTATTTCATATTAAAAATCTATTTGTTTTTGTATAGAAAGAAATATTTTATCCAAAATGATGCTGTTTATTAGCATTGATCTCAACTGAAGTAAGAATGTATATTTATCCTTAGAAAGGTTTAAAACTCTGCATTATAGATTTCTGCTTCTGGTATTATGTTGGTCTAAATAGTTCTGAGAGTGTCTTTCTTTATAAAACATTTAGCTTCTGGACAGTATAAACTTAGAAAGGCATTACTAGTTTTACAAATAATAGGGAATCTCTAAGGATAACCCCTAAAATTAAAAAAAACAAAACACCAAAACTGCAAAGCTGGGGCTAGAGCTTTTGCATGTACTTTAGAATTTCTATAACAAATATTTAAAATATCAAGAGTTGTGGAATAGTTTGGGGGGGAATGGGAAGGAGCATATATGTAGACTTAATGATATTGTTAGTATCTAGTCTTGAGTTGGGTGGTATATTTATAGGTAATTATTATATTGTTTTATAACATAACATATTTATTATATATATTATTTACTTAGTATTACTTATTTTTATTTTTATTTTTTAAGGTTTTATTTATTCATTTTAGAGAAGGGGGAGAGCGGGTAGGAGCAGGAAGCATCAACTCCCATATGTGCCTTGACTGGGCAAGCCCAGGGTTTCAAACCGGTAACCTCAGCATTCCAGGTTGATGCTTTGTCCACTGTGCCACTACAGGTCAGGCAGTATTACTTATTTTTAAATGAAGAAATTCTTAATTTACTGATAACATTTCATTTAAAAATTTTAAATGTAGAGAAAATTTGAAAAAATAAAAAAAAGTCATATACTCCCACTAAAATCAACAATTATTAACATGTTGCCAAATTTAAAAATATTTCAATGTATATGCATATTTGTTTTCTTGTTGAATTATTTGAAAGTCACTGCAGACATATGAAACTCCACTCTAAATATTTCCTCATACAACCTCTAAGAATGAGAATGTTTTACTTAATTCCAATGCCATTATTACACTCAAGAAAATTAATAACAATTTCATAATATTATTTAATATCCACTCCGTATTCAAAGTCTCCCAACTGTTTCCAAAGGCCTTTAATAGATGTATATTTGAATGTTCTGAATTTAACATATTGAATTTGATGGTTCTCTTTTTAATCCAGAACCATTTCTGACTAATATTTTCATGTCATTGACTTTTTGAAGAGTCCAGGCCAGTTGTTTTATATCCTGATTGTTTCCCATGATGTTATTAAGCCTATCTTACATACTCTGTATTTCGTGTAGACTGAAATTTAGGTCTAGACTTGATTAATTTTAGATTACACCTATTTGTTCAGAATCCTTCATTCGGAACACTGGTAATGTTATGACTTTACATCTAATCAGGAGACATATAATGTAAAGTTGTCTCATTACTAGGGATACTTTGTGTGATTGTAAAATTCAGGTAGCAACTTAGCAACTGCCAGATTTCCATATTGTAAAGATGCATTTTACTTTTTGGAATTAATAAGTGATCTGGGATGTAATACTTGGGCAATGTGGGAATTCCTATTCACCCAACAGCCTGCTGTTCAATAATTTTAGCACCCATTTACCAGGGGTCGTGAAATCTTGCTTTTCTAATTTTGTCATACTAATGGGAAATATTTTCAATACCTTTATTTACTTATTTATTTATTTTAAGTGAAAGGAGGGGAGAGAGTGAGACAGACTCCCACATGTGCCCGACCAGGATCCACCCGGCTACCTTGTCTAGGACTGATGCTGGACTCAACAGAGCTATTTTTAGCTCCTGAGGCTGACAATGGAACCAACTGAGCCCCTGGCTGAAGAAGAGGAAGAAGGAGAAAAATGGGAGAAGGAGGGGGAGAGAAACAGATGGTTGCTTCTCTTGTGTGCCCTGGCCAGGGATCAAACCTGGGACATGCATATGCTGGACCAATGCTCTATCCACTGAGCAAACTGGCCAGGGCCTCAATACTTTTATTTTGTTTTAAAGAACTGCATTAGGATGGTAGGTCTTTAGCTTTTATAGAAGAGTTAAATTTAACATGATTATCATTTATTATTATTCTATAGTTAGGTTGACTTAGAAATATTATACTTTAATATAATGCTATCAATTGAATGAATTGTGTCATTACAAAATTCACGTTAAAGCCCTAGCCCTCTAAAATCATTAGGTTTAGATAAAATCATGAGGGTTGGACCCTTTTCATGGGATTAATGCTCTTAAAGAGACTCCAGAGAGTTCTTTCCCGCTCTCTCTCCCTTCTCTTCCCTCTCCCTATTCCACCTGCCGTGCAAGGACAGAGAGAAGGTGGCCACCTGCAAGCCAGGAAGAGAGCCCTCACTAGAATCTTACTGTACTGGCATTCTGATCTTGGCTAGCCAGCCTCCAAAACTATGAGAAAGTAAATTTTTGTTTATTTAAGTTACCTAGTCTAAAGCATTTTGTTATGGCAACCTGAGTAGACTAATATATAGTTTTCTAAGTAATATAGAACCCCTTGTTCAGCCCCACTTCTACCAATTTCTCACATATAGCCAGATATTTTCTTAGGAAATATGACTGTTGTGTTTAGTCAGTACAGTGCAGACAAAGGTGATCCTAAATAAAGCATTCTAATGGTTGCCTTCCTCATGGAAGTCCAATAGGGCCAACTTTTCACTATTATAGTGAAGGTTGTGGAATATAAATCTCCGTAATGTACATTCTTTTATTCTTCCCCCACTTTTACATATAGCATTGTGTAAGTTTAAGGTAACAATGTGTTGATTTGATAACTTCAATGATTTTCACCATAGTGTTAGTGAACACCTACAACTCATTATACATAATTACCATTTCTTTTTTTTTTTTTTTTTTTTGTATTTTTCTGAAGCTGGAAACAGGGAGGCAGTCAGACAGACTCCCGCATGCGCCCGATCAGGATCCACCCGGCGCACCCACCAGGGGGCGATGCTCTGCCCATCCGGGGCATCGCTCTGTCACGACCAGAGCCATTCTAGCGCCTGGGGCAGAGGCCACAGAGCCATCCCCAGTGCCCGGGCCATCTTTTTGCTCCAATGGAGCCTCGGCTGCGGGAGGGGAAGAGAGAGACAGAGAGGAAGGAGAGGGGGAGGGGTGGAGAAGCAGATGGGTGCCTCTCCTGTGTGCCCTGGCTGGGAATCGAACCCGGGACTTCCGCATGCCAGGCTGATGCTCCACCACTGAGCCAACCGGCCAGAGCCCCATTTCTTTTTTTTATGAGAACATTTAAGATCTACTCTCTTAGAAAATCTCAAGTATATGATACAGTATTAACTATAATCACTTGGCAGTACCTTAGATCCCCAGAACTAACTTATTTATCTTATAACTGGAAGTTGGTACTTTTTGACCAACATCTTTCCTTTACCTCATTCTCCAGCCTCTGGTAACCACCATCTACTCTCTGTTTCTGTGAGTTTGGTTTTCACAGATACATACATATATACCAGTGTGTCCGTAAAGTCATGGAGCACTTTTGACCGGTCACAGGAAAGCAACAAAAGACCATAGAAATGTGAAATCTACACCAAATAAAAGGAAGACTCTCCCAGTTTTATACCTATTCAGTGCAGTTCGATGTGGGCTCACGCACAGATTTTTTAGGGCTCCTTAGGTAGCTATCCCGTATAGCCTCTACAGACTCGTCACTGACTGATGGCCTACCAGAACGGGGTTTCTCCACCAAACTGCCGGTTTCCTTCAACTGCTTATCCCACAGAGTAACGTTATTCCTATGTGGTGGCACTTCGTTATAAACGTGCCGATATTCACGTTGCACTTTGGTCACGGATTCGAATTTAGCAAGCCACAGAACACACTGAACTTTCCTCTGTACCATCCACATCTCTACTGGCATGGCCGAGGGCTGCTCCGCTGTATACACGGTGTTACGTTATCATCTGTGCATGCACACATGCTGCCACAACATCCTACAGAAACTGGGAGGGTTTTTCTTTTATTTGGTGTGGGTTTCACTTTTCTATCGTCTTCTGTTGCTTCCCTGTGACCGGTCAAAAGTGCACCATGACTTTACGGACACACTGTATATGATATTACACAGTGTTTGCTTTCTCTTTCTGAGTTATTTTCCTTAGCATAATACCCTTATGGTCCATTGATGTTGTTGCAAATAGCAGAATGTCCTTCTTTCTCATGCTTGAATAATGTTCCAGTGCGTCCGTGTATGTATACACATGTATATATATCATACAAAGAATCTCTAGTAGTGAGACAACATTACATTACATGTCTTTTTTCTCCAGTCATTCATTGTGGACACTTTGGTTGTTTCCATATCTTTGTCATTGTGGATAATGCTGAAAGTGTATGTGGGAGTGCAGATATATTTTTGAGGTCCTGTTTTTATTTTCTTTGGATATATGGGGGTCCTTGGGTTACAGTACAGTTCCATTCCTATGACAGTGACGTAACCCGAATTTTGGTGTAAGTCGAAACACACCCTAGGGCACTTACTTATCATAACACAATTGTAAAATCATAATCTAGAACAAAAAAACACAACTAGGCCACAGAAAAAGTAAAAGGACATAAATATACTGTGCTGTACACTACTGTATTAACAAAAAAAATTAGCGTAAAAAATATTCCTTACCTTTATTCCTGTGGTTGTCTTGAACACTGGAAGAGGCATTGCAGGGTGGAAGAGAGTGATCTATTGGGAGGAGGAAGCTGGAGAGGCAGGAGAACCTGCAGGAAGTGCTGGAGATACTGGGTCAGGTGAATGAGGTTTGCCTAAGGAACATGCAGGAGACGCTGGAGATGATTCTCCCTGTACTACAGGTGTTTCATCTTGAGAAGCATCTAATATAGAGGGTGCAGAATCTGTTCCAGGCCTTGCTACCTTCTTAAAAAATTGTTCCAGGCTAGTCTGAGAGGTTGATGACTTCTCTTCTAAAATCTGCCTATAGCATTGTAAGGCAACCATAACAGCTCTGTAGACCTTACTGAATCTGTCATCACTGGGGTCCTCAGCCTGAAATTTTGCCAACCCATCCTCTACCATAGAAAAACCTTCACCCTGGCCAGTGTTCTCAGTGGTAGAGCATTGGCCCAGTATATGGATGTCCTTGGTATGATTTCCGGTCAGGACACATGGGCAAAGTGACCATCTGCTTCTCCACTCTTTCCCCTTCTCTCTCTCTCTCTCTTCTCCTCCCACAGCTATGGCTTGATTGGTTCAAGCGAGTTGGCCTTCGGCACTGAGGATGGCTCCATGGCTTCTGTCTCAAGCACTAAAAAATGGCTCTGTTGCTGAGCAATAGAGCAACGACCCTAGATGGGCAGAACATCACCCCCTAGTGGGCATGCCGGGTGGATCCCCGTCGGGATGTATGTGGGAGTCTGTCTCTCTACCTCCCCTCCTCTCACTAAAAAGAAAAAGAAAAAACAAAAGAAAAATCTTCTGCCAAACCCTTGGTAGTAAATCTCTTGGGTTCTGGGGTTTCTATCTCTTCCTCTTCAATTAGCTGCTTCTCCAGCTGAATGAGGTCCTCATCAGACAGCTCCTCTCCATGTGATGCCAGTAGCTCTGTGACATCCTTCGTAATGGCTTTCCTCTTCTTTGAAGCACTACCCTCTGAAGACTCTGATTTTCGTTTAGTAACCGCGACAAGGGCCAAAATATCACCAAACAAAGCAACACAAACGGAACTCTTGTGCTTTTTAACAGTCCAAAATGGCGTAGGTAAGTGAACCGGGAGACGTCAACTTCCTGACTCATTGATCTCATTACTGTGTATTCTCCCGCTGCGTGCAATCAAACTAGTTCACCCACGTAGTCCGTAAGTATAACACTAACGGTGTAAGCCGAAACACTCATGTCTCAATTTTTTAAAGTTTTTATGGGAGTGAGCATAAACGTGAAATGTCTTATGTTTGAGACAATCGTAACCCGAGGACCCCCTGTGTATGGTATATGTACCCCTTGTATATGCAGAGGCCGATTTAACGGCTGGCGCCCAGGACATGCGCCCTGGGCTCTGACTTCTGAAGGGCCCCGCAAAACCCCAACTTTATACTTTTTTCTATTGACACCAAGTTTGGTTTCATATGTGCAATTTTAACATTAATAGTACATAATATTTTTTATTTATTTAAAAATATGGTTAACATGTATTTTTACTTTTCCTGTCTCTTTTTTTTAAGGGCCCCAATATTTTCCTCTGCGCCCAGGGCTTCAACCAACCTTGATCCGCCTCTGTGTATATGTACCCCAAAAGAGGAATTGCAGGATGGTGTGGTAATTCTATTTCTAATTTTTTGAGGATTCTTCATACTGTTTTTCATAGTGGCTGCACCATTAGGGTAAATTCTTAAAAGTAGAAAAATTTGGTCGGGATTATAAAGTTTCTTAAAGCTTAAAATCTGAATTGCTGGTTAGCTTTCCATAAAGATTGTACCAAGTTTCACTGACAATAGCTGTTTGTGTTTGTGTATTCATTTAAATATCATACTTCACAATGCCAATCATTAGAGTTAAAAATGTTTTCTGAATATAATAGAAAAATATTCTATTTGTATTCCTTTGGTTACATTTTTCATTTTATTTTTTTCTGTACATTGTTTGGTCATGCTATTTCCAATTTTTCTACTGTGGTTTTAACTTGTGTGTGTTTTTTTTTATGAGCCCAATCTCTATGTTTAGACTGCAACATTACCAAAAAAAAAAAAAAAAGATACAGAATGTTGACATCATTTTCCCAATTCAAAATTTTGCAGACATTTGACTTTAGATGTTTGATTAATTTTAATTTATATAATGAATATTGACTAATTGTATGTCAGGTTATATTTTATTGCAAATTATTTTTTACAGTTTAACTTTTGTGGATGGCTGTTTTCATGATACTGCCAGCACTAGAGGGATACTAGGAAGTGTGGAAAAAAGTGTTTTCTGCATCTTGTTTCCAAAAGGCTTATTTCTAGCACATACATATGAGAATCAGGCAGGCTAAGTGATTTGAAAGTCAATGCCATTTCTCAGTGGATATTTGATTTCAGTAAATATTTCATCAGTGAATCTAAATATATGTACTGTGTCCAAAGCATAGCAATGGACATAAAACAAGTCTTTTTTTTTTTTTTTTTTTTGAGAGAGAGGGACAGACAGACAGGAAGGAAGAGAGATGAGAAGCATCAATTCTTCATTGTGGCACCTTAGTTGTTCATTGATTACTTTTTCATATGTGCCTTGATGGGGTGTGGGTGGGGGTGGGGTTGGCATAAGGGAAGGTGTCCAGCCAAGCCATTGACACCTTGCTCAAGCCAGTGACCTTGGGTTTCAAGCCAGCGGCCTTTAGGCTCAGGCCAGTGATCATGGGGTGGTGTTTATGATCCTACACTCAAGCCAGCAACTTTGGGATTTCAAACCTGGGTCCCCTGGGTCCCAGGCCAATGCTCTATCCACTGCACCACTTCCTGGTCAGGCTGGAACAAGTTTTAAATCTCTACTTTCATTGCTACTTGTTTTCTCTGTAGAAGTTTCCTTATGGTATTTTTGATATGGTCATGCTTTCAATTAGAAGCACCTATGCATGGGCATACTGTGGAAAATTTTAAATGCTAATTCTTCTAGGCCTATTTTTGAAATTAGAATTTTTAAAATGTAACTATTCTTCTTTAAGCACATTTTCTTCCCTTTATAAGCTTTTCTTACTTGAAAACTTGCCCTTCCTTATATATATAGTTCCTCAAAGATGAGAAAACCAAAAATGCTCAACCCTTTTTATCAAATTGCGTGTAATGATATTTCTGTACAGCACAGTCAAATGGTAGCCTCTTTTTATTTTCAGTAGTGACTTCATCTTATGGTCAGTCATTCAACCAATGCTCAACTCTACTTTGAAAGCAAACAATGCTCTATGGCAGTGGTTCTCAACCTTTCTAATGCTGTGACCCCGCAATACAGTTCCTCATGTTGTGGTGACCCCAAACCAAAAAATAATTTTGGTGGCTACTTCATAACTGTAATTTTGCTACAGTTATGATTCGGAATGTAAATACCTGATATGCATTATGTATTTTCCGATGGCTTTAGGTGACCCCGCTGGGGTCGCGACCCACAGGTTGAGAACCGCTGCTCTATGGGCTTGGACATCCGAATCGCAATTTTCGTCACTAAAAATACATATAACCTGATAAATTGTTTTTACATTGACATGAACTGCAGAAATGTGGGATTTTCTTTTTGGTATTTGTCAGATATATTTTGCTGCATTTTGCAGTTACTTTTATATTTGACTAATTCTGGTCATCCTCCTTTCAATATTATAAACTCTCAGAGGGCAGGAATGTACATATCTTAATGTATTACTTTATCCCTCTAAAGAGTCTTGATGTGAATTTTTGTTTTAAGAAGTTTACTTGATCATCTTATTTTTAGTTTATGGGGGTCCTTGGGTTATGACAATCACGACATACGACGTTTTGAGTTTATGATGCTCACTCCAATAACAACTTAAAAAATTGAGACTAGGCCCTGGCCAGTTGGCTCAGTGGTAGAGCATCAGCCTGGTATGCAGGAATCCCGGGTTCGATTCCCAGCCAGGGCACACAGGAGAGGCGCCCATCTGCTTCTCCACCCCTCCCCCTCTCCTTCCTCTCTGTCTCTCTCTTCCCCTCCCGCAGCCAGGGCTCCATTGGAGCAAAGTTGGCCCGGGCGCTGAGGATGGCTCTATGGCCTCTGCCTCAGGTGCTAGAATGGCTCTGGTTGCAACAGAGCTGCGCCCCTGATGGGCGGAGCATCGCCCCCTGGTGGGCATGCCGGGTAGATCCCGGTCGGGTGCATGCGGGAGTCTGACTGCCTCTCCGTTTCCAACTTCAGAAAAATACAAAAAAAGAAAAAAAAGAAAAAAAAGTGCAAGTGTTCTGTTTGTGTTAGGCTATGGGTATGTTTCGACCTACACCAAAATTTGGGTTACATCACTGTTGTAGGAATGGAACTGTGTCATAACCCGAAGACACCTCCCACATATTAAAAAAATTATTTTAGTATTGCTGTCAATTCTATACTGTTGTGTATTTTGTTGGGGTTTTTTTTTCTGAAGCTTATTGTTTCCTCAGAAGGAATCAATATATTTCCCTCAGTTGTGAGTTATTCAAGTTATACCAAGATACAATGTTGTATTAATTTATCAAGAAAGGCTTTACTTTTAATTAAACTTGATATATTAAAATGCTATAATCCTGTGGCAATATATACCCACATTTCACAATCCTTGGAATTTTTCTAATGTCTAGTTTAAATTCTGCATGCTGCCACAGGATACTTAGAATAATGGGTAATATATTGATATAAATGATAGAAAACATACTTAAAAACAAGTGTCAGTCTCTCTTAAATCTTTTTTACTCCTGGTCATATAAATTCAATTCCTTTGCTCACACTCCTAATTACAAAACTTTAACTTACATCTGTTTCTTTGTAATGGACTTTCTCAAAATTGTCATGCAGAATTTTACAAAAACTCTAATGTTGTTTGCACAGTGTTAAGTCATTTGTATACTTGTCGGATTCAGAGAGTAATAGAATCATAAAAACAAGAGCAAATTTAAGGCATGAAAGAAATTAGTAAAGGCCTAATAACCACCCCATCAGCCCTCTGAAGTGGAGGGTTTATTTAATATAGTTTTTTTAACTGAATTTATTGGAGTGACATTGGTAACAAAATTATACTGGTTTCAGGTGCACATTTCTACAACACATCATCTTACACTGTATTGTGTGTTCGCTACTCCAAGTCAGATCTCCATCCATCACTATTTATCCCTCATACCCTCCTTCACCTCCCCTACCCCTCCTTCCCCTTCTCCCACCATACCCCCCTAGCCCCCTCCTTCCCCTCCCCCACCATACCCCCTTCCCCTCCCCCCACCATACCCCCCTCCTTCCCCTCCTCCCACCATACCCTCCCGCCCCCTCCTTCCCCTCCCCCACCATACCCTCCCGCCCCCTCCTTCCCCTCCCCCCACCATACCCTCCCGCCCCCTCCTTCCCCTCCTCCCACCATACCCTCCCGCCCCCTCTTTCCCCTCCCCCCACCATACCCTCCCACCCCCTCCTTCCCCTCCTCCCACCATACCCTCCCGCCCCCTCCTTCCCCTCCCCCCACCATACCCCCTCCCCCTCCCCCACCATACCCCCCTCCTTCCCCTCCCCCACCATACCCCCCTCCTTCCCCTCCCCCACCATACCCCCCTCCTTCCCCTCCCCCACCACACCCCCCTCCTTCCCCTCCCCCACCATACCCTCCCGCCCCCTCCTTCCCCTCCCCCACCATACCCTCCCGCCCCCTCCTTCCCCTCCCCCACCATACCCTCCCACCCCCTCCTTCCCCTCCCCCACCATACCCCCTCCCCCTCCCCCACCATACCCCCCTCCTTCCCCTCCCCCACCATACCCCCCTCCCCCACCATACCCCCCTCCTTCCCCTCCTCCCACCATACCCTCCCGCCCCCTCCTTCCCCTCCCCCACCATACCCTCCCGCCCCCTCCTTCCCCTCCCCCACCATACCCTCCCGCCCCCTCCTTCCCCTCCCCCACATACCCTCCCGCCCCCTCCTTCCCCTCCCCACCAGACCCTCCCGCCCCCTCCTTCCCCTCCCCCACCATACCCTCCCGCCCCCTCCTTCCCCTCCCCCACCATACCCTCCCGCCCCCTCCTTCCCCTCCCCCACCATACCCTCCCGCCCCCTCCTTTCCCTCCCCCACCATACCCTCCCGCCCCCTCCTTCCCCTCCCCACCATACCCTCCCGCCCCCTCCTTCCCCTCCCCCCACCATACCCTCCCGCCCCCTCCTTCCCCTCCCCCCACCATACCCTCCCGCCCCCTCCTTCCCCTCCCCCCACCATACCTCCCCCCGCCCCCTCCTTCCCCTCCCCCCACCATACCCCTGCCCCAGCAATTGCTACACTGTTGTCCATGTCCATGAGATTTCTCTCTCTTTCTTCTTTGTTAGTCATCCTGTGAGCCTAATAGAGGGATATGTTTCTGTTCCCTTAGTGTACTGGTATAAGTAAATGACAATTCAAATTTCATGAAATAAATGAAATTTTTTGCCAGGTTAGGTTTAATGGACAAACATAGTCAATAGACTCTATTTAAAGACACTCAATGTATGTTGAACCATACATTGAGCGTGTGATATTAATGTTGACATTGATCCACAATATTCTGTTATCCTGGAACTACAATATGTCTACTTGCCAGCTCTGCTATGTGACCAAACAGCTTAGTAGAGCTGATTTACCTTTTCGGCCTTTGGAATAGTGACCATTCCTTCATTAGTTCCAAGCTCTAATAAACTATCCAAAAATAACCAAATAAAGATAAAACCTTCTATATGACCTTACAGTCTTTTCTCTCTTACACTGACAAAAGTGAATACAAATTTACTTTGGGCTTGTTGATTCTGCTACTTGACTTTACCGTGCAACAGCAAACCCTGTTTTTTATTATTCAGGAGAGGTCCCTCCAGCTAAGTTCACTGGGGATGTGAAGAGCCAGGTTTTCCAGCTTGCAGCTTCAATGTCACTGGCACCACCAGATATTCCCAAATGCTGCTGTTTCTGGCATTGACACCACAGTGGCCCCGTGGGTGTTGGATGCTTCTGCAGCTGCCAAAGTTGCTTGTTCTCCTGCCAAAACACTGTCAGACTTATCTGCCAGCTCAACATCTCTATGGTGCTTTATGTCACTAGCTTCAGAGTTAAAATCCTAATGAGTTTGATCCTGATAATTGCCTGAGCCTTTCATGTACCCATGTCCTAACTACCACACTTCTTGAGAAAGCAAGTATCCATCCTCTCCAGCTTCTTTACTGGGAGGTAGATTCTGTCGTCTCTGAAGATTCAAAAGGTGGGGAATGTCCACGTGTGAAAGGGAGGGTGTTAGACAAATAACATTACAACTTGAGAAATGCTATATATATTCTGAGGGTGGAAAGCATGGAGAATGAGTAGCAGAAAACACTCTGGAAGTTGGACCCAGAACAAGGGGAACCCTGGAAATCAAGTTAAGGCATTTGGACTTTATTTGGTATGTAGAAAAACTCACTGGAAATTTCTGCACAAAGGGATCACAGTGGGTTTTAGGAATACTAATCTGATGTAGTTAGTGTTTGAGAGTGTTTAGAGAAAGCAGATTTTTGAGGCAGAGAAATGAACAATCCAAGGAGTTATATATATATAAAAAAAATACAATGATAGGTGCCTGAACTTAAAAATGTCTGTAGCAAAGGAGATGAAAGAATAGGTGAGAGAATTGTAGATATTAAATTCTGGAGCTTCCTTAAAGAATTCACTTCTCACCAAAGCATTTTCATTCAATTTTCTTGATGGACTAACATATCTCGTTCAGAAGACTTCTATTCCATAGTGAACTCAGTGCTGCAACAGGGGTCCCTGAGACCCTTGCAGCAAACCTGCAAAGTTAAAACTATTTTCATTATAGTACTAAGATATTACTTGCCCTTTTCAACATGGTGACATTTGCACTGATGATGCAAAAGCAACAAGTGGCTAAAACAGCATCTTAGCACAAGTCCAGGAAGTGTGAAACTAAATCTTATCCATTGTACATAGGAATTATTGTATTCTTCACCCACACACTTGCAGGAAGGAAAAAAAAGAAGCTGATTCACTTAAGAATATCTTTGATGATGCAGTAAAAAGTATTGATTTTATTAAATCTTGATCCTTAAGTACATAGCTTTTTAATAACCAGTGTGATGAAATTGAAAGTACAAATAAAACACTTCTACTGCACATTAAGACGTGCAGTTCTCTTGAGGAAAACGCTTGGATGATTGTTTGTATTGAGGGCTGAACTAACTTACCTTTCTTTCCCTCATAGAACATCATTTTTATTTGGGAGAACAACTGACAGAACACATCATGATTTACCCTTAGTTCGTTGGCAGATATTTTCTTGAAAGTAAATGAAATGAATCTGTCTTTTTAGGAAAGCAATATTTTTTGTTGCCAATGGTAATATTAGATTTTTGAAAAACGTATTTTCCACCACGAGCTTAATAGCATCCTAACACTTAAAGAATTTTCTAATGAGATTGTTGGTAAGAATAATGGATGTAATTTAAAAAGAATAGTGTGAAATAAATTGTGCCAAGAGAGAAGGTCTGTATAACTCAGCCAATATTTGCCAAATGACCGATGCAGGAAGTTACAAAATTAGGGAGTAGTTTTGAAGTGAAGAAAATGTTCTTGACTTAAATGGTGGTGATGGCCATACAATCTTGTTATTATACTAAAAATCACTGAACTCTGAAAATCACCGATTCACTTTAAAACAGTTCATTGTAAAGTATATCTCAATAAATAAATAAGCCCAGAAAAAAATTCAGAAATGTTAGTGGTTATCAACTAATAATAAAGTTATTGCCATTGGAAAAATGTTTTGAGTAGTAGGATTTGAAGAATTGAATATTTGGTGTAAATCATACAAAGATACAAATTCTACTTTTTTATTTTTGCTTATGGATTTGCGAGCCCTAGCATCTTTGTCTAGTTTAGGTGCTAATGCCCATTAACAGAAAAAAAAAATCTCTACATTTTTTCACTTATAGCAAAGTTGAATGAGCTCAATGACAGTGACAAAAACTGTATGATTTCATGAGACTTGCTGACATCTCAGGGTACCTGCCATTAGGAAGAAAAGGAAGCCAGAGGAACGGTGGTTGGAAGTTTGGGTATGAATGTGGTGAGTGGTGGTCTTTGTGAGCATAGCAGCAAAAATATCTTGGCAGTGATGTTACTCAAACCATCTGACTAGAAGTAGCATCATATTTTACAAAGGTATATGCAGTGAGGGGCAGAACTTGGCTAGCAGGTCCATTCCCCTAGTGGAGGATCTGGCAAGAATATCAGACCCCCATTCCTAGCAAGAAATGGTTAAAGATCATTGTCCCAGCGCAGAAGACAGGAATTGGACCACAAGACCAGCCACAGGTACTAGATGATATTTTTGAGCATGAAGAAAACATGTTAGTTTAAGGGTCATGGAATTCTAAAAGTTTATCTTAAGTACCAAGCATAAGTTACAGAACTAATTCTAGATCCAGTCAGCCAGGATTAAAATATGTGTGTGTGTGTGTGTGTGTGTGTGCACGCACACACACACACACACACACACACACTGAATATTACTGAATGACAAAAAATATAATATAAATTGTAGAAACACTATACTGACAGCATAGAAAATGGGGTCACTGAAAATGTTAATGGTAGAAAACAGCCCTTGTAATTTTGTTGAATTTCACTGTATCCTCTAAAATTGATTTAATTTTTATTTTCAAGGTAACTTTTCTCTTTCACTGAACAAGATTAATTAACAAACACAACAGCCATTTGCATAACAATAACTTCCTTGGCTTTAGAAAAATTTGGCCTTTGGTTTTTTCTTAATGAAAGATTTGGTGTCTGTAGGACACATTAATATTTTTATCTTAGTACTTTGTAATCTTTCCATTTTCTAAAATCTGAATTTGGGTAATAATATACCATCACACTCTTTCTCAGCATGGCTAAAAATGCGTTGTCTTACTTTGACAGTTTGACCCAATCTCACTTTCCATTCACACCACCCACCTCTTCCTTTCATGCTCTAGCCTTAGAGATTGCTCTTCTCCAAATTAGCCATGGTCGTTAATGTTTGTAAAAAGTGGTTAATACTTTTCTTGCTTTCCCTTAAATTTTCTTCTTTCTTTCTCTTTCTTTCTTTCTTTCTTTCTTTCTTTCTTTCTTTCTTTCTTTCTTTCTTTCTTTCTTTCTTTCTTTTTCTTTCTCTTTCTCTCTCTCTCTCTCTCTCTTTCCTCCCTCCCTCCCTCCCTCCCTCCCTCTCTCCCTCCCTCCCTCCCTCCCTCCCTTTCTTCCTTCCTTCCTTCTTTCTTGTGAGAGGAGGGGAAATAGACTGACACATACCATGGCAGTTGCTCAAACCAGAAAAAAGGGAGAGAAGGAGGGGGAGAGAAACAGATGGTCACTTCTCATGTGTGCCCTGACCAGAGATTGAACCTGGGATGTCCACAGTCTGGGCCAGTTCTCAATCCACTGAACCAGCCAGCCAGGGCCTTGTCTTCTCTTTCTTAACATGCAAATTTCTGTTTGTTTCTCCGTGAATACAGACCTGGTCCACCACACAGAATCAATCACTCCTGGCTCTGTTCCCACCACACTCTACCTTTCTAGGCATGGTGTTCGACAGTGGTTTTTCACACTGCTCACACTTTAAGGTGATGTATACAGGGGTGCCTTCAGACTCACCTTCATTGGGTAGAGAAAAGAGAATGTACTTTGGAGTCAGACCTATCTTAGCTGTGATTTGAACCCTATCATTGATTAATGGGGCAAACATGATGGCTCACTTTTTAATTTTTCTTTTTTGATATTTTTCTGAAGTGAGAAGTAGGGGGTAGGGAGAGGCAGACAGACTCCCACGTGCGCCCAACTGGGATCCGCCCAGCATGACCACCAGGGGGCGATGCTCGGCCCCTCTGGGGCATTGCTCCACTGCAACTGGAGCTATTCTAGCGCCTGAGGCAGAGGTCATGAAGCCATCCTCAGTGCCTGGGCCAACTTTGCTCCAATGGAGCCTTGGCTGCATGGGGAGAAGAGAGAGAGAGAAAGGAGAGGAGGAAGGGTGGAGAAGCAGATGGGTGCTTCTCCTGTGTGCCCTGGCTGGGTATTGAACCCGGGACTTCCACACGCTGGGCCACTCTACCACTGAGCCAAATAGCCAGGGCCTTGTTGGCTCATTGAGTCTCTCTAGATTTAATTTCCCATTTGTAAAATTGGATGAATAATTCCTAGCCCATAGGATCATTATGACAATTAAGGAGGATTCTATATCCAGTGGGCCTGGCCCATTAATAAATCCTAACAACTCCTGGCTTCTCCTTTCAGCTTACAACATGTATAATTTTAAAATGTTTGTATCTCCCACTAGATGATACAAGCAAGAGAAGATGCAGCCCATTGTCTGGGCCAGAAAAAGCACTAGATAAATCTTTGAGGAGTGAACGAATAATTCTGATTTCTTTCTAAATTTCCTTGAGTGTTGTGGTTTTTTACCTGCTTTAAGAGAACAAGTCTGTATTCAAACCAGACATGTGCCTGATTCGAATGGAAAACTGGAGCCGGTGCCGCTGTTCGTCTCCCTCATCTCCAGCTTGTTCTGCATTCCAAATGGTCATACCTTCTAGGATCTTAAGTGGGAATTTAAAATGAAAAATATTGTTGTGTCGTATTTGTATGCATTTTATTTAGCTTTTCATATCATTTCGATTATTTTGCTTTGTGTAGCTGTAGGACCCACTCTCAGTTCTTCATGGCTGGTTTTCAAATAAAAAGTTAATTATAAAGAATCTCTAAGTACTTCTGTTTTCTCTCTCAAAACTAACCAGGCTCAATGATGGATTAAGTTATGAAGTCATTAGATCCCATAGGTATGCTTACAAAACAACCAAAAATGACAACCTTATTGCTATGAAAACTCTGTAAAGATAAATAAATAAATATGTAGTGGTTGGATCATGGCTTTTCATTCAACAAAGGATGAGCTATTTAATGGGCGAAGAGAGTTTTTCTTTCAATGTTATATTAAAAGTTTTCATATGTTTAAATTTAGAGTTATTGTCTGAAAAGGTACAATGGTTATTGCAAGTTCTCATTTTTATCCTTTAGAAAATTTTATTAACCAAAGAAAGAACTCTCTGGGCAATGCTTTTGATTTTGAACAAAGGAAGTCATATATATCTTTCATGAAATTTTTATACTGGAATGAAGTTGTAAAAGAAAATACTGGGTAGTTTCTTCAAAAATAATGATACAAACCAGGATGCTGTTGAAAAGATATTCTTTTAAATTATTTTAGAAGTTGCAGTTCAGAGGAGTTGCTGGCTTTGCTTGGAATACTCAGAAAAATTAAGTGGCATCTTGAAGAATGAATAGGCATTTGCACAATGAGGAAAAGAGGAAAGAATTTCAGGTAAGGGAATAGCCTTCATCAGTTGATGTTTAGCTTTTATGTGATAGTACAAAACTATTGAAAACAGGTATTATGATTCTTAGTCTTTGCTCTTTGGGGAAATGTACACATTAAGAGGACAAAAAGGGTAAGTAATTTCTCCTTTAGCCTCCTTTTTTCTTCTGGAACAAGTTACCCAGCAAAATAGGCCGGGAAAGGTTCCAGGTTGCCACTAGAGTGTTTCTACGGATCTTAGGTTCCTGTCACTCCCAAAGAACATCTTTGCTCAGCAACTTTTTTTCCCTGCATTACGTATAAAAAAATCACAAAAAGTGCAACTTTCCACATACAACCTTCTAAAAGCTACCTTAGAGAACACACCTGGTCTTGCCTGAAACCAAGTCTTCAGTCTTTTCATGATCTAATATGTATATGTGTGTATGGCTCCCAGTTATTCCAACAGTCTTCATCTTGGAGAAATAATCCACATCTTGAATTTCTTTATATATATTTTTTGTGAGTTTAATGTAGTGCTAGAATCTATAGAGAGCCTCTTAAATACCTATTAGATTGCCTCTTGATTTGAACTTCATAGGTATGAGAGAAATTGTTGAAAAATATGTAAGGCTAGTTAAACTGGTTTTATAATGGTGGAAAGGAATGTGTGTTAGTTTATTCACATTGCTCTTCCAGACCCACTTTGCATCCTACTCTGACTGATCTTTACGGGATGCATCAATTTGCTCCCTTGCCCACTGGCTTCCATTTGGGTTCAGCCAATAGGAGTCTTAGGAAGGAAATCTGAAGGGAAGAAGAAATGAGATTAGGCTACCCGTTCACTTAGGCCCTCTCTGCAGAGTTAATGTAATGTGAATAGCTACTTCTCAGAAAAACAAAATAAGCCCTGGCTGGGTAGCTCAGTTGGTTGTAACATTGTCCTGATAGGTCAAGATGGCAGGTTTGATCCCTGGTCAAGACACATGTTAGAATCAACCAATGAATGCATAAATAAGTGGGACAACAGATAAATGTCTTTTTTTCTTTCTCTCTCCCCTTTCCCCTCTCTCTAAAATGAGTAAATAAAACTAAAATAAGAAAAAAAAAACCCAGACATAATCTGAGATGGATACTTGAGGAGAGTACATATAATTCTAAATTATGACCTTCAGTGATTTCTGAAGCAGCACTGTACTTTTATAAGCTTGCTTGTGTAACAAAGATGTTTCCTGCCCAATGACTCAATGATTCATTATTAACCAGCCTTGTTCATTTCAATACATTGTTTTAGAAACTTGATAGACTCAGCCCTTTCATACAAGATAAAACCTGCTGAGGAACCCTTTGACTGTTAGAGTAGTTATGTAGATGAGCACCTGAATTAAATGTTTGTGTGAATAACAAATGACAGTCACACTGACTTTGTGCTTTTTTTCCCCAATAGTGAGTCCTAAGAAAGTGCACAGTCTTACTAGAAATGACAAAAATACATGATCTTTAGGAAATTCTTGACTTATGAAAGAATACGATAATCCTAAAATGTTACTCCTACAATGGTTTTTCAAAAACAGAAATTTCTATTTCAGTTAAGGGCATTCATTAATCAGATATTTTATGTTATAATGTATAACTTTTACACTCATGCTGCGGCAAATAATAGAAATAGCTACCTGATAGCAATGTTACTTTGGGACAAATCTTACAGTTCTCTTTTAAGGTTGTTTTCTAATTAGTACTAGGATGTATACTTTTTGAGGCATATTGAGAAAAATATTTCTCTAGAATGTTCTTTATTTTTCTCTTGGAGCCAATTTATGCTTGAGTTAATGAAGTTGCTATCATTCCTTCTAGATTGTAAACTCTGATAGCAAGGAAAAAGTCTTATAGAAATGGATGTATACCAATCACATCTAACATTAATGAATTATTGTTACTCTGATTAGTATGATAATGGTATTATGGTTATAGTTTTAGAATTTCTTGCCTAATAGTGCTACATACTAAGATATTTTATGAGAATATATGATATCTTACCTTTATTAAAAAGAAAACCAAGAAATATATACATTGGGGTACAGAGAAGAAGATAAGGACAATGAAACATTGGTAATTGTTAAAGCTGGGTCATGAGCACATTGGTGTCATTGTATTTTTTTCTTTACTTGCATGAGTTTGAAATTTTCCATAACAAAAGTTAAATTATAAATATAGATATTGCAAATATAAATTATATATAAGTATATATAAATAATAGATATAAATAAAACTCTAAATAAAAAGACTTGTTTATTAATAGAATGGACCCCTGAAATCACCACTTCCCTTGTTCTAGAATGATTGCTGACAATATAAACATTTGTCCTGACCTTGTCTGAAGGGGATGTTATCAGGGTTGGCCACTTTGCTGACAATAGTTTTTCTTTCTTGGAAATGGGTCAAAACACAAGAGTGAGCCTCTAATGGCCATGCATATACTATATAACACTGCCATTTTAGCCAAAGTTGATTGGTCCAGGAATAGGCGGACAGTTGACACAATCTTGACCAATAATACTCTTTCTTCTTACAATTTGAAACTTAAAAGAGAGACACATACAGATTTGTATGCTTGGAAGCCTGTTGTACTAATGGCAGTGCCCAGAGATAAGGTCTATGATGAACTCTTTCTTGCTTTCTTTTCTTCCTTCCTTCCTTCCTTCCTTCCTTCCTTCCTTCCTTCCTTCCTTCCTTCCTTCCTTCCTTTCTTTCTTTTTTAGCAAAAGAGACAGAAAGAAGGCAGATAGGAACAGACAGACAGGAAGGGAGATGAGAAGCATCAACTCTTCGTTGCGGCACCTTAGTTGTTCAATTAACTGCTTTCTCATATGTGCCTTGACTAGGGGAGGGGGAGAGCTACAGCAGAGCAAGTGACCCCTTGCTCAAGCCAGCGACTTTGAGCTTCAGGCCAGCGACCTTTGGGCTCAAGCCAGTGACCATGGGGTCATGTCTATGATCCCACGCTCAAGCCAGTCAGCCTGCGTTCAAGCTGGTGAGCCCGCACTCAAGCAGGCGACCTTGGGGTTTTGAACCTGGGTTTTCTGTGTCCCAGGCTAATGTTTTATCCACTGTGCCAGTGCCTGGTCAGGCAAGGTCTATGAACTTTTGGTTTAAGGTTTTCTATTTGACTTTGCCCCTATCTTCCTGTGGTTTGGTTGTTCACTTCTACCCTTGGACCTGTGAAATGCCACAGTATTCATTCAGTAAATCCTTCTCCCCACTTATTTTTTATTAAGTTATCCAGAATTTGTTTCTGTTACTTAGAATTAAAAAAAATAACTTATCTAATTACTGTATGAATGAAATAAACTCATTCACATTACAAGAAACAGGGTGTCTGAATTTAATACAATTCTGCATGTGAAACATCTTTATATATTACTGTGCAGAGGGTTTTCTTTCTTCTGGCTCACTCTTCTGCCTCTAACAAATAATTAATTAGTATCTATGTGCTTACACTGTGACAAATGCTGAATATTCAATGATAAAAAGAAAAACAGAGAAAGCCCCTCCCTCATGGAGTTTAGAATTTTAGGGGGGAGACATGTATTATTTCTCCAGATGACTATTCAAAAGGAAAGGAGTATATTTCTAAGAAGGTAGAGAACCAGAGAACCTGATTAAGAGTGGTTATGGGGTAGGGAGTGAATTTGAGTTGAGGGCTAAAAGATAAACATTCATAATTACATGGGAAGGTGGTAGAATGCAGAAAGGAGTGGGAAGTCATTCTTTTTTAAATTTTATTTAGAAAATTAAATTTAACAGGGTGACATTGATTAATAAGAGTACATACATTTCAGGGAAACATTTCTATAGCATTTGAACTGTGGATTATGTTTTATACCCATCACCCCCCCAAAAAAATCATTTTCCATCACAGTATATTTGGCCCTCTTTACTTTCTTCCCCCCACTCCCTTCCCCACATCCCTTCCCCCTTGTAACCACTTCACTTTTATCAATGTCCATGAGTCTCAGTTTTATATCCCACCAATGTGTGAAATCATATAGTTTTTAGCTTTTTATGATTTACTTATTTCACTCAGTATAATGTTCTCAAGGTCCATCCATGTTATCACAAATGGCAATATGTCACCATTTCTTATGGCTGAGTAGTATTTCATTGTATATATGTACCATATCTTCTTCATACAATCCTCTGTCAAGGGACACTTTGGTTGTTTCCATGTCTTGGCCACTGTGAATAATGCTTCAATGAACATGGGGATACATGTGTCTTTATGTACCAATGCTTTCGAATTTTGGAGGTAGATACCCAGTAGAGGGATTGCTGAGCCATATGGTAGCTCTAATCTTAATTTTTTGAGGAACCATTATATATACTTTCTTCCATAATGGTTGTACTAATTTGCATGCCCATCAACAGTGAATGAGGGAAGTCATTCTTGGAAGTATGATTTGCAGATTCTGTCTGATCAGCAAAATGGATGGTGGAAATAGAACTCTTCCATGCAAAAAGATGTCACTGTCTTATTAATAATTAAGGCAAAACTGAAATTAGTTTAAAGTTCACCATTTGGACAATAGTTAAACTATTACATTCACTTTATTATAAGAGCAAAAGCTTCCTCAGGTTTCATTGTCCTGTCTGTGTTTTTGAAGCCAGTTAATATTAAGGGCAGTGGTGGTATGGTGAATAGCTTAGAGACTAATCATGAATCCTGACTCTTGACCTGGAGAATGGTCCAAGTCTCTTACAACGGCAATCCCTGTATTGTATTCAACCTTTTTATTGCTGTTTTATGAGCAAGGAAGTTGACTGAGAGAAATAACTGTAACCGAGACAATCAATACTACGTAAGGCAGATAGGTCAAGTAATCTGAACAGGAGCAATTCCATAGAGGAGAAATCTGCTTGGAGAATATTAAAGCAATAAGTATAGACAACTCTTTGAGAAATTTTTCTATAAAAGAGAAATGAGGGGGTAACTGGAAAGAAATATTTGGGTCAAGAGATGTTTGCATAGATATATGTATTTATATATATGTATTTAAGATTGGAAAAATTATTGAAATGTTTAATGTTGATGGTATGAACTTATAGGAAGGCAAAAATTGAGATGCAGAAGAGAGGAAAATATAGTTGGAGTGATGGTAATTTTTAAAAAATGTTTTTAAGAGAGAGGAGGTGAGATAGACAGACTTCTATATGCACCAAGATCAGGATCCACCTTGCAACACCTGTCTAGGGCCAACATTCAGACCAGCTGAGCTATTCTCAGTGCCTGAGGCTGATGCTTGGACCATATGAGTTATTCTTAGAACTTGGAACCAATTGAGCCACTGGCTGTAAGAGGGGAAGAGAGAAAGAAAGGGGAAAGGAAGGGGAAGAAAAGCAGATGTGTGCCCTGACTGGGGATCAAACTTGGGACGTCTGCATGCTGAGGCAATGCTCTATCCACTGAGCCAGTCGGCTAGGGCCAAAATGATGATAATTAAGAGGCAGGTGGTGGTAGGAATGAATGCCTAAGTGGAGAAGATGCTTCATCCACAGTAATAGCAGGCAAGAAAGAGCCTATGGACCCGGATGCAGGTAGCTATGTAGATGGGCTAAGGGAGTTTGTATAAAATTCTCTTCTGATTATTTATGTAGGACCAGATTAAATATGTAATAAATAGGTTTCTCAGGCAGATTAAATTCTTGTTTGGAAGAGAACATTTTATTGTTTATGTCCCCCCAAAATTTTCATCATGTCTCAATTCTTGACTTTAACTAGGCTGATGTTAGTACAGTAAGATTATTGTCCCAAAACTATATTCATAAATAGATTAGTGGAATCAGTGCCAGTTTAGAGGTACGTGACATTGCACTTTGAATAAAATTCATACTCCTTATAGAAACTGCAAGATACCTACATAATCTGATCTTCGTCTCCCTCTCCAAATGCATTTTGAGTATTATTCTTCTCTTTGCATATTCTGTTCCAGAAAAATTATCTTTCTTTTCCACCAATACATCAAGCTCATTTCAATTTTAGGACCTTTGCACTTCCTGTTTCCCTCTTCTTGTAATATGTTTCAATCAGGTATACATAAGACAGTCTCACTGTCATCATTTAGGGCTCAGTGAGATCTTCCTACCCCCTTGTCTAAAGTTGTCTATACCCTATCCAGTTACTAGTTTATAATTGTATTTTGCTTCTTTGTAGCATTTATCACTAACCAAAGTTTTATTCTTTCTGCAATGTCTGTGTTCACAGCAATTAGTATAGAGCCTCGTACATATTTAGGTTTTCAAAAAATTTAAAATGAATGCATGCAAATGGCTTTCTCCTTTTTCTTATTGTATTCAATCTTTTTATCAGCAACTTAAAAATAGTGCCAACATATTCTGCTGGGTTTAACTCATTTCTGGAACAGTGTAGTTGTTTAGATTATTTGATTATCTGAATATTTATTCACATTTAGTTCCAACTTATTATTTTTTAAGGAGCAATGTGAACTGTTTTGTTAACTGGCCAGCAACTTCTGTTTTTGCGGACAAACTAAAAGAAAAAATGAAATTTTAATCAGCCTGCTGATTATTGAGTGAGCATAATGTTAATGTAGGTAGTTAGCTAGTTATTAATAAAGGAAGAGAACAAATGAAATCAGACATTAAGCCTAATAAACTAGGGAGCTGAATTGAACATTGGGCCTGATTTACTAGGAAGCTGTAAGAGTCACAGGCTCCCTAAGGCACCTCTGCATCCTCTGCTGAAGGGACTTAATCCTGAATAATCAATCCCCAAGTGGGCAAAAGAAGCTCCCCAGGAAACAACTCATCTGTTCCCTGTAGATTACCAAGGGGGAATTAATAATAAAGGGGAAATTCCTTTGCTAGGCAAATGTGCAGTAGGAGTCAAGATGGTGACTATAAAAGGGAGGTATCTAACCTGTGAAAAAGGATTGAATTGAATGAAGGCATGAAACCTGGGAATATCTAGCAAAGGGATTGGATGGAGGAAGACTCAACAGAAGTCCATGAAGAATCAGGAAAGAGATTGGTTAGTTTGTGTCCCTGACATTTTGCATACCTTATGACTACTTCTTAAATGTAGAACAAAGTAGGTGTTATTATTTGCATAAAAGATGAAGAGGTTGAAGATCACAGAGCCTAGGTAATTTGGCCAAGGTAATAGTTTATAAATGACAAAGCTTAATTTGAGTTCGAGTCTTAGTCCCATATTGCATTTTCCACCACACCTATCACCTCCCTTATCTCCACCATGCACATTGAATTCTCTTTTGTCTTATTACTTAGCTGGAATCTGATTAGTTTTTTTTTTCTTTTCTTTCTTTTTTTTTTTTTTTTTTTGTGTGTGTGTGACAGAGATAGAGAGAGAGACAGAAAGAGGGACAGACAAGGAGGGAAAGAGATGAGAAGCATCAATTCTTTCTTGTGGTTCTTCAGTTGTTCATTGATTGCTTTCTCAGATGTGCCTTGATTGGGGGCTACAGCAGACCGAGTGACCCCTTGCTCAAGCAGCAACCTTGGACTCAAGCTGGTGAGCTTTGCTCAAGCCAGATAAGCCCACACTCAAGCTGGTGACCTTAGGGTTTTGAACCCGGGTCCTCCACATCCTTGTCCGATGCTCTATCCACTGCGCCACCGCCTGGTCAGGTTCTGGTTAGTATTTTTAAGGTAGACTATATTGTATGCCTTTTATCTCCACTGGTACAGTGTCTGGCACATAACAGACAGGGAATACATTTTTTTTTAATGAATGATAGAGGGGAAATGTCACTTACCTGTTACCCAATTCTTTAGGAACACCTGTAGCAGGTTTTGGTTTCATATTTATTTCCCGCATAAAATTCCTTTATGTTCCTTTTCCCTTTCAATCACTGGTCTTCACTTTTATGCACTTGATTTTTTCCTGTATGCATTCATTGCTGAAAGTACAGCTACATTGTGCTTCAAAGACAAAGATGTATCTAGTAAGTTAAAATGGTGAGAAAATAAAAATGCAAATAATAACATCTATTTAGTGAGTCTGGGGTTAAAAGTCATGAGAAAACATTATTAAGAGCCACTAATATCTACCCATACTTTTTCTTAACACCCCTTGTTTTGTAGGGATACACTACAGGCAATGTTAATCCCATCCCTGCCACTAGTAAAATAAACAGTTTGCTTTGTGTATTTTAGCATGATACACAAATACATTGAGCTTGTTCCTTGTTATAGGTTTTTAAATCATAAAAAATATATATTTGCCTTTGTGAATGGCTTACGACAGTAATTTTCAACCAGTGTGCTGCAAGAATTTTTAAAACATGTAATATCTGACTAGTTAGGCAGGAGCACTGACCTCTTTTCCCTTAGATAGTCAAAGAAAAAGAATTACAATAACTAATGCAACAATAGCCATCTGTTGTAATAAATCAAAAATTTACCTGTTGTTTTTTGCCAGAATGGCCAAAAATATACTTTTTGGTGTGCTACAGAATTTTAGTAATTAATTTCTGTGTGCCATAAGATGAAATAGGTTGCAAATTGATGGATTAAGAAAGACCAAATGAATGACAGCAAATAACATATCTGGACATTGTAATTTTCCTTATTTACTTAGCCATAGACTCAGTATATTGTCATATTTTATGGAGTGCTTAATGAAAATCCTGGTCAAATTTAAGAACCACAGTATTCACCTGCAACAGGACATTCTGTGGCAGAAAAATGCAATCTAAGTCTTAGCTTTTATTGTTATGGTAATGATTTGGCTTCTTGCTTGGGGGTTCTCATATGGAAACAACTGAATCAGGAATCATAAAATACCAAAACATTACAACTAAGCAAAGAGAGTTTTAATTTATGGAACAAATCTGACTCTAGATGTTTTAATTTTTACTGATGTATTCCTATTTCCCCCAACTTCTTATTTTGAAAAATTTCAAATTAACAGAAAGATCAAAAGAATAGTAATATGAGTATTAATATAATTTTTCTCCTAGATTAACTAGTTGTTAACATTTTGCCATATATTTTTATTCCCCTTTATAACAAACAACATTTTAGAAAGAGTTTAGAAGAGACAACTAATAAAAATTTGACACTCATTTAATATCTTTAGCCACAGTATAAATAAGCTCTATGAGGGCAGGAACTAGGTCTGTCTTCCTCATTCTGCATTCCCAGCACCTAACTTGATGTTTGGCAAATAGTAGGAACTCAATAAATATTCACTGACTAATACATTGAGTTGTTCTTTACATACTTGGTCCTTACTAGCTGCATAAATGAATCAAAGCTTTAAAAATTAAGTTAATTTAGTCATTTTAAAAGATTTTATTTATTCATTTTAAAGAGGAGAGAGAGAGGAGAAAGAGCGAGAGAGAGAGAAGTGAGAGAGAACAAAGGGAGGAGCAGGAAGCCTCAACTCCCGTATGTGCCTTGACCAGGCAAGCCCAATGTTTCAAACCGGCAACCTCAGGGTTCCAAGTCAACACTTTATCCACTGCACCCCCACAGGTTGGGCAAGTTAATTTGATCTTAAAGCAAAATATTCCAAAGCATACATAAGTTTTAAGGGAAATATGTCTAAATTTTTCTTTTATTTTTATTGCAATGCCTTCTATCAGGTAGGAGGTCATTAAATAGTCCTTAAATGACAACACAAAGGAGACTAGGTTAGAGTACCTAAAACAGTCATGACTATGATCAAACTTTGGAAAATTACCCTCAATGATAAAAACTTGGAAAGTGTTCAGACTGGGACAATGCATGAATGGATGTGGTGTCTCTCAGCTGGTCTCAGCTGCAAGCTTAAATTCTAGGACAGGAATTCAAAGAAAAGGAAGTGTAATGAACAAAGAAGAGATAAAAAAGCATAAAATTAATTTAAACTACTAAATAGAAATCCTTAGATATAAAGAAGACTTTCATAACCTTGAAGGCCGTTAAGCTTTGAAATTGGGTGTTTACAGAGGTAATTCTCTTTTTCTATCAGGAATCTATAACATAATAGAAACTTCCTGGGACCTTTTGATGTTTCTGATTAAAATGCCCACATGTAAACATACCAAATATATAAAGAAGAAAGTCCAAATATCTTAGCATAATTCAAAGTCCCTTGAAAAACTAACTCCCAACTACCTTTTCTTTTTTCCCCCGAAGTGAGAGTGGGAAGGAGACAGACAGACAGACTCCCGCATGTGCCCCGACCAGGATCCACCCGGCATGCCCACCAGGGGGCAATGCCCTGCCCATCTAGGGCGTTGCTCCACTGCAATCTGAGCCATTCTAAAGACTGAGGTGGAGGCCATGAAGCCATCCTCAGCACCCAGGCCAACTTTGCTCCAATGGAGCCTTGGCTGCAAGAGGGGAAGAAAGAGGCCCTGGCCGGTTGGCTCAGCGGTAGAGCATCGGCCTGGCGTGCAGGGGACCCGGGTTTGATTCCCGGCCAGGGCACATAGGATAAGCGCCCATTTGCTTCTCCACCCCCAACCCCCTCCTTCCTCTCTGTCTCTCTCTTCCCCTCCCGCAGCCAAGGCTCCATTGGAGCAAAGATGGTCCGGGCGTTGGGGATGGCCTCTGCCCCAGGCGCTAGAGTGGCTCTGGTCGCGGCAGAGCGACGCCCTGGAGGGGCAGAGCATCGCCCCCTGGTGGGCAGAGTGTCGCCCCTGGTGGGCGTGCCGGGTGGATCCCGGTCAGGCGCATGCGGGAGTCTGTCTGACTGTCTCTCCCCGTTTCCAGCTTCAGAAAAATACAAAAAAAAAAAAAAAAGGGAAGAAAGCGATAGAGAGAAAGGAGAGGGGGAAGGATGGAGAAGCAGATGGGCACTTCTCCTGTGTGCCCTGGCAGGGAATTGAACCTGGACCTTCCACACGCTGGGCTGATGCTCTGCTGCTGAGCCAACTGGTCAGGGCCCAACTATCTTAATACGATATCTTCACTATCCCTGTCCCTCATCTAGCCTGGGTTGTAGTCCAGAGTTTTTCTGTGTTCTATGCAACTCTAATGTTCCATAACATAAAGCATTTAATATCCTTAATATCAAGGGTCCCCAAACTTTTTACACAGGGGGCCAGTTCACTGTCCCTCAGACCGTTGGAGGGCCAGACTATAAAAAAAAACTATGAACAAATCCCTATGCACACTGCACATATCTTATTTTAAAGTAAAAAAACAAAATGGGAACAAATACAATATGTAAAATAAAGAACAAGTAAATTTAAATCAACAAACTGACCAGTATTTCAATGGGAACTATGGGCCTGCTTTTGGCTAATGAGATGGTCAATGAGCTCCTCTCACTGACCACCAATGAAAGAGGTGCCCCTTTTGGAAGTTCAGTGGGGGCCAGATAAATGGCTTCAGGGGGCCGCATGTGGCCCGCGGGCCGTAGTTTGGGGACCCCTGCTTAATATGAAACATCTGATATTAAAAATTTTGCATGGTGAAAAAAGTTCAGGAAAGATTTCAAATCATTCACAAATCACCTATTGGAAGTTCAATGATAAATGAATCTCATTTATTCAATTAGAACTACATTATCCCAGCTAGAGGCTTGAAAAATTCTGCAGTGAGAAACCAGTTTACTGCATAGCTTACCAAAGTTAGTTGGCCAAGGAATTTTTTTTTTAGATGGTAGAATATTTATTAACACCATAAAAGTACTTGTATACCCTAGAATACTGTTTGCAAAATGCTTTGTTTAACCACCATAATGTTTGGAATTCCTTTAATGGTGCTCATGCCATTTCTGACAGGAATGACTTGTTTAGAAAAGGCATCCTTAAAAAGATATTGCAAGACACATATAAGAAAGAAGCTATAAAAATGGGGAGGACTTGTGAACTAATTTTGTGACTCAAACCTTCTAAAGACTGTGATCAACTCTCCACTGTGAATTTGGAAGCACAGTCTTTGTGTATAGTTTGACTGTAGTCTTTCTTTATTTTGGCTAATTTCAATCTCAAAATTCTGTGTCAATGGCATTTTAGTCTTTGGGAATAAACATTTTTAGAACCAAAGACGTGTATAATAACTTACATGATATTTGAAACAAATTCTTTTCATGAAGTAGATACTATTTAATAAGTTAAAAAATATCACTTGTTAAGTTTTTCAGGATTTATGAAATGAGTGCCAACTATCGGAAAATGTCACATGCATTTAAAGTAAAAAAAAAAAGGGGGAGTCTTCCTTGGTGAACAGAAATTACTTTTTTTGACATATGCTTGTATGCTTATTTAGAGAAGTAGAAAATGGATGAACTATTTGTATTGAATACTCATTACTTTGTTTTTCTAAGATGTCCATAAATTGTGTCATTCATTCATTTGCTGATTTTTTTCAAATTACAGTCAATAAGCAATTTTCCATGGTTTCTCATGTTTGTTCATATCTTGTTAGCAGAGGTACTGACAGTCATTTGTTCGGGATGATTTTTTCAAAGATGTATAAGAGTGAACAGAAACTCCTGACCAGGCGGTGGCGCAGTGACTGGAGCATAGGCCTGGGATGCTGAGGTCCCGGGTTGGAAACCCCGTTTGCCAGTTGACTATGGGCTCATCCTCTGCTCTTCAGGGATGCAGGTTTGAAAATTTTTTTCCTGAGTGTCATCAAAGCTCACCAAGGGTCAGGACCCTTGATGTGGATCATTGCTGGGTGATCGGGGTGGGGGGAAGTGTGGAACCTGGAGGGCAATCCAGTACTAGCCTGAGACAAATATGAAACGAACAGGGTTTATCTGGTGTTATCTAAGAAGAGCTATTTCAGCTGGGTTTTCAGTGGACCTGAATGAATGGTGAGACTAGGAACTGGATAGCCCTCTGAGGTTAGAATGGCCCAGGTGGGCACATATCTCAGACACAAACGGTCGGAAACAGTTGGCAGAAAGTAACCGCTTGATTCCTTTTCATACAGATTGAATTCTTTCTCCTCCTCCAAAAGGAACCCTTAGGTAAGACTTTGAGTTCTTAAAGTTGCTAAGTCCTTGGACTCTTCTAACTCCAGACATGGCACGCCCTAGTCATTTTCACTATTAGTGTTTAAGAGAAAGTGATGCTCTTTGCCTGATGGGGAATGTGGGCTGAGCCCTGAGACTTTCCTTTTTTAGGGTGTGTGGGTTCCTGGTGTCCAGCTGTCCAGGCTCTTCTCCAGTGTAGTCTTCCGCCCCTGGGACCAATCACCCTTGAGTGTCAGGGTGGAAGTATGACACATTGGACCTGAAAAGATTACTCTGGAAAAAAACGTTGATAGTGGTTTAAATAGTAATAAATTTTCAAACAATGTGTCATTCAGTTTTCTCAGCATAAACAGTTACGGTTCCTTCAGGAATTTGGAACTGTTGGCTGTGTTCTTTCTAAAGGGGAATGTGGTTAAAATAGCCGCAGTCTGACCGACCAGTCAGTCCAAGCTGGCAAGCCACAGCCGTGGTGGCTAAAGCTCTCTGTACTCAGAAATAGACTTATAAAAATGGATATGTTGTGAAACGCAATGGCCAGCGTGTGAGTACACAAAAGTTTGTGGAGAAAACTCATCTATTCTGAACTCTTCATTTTGGTCTGATTTATAGTGCCCTTCTAAATGGTTAGTCAGCTATTCTATCAATGTTACTGGCAGGATCTGCAAGAAATAAAATTTTTATTACTTTAAGGGAAATGTTAGGCAGAGGCGGGTTTAACAGCGGGTGCACTGGGCGCACACCCTGGGCCCTGACTTCTGAAGGGCCCCACAAAACCCCAACTTTACACATTTTTCTAATGATACCAGGTTTGGTTTCATATATGCAATTTTAACATTAATAGTACATAATATTTTTTATTTATTTTAAAATATGGTTAACATGTATTTTTATTTTCCCTGTCTCTCTCTCTCTTTTTTAAGGGGCCCAATATTTTCTTCTGCACCCGGGGCCTCTGTATGTAGGAGTAGTTTAAGTATTCTCAAAGTATATACTCTCATATATTACCCTTCAGTTTGATTATTCTTATTTTTAGTGGGAACATGCTTTTGGAAATTGACTTTGGAATTAAAAATGAAAAAGCAAACATAGGTGGAAACCCCCTCCCCCCCAAAGCACACTACAGGTCCTGGTTCCAGAGCAGAACCGGTTGTCATAAACCAAATTTGAAAGGGGGTATGAAAGTTGAAAGGCAAAGTTGGAAGACAATCCAAGAGAACATAGAATGAAATGGCATCAGGGATTTTGGACCCACAGGGATTTCAAGGACAGCTTGTTAAGAGGGAAGACCATCTGATATGAAGTTCAGGAAGACAATAGAAAAGTTTAGCTTGATGGCAGAGAGTGGGAAGAGCAAATATGGCAGAAGGATTATTTAGTCATATTAGCAGCTCAGGCTGTAGATAGGATAATTATAGCAAAACAAAGCACCGGGCAATGAGTGTCTGACCAGATTATTTTAACAAAGAATACTAGATGGAGAGGGCGCTGCTGATAACCTGCCAAATTAAACCCAGTTTGTTCTGAGATTAGGTGGAACTGCCTGCTGATAGCAGCGACGTTTAGAGCAGCTGGAACAAGAATGGGGCTATTTGTGTCTCCCTCCTTTGGTTAAAGGACAAAGTTTCCCCAATTAGGAGGTTCCTACCAGGTTTCTGTTGGTCAAGAGTTTTTTGACCAAATCTAGGACAAGTATAAGCAGGAGTAAAGCTAAAACTAAATAAGATAATTCAGAGGGTTTGTATATACTGTAGATATTGCCAAACTGAGAGGCCAGAGATGTCAGAATTTCTGGGATGGAGTCAGGGATAAGCATTTCTTCTTTCCTTCATCCAGTCAGTGTCTAATGCATACATGTCCAGCTCTATGCTAGGCTTTGGGAATACAGAGATAAGACGTAGCTCCTGCCCTACAATAATTTAGTCTTGGTAGGCCAGAAAAACTGATTACAAGCAAGTGTGGTAAGCACCATGCTAAAGATAAGCACAGGACCCTCCAGGTACATATAAGGTGGTGGAGTGTTGGGCAGATAAAATGTATTATGCTCACTTTGTTAAAGATGACACAAGGAGGCCGTCGCCCAGGTGATATTAATGTGTGTTGGGGGCAGGCAGGATCGTTGTAGCCTGGGGCTTGGTTTTGGGATTAAGCCTTTCCCACCCTTTTTGATGTGGGGCGGTACAATCCAATCATGCCTCAGAGAAGTGTCTGTATTAGAGACTTCCCTATTTTGTATATTGGATTAAGAGTTTGGATTTCTACACTATAAAATGGGGACGAAGCGGGAATTTGCGCTCTTGGTTCCTGAGATTATCATTAGAGGAGAGAGCAGAGCAGAGAGCAGAGAAAGGCCACGTGGAGTAGGCCAGGAGAAGCAGCCAAGATGGCGGAGTGCTGAGTGAGAAGCCAGTTTATACAGAGTTTGTGCGGGGAGAAGGAAGGAGTTGGGGAACAGAGGTGAATAAGTCTGATGAGCTAGAAACCTTTGATTCTAGGAAACTCGGATAAGTCAGTGGCTTTGAGAGCACTGAATGTGAGTGGGTTTTGGAGCCCAGTGTGTGTTTTTACTTGCCCGCCGGGTGCAAGCTAGAATTAAAGAAAATGGCCTATCAGTTTTTGGCTCCATTGTTTCTTTACCGACTGTCCGAATCCAATGCGAACCTGCATGGGCCAGGCAGCTATGATGGTGGCCCTGGCCGTGCCTCCTGGCTTTACATGGAGAGAAATGCAGATTATGAAAGATGGCTTTTTGGAAGAGGCCATGATCAAATAGGATGAGTAAAGGTAGGTAGGAAAAGGTGAAGATTGTTCTAAACCAAGGTTTGCGCAAATCCCATGATTTCAGAGAAGGCGTGATGCATTTAGGAACTTTCACGATTTGAGAGTAACTGAGGCTGCAGAGCCGTAAGGAGCATCTTAATTTTATTTATTTGTTTATTTATTTATTTACTTACTTACTTATACAAAATTAGAAGCGGGAGGCAGTCAGACAGACTTCTGCATGCGCCCAACCAGGATCCCCCCCACATGCCCACCAAGTGGCGATGCTTGGCCATCTGGGGCATTGCTTCGTTAAGGTGGGAGCCATTCTAGCGCCTGATGTGGAGACCATGGAGCTGTCCTCAGTGCCGGGGGCCAACTCTGCTTCAATGGATCCTTGGCTGCGGGAGGGGAAGAGAGAGGCAGAGAGGAAGGAGAGGGGGAAGGGTGGAGAAGCAGATGAGCACTTCTCCGGTGTGCCCTGGCTGGAAATCAAACCTGGGACTTCCACATGCCTGGCTGACGCTCTACCACTGAGCAAACTGGCCAGGGCCAGCATGTTAATTTTGTTAGAAAAAACTCCACTACCCACATCCAGGTCTGTGAGACAAGCTCCAATCATAGGCGATAGTGACTCTCCAATTCTAGTTTGGCTCTTCTCTACACAAGCTTACCCTTACCGGGATTCTGTCCTCAGCAAAAATAGAGACAAAGCTCTCTCTTCAAGGGATGAGCGGTAGAGAAGGAGAGTAGAAATAACCTCTTCGTTGCACACTGTTGGGCAGATAAAATGTATTATGCTCACTTTACTAAAGAGGCCATCGCCCAGGTGATATTAATGTGTGTTGGAGATCATTGTAACCTGGGGCTTGGTTTTGGGATTAAGCCTTTCCCACCCTTTTTGCTGTAGGGTGGTACAATCCTATCATGCCTCATAGAAGTGATTTTGTATTAGAGACTTCCCTGTTATGTATATTGGATTAAGGGTTTGGATTTCTACACTATAAAATGGGGACGGAACGAGAGTTTGCTCTCTTGGTTCCTGAGGTTAGCATGAGAGAGCAGAGAAAGTAGAGCCAGCAGCGGAAGGAGGCCACGTGGAGTAGGCCAGGAGAAGCAGCCAAGATGGCGGAGTACTGAGTGAGATGCCAGTCTGTGGAGAGTTTGTATCTGGGATAAGGAAGGAGATGGGGAACTGAGGAGAATAAGGTTGGTGAGCTAGAAACCTTTGATTCTAGGAAACTCGGATAAGTCAGTGGCTTTGTGAGCACTGAGTGTGACTGGGTTTTGGAGCCCAGTGTGTGTTTTTACTTGCCCGCCGGGTGCAAGGTAGGATTAAAGGCTATGGCCCATCAGTTTTTGGCTCCGCTGTTTCTTTACCGACTGTCCGAATCCAATGCGAACCTGCACGGGCTGGGCGGCTGTGATGGCAGCCCTGATAGCCCTGGCTTCTGGCTTTACACACACAGATCCACATGCTGAGATTCCAGCACCCCTCCCTCCCAAGTCTTTGGATTGAAGTCACAAACCAGCATACCCAGGTAAATTCATGATGACTTTTTTGATAAACCCTCACCTTAGCAGAAGGATACGGGCCCATACCTGTCCAAATAAACAGCAGACTGGATCATGTGTTTATGGCGATCTTTGGGGATTTTTTCCCCCCCAGGGGGACCAAGCTATCATATCCTTTAGGTCCTACAGTCTTGAGCTGAATTTGTATTTAGTGTCTTCCTGTCTGTTTAAAAATGTTACAGAAAATGAAAATGCCACGTTTGTTTAGGACTGCTTAGATATTATCTGTAGTGGTGGATTATTGCTATGAATATATAAGTTGCTATGAATGCTTGAAAAGGCCGAGTGTGTATTAAAGTGAAGGTCCTAGACTGCTAGATTAGCCCCAAGATTCTGATAATTCTAGTGCTAGACTACAGCAATGAGGCTTGCCTTGCCCACCTAACGTAGTTCTTTGAAAGGTTAAATTATAGAACGTATATGAGAATGACGTATTACTAGGATGCTATATAAACATAAAATGTTATTAGTTGACTTGCTCCTTGTCTATTTTTCTAAAAGTAGCATTTTTTTTCTTCTGCAATGTATCTTTTAACTAGGAATGAGTTACCATGGTATTGGAGACACTTTAATGAAACATTGACAAGTGGAAAAAACCCTGATAAATTCTGTGATTTAGGACTATTTTTTAATAGTTTATTAATACTTTGAATAACATTTAAGGTTCTTTTATTTATCTGTATTTAAGATACAGATAAATTTGCTCTGCTTGCAAATAGACAGATATTTAATTTTATAACTCAACATATTTTGATGTAGGAACACTAAAATAAGTAGCACTTTTTTTGAAAGATAATTGCTTTAAAAGAGAGCTTTTAGCTTCACAGAAAGGTATTGGTAATTTCCATGGATGCATTAAAAATGGGTGCAGAATTCAGACAGAGAGCAGTCCAGATCAGAATTAGTGGAAAGTAGCAAGAGTGAGCAGGATGCCTGTCCGTACAAAGATTTTTAATGCGCAAGCGAGATGAGAAGTGAGGAAATACGTGGAGGTGGAGAAAGATATTTGTGAGATGCTTATCTTTCAACAAAGGGTGGTGCTTCATGCGCCAGTATTGCAAAAAGAGCACAGATCTTCCCTTTGGCAATTATCAATGTCTGAGATAAAATATCTGCTCCAAGCTGCTCCTAACTAGTCATCCTTCCTGCTTGCCAGGCTTCCTTGAACTTCCAGATTGGTTTTCTTTGCGTGTTTTCTGTGGGAAGAAGTGTCTTTCTTTCATAGTCACTGTAAAGCCAGCAGGCAGGGCCGGGGCCACTATCACAGCAGCCCAGCCCATGCAGGTTCGCATTGGATTCGGACAGTCGGTAAAGAAACAGCGGAGCCAAAAACTGGTGGGCCATAGCCTTTAATCCTACCTTGCACCCGGCGGGCAAGTAAAAATACACACTGGGCTCCAAAACCCAGTCACATTCAGTGCTCACAAAGCCACTGACTTATCCGAGTTTCCTAGAATCAAAGGTTTCTAGCTCACCAACCTTATTCTCCTCAGTTCCCCATCTCCTTCCTTATCCCAGATACAAACTCTACACAGACTGGCATCTCACTCAGTACTCCGCCATCTTGGCTGCTTCTCCTGGCCTCCTCCACGTGGGCTCCTTCTGCTCTCCTCTGCTCTCTCTTGCTAATCTCAGGAACCAAGCGCACAAACTCCCGCTCCGTCCCTATTTTATAGTGTAGAAATCCAAACCCTTAATCCAATATACAAAATAGGGAAGTTTCTAATACAAAGTCACTTCTCTGAGGCATGATTGGATTGTACCGCCCTACATCAAAAAAGGGTAGGAAAGGCTTAATCCCAAAACCAAGCCCCAGGCTACAATGATTCTGCCTGCCTTTAGCCCACCCCCAACACACATTAATATCACCTGGGCTACGGCCTCCTCGTGTCATCTTTAACAAAGTGAGCATAATACATTTTATCTGCCCAACAGTCACTTACAGGATAGTGGACATTGACTTGGGCATTGGAAACCTTCCCAGAAGAAACGGCTAGAGACTTCCCTCCCCCACGACCAATTTTTTTGTCCTGACTAGAGAAGTTATGTAATGGTGGCCGAGGCGACCTACTCCCACGGGAACCTAGGTGCAGGGCAGGGTGAGATTTCTTTGTTCCTCCATATTTAAAAAAATACATTGCTTATATTCAGCGGAGAGCTTTGACCTCAGATTTATTAAGAGTATTATTTCTATTTAGTATTTCTATAAGTAGGAGACTACTTAAAGTTAATAATTTTAATGAAGAAATAATTTTCTACATTTTTATTTAATAAAACTACAATAAAACTTTGAAAAGACAGCAAGACAAAATTGAAGCTCTTGAATAGTTAAGTCTAGCTGAGCCTTACTTCATGTTAATAATGTTTATCTAATGTTGTCAAGAAAGTCTTTCTAATTAGCATTCCCAGATCATCCAGTTCTATTTATGGGAGTATAAATTTAAATAACCTTAAAATATACACACACCCACAACCAAAATACTTTTTAAAGTAAAAATTCAAAATTACATCATGAAAATTCTTTGTTAGTGTATTAGCTATTAAGTTCTAGAACTAAAATACTGAATTAATTGTTTTCTCAAAATAGTATTTAATTTCATGTGTAAGGTACAGTAGTATTGTTAATCACAGTAGTAATAAAACGTCTGCTGCTTAATAATTTAAAACATGCAACCGACGTGTTTTAACTTTGTATTTTATTCTGTTATGAAAAGAGGTCAGAAAATTTCTGAAGATACTGCTTACATAATACACTAAGCAAATCTTGTTTTGAGGCTAGCGTGATAACACATTTGCTGAACAGATATTTCTTGCTGAATGGGTGCGGCAAGATGAATACTTGCAGAGTAACTGGTTTTTTCTGTAAGCCTGTTTCTGGAAGGACAAGTCTGACCCCTCAAGTGGTTATTCTTTTTTCTGCTGCAGAGTGGTTCTAAAGAGCCTAACTTGGCCTTGGATCATATGTAAAATGGAAAACAACAACAACAACAACAAAAAAACAAAACACACCAAAAAAAACCCCCAAAACAAACACCTCAAAACCCTAGGAGATTAGAATATGCATTAGGTTTTAGATGCATGCTACAGAGGGTGTAGAACTGACTGGTTTATCAAGCACATTCACATATTTTGAAATCCTCTGAACCTGTAGAACCAGAGATCCGACCTTAGGAAGTCTCTTTTCTTAAAAAAAGTTTTTAAGTAAACTCCCAAAGGTCAAAGTAGAAATACATAGTGAAAAGTGCACAAATTAAAAGTGAATCTTCATTTTTTGAGATGGATGCTTAGATCATTGAACTGTAGTCCTTTGTTTAAAATTCTGTTCAAAATTTTTATTGTGATTTCTTTGACCAGTGAGTTATTAAAAAGTACACTGCTTTTTATCTAAACATTTGGGCCTTTTTTTTTGTATTTTTCTGAAGCTGGAAACAGGGAGGCAGTCAGACAGACTCCCGCATGTGCTTGACCGGGATCCACCCGGCATGCCCACCAGGGGGCGATGCTCTGCCCATTTGGGGCATCGCTCTGCAGTGACCAGAGCCATTCTAGTGCCTGAGGCAGAGGCCATGGAGCCATCCCCAGCGCCCAGGCCATCTTTGCTCCAATGGAGCCTTGGCTGTGGGAGGGGAAGAGAGAGACAGAGAGGAAGGAGAGGAGGAGGGGTGGAGAAGCAGATGGGCGCTTCTCCTGTGTGCCCTGGCTGGGAATTGAACCTGGGACTTCCACACGCCAGGCCGACACTCTACCACTGAGCTAACCTGCCAGGGTACATTTGGGCCTTTTCTAGTTATATTTTATTATTGATTTCCATCCCTATTTTATAAGATTAATAATTAAAATGCTTTGGAATTTTTGAGTCTTGATTTATGGTTCAATATTTGGTAAATTTTGGCAAATAGTTTATGTGCACTTGATATGTATGCTATTGTATACAGCAGTTAACTGAGGCTCATTAGTCATGTTGATAAAGTCTTCTAAATCCTATGATTTAATTTTGCTTGTTCTTTTCTTTCTTATCTTTTCTTTTTTTTTTTTTTTTTTTTTGTATTTTTCCAAAGCTGGAAACCGGGAGGCAGTCAGACAGACTCCCGCATGTGCCCGACCAGGATCCACCCGGCATGTCCACCAGGGGGCGATGCTCTGCCCATCTTGGGGTGTCGCTCTGCCGCAATCAGAGCCATTCTAGCACCTGAGGCAGAGGCCACAGAACCATCCTCAGCGCCTGGGCAAACTTTGCTCCAATGGAGCCCTGGCTGCGGGAAGGGAAGAGAGAGACAGAGAGGAAGGAGAGGGGGAGGGGTGCAGAAGCAGATAGGTGCCTCTCCTGTGTGCCCTGGCCGGGAATCGAACCTGGGACTTCCGCACGCCAGGCCGACGCTCTACCACTGAGCCAACTGGCCAGGGCCACTTGTTCTTTTCTTAATTGGAAGAAATGAGTTAAAAAATCTTCTAACGTGTTGGGCGGATAAAATGTATTATGCTCACTTTGTTAAAGATGCCGTTGCCCAGGTGATATTAATGTGTGTTGGGGGCAGGCAGGATCATTGTAGCCTGGGGCTTGGTTTTGGGATTAAGCCTCTCCCACCCGTCTTGATGTGGGGTGGTACAATCCAATCATGCCCCAGAGAAGTGACTTTGTATTAGAGACTTCCCTATTTTGTATATTGGATTAAAGGTTGTGAAGCTACACTATAAAATAGGGGTAGAACGGGAGCTTGCGCTCTTGGTTCCTGAGATTATCATTAGAAGAGAGAGCAGAGGAGAGCAGAGAAAGGCCACGTGGAGGAGCCAGGAGAAGCAGCCAAGATGGCGGAGTGCTGAGTGAGATGCCAGTTTGTGTAGAGTTTGTATCTGGGATAAGGAAGGAGATGGGGAACTAACTGAGGAGAATAAGGCTGGTGAGCTAGAAACCTTTGATTCTAGGAAACTCGGATAAGTCAGTGGCTTTGTGAGCACTGAGTGTGATTGGGTTTTGGAGCCCAGTGTGTATTTTTACTTGCCCGCTGGGTGCAAGGTAGGATTAAAGGCTATGGCCCACCAGTTTTTGGCTCCTTTGTTTCTTTACCGACTGTCCGAATCCAATGCGAACCTGCATGGGCCTGGCTGCTCTGATGGTGGCTCTGGCCCTGCCTACTGGCCTTACATAACGTAATTGCAACGCACCAATTTTACCTTTGATTCTGTTAATTTTTGCTTCTTTTGAGGCTATGTTATTATTTGCACATACATTTATATTCATTAAATCAATTTAGTGGATTGACTCTTCTTTATAAAATATTTGCTACCTCTAGTAATGCTTTTCTTCTTCTTGATATAGTATAGTTATAGCAACTTTTTTTTGGCATTGTATGCATTTTTCCAATATTTTGTTTTTAACAGCTCTATGTCCTTATGTTTAAGGTATGTCTCGTAAGAAATACATAGTTAAGTTTTATTTTTTAAATTAAATCTGATAGTCTATTTAGAGAATTTTATTAAAATGCTGGTATTTTGAGGTTTTAAATTTATCATCTTATTATTTGTTTCTTATTTGCTCTTTTTTTATTTCCTTTCCCTTCTTGTCTCTTTTGAATTGATGATTTTTATAAATCTATTTTTTCTCTATTCATGGTTGATTATGTTATTTAAAATGTTTTCTGGTGGTTACTACTAACATCAGAATATGCTTTCTTGACTTACTATAGTATTGTATAAAAGTTAATATTTTTGCAATGCTTTAACAATGTCAGGACATTAGAATACTTTGACATCATATACTACACTCCTGATTTTTAAAAAATATTTTCATATATATATATATCATATATATCCCCAACAGTATTATTGTTTTCTGCCATTATAATTACTATAGTTCTTTTTTATTGCATTTAATTCTGTCTTGCATTTCTGTGTTTCTAGTTGGGATTTTTTCTGTCTGAAAAATTATCTTTACTATTTCTGTTAATGCTGGTCTACTATTGATGAACTTTCTTGTTTTAAAATGTCTAGTTCTTCACTTTTTAATTTTTTTAAAAGAATAGTTTTAGTGAGGTGTAATTTACATGCCACAAAAGTTGCCTTCTTATTCACTCCACTATTTTTATTTATTTTTAACTTAAAATTTATTTTTACTTATTCATTTTTATAGAGAGAAGAGAGAGAGAGAGAGAGAGAGAGAGAGAGAGAGAAGGGGGAAGGAGCAGGAAGTATCAACTCCCATATGTGCCTTGATCAAACAAGCCCAGGGTTTCGAACCGGCAGCCTCACCATTCCAGGTCGACACTTTATCCCCTGTGTCACCACAGGTCAGGCTTCTTCACTCTACTTTTAAATCTCTTCTTCACTTTAAAACATTATGGTAAGGCCCTGGCCAGTTTGCTCAGTAGATAGAGCATCGGTCTGGTGTGCATCATCCCTGATTCAATCCTGAGTCAGGGCCCATAGGAGAAGCGACCATCTGCTTTTCTTCCCCTTCCTCTATCCCTTGTCTCTCTCTTCCCCACTTACAGTGGTGGCTCGGTTGATGCGAGCATCAGACCCAGGCAGAGGGTGCTGAATGGATTCGGGTCAGGGTGCTTGCAAGAGTCTGTTTCACTATCTCCCCTCCTCTTACTTAAAAAAAAAAGTAAAATGCACAATATAAAAATTTACCATCTTAACCTTTCTAAAGAGTATATAGTTCAGTAGTGTTAAGTATATTTACATTATCATGCAACCAATATCTAGAACTTTTTCATCTTGCAAAACTTCTCATTTGCTTTTTTTGTTGTTGTTGTTGCATTTTTTCTGATGTGAGAAGCAGGGAGGCAGAGAGACAGACTCCTGCATGCGCCCTACTGAGATTCACCTGGAAATCCCACTGGGGTGATGCTTTGCTCATCTAGACTGTTGCTCCGTTGCAACCGCAGCCATTCTAGCACCTGAGGTGGAGGCCATGGAGACATCCTCAGTGCCTGGGCCAACTTTGCTCCAATAGAGCCTTGGCTGTGGGAGAGAAAGAGATAGAAAGAAAAGAGAGGACGAAGGGTGGAGAAGCAGTTGGTCATATCTCCTGTGTGCCCCGACTGGGAATTGAACCTGGGACATCCAAACGCTGGCCCAATGCTCTACCACTGAGCAAGCTGGCCAGGGCCTCATTTGTTTTTTATGATTATTTTTTGAGCTATAGGAATATAGCTTGATAATTATTTTCTTTCAACATGTATGATAAAGTCAGTTGTCAATATTATTTTTGGACTGAAGGACATGTTTCTTATTCTTTGCCATAAGTAGTAACTATTTGTGGATCCAATCCTTTTTTATATTTTGTTGCTGCTGCTACTGATGTTGTTTTGACTTTTAGTTGTTGATAATTTGGTCCTGTCCCCTGAATGCCTAGTAATTTTTTATTGAATGTAGTGGAATAACCCATTGCATAGCCTTGGATGGGAACACAGCCAACCTGAAAAGAATGTTTTGCCAAGAGAATTGTTTTGTGACTTGAAGGCGGGTCACTGAAACAGGTCTATGTGACTGAAGGCAGTTGCTGGGCTTTTTCTCAGTAAAACATTCTCATAAGATTTCTGTTCCTTTCAAGGTTATCCCTTGAGATAAAGAGAGGGATGTTGTGGAAACCATAGATGCAATAGCAATTAATGCCTTTTAATATTATATTGTTATTAAGCTATCATGCAGGTGTATTCCATGTATCTTTAAGTAAAAGTTATGCTTGATGTTATGCCAATTTCTCAGTAAACAAGCTTTTTGAAATCTTGTGAATAAAAATAGGACACAGTGCAAACTTGGGGCCATTTGCCTGAGCGAGTGGTGGTCCTTTGCTAGTCCACGATGATTTCATCTGCTGATCTCTCTCTCTGCGCCCCCGACTCACAACAACAATTGAATGCTAGATATTAAGGATAATAAATATAGACATTTAGATGATTTTATATTCTTTCCAGAGTGGATTTACTTTCTTTCTTTTGGTGCAGAATATATCTTTGATTTAATCAATGATTAAGATGATTTGTGATAGAATTTTCAGTCCGTGTAGGGTTTGGCATACACACACACATACACACACACACACACACACACACACACACACACACACACTTTTTTTTTTTTTTAATGGCTGGGCCATAGCATTTCTGGGTTCTAAGACAAAACCAAGGTGTTACCTTAATAGTTCTTGAGCATCAATTTTAATTTTTTTTTAATTTCTGTAAACATGCTGAAAACTCTGAGCTTGAAAGTTGAATGCTCTGCTTGGCCACTAAACCCTGTGCTGCTTAAGTATTAGCTAATATTTTAAGGGACAAAGTGGAGGAGAATTTTGAGGTCACATCTATGTGCTTCTCTTATCTTTCCTGTAAGTGTTGGCTGCCTATATTCCTCTCTAGTGCCTTCAAATAGTTTATTTATTTTATAAAAATTTGTGCAGCTTAATGGTAAGAGAGTTTATCTGATGCATACCTGGAAGTAGATGTCCTCTGGAATTTCTTTAGATCAGGCTGAATCTAAGGTATGCAGATTCTCTTACCTCTAAATGCAGGTCTGATAAGCTATTCATCTCTCTGGAATGTGCCATCATTAAGTTTTATCTCAGTGGGAAAAGAGGCAAAGGAAACTAATTAATACTTCACAAAATTTATATAAAAGTGGCCAGGAAATCTCTAAACACATGTTTAACCTCAATAAATATTAAGAACATGGAAATTGAAGCATGGAGATAGTTTTCTTCCATCAAAGTAAAACCATTTTCCTACTATTGGTGTAAATGTAAATCAACCCAATCTACATAAACAATAATAATAACAACTGGCATTTATTGGAACTGTGGGAAGGAAAAAATTCTCTACACCAACTAAAAGGAAAAAACGTTTTTCTTCCCCCTACTTACTACACTCACATGGAACACTTCTATAAACCAGGTGTGTGGGGTTTTCCCCTACATCACCAATTCTCTAACACCAGCTGAGTGTCCTACAATTCAATTCAGTTTTGAGATTATCTACCTGGAGATAGCATCAGATCTCACAAGTAAAGGGTTCCATTCCACAAGACTGCCCCATGTCAGGCACCACCAGTAACATGTCCACGTTGACACCTCTACAACTGACTAGCTATAAATCGGTGGTTCCCATGACTCCTCTCCTTGGGTTCAATAATTTGCTAGAATGGCTTATAAAATTGGCTTATAAAATTTAGGAAAACATTTATATTTACAGTTTTTTTTTAATAAAGGGCATGATAAAGGATACAGCTATACATTTAGATGAAAAGATACATAGGGTGAGGTCTCAAGTACAGGAGCTTCTGACTTAGTAAAGAGGGGGTGTGCCACCCTCTCAGCATATGATGTCTTTACTAACCTGGTAGCTCCTTAAATTCTGTACTTTAGGATTTTTATGGAAGCTTCATTGTGTAGGCATGATTGATTAACTCAATTTTTAGCTCCTTTCCTCTCTCCAGAAAATGGGAGGTGGGGTAGAACGGGACTGAAAATTCCAAGTGTTTAATCATGGCTTGGTCTTTCTAGTGGCCAGCCTCTATCCAAGATCCCACCAAGAGTCACCTCATTAGAACAAAAGAAGTTTCTATTACCCAGGAAATTACAAAGATTTTAGGAGCTCTGTGTTGGGAAATGAAGTCAAAGACCAAATATTAGCAGAAACTGGAAACAGAGACCAATATGTGTATTTGTTATTATTTCACAGTTGTTTTAAGCACTTTATGTATTATCCCTATTATAATATTATGAAGTGAATAATTATTAATTCTATTTTCAGAAGAAGAACTGAGATTCAGAGAGTTAAACAATATGACCAAGATCATACAGATTGTCAGTGACGGCACTGGGAATAGGACCCAGGGTGCCTAACTGGAGTGTCCAAACCCTTGTCCACCATTTAGACTGCCTCTCAATTCTACTTCTAAAACTTCATCCGACAGACATGGTCACACAAATGTACAAAGGGGCATGTACAATAAAAGGTTCCCTGTAATATTGCTTCTAACAGTTAAAAACTGGAATTCATCATATAGCATTGTAAAAATAAAGTCATCCATGCAAAATATCCAAACAAAGGAATACTCTGCATTAGTTAGTAAAGAATAGCATTGATCTAAATTTACTGACATGGTAAAATATCCAAGATATAGTTTTAATAAAGAAAAGGTTAAAAACCACTTTGGTAAAAATATTAAATATCTATATATAGGTTTATATGTAGATAGAAATGTCCATAGTGGTATACATACCAATTGTTAATAGGATTGGGTGATGGTGAGGGAGGACCATTGCATTTAAACTTATATTCAATACATACCTTATATTACTTGTACTTTTACATGCTGAATATGTATCACTTTTCTATTATATATATATTTACTATATATATATAATTTTTAATAATATTTTTAATGTATGCAAAAGTAGGAAATAGAATAACATATCTCCATATATAGGCTGTGGCATAGTTTATAGTTGTAAGTAGGTGAAACAGAGTTTTTTCTTGTATTATTATTTATTAATTATTGTATTATTTTTATCCAAATAGCTGTAAACCTATTTTTGTCACACCTGTATGTATCATCAGTACAGCCAATAATTATCGTATTTTACCTTATTTACTCATATAATCCCCCTCTTTTTTTCTTTGCCAACATACCTTATAGGTAATCTCAGACGGCATACTATTCTACTTCTAACTAACTCAGGATGCATCAATAAGAATTATAGAAATTTTATTACACAACCACAGTGCCATTACCATACCTCACAAAATTCCTTGGTATCGTGTAACACCCTGTTAATAGTAAAATTTCCAAATTGTCTCAAAAATGTTTTTTTTTTTTACAATTGGTTTATTTAAAACAAGATTCAACCAAGTTCTCACACTATATTTAATTTTTAGATCTTGTTTTTCCTCTTTTAACCTAGAGAAGTCTTCCTCACTTAGTATTACTTTCATGCCATTGGCTTGCTGTAATTTAGTAATTATTTAAACAATTTAAACATGGATTCCCATAGCTACTTACATTATATGGCAACCCATGTCACACATTAAATCTAATGGAAGTAAGACATTTTAATCTTATTTGTATTTCTTATCCATTTGTACTGTTCTTATCAATTAACCAATATTGAATGTCTAAGATGGTTTGAGCAAAATAACATTGCCTGACCTGTGGTGGCGCAGTGGATAAAGCATTGACCTGGAACACTGAGGTCACCAGTTCAAAACCCTGGGCTTGCCTGGTCAAGGCATATTATGGGAGTTGATGTTTCCTGCTCCTCTCCCCCCCCCTCTCATTCTAACTCTCTCTCCTCTCTAAAATGAATAAATAAATAAAAATTAAAAAAAATAACATTTTTAGAGAACAACAATGGAGGGGAGAAATACAAAAATAAAAAAAGACAAAAATCATTAAATGTTTAAGCTCATTAAGTATAAGAACAGGACTAATTTTAAGTTTCTAATATTTTTGGTTTAAATTAGAAATTGGGTTAATCAGTCTCATAGTTAAAATGGTCATATATGTATTTTTGTATTAAATTCTGCATGTAATATTCTTTGGTGAATTACATCTATTTCAGGAATCAAAGGAGGACAAAAAACGCCCAGACAACTTGATGAAGGAAGTGGGATTTATTAAAGCTGGTAGAGCACGCAGGGCTTTGTAGCTTTAAAACACAGGCTCCCTGAAGTTGATTTTCTTACAGGTTATATACCTTTACAGTATCTAAGCAATGGGCATGTGATTCCTTTGTTTAAGGTTTCCCAGGACCCAAGGAGAGGGGAGGGAAAGTTTCAGTGGGATCAGCAAGAGGGAAGGAGTTTCCAATCACTGGCCATAGTTACATACAGATCCTGCTATTCTTGCTTTGTGTTGTAACTATGGGATATAGTTAATTTATTACTGGCTGACTTGGTTACCCCTGCTGGCTCTTTTCACTTGTATTCTTTTTGTTTCTTCCTTCTCAGGAAAGAGGGGGCCTGCCCCTCCTTCCTCACACCTTCTTTTCTTTTTTTTTTCTCTGTCTCTTTTTTCCTTTTCTTTCCTCTGTTTCCTTCCCTTCTTCCCTCCTTTCCTTCCTTTCTTCCTTTCTTCCTTCCTTTCCTTCTCTAGCTGTAATCAGAACTCATTGGTGTGGAAGCTGGCACTTTTTTCTAATATATTATAGTAAAATTTAAGTGCTTTAGATTTTAAAAGATCAGAAAGTTTAAGAACTTTCAAAGAAAGGCAGCAAGTCAACATAATTACAATCTCAGACAGCATTATTCTGGACAATTTAAAAGTATCGGTGTGTAATAATGCTGTGCATCATTGTCTACAGCATTTGAAAGAGAATGACGCCCTGGCCAGTTGGCTCAGCGGTAGAGCGTCGGCCTAGCGTGTGGAGGACCCAGGTTCGATTCCCGGCCAGGGCACACAGGAGAAGTGCCCATTTGCTTCTCCACCCCTCCGCCGCACTTTCCTCTCTGTCTCTCTCTTCCCCTCCCGCAGCCAAGGCTCCATTGGAGCAAAGATGGCCCGGGCGGGCGCTGGGGATGGCTCTGTGGCCTCTGCCCCAGGCGCTAGAGTGGCTCTGGTCGCAATATGGCGACGCCCAGGATGGGCAGAGCATCGCCCCCTGGTGGGCAGAGCGTCGCCCCATGGTGGGCGTGCCGGGTGGATCCCGGTCGGGCGTATGCGGGAGTCTGTCTGACTGTCTCTCCCCATTTCCAGCTTCAGAAAAATGGAAAAAAAAAAAAAAAAAAAAAAAAGAAAGAGAATGACAAGATGCAACAGTATTATCTCCCTGATCCAAAGGGACCTAATTAGCACTAATGGGGGGAAAAGAGCAAATGAGAGCAGGAGAGCAATATTATATTAGGGAAAATGTCTTAATGAACAGATTGATCAGTTAATGGAAAATTCCCATAGAAGTAATGTTAATGCAATTGAAATATGTAATTAAGAGGGCAGAGAACACTGCAAGAGAAATAGATGCACTGTTTGTAATTCTCTACATGCATTCTGTTTATTAGCATTGAAAATAGTATGCCGTGCTTTCAGTATATATGCAAGTTGAAAGCCAGAAACACTCAAGTCAGGTTGGTGTCTATTTATTCTAAGAATGTACTCAAGTAAGCTAAATCTGTGTGTATTGATTTAACTTTGGTTCTTGGCAGTAGAAATGTTTTTACAGCATCACTATGCTTGGTATGATGGATGTTGACTAAGAAGAATGAAAGAAGTGAAGCAAACTCTTTAAAAGTGTTCTATGAGTATGGTAATCTAATCTTAGTCTTCAAAATAATAGGTTATTTCACATTTCTAGACTCAGAATATAATTTTTTATTGTGCTTTTTTTATTTATTTATTTATTTTCTGAAGCTGGAAACAGGGAGAGACAGTCAGACAGACTCCCGCATGCGCCCGACCGGGATCCACCCAGCACGCCCACCAGGGGGCGATGCTCTGCCCACCAGGGGGCGTCGCTCTGTCGCAACCAGAGCCACTCCAGCACCTGGGGCAGAGGCCAAGGAGCCATCCCCAGCGCCTGGGCCATCTTTGCTCCAATGGAGCCTCGCTGCGGGAGGGGAAGAGAGAGACAGAGAGGAAGGAGAGGGGGAGGGGTGGAGAAGCAGATGGGCACTTCTCCTGTGTGCCCTGGCCGGGAATCGAACCCGGGTCCCCCGCACGCCAGGCCGACGCTCTACCGCTGAGCCAACCGGCCAGGGCCTGTACTTTATTTTAATAGTACTTGGTGAGAATTTTGAAATTATAGTATTATCTGAGACATGAGATCAGGCATTACTAACCAGAATTATAATACATAATTATTTCTAGTTTGTATTAGCTGAGTCAATTTTTTTGGTTACTTTTATTTTTAAAAATTTTTATTGATTGATTTTAAAGAGAGGAGGGCAGAGAGAAAGTGAGAGAAAGAGAAACATTAATTTGTTCCTAAATGTGTCCTGACTAGGGATTGAACCTGCAATCTCTGCACTTTGGGATGATGCTCCAACCAACCGAGCTATCTGGCCAGGGAGTTTTTCTTACTTTTAGTGGAAGAGACATTTTAGGGCGGAATAGTGATTTAGCTTTCAAAGTGAAATCATTCAGATTTATTGTATCTAGCTTTACTTCTCCAGATCTTCATTTCACTCTGTTGGGTAGATATGGCCAGAGCATTTAGAATTTAAATCAAATTTCAGGAGCAGGGTTAACTGCAAAACAACATAAAACAAAAACCAAAAAATGCTTATTAATAGAAGTGAGGGTTATTGTGAGAGGTCACAAAGTAATGATAGGAAAATGCCTACATAATCACACTCATTATACCTGCACTACACCCATTAGATACGTTTGTTTATCTAAACAAACTTGCTGACCATAAACTAGAACATGTCTATGTGAACAATGCAAAACAATTTCTTGTTTGAAAAATGATTATACAAGCAGTTAGTTTTGATCCTGTAATTTGCAACAACAACAACAAAACCTGGAAATAGAATTTGAAGTCTATCACCAAGGTAAGGAGTTAACTTGGAGACAGTCTGTAGATCTTATAAGAAAGTCTATATGGCAGCAGCAGTCTTCATATTTGGCAAATACAAATTCAATTTATAGGTAATTTAGGCCTGGTGAACAATTTGCTATATAGCATTATATGTATATTTTTCATCTTTTTTTTTGTACTATCCCTCTACTGTGCTTGATACCTTTTGTATTATAATGCCTAATTGACAAGGTGTTCACAATCAAAACCATAATCTGGTCATCTTTGTTCTTCCATGGACATAACGTCCTAGTCCTTATAAACTCAAAGCATTTATTTCTGCAATTACAGAGTTGCATCTTATTCTTTAGCAATATGTCTGCTAAAACATGTTCATTACATAATAGCACTGCTTGTTGATATCAGGATAATACTAGACTATGAGTCCCTTCAGGCTGAGACCTTATTAATTGATCATTCTTGTATGCTTGGTATATGCAGTAGGCCTGGCACACAGTAGAGTGAATGACCCATTAACATGTTAGTATCCTATTAAGTCAATGCATTTCTTTACTCACTTAATGACTAAATTACTTGGTACCTAGTGGGTGGCTAAAACCTTCAGAGGTTGGGGTACAAGCACACCTACTGAAATGTACTGTGTTCTATGTAGTAAAACAAAATTTTTAAGGAGAGTGAACTCCTTAGACTCCTACTCCAGCGGAATCCTACTGCAGAATTCCTATATATAGTCCTCAAATTTATGCAAAGTTTTCAAGTTAGAAAGGCAGCAATTTAACATTTCACTGCTCCAAAAAGAGTAGTAATTTAACATATTACTGTTTTACTGTGTGAAATAAGACTATAAGTGACTCAAAATATTTGAATTCCAAATATTCATTTATTTCAGGCTACTACAGACTGTTTAGAAGTTAGGAAGTTGACATGGATGTTAGCAATTTTTAATATTGGTGCCAACTTTGAAACGTCAAGTAATATTTTCCATTTAATAGTCTGGGGAAAGATTTTTTTGCATGTTTTGTTTTTTATAACAGCATTATTGAGGTATAATTGCCATACAATAAACTATATATTTAAAGTATAAAATTTAATAAATTTTAGCTTATTTATATACCTGTGAAACTATTGTCACAAAGATGATAGCAAACACATCTGTTACATTTAAAAGTTTTTCATGCTCTTTTATAACCCCTTCTTTTCACTTTTCCTCCCCGCCTCACCTCCCCAAGAAACCGTAATCTGTTTTCTGTCCCTACAGGTTAGTTTGCATGACTTAGAATTTAATACAAAAGGAATTGTGTAGTATGTACTCTTTTTTTGTCTATCTTCTTTCATTCAGCATAATTAATTTGGACTCACCTATGTTGGTATGTGTATCAATATTTCATTAATTTTTATATTGAGCAGTTTTTCATTCTAGTTGTATACTACAGTTTGTTTATCCATTTACCATTTGATTGACATCTGGGTTCTTACCAGTTTGGGCCATTGCAATTAAGCCACTATTAACATTCTTAAATAAATCTTTGTATGAATGTGTACTTTCATTTCTCTAGGTAAAAATTTAGGAGTAGAATGGTAGGATAGACGGTAAGTCTATGTTAAACTTTTCAAAAACTGCTGATATGTTTTCTAAAGTGATTGCACCATTTTACATTCCCACTAGCAGTGGGTAATAGTTGTAGATGCTCCATATCCTCATGAGCATTTGTTATGATCAGCCTGTTAATTTTAGCCAGTCTAATAATGTATAGCGGTATATCATTTTGGTCTTAATTTGCATTTTCCTAATGACCAAAGATTTGAGCATTTTTTCATATGCTTATTTTTTTAATAATTTATTTATTCATTTTTAGAGAGAAGAGGGAGAGACAGAGAGAGAGAGAGGAGAGACAGAGAGAGAGAAGGGGGGGAGGAGCTGGAAGCATCAACTCCCATATGTGCCTTGACCAGGCAAGCCCAGGGTTTCGAACCAGCAACCTCAGCATTTCCAGGTCGACGCTTTATCCACTGCGCCACCACAGGTCAGGCTTTCATATGCTTATTTGCTACATATATTGAATATATCTTTTTTGGGGAAGTGTCTTTGCAAATATTCTGACCAATTTAAAAATAATTATATATTTGCTTTATTTACTATTAAATTTTGAGTTCTATTATTTTTTCTTAGTCTATTTTCACATCAATATTATTGCCTTAAAAATTGTAGTTTTATTAAAGTCTTAAATTCAGTCAGCATTAGTCCTTCAACTTTGTTCTTTTGCAAAGTTATTTTGGCTTCTATGTCCTTTCCAATTCCATTTACAATATAGAACCATGTCAATTTCTACCAAAAACTCCTTTTTAAACATAGGAATAGTGTTGAATCTACCCATCAATATGGGAAAAACAGACATCGTAATAATCTTGAGTTTTTCAACCTATGAACATAGTATATCTCTTTCATTTCTCTGAACTATGTCCTATAGTTTTCAGTGTGTAAATCTTGCACATCTTTTGTCAGATTTCTCCCTATACAGTTTGTATATTTATGCTATTATAAATGGTATTGTCTTTTCAATTTTAATTTCTGATTGTTGCTGTTATATAGAAATAAAATTAATTTATCTACATCACTCTTATATCCCAAAACCTTACCGAACTCATTTATTAATTTGGTAGCTTTTTTTGGGGAGGGGAGAGATTCTGCAGGATATTTTACATAACAATGTTATCTCTTGCCTGACCAGGCAGTGGCGCAGTGGGTAGAGCGTCAAACTGGGATGTGGAGGACTCAGGTTTGAGACCCTGTGCTCACTAGCTTGAGCGAAGGCTCATCTGGTTTGAGCAAAGCTCACCAGCTTGGACCCAAGGTCGCTGGATCCAGCAAGGGGTCATTCAGTCTGCTGAAGGCCCATGGTCAAGGCATATATGAGAAAGCAATCAATGAACAACTAAGGTGTAGCAACAAAAAGTTGATGATTGATGCTTCTCATCTCTCTCCGTTCCTGTCTGCCTGTCCCTATCTATCCCGCTTTCTGATTCTCTCTCTGTCTCTGAAAAATATAAAAAAATGCTATCTCTCAATAAAGACTGTTTTTCTATTTCAAAATGAAGGGCTTTATTTGTTTTACTTTCCCTTTTGCACTGGCTAGAATTCCCAATATAATGTTGAATAGAAGTGGTGAGAATGGACACACTTGCCTTGATCATGATTTTAAGGAGAAAGCATTCTGTCTTCCATTATTAAGTATGTTGTTAGCTTAGGGTTTTTGTTTGTTTGATTTTTTTGGAGATGTATTTGGAGATGTCATGTAGCAGTTTGAGGAAGTTCCCTTCTTAAATTGCTGATTCTTTTATCAAATATAGATTTGGATTTTGTCAATTACTGCATCTTTTTATATGATTACATACATTTTTAAAGGTTTTTAAAAATATATATGGTGAAATCTGGGTAGGTGTTCCAATGTAAGAGGACAAAGCACATGTCAAATATCCTAAATTATATGATTTTAATATAATTGCTTGTAATAAAAGAATGACAAACTTCTGAAAATAAAGAGACGCACAGCATATAATAGAGGAAAAAAAGGTTTCAAGTCAGTATAAAGCCATCTGACTGGAAGAAAGACAACTCTTGATTCCTGAAGACACAAAGAAAGAGGAAAAAAGAACAAAGTACTTGTGCTGTTCAAAGCAGTTCACTGCATTTCTTTCTGAATATCAAACTATTGTGTGGTTAATATTAACTTCTAATATTTACTTAAATGATTTTGATTTTTGTATTATGTGTAGCAATCATCTCTTAAAGTTCATCTTTAAGAGCACATTTTTAAATAGGTAAATATGCCATAACCTGATGCTCTAAATAACAGAAGCAAAGAAATGTATCTAAAGCAGGGGTCCACAAACTTTTTACACAGGGGGCCAGTTCACTGTCCCTCAGACCGTTGGAGGGCCGGACTATAAAAAAAACTATGAACAAATCCCTATGCACACTGCATATATCTTATTTTAAAGTGAAAAAACAAAACGGGAACAAATACAATATTTAAAATAAAGAACAAATAAATTGTAAATTTAAATCAACAAACTGACCAGTATTTCAATGGGAACTATGGGCCTGCTTTTGGCTAATGAGATGGTCAATGTGCTCCTCTCACTGACCACCAATGAAAGAGTTGTCCCTTCCGGAAGTGCGGCGGGGGCCGGATAAATGGCCTCAGGGGGCCACATGCGGCCCGTGGGCCGTAGTTTGGGGACCCCTGATCTAAAGGCTATGGAAAGCTACCCTCTACAGCAGTGGTAGTCAACTTGGTCCCTACTGCCCACTAGTGGGCATTCCAGCTTTCATGGTGGGCAGTAGCAAATAACCAAAGTATAAATAAAAAGATAGATTTAACTATAGTAAATTGTTTTATAAAGATTTATTTTGCCAAACTTATTGAAAATTTGTCATAAAGTACTTGGTAAATAATTATTATTATTATATGCTTTAACTTGCTGTAACTCTGCTTATAAATTTTCTAAAGTAAAGTTACTTCCCTACTTTATAAATCACCATTACTGTAGAACCGGTGGTTGGTTAGAAAATTTTACTACTAACAGAGATACAAAAGTGGGCGGTAGGTATAAAAAGGTTGACTACCCATAGATCTGTAGTCTTAATTTACCTAATCATTTTTAGCCTTTTATCCTGCACTAGTTATGATACCAATAACTAGGAAAGGCTGCAAACTTTGACATTAGTTTTTGTCGTTGTTTTTTTGAGCATACTGGGAGTACCCTACTAGGATCAAGGCTATGTTTCCTGCTAGGATTCAAGCATGTCTGGCTTGGCCGGTGAGTGGGCGTCTTGGTGGTCTACAAAGACTCTTCTGAAAGAGCTCATGCTTAAGAAGGAAAAGTCAGGCAGGCAACCTTGGTTTAAGAGATGCCTTGGTTATCAATTGATCTTGATTTTCTGTGTAGCCCCTTGCCAGCCTCTCAGCAATGTTCCTGGTCCTATGCTACACAGGTCTTACAGACAATAGGAATTGAGAACAACAGTATCCACAATCTCTCTCTAAAACATGAGGACACTTAGCATATTTACTTTGGTCTTCAGGCACAAAGTAAAAAAGGAAGAGCTGCATCTCTTTCCAGCAGAGAACATAGGGTGGTTTTGGCACATAGAATTTTCCAAAGAGCTCTACACATTTATCTTCATAAGAATTTAGCATCACAAAGACTGGCTATTGCAGATAAAGTCTCTGAGGCTGCTCCTTCGCAAATAGTGGAGGAAGATTATATTTGTTTCTGGGGACATCCAGTTAAAACTGGAGGAATTATGAAATAATCTGGGGGTCCCAAAATTGTAGTTGGTGGAACAAAGTCAATCTTTTTTTTTTACTATTAATGTGCCTTAATTCTTTTTTTTTTTTTTTTTTTTTTTTTTGGTATTTTCCTGAAGCTGGAAACGGGGAAAGACAGTCAGACAGACTCCCGCATATGCCCGACCGGGATCCACCCGGCACGCCCACCAGGGGGCGACACTATGCCCACCAGGGGGCGATACTCTGCCCCTCCGGGACGTCGCTCTGCCGCGACCAGAGCCACTCCAGTGCCTGGGGCAGAGGCCAAGGAGCCATCCCCAGTGCCCGGGCCATCTTTGCTCCAATGGAGCCTTGGCTGCGGGAGGGGAAGAGAGAGACAGAGAGGAATGAGAGGGAGAGGGGTGGAGAAGCAGATGGGCGCTTCTCCTGTGTGCCCTGGCTGGGAATCGAACCCAGGACTTCTGCATGCCAGGCCGACGCTCTACCACTGAGCCAAACGGCCAGGGCCAATGTGCCTTAATTCTATCCTGTAGGATAAGGTATGGTGATTTCTTTCCTTCATTTTTTTTTTTTATTTTTAAAATTTTTAATTAATTAATTAATTTATTTTTAAGTAAGAGGAGGGGAGATAGGCAGACTCCCTCAGGCACCTCGAATGGGATTCACCCGGCACCCCTGTCTGGCGCTGATGCTTGAGTCAGACGAGCTATTCAGTGTCCTGGAAGACTTGAACCAATGGAGCCGCTGGCTGTGAGAGGGTAAGAGAAAGAGAGAAGGGGGACAGGCGAGGGAAGAGACACAGATAGTTGCTTCTCATGTGTGCCCTGACCAAGGGATCAAACCCTGGACGTCCATATCCTGGACCAACACTCCATCCATTGTGCCAAATGGCCAGGGCCTTTTAGAGAGAGAGAGAGAGAGAGAGAGAGAGAGAGAGAGAGAGAGCGAAAGGAGCAAGGGATGAGTGGGAGGCATCAACTACTAGTTGTTTCTCATGCACTTTGACTGGACAAGCCTGCGCTTTTGAGCCAGCAACCTCAGCATTCCAAGTCACGACTTTATCCATTGTGCCAGCACAAGTCAGGTTTATATGATGATTTCATGGGCACCATATTCTGGTTAGTTTGGTAAAATACTGTATTTTGAGTCCAGTTAAATGATATATATGAAAGATGATAAAATCAAATATTGTACTAATCAACAGATCTTTAAAATAAAAGCTCTCTCATTTGGCACAATTGTTTTCCTGCTTTCTTGAGGGTTTTTTTTTCTACTTTTCTGAAGTTAGAAGTGGGGAGGCAGTCAGACTCCTGCATGCGCCTGACTGAGATCTACCCAACATGCCCACCAGGGGGTGATGCTCTGGCCATCTGAGTCATCGCTCCATTGCAGCCAGAGCCATTCTAGTGCCTGAGGCAGAGGCCATGGAGCTGTCCTCAGGGCCCGGGCCAACTTTGTTCCAATGGATCCTTGGCTGTGGGAGGGGAAGAGAGAGAGAGGAAGGAGAAAAGGAAGGGTGGAGAAATAGATGGGCACTTCTCCTATGTGCCCTGACCGGGAATCGAACCCTGGACTTCCACATGCTAGGCCAACGCTCTACTGCTGAGCCAACTGGCCAGGGCTTGAGTATTTTTAAATGATGAAAACTTTGCTGTGATTTCTAAGTGCTAATTAATTCTATAGCTCCCACAGGTGTGTAAATGTTAAAGTGCAGGAGATGTGATTTAGAAAAATGGTGTCTACTTTAAGTTCGTGTTGGTGTATAATAGGGTCATTTTTCTATTGCTCTGCCTTCATTCATTTTTAAGAAATGAATCATGGCCACTGACTTGAGCATGGTAAACTAAAGGGATATGATGTTAGGATATACTACTATTGTATTAAGGAGTGGTAGCCTTTATGTATTATTGCTGATATCTTTGTGTAATTCAATTGTCATAAACAGTGTTGGCAGTGCTCCGAGTATGTGCTACTTGGATCAGGCGTTGCTTTACTGATAAATATGGAACTCACAAATCTTCATTTTGGTGACTCTCTCAGTGGCCTCTGGTGCCCAAAGCCTGTCAAAATAATTAAAGAGCAAGGTTGTGGCCCGGCCAGTTGGTTCAGCAGTAGAGCATTGACCCGGTGTGTGGAGGTCCCGGGTTTGATTCCCAGTCAGGGCACATAGGAGAAGCGACCGTCTGTTTCTCCACCCCTCCCCCTTCTCTCTTGTTCTGCTCTCTCTCTTCCCCTCCCACAGCCATAGCTCAATTGGCTCGAGCAAGTTGGCTTTTGGCACTAAGGATGGCTCCATGGCCTCTGCCTCAGACACTAAGAAATAGCTCCAGTTATAATGGAGCATCGGCCCCAGATAGGCAGAGCATCGCCCTCTAGTGGGCTTGTCTGGTGGATCCCCAACCAGGGCACATGCTGGAGTCTGTCTCTCTGCCTCCCCTCCTCTTAGTAAACTAAAAAAAAAAAAAAGAGCAAGGTTGCTTCATAGATTCTCAAGTTGGCTAAGAGGGCACTCCCCAGATATCATGCACCCCCCAAAATAAAAATTTATATTGTTTGAGGACATGGATATTTCTAAAATAATAATAGTAATAAATGTGTCATTGTTATACCTTCTTAGAACTTTTGGGTGCTATTTTCTTTAGGTGACTTAATTATTCTATCAGTTCTCATTTCCATACTACAGGTTTAAAATTTTTTTCCTTATTTTGCTAACAGTCTTTGGATTTTTAAAACTTTTTATTGGCATCTTAACCTTAATTTTCACTGTTGAATAAGAAAGATATTTCTTCTTCTATGCTATTATTTTTTCCTCCTGTATTATTATTTCTCTCTCATTCTCTTGAAAAGAGACTTTTTTTGCTTGTGCCTTGGAAGAAATAAAGAAGGGACCTCGTCTGTAACTGAGAGACTGAAGATTCTGACAAATAGAAAAGACACCAGGGAAGTATTTCACAACTGAAAATCTTGGAACTGCATTTAGAAAATGCAATACATTGAAATATAAAGGGAAATAAAAAAACCTCTCTAGCCCTTTTTAACCTTATTGTAGGCTATCCTAAATTATTAATTACTTTTTTAGATAAAGGTTACCAAGAACTGTACAGTATTTAACAGCATAGAACTACAAGGATAGAATTTTGATGACCCTATTTAGTAAGTTATATTGTATGAAAAATTTATTATTATTCTGAGGAAATAATTGTAAAACACAGTATATCCCAAGAGTACAAGTGAAGAATAACTTCTATTAGTGTTAAACTAGAAACAATATCTAAAATTCAGTAATATAGTATAGGTTAAACAGACTATGATACAACAAAATGCCATGAAGCTATTTATAATGAAGATGCACAGTAATGTTTAACATCTCTGGGATATCACTGTGTCAAAAACCACGCTTCTAAAACAGCACATGTACTATGTTTTGAAAAACACCTACCTATGAGAAAAACAATCTAGGTAAGTCCTTAGTTTTGTTCTTAAAATATCCAAGGTAGGCTAAGTAAGAAGATCTCATTGATGAACTAGAGAAGAAATTTTAAATGAAATCTCCCAGGAATCCAGGTTAGTATATAGCTGAGGTTATGGTGTGAAGCTAGTACTCGCTCTGGATTTAAGGAGGCTCTGGGGGAGCAGAGTTTAAGGCCTTCCTTCCAATACTCCCCTTGCATGTGACGCAGTCACACTGTGCCTCCCAGCTCCTTTCTGTTTTGCTCTCAACTTATAATATCTGCTCTTTGTAAATTTAACTTGCCTGTAGCACATTATAGTTTCTCTAACTCATGGCCTTTGGTTTCAGATCCTATTGCTAACTGTTTTTAGTTGGAATTCTCAAGATAGAGCCTATTGGTTGGCTTATTTTATTATCTAGATTTGTTTCTGGATTACCTCCTTTAGGGAGATGCCACCTGAGGCTGAGGTAATAAGTTTCATATGTTAACAGGGTGTACGTAGGTTAATTTTATTTAGAATGACCTAGATAGGCAGCATAAAGTAATTCTAGTATGGAAATATTAGGCACCAGAAGATCAATAGTGGCAATCTTTGGGTGGTAGGATTATATATGATTTGAATACATATATTTTCTTTTTAACTTTTTAAAATTTTTTTATTTTTTACAGAGACAGAGAGTGAGTCAGAGAGAGGGATAGACAGGGATAGACAGAAAGGAACAGAGAGAGATGAGAAGCATCGATCATTAGTTTTTCATTGCGCGTTGCAACACTTAGTTGTTCATTGATTGCTTTCTTATATGTGCCTTGACCATGGGCCTTCAGCAGACCATGTAACCCCTTGCTCAAGCCAGTGACTTGGGTTCAAGCTGATGGGCTTTTGCTCAAACCAGATGAGCTTGCACTCAAGCTGGCGACCACGGGGTCTCAAACCTGGGTCCTCTGCATCCCAGTTCGACTCTCTATCCACTGCGCCACTGCCTGGTCAGGCCTATTTTCTTTTTATTTATAATTTTCTGTAATGTTTATTTATAATTTGAAAAGTAAGGAAATAAGATCAATATAAAATGCTTTGTACTCTTTTCCTCTGTAGTGTTGTAGTTTGGGGCTAATTCCATTTGGTAGAGAATTTTCAAATTCTAACAATATGATGATGTTGTTTTGGAAAAGATGAAATGTACTGGCAAGAAAAAAATTCAACATGTGTTTGTATTTTAAGAGATCAGAGCCAGTACTGGGTACCATTTTGAGTTGTTTAGCTGTATAGCCAAATGTGTGCTGAAGGGAAAATACAGAGATATAGGCCCTGAGACAAGACTTCCAGTTCAATTCAGTAAATCATTACTGAGTACTTTAATGTACAATAGAGATCCAGAGATGATGCTATTTAGGTATTGCCTCATCAAATTTCTAGGAACCTCATTAATTATAGGAACAGGAAAATAAAATTAATGATGTGAAGGGTCCATTGACTGACCTGAGAGTTCAGAGGAAGGAGAAATCATTTCAAGTTGGGATGAATTAAAAACAAAAAAGCTCATAATAGATATGGAATTTTAATTGGTCTTACCAATTTTAATTTTATTTTTATTATCCAATTTTAATTTTAATTGGAGAGTACTTGGGTAAATGGGAATATTATAGAAAGCAATATTTGATTGGGAAAATAATGAGCAAAAAATTTATTGGTAGGATCTGAACAGGTAGTGATGTAGTGGATAGAGCATTGGCCTGGGATTCTGAGGCCCCAGGTTTGAAACTTCAAGGTCGCTGGCTTGAGCATGCATTCATCCAACTTGAGCATGGGCTCACCAGCTTTGGGCACAGGGTTGCTAGTTTGAGCGTGTGATCATAGACATGACCCCATGGTCACTGGCTTGAGCCCAAAGGTCACTGGCTTGAAGCCCAAGGTTCCTGGTTTGAGCCCAAGGTCATTGGTTTGAGCAAAAAGATGACTGACTCAGCTGGAGCCCCCTGATCAAGGCACATATGAGAAAGCAGTAAGTGAATAATAAGGTGCCTCAATGAAGAATTGATGCTTCTCATCTCTCTCCCTTCCTGTCTGTCTGTCCTTAACTGTTCCTCTCTCTCTGTCTTTTTTGCTAAAAAGAAAAAAATATTTATAGGTAGAAAGACACAAGGCATGTTTGGGAGATATAAATATATCTGTTTGGTGGGCTCATATTGTAGAGTGGTGGCAGATAAGATTGGGTTAAGCAAAGATAAGATTTCACTGAAAGCTCTTCTAATATGTTTTCATAAAATGCCTTGGGGATAGTTTTTTTTTAAATTTCATCTTTATTAACTATTTATACTATTTTGGTACTGACCAGTTAGCTTGTTCTGGTAAGGGGACAGTAAGTCATTGTCTTACCCCTGCTCTCAGCCATCTCTCACAAACACCAAGTCTCAGAATCCTCTGTAATGAAAGAGATGAGAAACATCAACTCTCCGTTGTGGCACCTTAGTTGTTCATTGATTGCTTTCACATATGTGCCTTGATGGGCGGCGGGGACGGGGGAAGCTACAATAAAGCAAGTGACCCCTTGCTCAAGCCAGCGACTCCTTGGGCCCAAGCCAGCAACCTTGGGCTTCAAACCAGCAAAGTTTGGGCTCAAACCAGCAACCATGGGGTCATGTCTATGATCCCATGCTCAAATCAGTGACCCCTCACTCAAGCCAGTGACCTCAGGGCTTCAGACCTGGGACCTCTGCTTCCCAGTCCAATGCTCTATCCACTGTGCCATCACTTGGTCAGGCTCCAAGGACCTTCTTAATCTAACACTGGCTTTCTTATGTTTTCCTGGCATTCTGATCTACTAATCATGTTATTTTGAACCCTTATTTGGACTTTGACTCTATTTTAGGCACTAAATCTAGTTTTGCTTCTTGGTTGTTTTCCACACTGTTTTACTACTCTCTTTGCTGAATATCCTGATTCAGATTACTGACACTGACCTAGGGTGTTTTATCATGATACTAATTTTTGATTCCCAGTGTCAAGGTCTTTTCTTCAGATCCTAGTCAATAGTACTCCACTACAGTCCTTGATGGCAGGCAATTTGGTATAAAATGGAATCTTCTTTATCCTCTCACATAATTTATTGGATGACTTGTAAAATATGGTGTGTGTGTGTGTGTGTGTGTGTGTGTGTGTTTAAATAAATTAGTTTACAGTAAGACAATTTCATAGAATAGGCCCCAAGGACAATGTTTTACTAATACTCATTTCATATAATTGTTTATAAATTCAATAGACGTTGTATCATATAATTAAAAATTGTAAAATTAGTTTTAGAAATGTTTTTTAAACAGTTTTCTCTTTTCAGCTGCTCTCTGTTTATCCTTATTAACTCCTACCATCTTTGAAAGAGGATGATGATGATGAGTCAAAATAAATATTTTCAAAGCTGCATATTTGATTGAGGACATGGTCACTGGGTACGAGTGGGATAGTGAGGGAAGAATGCTGGTCCATTAATAAATTTAATGCCTTGGTCTGTTTCTTCCTGTCTCAGACCCATTCAGCTGTAGATACAGAGGATCTTGCCTATAGCAAGCTCGTCCGCTGCCCTGCCTCTGAATTCATCTGATGCAAGGCAGCATTATGTCACCAGTCTCAAGTGTAGCTGATGATGGGGTCTGGAATGAGTCAAACTGAGCAGCATATTCCTAGAATAAATTCCTAAGAATAAATAACTTACATTCCTAAGAACCACCTTCTCAGCCATCATCATGACCTCCAATCTTCTCATCATGCGTGACCAAATCTGTGACAAAATATTTTCCCCATTTTTATTGAGACATAATTGACATACAGCATTGTATAAGTTTAAGGTATACAGCATAATGATATAGCATATATTGTAAAATGACAAGATTAATGCTATGATTTCTTTTTCTGTATTCTAATTTCACCTGTGGAATGGATAATATACTTCTAACCTCAGCCACTTGTCTAGGACCCTATATTCTTCCTAAACCTTGTCAAACCCTTTTTTGGGAATTAAAACACTTGCTAAAGACAAAAAAAAAAAAATCCAACTCAGAACCACAAAATCGATATGGCTGTGGTTCTAAAGAGAGTCACCCAACTATCCATGTTAGATAATTGACCTGCAGGTGGTTATCTTTCTTTGAACAGTTTTAAGTGTTGTTTCCTGTATAATTCTGAGGACCATATAAAGAAATATGCATAAGAACACATCTAATGCATTAACTATTAAATTCTTAACGTGTAGAGGAATAAGCCAGGTATATGTTTAAGGCGTTAGATGTTCATTTCTTTCTTTTGGTATGCAACACAAGAGCTAATCCAAAAGAATCTGAGACTTAACAGATTTACAATTCACATCTCCAAAATGTTATTCTATACAGTGGTTTTAAAATATCTGATGACAATATTTTTAAATCTTTCAGTGAATATTACATATTTGAATGAGCGCTGACCTCACATATGAATCATATTGGACCAGGCGACACCTAGATTATACTATTCTAGAAAATATTTTATGCTTTCTATAATTCACTGCCAATGTTTACTGAACACCTATCTGTGCAAGGCAATATACTGTAAGGCAGTGGTCCCCAACCCCCAGGCCACGGACCGGTACCGGTCCGTGGGCCATTTGGTACTGGTCTGCAGAGAAAGAATAAATAACTTACATTATTTCCTTTTTACTTATATTTAAGTCTGAACAATGTTTTATTTTTAAAAAATGGCCAGATTCCCTCTGTTACATTCATTTAAGACTCACTCTTGATGCTTGTCTTGGTCACATGATACATTTATCTGTTTCACCCTAAAGGCCGGTCGGTGAAAATATTTTCTGACATTAAACCGGTCCGTGGCCCAAAAAAGGTTGGGGACCACTGCTGTAAGGGATATACAAATGAGTAAAGCATCGTCCTGGCCCTAGCGTGGAGGGATTAAGACAATTATACATAGACATGGACACAAAGCAGGATAACCAGTACAATCTTTAAAAGTCAAGAAAACAGTTTTAATAATAATAATAGCATAATCCTGGTTAAGAAAAAGAAAAGATACATATTCAAGAAGCAAACTATTTCTGGCTTAATTATCTCTATCAATTTGAAGCAGATAATCAGGTGTTTAGAAAGATGCTGACACTCCCTTGGGAGCACTTCGTCTCTGTCTTTTTATGGAGGTGGGAGGATGTTCAGTGATTTCAACCGACATTGCATCCTTTCAGAAGATCTATTCTCATAAGGTATTCTATGATGTATAACTTTACCAGAATAATCTCCAGCAGCTACAAAGACAGCCTAGTGATGAAAAAACCCACATCTTCATGTCAAGCTAATTTAAGAAACATTTCATTACTTAGCTTTAGTGTGAAAAACATAAATAATTCATTAGTTTGTATACATTTATATTGATTCTCCTGCAAAGATATTTACACTGCGTAATAATGTGCAGAGATGGAGAGGTGGGGAAGACCGGCCTCCTGGGGTGAAGTCCTGTACTTTTGCTGTTTCTTTGCTACCCTGTTTCTTCTAGGATGTCTGTGCCTTCAGCAACAGTGGAGTGAGCATTTAATGGAGCTGAAGGAGTGGTCAGGTTTATACTGTAATAGTTTATGTCAATAACAACCCCATTGATAATATTAATTTTTTTTAAGAATTTTTATTTTATTATTAATTTTAATGGGGTGACATTGATAAATCAGGTTACATATGTTCAGAGAAAACATCTCCAGGTTATTTTGACATTTGATTATGCTGCATTCCCATCACCCAAAGTCCAATTGTCTTTTGTCACCTTCTAACTGGCTTTCTTTGTGCCTTTCCCCTCTCCTAACCCCTCCCTCTCCTCCCCCCACCCTGTAACCCCCACACTCTTGTCCATGTCTCTGAGTCTCATTTTTATGTCCCACCTATGTATGAAATCATATAGTTCTTAGTTTTTTCTGATTTACTTATTTCACTCAGTATGATGTTATCAAGGTCCATCCATGTTGTTGTAAATGATCCGATGTCATCATTTCTATAGCTGAGTAGTATTTATTCCATAGTATATATGTACCAAAGATTTTTAATCCACTTGTCCACTGACGGACACTTGGGCTGTTTCCAGATCTTCACTATTATGAACAATGCTGCCATAAACATGGGGGTGCATTTCTTCTTTTGAAACAGTGCTATCATGTTCTTGGGGTATATTCCTAAAAGTAGGATAGCTGGTTCAAAAGGCAGTTTGATTTTTAATTTTTTGAGGAATCTCCATACTGTTTTCCACAGTGGCTGCACCAGTCTGCATTCCCACCAGCAGTGCAGGAGGGTTCCCTTTTCTCCACATCCTCGCCAGCACGTATTCTATGTTGTTTTGTTGATGAGCGCCATTCTGACTGGTGTGAGGTGATATCTCATTGTGGTTTTAATTTGCATTTCTCTAATAATTACTGGTGTTGAGCATTTTTTCATATGCCTATTGGCCATCTGTATGTCCTCTTTGGAGAAGTGTCTATTCATTTCTTTTGCCCATTTTTAAATTGGATTGTTTGTCTTCCTGGTGTTGAGTTTTACAAGTTCTTTATAAATTTTGGTTATTAATCCCTTATCAGACGTATTGTCAAATATGTTCTCCCATTGTGTAGTTTGTTTTTTTATTCTGTTTTTATTGTCTTTAGCTGTGCAAAAGCTTTTTAGTTTGATATAGTCCCATTTGTTTATACTGTCTTTTATTTCACTTGCCCGGGAAATAAATCAGTAAATATATTGCTGCGAGAGATGTTGGAGAGCTTACTGCCTATGTTTTCTTCTAAGATACTTATGGTTTTACAGTTCACATTTAAGTCTTTTATCCATTTTGAGTTTATTTTTGTGAATGGTGTAAGTTGGTGGTCTAGTTTCATTTTTTTGCAGGTAGCTGTCCAATTTTCCCAACACCATTTGTTGAAGAGGCTGTCTTTACTCCATTGTATGCTCTTACCTTCTTTGTCAAATATCAATTGTCCATAAAGGTGTGGGTTTATTTCTGGGTTCTCTGTTCTGTTCCATTGATCTATATGCCTATTCTTATGCCAGTACCAAGCTGTTTTGAGTACAATGGCCTTGTAGTATAACTTGATACCTGGAAGTGTGATACCTCCCACTTTATTCTTTTCAAGATTGCTGAGGCTATTCGTGTTCTCTTTTGGTTTCATATACATTTTTGGAATATGTGTTCTATATCTTTGAAGTAAGTCATTGGTATTTTAATTGGTATTGCATTGAATTTATAAATTGCTTTGGGTAATATAGACATTTTAATGATGTTTATTCTTCCTAACCATGAGCACAGTATATGCTTGAATTTGTTTGTATCTTTCCTGATTTCTGTTATCAATGTTTTATAATTTTCTGAGTATAGTCTTTAATCTCCTTGGTTAACTTTATTCCTAGGTACTTAATTTTTTTTTTGGTTGCAATGGTGAAGGGGATTGCTTCCTTAATTTCTCTTTCTGACAGTTCATTGTTAGTGTATAAAAATGCCTCTGATTTCTGAGTATTAATTTTATATCCTGCCATCTTGTTGAATTCATTTATCAGGTCCAGTAGTTTTTTTGACTGAGACTTTAGGGACAAGATAATATTCTTCTTGCTAGCTCTGTCTAGATTATCAAATAATCTTTTTAAAAAGTTACTTTTCTATACTTTGGTGCTAAGAATAAACTCAGTATAAAATTGTTTCGTCTGTGTTGAAACAAAGATATTTTTTAAAATGTAGACAGACTCAGAGAATTTCATAGAGATGGTCTCTTGGGAACTACCCATGTGTGAAAAAAATTATTTCTGTTGAACTAGAGGCCTGGCAATTACAAAATAGACTGCCACTGTGAGCCATTTATTCTGTCTCACTGGACAGAATAAATTGTTTCCTAATTGTAGCTATGTCATGACATTAACTGTAAAATGTAGTAGCAACAATTTACTCTCAGCTAAAAGAAATGACAAAAAAATTCTCTTTTAATAAGCTTTTTTAAAACCAGATGGTAAGATAATGTTAAATAAAAAATATTTTTCTGCAATATTATTTTATATATTAATTTAAACCATACATTTTGTAATATTTTAAAACAAGTAATTAAATATTATTGTGTGTGTGCTATTTATTTACTTATTTATTTATTTATTTATTTATTTTCAGAGATAGAGAGAGTCAGAGAGAGGAACAGATAGGGACAGACAGGCAGGAATGGAGAGAGATGAGAAGCATCAATCATCAGTTTTTCACTGCAACACCTTAGTTGTTCAGTGATTGCTTTCTCATATGTGCCTTGACCATGGGCCTTCAGCAGACCTAGTAACCCCTTGCTCAAGCCAGCGACGTTGGGTCCAAGCTGGTAAGCTTTACTCAAACCAGATGAACCCGTGCTCAAACTGGCGACCTTGGGTCTCGAACCTGGGTCTTCTGCATCCCAGTCCAACACTCTATCCACTGTGCCATTGTCTAGTCAGGCATGTGTGTGCTTTTGAATAACATTTTTTATAAACAAATCAGAGTTTCTTGAGCATAATTTCATTTATTGTTTTATATGCCCTATAGACCATAGACATTATTGCTGCCTCTAAGATGAAGTCTGTCATATAGTATAAGGCCAATAGTCACAGCCATAACAGCCAGGCACATGCAGGTTCTCATTAGATTCGGACAGATGGTAAAGAAACTCTGGGGCCAAAAACTGGTGGGTCATTCTTTTATTCTAGCCTTGCACCTGGCAGGTGAGTAAAAACACACAGGGCTCTAAAACCCACTCATTCAGCACTTACGAAGCTACTGACACATCTGGGTGTTCCTAGACTCAAAGGCCCCTACCAGTCTCAGTCACCTCTAGTTTTCCATCTGCCAACATGGCTTCTTACACTTGTTCCTCTCCATCTTGGCTTCTTCTTCTTTTTCCTCACGAACTTTTCTTGGTGTGAAAACCCCTCCTCCAGCACACATTCACATAACAATGGCCCTTTCCAAGCAAGAAGGTAATTAGCAGTTTCACATGGTGTTGGTCAAATAAGTTTGTATATATGATATATATGTTTGCTCACTTATAGTTTGCATTGGGTGTGGGAGATAGGCTGTAAGCAGGCAAGGTCATTATAGCCTAAGGCTTAGTTTTAAGACTAAGCCTTTCCCACCTTTTTAATACTAAGATCTTTTCAAAACTAAGCTTCTCCCCACACCCTTGACTGTTGCATGATGTGGGGTGGTGCACTCTCATGACGAATCCCATTATGCCTTGTTTGTATATTGGATTAAAGGTTTTGATTTCTACACTATAAAATGGGGCAGAGGAGCCCATGCTGGAGGAGAGCAGAGAAAGACCATGTGGAGGAAAGGAGAAGCAGCCAAGATGGCGGAGTGCTGAAGGAGAAGCCAGTTTGTGCAGAGTTTGTGCAGAGAGAAGGATATGAGGAACAGAGGTGAATAAGGCTGGTGAGGTAGAAACCTTTGATTCTAGGAAACTCGGATAAGTCAATGGCTTTGGGAGCCCTGAATGGAAAGGGAAGTGTTTTCCCATTGTGTGTATTTCTTGCCTGCCAGGTGCAAGCTAGGGTTAAAGCTAATGGCCCACCAGTTCTTGGCTCCATTGTTTCATTGCCGTCTGTCCGAATCAAACCTGAACCTGCACAGGCCAGTCAGCTGTGATGGTGGCCGTGGCTACTGGCTTTACACCTGGGCAGCAGCCATTTTTAACAATAAAAGTGAGCAAACATAAAAATAACATTTTACAAACTTATTTGCCCAACATATAGGAAACTTGCCCACTAGATATTAAAACATATGTATATATGTAGCTGCTATACACACACACACACACACACACACACACACACAATATGTCTATATTGAAAATATCCATGAACATATCTGAGAATTTAGTATTAAGACAACTGTGGAATTTCAGAAATGATAGGCCAAAAAAAGATTATTTCAAATGATGTTAAGATGCTTGTAAATCTAGTTAGAGCTCTCTGTGCCACATTTTTTGAAAAAATAAATTCCAAATAGATTAAAGATCTAGACATTTAAAAAAAAACCAAACTACAAAAATGCCAGAAGAAAAAGAATGAAACAGAGATTTATTAAAACTGTAGGTTGAGAAAGGATTTTCTTAGCATAATATAAACCTACAGACACTAAAAATGAACAGATTAACAATTAAAATACTTCTATCTGAAAGGATGAAAATAAAGGTAAAAGAGAAGTGAATGAGAGATTGGGAGAAAAATATATGTAAAGACATACACAATATTTTACTAACATTCTCCTAATAAATATGAAAAAGACAATCAGCCAAAAAATTTGACAAAAATATACAAATAGAAATGAGAGAGAGGATATAAATGTCCAATTAGGGAAAAATGAGACATTTCAGTACTTATTAAATAAAAGCAAATTAACTAATAACAGTATATCTTATTCACCCACTTGATGAGCAACATGTCAGCAGCTTGATAACATCCACCCTTGGTGAGGGAAAATGGTCACTCATATTGATGGGAGTGAAAATAGGGGCACAGTTTTTTGAAAGGAAAATTGCCATTATCTACCAAATTAAACTATGCATGACCTTTGATTCAACAGTTTCAAAAGAAATTCTACTTGTAGGGGTCTATCTTACAGATATACCTGCTGAATTACGTAAAAAGTGTATGCCCAGTGACACTCATTGCAGTATTGTTTACTAGCCACAAATTGGGGAAGAACTCTCAATCAATAGGAAAATGGTTGAATCAATAACAGAATAGAGGAAATTCAGAGTAATTAAACAGAAAGTAGTAGATTCATATGTACTAACTTGGAAAAATAGTTATTATAAGTAAAACAAAAGCACATAACAAAATTGAAAGGCAGAAACCATGGGCTGAACCGAAAACACAAGGCTAGTGTATTCCAAAAGGGAAATTTATTTTAAAAATGCCTGGATGCAAGCAGGCTGAGACCAGCAAAAGGGTGTCAGCCCCAAGGTGTGAGAGAGAGAGTATTAGATATAGGAGCTGGGTGGGTGCGGCTGCTACACTCAGATTAGCATATCCTGGTTTATGGCCTCTGACTTGATTATCAGCAGGAGGTGGGGATTCAGCTGCAGAAACATCTCCTCTGGAAGTTCTTCTGATGTAGCACAGGCCTAATCAGCATGGTACTTACTATCTGGTGTCCTTGGTAAATTCTTTAAGATAGCTGGGGTCAGGTATCTCCCGGGACAGCGGGGACCTGGCACCTCTGGGACCATCTGCCTCTGGGACTTACTGCGAAATTTCTTTCACAGACTCCTTGTTTTCATAGGGTACAAAGTAAAGATTTAAGATTTGTGATTTAGCCCCCTTCAAGACTGGCTGTCTCCTTTCCTAACGTTAAGGTCAGGTTCTTCCTAAGTGTTTGCTCCCAAGGACACTTCCCAGATCCTGCTGGGAAGACAGATATCTTGCTGCTTTTCGAAGGGGAGGCCAGGAAGCCCTTAAGAAAGAATAGCAAGCAGATTAACTGTAACTTTACAGTGGGGGATGAGAATGTTCTGTTTTGGCCATTCTTCCTCCTTTGGGCCTGCATTGTTCTCGGGATGGCAGCTGAAAGCCATTTTCTCTATCAAAAATTATATTCATAATCTGATTCTATTTTCATTTGAAAAAAACAATAAAATTATATGTTTTATAAGCATAGAGTAAAATCTGGAAAAATATAAAATGATCTCTTGATGGTGGCTACAGAGTTGGAGTCTGAAGAGGCAGGAGAGAGGGAACACAGGAGTTTCCCTTGTCATTTCATATCCATTAAAAAACAAGAGTGGCATTATGAATGATTCTGGCTCTTTTGTTTTTTATAGTTAACATCTTTGCTGTTATGGACAATGATTTCTTTTGTATTTATGTAATTTTGAAAAAATAATGATTGAAGGATGGATTAAAATGGGAGAGTCTGGAAGCAGGATAGTTTAGGAAAGCTTTTGACCTTGAGAAGGATGGTACGGACTGGCTCAGGGCAGAGACAAGGGGACTGTGCAGGTGAGACTCTTTGAGGTGGAGTTATCCTGGGGAGACGGGTCTAGTTCACAGGGGAGAACTAATCTGAGGCCCGTGAAAGGGAAAGGTGTCCTTATCCCACCACACAAGCCCCACTCTGAAACACTCCAGACTGGGATTTGGGCATAGGCACACACAGAGTACACTTAGGACAGATGATAAAACCCGGGTTGTCTGGTTCCTATGTAGGCAATCATTTCAGTTCTGGTTTTCCACTTAGATGTTTCCACATGAGACCAGATGAAAACAACATCATCTTTGCCCAGGGCCCCTTGGGCTACTCTCTGTAGCTCAGTGACCTGAAAGTTATATACCATTACGTCAGCCTCTTCCTCGGGGACTGGCAAGCAGCTCTCAGGCTGTCCCCATGGGAGTCAGCTTTCTTTCCCTCACTTTCTTTGATTCATATCAAAGTCTTCTGGTTGCTGTTCACTAAGTCATACTCATAAACAGAGACTCAACCCCACTGCAGTCTGCTCTCTGAATCCAGTGTGGTCATTGCCCTAAATAGTCCTTGTTTGTGGTTGAGGCATGTCTCACCTTTGAGCTACTTCAGACCTCTGGGCACACCTTGCAATATGCAGAACTGCTCAACACAGGGTAAGCAGTGTCACAAGATAGAAACTAATTTCATGTGGGGCACCTTTCTGAAAGGCCTGTTCACTTTTTGTTTGTTTACTTGGAAACAGATGTTCAAACATCTGATTACATATTATGAAATCATTTCACAGATTAGAACTTTAGCTCCTGCAGTATAACTAGGAAGGCTCATGTTTATCAAAGTAGGGTTAAGCTGCTTATTAAAAAAGGGAATTTGGCCTGTGGTGGTGCAGTGGATGAGGCATTGACCCGGAATGCTGAGATCACCAATTCGAAGCCCCAGGTTTGCCTGGTCAAGGCACAGACTGGAAGCAACAAGTTGAATCTTCCCGCTCCATCCTCTCTCTCTCTCTCTCTCTCTCTCTCTCTCTCTTCTTTAAAATCAATAAAAAAAAGAAAAGAAAAAGGAATATGGGTGAATATCTTTCATAGATATTTTGGTCAAGTATCTTTGCATTTCTATGATAGCAGATACAATGTAAGCAAAAACATTTATGTGTTTAATCAGAAATACCTTTGGGTGTGTGAAGATTTAAAGCTCGTCAGTATACAATCACCTTTTTTCATTTTATGGATATATATAAGTCTTATACATAAACTCTTATGGAAAATAATTTTGAATGAAATTTAAAATATATCTGAGAGCTGGCCTGACCTGTGGAGGCACAGTGGATACAGCATTGACCTGGAATGCAGAGGTCACTGTTTTGAAACCGTGGGCTTGCCTGGTCAAGGCACATATGGGTATTGATGCTTCCTGCTCCTCCTCCCTTCTTTTTATCACTTTCTCTCTCTCTCTCTCTAAAATGAATAAATTAAGTCTTAAAATTATTAAGAAAATTTGTATCTGAAAGCTGAGTGGTTATGATAGAGAAGATATGTTCAAGACATTGTCAATTTTTCTTCTCCAGTAAAAGATTGGGTAGGATTTCTTACTTCAAAATTGTTACATGTCCACATAAACATCTACAAAGGGCTGCATATTGACCTATGAACATGCAACAGTAACAGTCCTGCTGTTTAGCTTCCATAATGTAATAGAAAAACATTTGGTTTATATAATTAAGATAATCTGGTTATATCACAGACCTAATGTCTTATTTTAGATTTGAGTGATGTCACATGAAAGTAAATATAATATTGCCTGTCTTTTAGCAGCATGTAATTTCTGGATTTTGTTGCTCAGTGGCTTGTCCTCAGAAGGAATTTTGAAATTGCACCTTGAGATTTGTACCGTTTGCAGATGAGATAGTTGAAGCGATTTTCTGATAGCTTTTGAAGCAGAAGCATGTAACTGGCTGAAAGTGGAAAATTCAATCAGTTTATTATTTGCCTTCCCTGTTCTCAATCACTGGTTTTAACTATAGTGTCTAGTTCCTTAAGCATCGTGTAGAGCAGTTTGGGCATAAAGAGATTATTTCTAATTCAATCTCTTTGTTACCTTGCTGGGTTAATTTTCTCCAGTTTACACACACACACACACACACACACACACACACACACACACTCCTACACAATGAAATAACATAATAGACATTTTCATCTATTATAGAGAAAAATAAAAAGTAATCATAAAATTATATTATTTTAGAATTCTGTGTCTTTTTAAAGTAATATAGTATGTCAAGAGTGATGCTTACTTGGTACCTGTAGAGGTGACCTCCACAGTGATAATGCTTTATTGCTTCTTCATGGAGGTGTTTTGTGACCATAAGTCCTACCTTAGCTTTCCAGCACTCATACAAGATAAGCACTAGTTTTAGTTGATTTGAAAGACTGTTGATCTGCACATAGTTAGAAACACAAACTAGCTACACTCAGGTTTCCTACCCAAAATTTTAACCCTGAAGGCCCTGCTGCTCAATTATTTAAAAACAAACCCCACTTAGAGGAACAACATTATTAAATGTGACTATCTAATATTTAAAATTGAGTCTAAAAATAATATTCATATGTAATGAATATCTAATATTCATAGGTATGCAATCGCCTGAAGGATCTGCCATATAGCTCTCAGATACCGTAAGTCTCGCCAGTGGGCGACTCAGGCCATGAGAGAGCTGCATCTTGTGCCCGGGCACTCGTTTTGATTATATTACACTTGGGTGTCAGGCCTATCCTTTGAGATCAAATGTTCTGTGAGACAGCGAAACTTGAAGTGTTTGGGTAACTTGTATTTCTGCCTATATTTACCAGCTTAGCTTAAATAGATTCTGAGCAACTAAGTTCAGGATCGATTGGCTATGTTCTTTTGGGTTTATATTTTCTAGTTTCCCTTGTAATCTGCATGCTAGGTCTAATGAAGAACACCTGTCCATCAGTAAATATGATAATCTTGTCCCTGTGATAGTGATAAGGTGGTGAATAACAAGCCAGAAAAAAACAAACTAATGAGGAAGAACATTGACATTTTTACAGTCACTTGAGAATGTGATTTTTCCTCAAGAACTATTCTTACTAGGCTTCAAGTGAAATTACCTGGATTTTCCATATTATATGCCTCATTTGGAGAAAGAAAAGACATGTCAGTGGTTTAAGTAGCCAGATTACGTCTTTGATATAAATAATTAAGTTATTGCTTAAATTTTGCTTTTGTTTTGTCTATACGACCATTGTCTTCATCATAGGTTAAGCTTTGGTTAGTGGTAAGGGGGATCCTTTGTTTTTAAAAGGCTTTTGGTAGCATCCACGACCAAATTTGTTTTATTCAGACAATCTTTAGTGAGCCAAAGTGCCCTTTCCCACTGTAGTCCCCAGTCATTCAGTTCATTGTCATTTGGTAACAGAAAACTATCGGTGCTCTACTTGTTTACTGGCTTTTTATGATCAAGAGGTATAAAGCATGTCGTTTCTAGTTATGCATGTGAAAGGGGAAACTGCAGTGCAGTGTTTTTACTTTGTCTGAACAAAATAGTTCCTTCCTCTCATTTCCTAAACTCTTCAGCCAGAACAAGCTGGTTCTTCTGGGAAGACAGAACTGCCTACAACCATGCATCTGTCTGTTCTCCACAAACATGCCATGGTCTTCTCCACATATAGCCAGTAGGTGTTTGTGGTACCCACTGCAAGGTGGACAGGCCAGGCAGGCCTCAGCCAGGTAAAGGAGCAATTATAGTTAAATATGTGGTGATAAAAAAACTGTTACAGCGTGACCAGGCAGTGATGCAGTGGATAGAGCGTTGGACTGGGATGTGGGAGGACCCAGGTTCGAGGCCCCGAGGTCGCCAGCTTGAGCTCGGGTTTATCTGGTTTGAGCAAAGCTCACCAGCTTGGACCCAAGGTCACTGGCTCGAGCAAGGGGTCACTGCTGTAGCCCCACGGTCAAGGCACATATGAAAAGGCAATCAATGAACAACTAAAGTGCCACAACAACAGCAACAAAAAAAATTGATGCTTCTCACCAGACTAGGCAGTGGCGCAGTGGATAGAGCGTCAGACTGGGATGCAGAGGACCCGGGTTCAAGACCCCGAGGTCGCCAGCTTGAGTGCGGGCTCATTTGGTTCGAGGAAAAGCCCACCAGCTTGAACCCAAGGTCGCTGGCTCCAGAAAGGGGTTACTCGGTCTGCTGAAGGCCCGTGGTCAAGGCACATATGAGAAAGCAATCAATGAACAACTAAGGTGTTGCAATGCGCAATGAAAAACTGATGATTGATGCTTCTCATCTCTCTCTGTTCCTGTCTGTCTGTCTGTCCCTGTCTATCCCTCTCTCTGACTCACTCTCGGTCTCTATAAAAAGTAAATAAATAAATAAAAATTAAAAAAAATTTTGATGCTTCTCATCTCTCTCCCTTCCTGTCTGTCTGTCCCTATCAATCCCTCTCTCTGACTCTCTGTCTCTGTCAAAAAAACAACAACAAAAACTGTTACAAAAACAAGTTTGCCATAAGAAACTTATTTCTCTGCCCTTGCTAATGGCCCACAGTCTTTTGCTGCTCTATGTTCTAAATGCTCCTCATATACGTAAATCGTCTCTGTTACAGCTTGCCGAAATAGCTCGTTTGTCTGCTCTTTGCATTATAGAACTAAGATTCTTTTCAAAAGACAACAACTAACACCATCCTTTCAATTTTGCTTTCTTGTGTAACTTATGTTTCAATTCCTATTGGGAGAATGCACAAATTCCCAGAGCATTCATTGCACAGGCATCATTCAGAAACTTGTGGGAAGATGGATAAAAATAGAGGAAAACTGATGTTTTTTTCTTTTTAAGTAATGGGTTCCAAGTCTTTCTTTTTTCTTTAATATCTCTCTTTTGGCTGTTTCATCTTGGATCTATAAGAATAATATGTGAATTCTAATACTTAATTCTTTTCTAATATTTTATTTTGACCCCAAATTGTAAAGCTTCTATGAAGTTCATCATAATGGTGTTTTACCAGATAAGTAATGAGGACACACAGACTTAAAATTATAGAATCTAAGAGTTGGAAGCAATTTGTGCAATTTCCTAATTTAATTTCTTCATTTTTTAGAGGAAACTGAGGCTTAACGAAGTTATGTGATTTGCCTGTGGTTATCCAGTTACTAAAGAATTAAAACTGAGGCCCTGGCCAGTTGGCTCAGCAGTAGAGCATTGATCCAGCGTGTGGATGTCCTGCATTCAATTCCCAGCCAAGGCACACAGGAGAAGCACCCATCTGCTTCTCCACCCTTCCCCCTCTCTTAGCTCTCTATCTCTCTCTTCCCCTCCCACAGCCAAGGCTCCACTGAAGCAAAGTTGCCTCAGGCAGTGAGGATGGCTCCATGGCTTCAGCCTCAGATGCTAAAATACCCTTTATAGCTCCAGTTGCAATGGAGCAACTTCCCAGATGGACAGACCATCACCCCCTAGTGGGCTTGCTGGATGGATCCCAGTCAGGTGCATGCAGGAGTCTGTCTCTCTGCCTCCCTGCTTCTCACTTCAGGAAAAAAAAAGAGAAAAAAAGAATTAAAACTGAGAAAATAACTCCTATTTGCTATTCTACCCAGTAGTATTGAATTCACTCTTTATTCATGTATATATAAACTATAGTATTGTTTATAAAAAGTGACTTATATTTTAAGAGTTTCAAAACTTTGTAGGACTTGATATGTTTGGAATATTTTTAAGGCATGGCAAAAATGTGTGTGTAAAACTTTGCATAATTTTTAGTAGGTTTAATATTACCTAAGTCATAAATATATTATTTAGTTTATACTTAATAAAAAAATTTAAAACTTTGTAGTTGGTAAATAGATACTGGTAAAAAGATCAAAGAGATTCTTAAAGTATGTCCACCTCATATGTCTGTAAGGGTGGACCTAATTAGGTAGAGAATGGACCGGGGCAAAACAAAACAAAACAAAACAAAACAAAATCTCAACTCATCATTTATTTTCAAAATGAAAATTACTTTGGCTTTTACTTATTTGTATTTTTAAAAATATTTACCTAAATAATTTTTAAAGCATGGACCTGAAATGATTGCCAGAATTCATGGTCTAAATGAAGTTAATTTTCAAATTTATCAAATATATATTTTCTACATCTCTATCCTACCAAATAAATTGAAATTTAATATACTGTAAATTTTATAACTTCATAGAAACTGGGAGTAACTATTTCTATATGTTTAGACCACTTCTGAGCTTTTTAAACACTGGTCCTCAGCCTTCCCAGCTGCTTTTACTAGTACTCACCAAGGCTGCCTGAGGCTCTCTCTGTGTGTGCCTCTGTTACATCATTACTAGTCCCAGAACCTGACCACGTCTGTGGCAGGGTGACTAATGGGCCCCCAAGGCTGTACCTGTTCTAATTGCTGGGATGTGTGAATATGTTCTTTGACCTTATATGGTAAATCGGTCATAGCAGTGATTAAGTTAAAGATTTTGAGATGGGCCTGACCTGTGGTGGCGCAGTGGATAAAGCATCGACCTGGAAATGCTGAGGTTGCCGGTTCGAAACCCTGGGCTTGCCTGGTCAAGTCACATATGGGAGTTGATGCTTCCAGCTCCTCCCCCCGTCTCTCTCTCTCTCTCTCTCTCTCTCTCTCTCTCTCTCCTCTCTAAAATGAATAAATAAATAAATAATTTTAAAAAAAGATTTATTAAAAAAAAAGATTTTGAGATGGGGAGGATATCATGGATTATATATGTGGGCCCAGTGTAATCACAAGAATTTTTATAAGAGGGAGGCAAGATACTCAGTCAGAAGGAGAAGTGGTAATAGAACTAGAGGTTGGATTGAGGCCCTTTGCAGGTAGAGGAAGGAGCCAGAAGCCAAGCAATGCTGGAGGCTTTGAGAAGCTAGAGAAAGGAAGGAAACAGGCTCTCTCCTGAATCCTCCAGAAGGATATTATCCTGAAAACCCCTTGATTTGAGAATTTTGACTTCCAGAACAATAAGAAAGTAGATGTGGGGTGGGGGGAGGGGAGGGACACAAAGAAAACCAGATAGAAGGTGACAGAAGACAATTTGACTTTGGGTGATGGGTATGCAGCATAATCAAATGTCAAAATAACCTGGAGATGTTTTCTCTGAACATATGTACCCTGATTTATCAATGTCACCCCGTAAAAATTAATAATAATAAAAAAAGAAAGTAGATGTATTGTTTTAAGGCACATATTTGATCATTTGTTAAAGCAGCAATAAGAAACTAATTATTATCATATACTGTATATCAAATCCCTCTCAAGAACATAACATCATAATAGGTATTATTCACTATAAAATAATATTGTTAAATTGTTCTCCTTAAATTGTGTTTATATATTAAATGTTTTTATATATGTATTTCTAAGCTTATTTCAAAATATTTTTGTAGATAAATCTTATGATATTTCCATATTTTAAAATTAATAAATCTAATCACTGAACTTAAAAAAAAATTTTTTTTAAATGTTTTTATTTTATTTTATTTTTTAAATTTTATTTATTCATTTTTAGAGAGGAGAGAGAGAGAGAGGGAGAGAGAGAAACAGAGAGAGAAGGGGGGAGGAGCTGGAAGCATCAACTCCCATATGTGCCTTGACCAGGCAAGCCCAGGGTTTCGAACCGGCGACCTCAGCATTTCCAGGTGTTGGTCAAATAAGTTTGTAAATGTGATATATATGTTTGCTCGCTTGTGACTTATATTGGGTGTGGGGGACAGGCTATAGGCAGGCCAGGTCGTTGTAGCCTGGGGTTTGGTTTTGGGACTAAGCTTTTCCCCACACCCTTGAATGATTGTATTATCTGGGTGGTGCACTCTCATGAGGAATCCAATTATGCCTTGGATGGGTGACTTTGTATCGGGGACTTCCTTGTTTGTATATTGGATTAAGGGATTTTGGTTTTCTACACTATAAAGTGGGACAGACGGGGAGCTTGGACACACAGTTCCTGCTATCACAATTGCAGGGGCTTCCCTGATCCCTTGCCCTTCATGGGAAGAGCTGGTTTTCTGCTTTTCCCTTGTCTTCTTTTGTGGTTTGCCTGTCTTGGTGAGACACCAATAAATAGGATGGCCCCCCGTCCTCTGACTCCGCCATTTCTTTATCGTCTGCCCAAATCCAATGGGAACCTGCATGTGAATGGCCACGATGGCGGCTCCTGGCCCTACAACTGGCGTAGTTTCCGGCAGGATTCAGAGATTGGTATGGAGCCACGACCCTTGATGGGTGGGATAGAGTACTGGTTGCCGCTCTGGCTCCCCATGGCTGTCCTTTTAGGGGCCATGGGCTACATGTTTTTTACTCAAGAGGAAACTGCCCGAGGTCAAAAGCTTCAGCATGAATTGCAAACAGAACAGCAGAAAAGGCTGGAATTGGAGCGAGCACTGGAGAAGGAATTACGGGTTCGCGAGTTGCAGTTTACCCTGGAAGCTGAACGTTTTCACCGGCAGTTATTGGAGAAACAACTGCGGATTCAAGAGCTCGAGTCTCAGCTTCTGGCCAAAAGCCAGCAGCCACAGGAGCCTAAACGGTCACCAAAGGAGCAGCAGCATCCGTGCCGGTGGATTGGCTTTGAGTCAGCGGGAGCAGGCGCTTGCGACTCCTCTTCTGAGGATGAGAAGGCTCAGGCTGAAGCTGCCATACGCACACTGAGAGCCCGACCAGTTGTCGCCAAGAAGGTAAAAACCCAGCAACAAAGAGTCCCTCAGGGGCAGCCACAGCCTCCAGCCCAGGTAATGGAACACTCTGTGGTCCGGCCCTATACCCAGGCAGAGCTGATGGAGTTGGGGGCACAATTTAGGCAGAAACCTACTGAATCCCTGGTAGCCTGGTTACTACGATTATGGGATATAGGGGTGGATGGCATCATGCTCTCCGGAACAGAGATGGAGAAATTGGCCGCCATTACCACACACTCTTCCTTGAGGCAGCGTCTTCAGAACTGCCATGGCAACTCAGGAGACCATACCCTATTAGAATGGGTGATGGCTGCCATTCGTATGGTCTGGCAGAATGCTGGAGAACTGCCGGGGGCAATGAGTCGGTGGCAGTGCTACAGTGAGTTAGTAAAGGTCCTTCGAGAACTAGGTATGAAGAATGCTGTTTTCAACCCTGGGTCTCGTGGGCCAGACGAGGAAGTGTTTACGGCCAAAATGAGGGAATTTGTCCTTGCTAGCGCCCCGTCAGCCCTTTTTGGGTCACTTGTGGCTATCTTGGGCCCCTATGTGGGGCAGCCCATCAATGCAGTTACACAGATGGTAGCAGATTTGGGAGAGCTGGAGGCCGCTCGGGATCATAAAGCAGTGAGGGCTGCTGCCTATGTTTCCCCCCCAACTAACAAGGGAAACGGGCCTGTAAAGGTTACCCGAACGCAGATGTGGGTAGACTTGATTGCGGCTGGAGCAGATAAGGGGAAATTGGATGGCCAGTCTAATAAAATTCTTTTGGAGCTTTGGCGGCAGCTTAAACCAGAACAGAAGTTCCAGCCACTGAGACGAAAGGCCCCAGCAGCTACCAATAAAATGTTTGGTGCGCGCACAGCTCGGTTACAAGATTATATGATAGAGACGGCCGAGGGAGAGGGGAACTCCCAAGACCCACTGTACCAGTTTGAATAGGAAAAAGGCCGAGGGACCCGTCTAACGGGGATGGGCGGGGACCGGAGGCCACATGTGGAACTGGCTATCCACTGGTCCCCTTCCAATGTACAACAGGTGTTGGCCTTGGTGGATACAGGTGCAGAATGTTCCCTTCTCTATGGAAACCCAGAGTGGTTTGCTGGGACCCCAGTGGCCATTGACGGTTATGGGGGCCAAACTGTTCAAGTGAAGCCAATAACTATTCCATTGGGGATAGGGAGACTGCCTCCTAAGCCATATAAGGTGTATGTATATCTCCTATTCCTGAATATATTTTGGGGGTAGATGTCTTGCAAGGACTGTGGTTGGAAACTACAGCTGGGGAGTTCCGGCTGCGGATCAGGGTTGTGAAGGCAGTATTGCGGGGACATGCATCACATTCCCCTTTGCAATTACCCGTCCCTCGGCGTGTGACTAACACCAAGCAGTACCGCCTGCCAGGTGGTTATGAAGAAGTCACAGGGACAATCCTTGAGCTAGAAAAGGTGGGGATCATCCGGCCAGCACACAGTCCTTACAACTCCCCAGTATGGCCTGTGCGCAAAGCAGATGGAACCTGGAGAATGACAGTAGATTACAGGGAACTTAATAAAGTTGTTCCCCCTTTGCACGCTGCTGTTCCTTCGATAGCTAACATGATGGATCGGCTAAGCCATGAGTTGGGGACATACCACTTTGTGGCAGACTTGGCCAATGCTTTTTTCTCTATTGATATAGCCGCAGAGAGTCAAGACCAATTTGCCTTCAGTTGGGAAGGGAGACAATGGACCTTTACAGTGTTACCCCAGGGCTATTTGCATAGCCCCACCTTGTGCCATGGGCTGGTGGCTGCTGACCTGGCTAAATGGAAACAGCCAGAGGTAGTCCGCATGTACCATTATATTGATGATATTATGCTAACTAGTGATTCTCTTTCAGAATTGGAGCAAGCAGTCCCTACCCTGCTATCCCATTTGAAAGCATGTGGCTGGGCAGTTAACGAGAACAAATTACAAGGACCTGGGTTATCTGTTAAATTCTTGGGAGTTGTCTGGTCGGGTAAGACAAAAGTTATCCCTGACGCAGTTATAGATAAGATTCAAGCCTACCCCGTGCCCACTACGGTAAAACAGTTACAGGAATTCTTAGGTTTGTTGGGGTATTGGCGAGCATTTATACCGCATTTGGCTCAGTTACTACGCCCCTTGTACAACCTTATTCGAAAGGGGGTTCGCTGGGATTGGACTGAGCAGGCGCAAGGTTCATTTGCAGCTGCTAAGAGAGCTGTCAAGGTGGCACAGGCCTTGAATGTGTTTGATCCTGCCAGGCCCTGTGAGCTGGATGTTCATGTAACCTCGGAGGGGTTTGGATGGGGCTTGTGGCAGCGGACAGAGCGCCTACGGCAACCTATTGGATTTTGGTCCCAATTGTGGAAAGGTGCTGAAGTTCGTTACTCATTAGTAGAGAAGCAGCTGGCAGCTGTGTATGCTGCCCTCCTGGCAACTGAGAGTATTACAACCACAACACCAGTTACAGTCAAAACAACATACCCTATAGCTGGATGGGTGAGAGATTGGGCAACTAAACCACGTAGTGGTATGGCCCAAATGTCTACCCTGGCCAAGTGGGGTGCCTATCTGCAACAACGCTGTGCTCTTAGCACCAGCCCATTGAGGGCAGAACTGCAGGAAGTCTTGGGTCCAGTCACCTATGCGACTTTAGAGTCAGGTGCAACTGGGGCTCAGGAGGCAGAACCTGAGGTCAGTCCCTACCAGGAGGGGCGGGTGCCCATCCCCGAAGATGCCTGGTATACTGATGGTTCCAGCAGGGGCCAACCTGCCAAATGGATGGCTATCGCCTTCCATCCAGCCACTGAGACTATTTGGATGGACACGGGTACAGGCCAAAGCAGCCAATGGGCAGAATTAAGAGCTGTTTGGCTAGTTGCCCATAATGAACCTTCACCTCTGGTGATCTGTACTGACAGTTGGGCTGTCTATCGTGGACTGACCCTTTGGATTGCTACTTGGCACATTAACCAGTGGATGGTAATGCACCGTCCATTATGGGGTCAGGCCATGTGGCAGGACTTATGGGAAATAGGACACCAGAAGCAGGTGACAGTATATCATGTCACAGGGCATGCCCCTCTAGCCCATCCTGGGAATGATGAGGCAGATACGTTGGCAAGGGTGCGATGGTTGGAGACTGCACCTGCAGGTGATGTGGCACAGTGGCTCCACCAGCGCCTGCTCCATGCAGGACAGAAAACTATGTGGGCTACGGTTAAGGCTTGGAACTTGCCTGTGTCCTATGCAGAGGTACTTGCAGCCTGTGAGCAATGTGCAGTATGTTCCAAGGAACACCCTCGGAGACTACTGGTGTCACCTGGACAGATCCAGAGGGGTCATGTCCCACTGACACGATGGCAGATAGACATCATTGGACCCTTACCAAAGTCAGAAGGGTACCAGTATGCAGTCACTTGTGTAGATACTGCCACCGGGCTGCTTGCTGCTTACCCCGCTCGTAACCCTGACCAGAGGGCAGTCATACAGGCTCTGGACCGCCTGAGTGCTGCATATGGGCGACCGCTGGTCCTTGAAAGTGACAATGGTACCCACTTCACTGGTTCAACGGTGAGGCAATGGGCTCAAAAGCTGGGGGTGGACTGGAAGTACCATGTTCCCTACCACCCCCAGGCTGCTGGTATCATTGAGCGTTATAATGGACTCTTAAAGCAGGGACTGCGACAGGAGGGGGGCAACCGGCTCTCTTACTGGATGGACACGCCGCTTATGGACAGTACTTCGGATTTTGAATGAGCGACCTCGACGGGGAAGCCCAGCTCCAGTAGAGGCCCTCCTGCATCGGACAGCTGCCCCTATTCAGTTGCAGATACGCACCAAGGACATTTTACTCAAGCCAGGTTTCGGACAGCAGGGCAACGTGCTCTTGCCTGCTCCAACAGCCCTTCTTAAAGGACAACGGCTTCAATGGACTTGGCCCTGGACTGTACAGGCCCCCCATCTGAGATGGGTGGCCTTGTTGGCACCATGGGGAAAGGGGTTAGAGGTGGACCTCCAGTTAACTCCTTGGGCAACCAGCACCTGGCCACCTAAGGTAGAAGTGTATTATCCCTTGAGTGCTCAAGGGGACAGCATTTTGAAGGGCACCTTTGTAATTTCTTTATGGCCAATAATGAGTTCCCCTATTTTACTACACATAGAACCAGCAGATGCTGGTGTATTGGCCAATAAGGTTTGGTATGCCCGCTCAGGGCGGCCTCTGGTGCCAGCTACGGTGCTGTCTGCAGACAAAACTCTGGCCTGTATTCTGCCAGAGGGAAAAGATTTGCCTCTCTTGGTGCCACTGACAGCTCTCTCATTTCGCCCATAGTTTTTGATCTGTTAATCCTATTGCTGTAGTTGGTACTATTTCTGTTTATGCAATGTATCCTACTCCTTGCACAGTGACCATCATGGAAGATGCCTGTGGTTTAGATTGTAAAGCGAGCAAAAGGGGTGGAATGTTGGTCAAATAAGTTTGTAAATGTGATATATATGTTTGCTTGCTTGTGACTTATATTGGGTGTGGGGGACAGGCTATAGGCAGGCCAGGTCGTTGTAGCCTGGGGTTTGGTTTTGGGACTAAGCTTTTCCCCACACCCTTGAATGATTGTATTATCTGGGTGGTGCACTCTCATGAGGAATCCAATTATGCCTTGGATGGGTGACTTTGTATCGGGGACTTCCTTGTTTGTATATTGGATTAGGGGATTTTGGTTTTCTACACTATAAAGTGGGACAGACCGGGAGCTTGGACACGCAGTTCCTGCTATCACAATTGCAGGGGCTTCCCTGATCCCTTGCCCTTCATGGGAAGAGCTGGTTTTCTGCTTTTCCCTTGTCTTCTTTTGTGGTTTGCCTGTCTTGGTGAGACACCAATAAATAGGATGGCCCCCCGTCCTCTGACTCCGCCATTTCTTTATCGTCTGCCCGAATCCAATGGGAACCTGCATGTGAATGGCCACGATGGCGGCTCCTGGCCCTACACCAGGTCAATGCTTTATCCACTGCGCCACCACAGGTCAGGCCTAAAATTTTTTTTACAGAGATAGAGAGAGAGTCAGAGAGAGGGATAGATAGGGACAGACAGGAACGGAGAGAGATGAGAAGCATCAATCATCAGTTTTTTGCTGTGACACCTTAGTTGTTCATTGATTTCTTTCTCATATGTGCCTTGACTGCAGGCCTTCAGCAGACCTAGTAACCCCTTGCTTGAGCCAACAACCTTGGGTCCAAGCTGGTGAGCTTTGCTTAAACCAGATGAACCTGCACTTAAGCTGGCGACCTCAGGGTCTTGAACCTAGGTCCTCCGCATCCCAGTCCAACGCTCTATCCACTGCGCCACCGCCTGGTTAGGCAATCACTGAATTCATTTTTATTAAATATGTATTGTTTGCAAAGGAGTCTGTTAGAGCAGTGGTTTTCAAACTTTTTGTTAGGTCACCAAAAGAGGAATGCACGAGGCCTGGTGAAATTTATATGTGTGTCTGTGAACAGATGAGCTGAAACTCTAGTAGTGTCAGCAAGAGGATGAAAAGCGTCATCCTATATATGATTGAGTTTGGGTGTATTTCTCCCCTCAGGGGGAAAACTTCTGTTACCTGTGGTGGTTTAAACAATGGGAAAGTAGGATAGTGCTGACTAAGTAAAAAATGTTCAAACTGTCAGGATGTCCCAGGGTCCAGTGGAATTAAAGTATCAATTAGGATTGCTTGGGTGGAGAGTCACCCAAAGTTCAACCTGGCTAGCTGAGGCTTTGGGCAGGGGCCCAGAACTTGAACCTAACACTTTTTACATTTGGGGACCAGTGAAAATAGAATTATTTTGGGAGCCACGGAGGCAGAAATCACTCAGAGCCTAAGCAAATTCAACTAAGATCATTGAGTCTATAATCTCATCCAACATTAGGAAGGTTAACCGTTTTGCGGACTGGCACAAAATTTCTGGCAGAATGGTTGGCAGACTGGCGGCTGAAAAACACTGTTGTAGAGGACACAAATGTTTAGTACAGAGAATTTGCTTCTAAGGAATACGTTTTACCCCTAGGAGCTAGTATATATATATATATGTAAATAACTTGCACAAGGTAGCACACTATATTTACTAGTGCTTCCATAACAAAGTATCAGAGGCTGGGTGGCTTAAATAATGGGAGTTATTTTCTCACAGTTCTGGAGGCTCGAAGTCTGAGATCAAGGCGTTGACAGAGTTGGTTTCTTCTGTGACCTCTCTCTTTGGCTTGCAGTTGGCCACATTCTTTCTTTGTTTTGACATAGCCTTCCCTCTGTACATGTCTGTGTCCTAATCTTATCTTTTAAGGATGATAAGGCTGGAAGCCATGGCCATGCAGATTCCCATTGGACTCAGGCAGACGCTAAAGGAACTGTGGGCCATGCCATTTATTAGAGTCTTGCAACTGTGGAAGAGCAAGCAGGGAGGGAAAACTGCTTCTCTCTCTCTTTCTCTCTCCCTGGACTCACAAGCCAAACAGATGGTGGAGAGGGGGAAAACACTTCCCTGGCAAACAGGAGCAAACAATGGCCCCTCCCAAGGAGGCAGGTAATCTGCAATTTGCAATCTGCCTCCCTGATTGTGGGGCAAGCACCCACAGCCTTACATACACTATACACATGTGGCGCTGCCCGTGCTCATGTAGCAATCAGGCAAAATACAAACGAGCACACACTTGTTTGCCCAACAAGGACACAAGTCATATTGATTTAAGGCCTGCTTTATTGACTTCATTTTACCTTAATCACCTCTTAAAAACCCCATCACCAAATACAGCCACATTCTGAGGTATTGAAAGTTTGAACTTTAAATGTGAACTTTGAAAGACTATAATTCATCTCATAACATATACTAAGGGTCATAAAAAATACAGATAAATTGCTTTGGGAAAATTCAAAGAAGATTGAGATACTCCAGATATTGAAAATAGATTTCACTTAAAAATCACTGGATTAACAAGGAACTCCCTGCCACGTATGATTACTGTCAGACTGAGCCATCCCTTCCAGAGCACACAGAGATAAAATGAGGCAGTCCTGATGAAGTAATATGGAAATGGTAAATCAAATGGTAACACACATTTATGTTCTTTCAGAAAAGCTCTCAGAGCAAAGAGGTCTTTTGCTGCACTTCCTTAATTCCATTCCCAGGTGACAAACAAAGCCAGCAGCTAGAAAATCTTCTGATAGATCTGCCCTTTGGAAGTAAACAAATTTGCTGCAATGAACTTTGCTGCGCTCTTCAGAACTGTCATGTCAAGGCTTACAGATATTAATGCATCTTAATCAAGCAAAATCAAACAAGAAAACAAATAAAAACAAAAAGCCATAGTACAATATTTTGAAAAACTTATTCTCATATGAGAAACAATTTCAATAGAAAAAGGATGACATATTTTACATGTCAGATAAGCATAAAATGCTATATTCCTTAGGGTCTTAATTAATACATTTTTAAAAACTGAATTTATTGGGGTGACATTGTTTAACAAAATTATATAGGTTCCAGGTGTACAGTTCCATAATACCTATGTAATAATATAATTGTATTGTGGTTTATCACCCCAGGTTGTCTCCTTCCATCACTATTTATTCTTCCATACTCTCCTTTTTTTCTTTTAAAAAGATTTTGTTTATTGATTTTTTTTTTTTTTTTAGAGAGAGGAGAGAGGGAGAGAGATGGTTGAGGATGGGGAGTGGGAAGCATCAACTTGTATTAGTTGGTTCTTATATGTGCCTTGACCAAGTAAGTCTGAGGTTTCAAACCAGTGACTTCAGCATTCCAGATCAATGCTTTATCCACTGTGCCACCACAGGTCAGGCACCTATACCCTCTTCTAAAAGAAAGCCCCTCCCCAAAGTTGAGGTCTAGTCAACTTGAGCCAAGATATAATCCTGTTAGGAAAGCAGATAATATTCACAGAAATCCTTTCATTGTATTTGTAAAGTATTTTCTGTCGAGGAAGAAAGAAGGATGTAGCCACCAAGTGTGGACAAGCAAAAGCTTTATTTAGAGCGCTCCTGGTGAGGTTCACTGGTCCGCAAGATAGGGACCATGGAAGTCACTCAGCTTCTCCCACCCCGGGGGGGTAATTTATAGTGTTGGAAGGGTGGTGGTGGTGTGATAGGTCATGGCGAAATTTCATTGGCTGACAGACAGTTTCAAAATGCTCCTGGGCCATTTCTTTTGGCGGTCATGGGCATGGGTGGTTTCAGCCACTGTCCCCGGACCTGGTTCTCCATGTGACTTTCCCCCATTGCCAACCGACCTCACATTCCGACCTTTTATTTTAGATAGGGGTGCTGCTATTCATCTGGCTACTTCCTGCTAGTTAGGGGCGTCGTGGGGAAGGGAGGTTAGAAGGTGGTGGCTCTGAGGAGAGTAGCGTATATGAGTGTAGGAACATCTGGTTGACCGTGATTCTAGAAACCTCGTGAATGTGGCCCTGTAAGAATCTAAGAAAAAGAGGAGCAAACATGAGTAATATGCTGATAATTAGAAGAGGACCTAGGATAGGGGCAACCCAGGTGAGGATGAGTGACTGCCACCAGTGTTAGAATCCACGGGAGTCCGAAAAGACCAGTGTAACAGGCTTTATTGAAAGGAAGAAAGGAACCCTGCCGGGCTGACTTGTAAGGGAGAGTCACGCACCAGGCACAGCTTGAGACCCGGTTTTAAGCATTTTGGGGGAGGGGGTTAGGAAGTGTCATGGGGCATTTAGCCCATTGGCTGCTGGACCAAGGATTGTCTTTCATGGAAGTTTGCCAGGACTTCTCAGCTAGTGACGTCAGACATTCCTTTGTGGTTGGTCATCTGCTGCACAGACTGGCAGGGTTAAAGAAATGAAACCTAAGATTCCCGACTATTTGATATATATATATAAAAAGAAAGAGAGTGGTTCCTACAGAGGCCTCAAGGGAAAAGGGACGGAGGTCATTATCTTCTGTAACTTCTTCCTGCTGAATAGGGACAGTGAAGGGTTATTGCCTCTCTAAGGATTGATTACTCTCAGTGAGGGGTAGAGAGATGCAGTGATGGCTTTTTGTCAGGTAGGGGTGTATTTATAGGGTTCCAGATTTTTCTGTTTCGCAAGGTCAGGTTTCAGGGTTAGTGTGTAGGGTTAGGTAGATTTTTCCAATTTTTTTTTAATTCATTTTAGAAAGGAGAGAGAGAGAGGAGGGGGGAGGAGCAGGAAGCATCAACTCCCATATGTGCCTTGACCAGGCAAGCCCAGGGTTTCGAACCGGCGACCTCAGCATTTCCAGGTCGACGCCTTATCCACTGCGCCACCACAGGTCAGGCCTTTTCCAATTTTTTGATTGGCAAAGGTCTGCATGCGGTTCTGTAAGAAACTAGTAAACAAATGTAAGAGGCTGGGTCCAAAAGTTAGAAAAATAAATAGGAGAGTGAGTGGACCAATGAAAGGAAATAGTCAAGACACCCAGTTTGTGCGAAACCACTGATTCCATGACTTTTTGTTTGTTTGTTTGTTTTTACAAATTCACTGGACTTCAGAGAGAGAGATAGTAGGAATAAGATGGGCCAGTGGCCAGTCCCCTCCCCCTACACCTATTTTTATAGAAAATTTTAAAGCAACAAGAAGAGGAATTACCTGTATAGCTAGCTCGTTTGAATCTTAGGTTGATGGGTAGTGTACTCAGAACTGGAAGAGGCTCATGGGGTGGAATTAGGTTGATATTTGGAGTGAGATAGATTAGGGTACAGGTTTCTGTCCAATTAGTAGGGAGACACATATAGGTGTTGGTTCCACACAAGTAGAAAGCCCCTCATTGGGTGAGGCAGGCTGAGAGGTGAATAGAGAATAGAAGGACAAGAGGTCATTTTTGTTTCTCTGTTTCTGAGCTCCAGACGGTCAGGGTAGAGGAAAGAGTCATCCCAATAAGTGGGGAGAGTAGAGGATTGTTAGCTAGGGTAACTGATTAAACATTCTTCGAAAACCAGTTTTCTGACTATTCAAATTCTTTTTCTCTCTGTACAAACCTCCTACAATTTGCACAGACCTTCTACAACTTATATAAACCCTCAGCTTTCATGCACTTTCTTATCCAGAAATAACTGGCTTTCATAACAACTTGCTTTTTCCTTTTTCTTTCAAAAGTATTTCCATACCTTATACCTTCTATTATCAAAGCCATACAATTAATTCCTTTCTAGTCAGAACTCTTGATTTAAAAATCTTTAACCTTTAGTGACAATCAAGCTGACTTTCTTTTTATCCTAGATTCCCCTTTCCCAAAGTCTGACCAAAAGAGTCCTTAGTTTGTTCATATATTCACCATATGTAGACCAACCAGCTTCCAGTTTGTGGTTGGAGTAAGGCATGCCATTTTTCCATTTTAGCAGTAGTGGGAGTTGTCAGGATCACAGTGTGTGGACCTGTCCACAAGGAAGTCAGTCCTTGGGTGATGTACTGCTGGAAGCGCCTCTTGGATAGTCCTTGAATAGTTTGCTGACTAACCTATAAATCCTGCAAGTACTTAAGGAAAGGGTAGTTACATTTCTACACTTTGCAGCTAGAGTTTAAGTCCTAGTGACCACTGCTTCTAGCTGGAATTAGCAGCATGTCCCAGCCTACAATTGGCATGGGGCATTGAGACAAGAGGAATAAAGGAGAAAGCAAAAAAAAAAAAAAAAAAAATCAGACTGTCAATACCCATAGTAGAGATTTTCAAGGGATAAATAAAAGTCAAATATTCAGGTAAGGTATAGTAAATGGCCCTTCTGTTTATAAGAAATGAGATTAGTTTATCTGCTACTTGGAAGAAATACCTTAGGTTTGTGAACGATGTCCTTGGGCCTTCAGTGGCAATTCCCAGCATGCTGGGCAAGGTCAGTTCACAGGTAGCTGGAGCAGGGCTGGAAGAGACTGAACCCTCCCTCCAAGGAGCAAGGGGGCAGCTTACCTTCTCGTGTCCCTCTTTCCACAGCAAAGATGTGTCCCTTGGTGGCATCGAGAAGCCTCACAGGCTTCAGTTCAATGACCTTTCTTTCCACTCTGGAGCAGGGCCCTGATGGAATCCTATGAAGCACTTTAGGGCGCTGGAGCCTTTAAGAGTGTATGCCAAAATCTGGTATTTCCTGACCTCTTTTGGGCCTTATTTGCCTTTTCTGTTACTCCCTTGGCCATTATAGACCTTAAAAGCCATGCTCAAAAGATCTCACTGAGGGGTTTGACTAAGAGAGCAAAATTGGGAATCCAGTGTCTAAAGAAACCTATTAGACCAAGGAAAGAAAGGATTTGATCTGTGGTGGTAGGTGGTTGGAGACTGCAGAGGGTCTGAGTTTGATTAGGGTGAGATCATAGGTGGTGGGGGTTAAGGCAATGCCCGGATGGACTATGGACTAAGAGTGAAGTTGAGCCTTAGCAGAGAAGACACAATGACACAATATCCCTTCATGGCAAGGAAGTTAAGAAGGGTGGCGGTGTGTCTCCTTGAGGCAGGCAGGGAGGGGCTGCAAAGGAGTAGGTTATTTACATATTGTAAAAGAGTACTAGTTTTGAGATTGCATGCTGCTAAATTTTGAGCTAGTGCCCATTCAAACAGTTATGGGCTGTTTTTGAACCCCTGGGGTAAGACAGTCCACATAAGTTGCTGGGCTGCATTAGTGTCCAGGTCAGTCCAAATAAAGGAAAACAGAAAATAAGAGTTAGGGTGTAGAGGAATGGTAAAGAAGGCATTCTTGAGGACCGTGAAGTGAATGGTGTTTGAGGGAATGTGTAACTTGTAGAGATTAGGGACTAGTGGATGGAAGGGAACTACTGCCTTATTGATTAGATGTAAATCTTGTACAAGGTGTTAAGCCCCTGAAGGTTTTCGAATAGGAAGGATGGGGGTATTGCAGGGAGAGTCCGTGGGGATGAGTAAGCCTTGATTTAAGATTTTCTGACAAAGAGCAGGCGGGTCTGGTGCAGCGGGCTAGAGCCTGGACTGCGGAGAAGATTTTCTGACAAACGAAGAGACAAAAGAGATTACTTATCACACAGCTTAATAGACAATTCTGCATTTTTAAGCTGTTCGAGATGGTAAAGAGTTGTCAGCATAGAGGGGAGGAAGAGAGAAAGCAGACGGATGGACAGTGTGAGCAGCTGGATGGAAAGAAGGAGGGTCAGAATCTGCAGGAGGAGGAGGAGGAGGAGGTTGAAGTGCTGGTGGTGGCACCACATGGTCGAGGAGTTAAAAAGGTTAGAGCCTGTGAGGAGAAGGGAGGGGGAGGGGAAGGAAGGCACCCCCGTCACAGCCTGTAAGGAGGGAGGAGGGGTTGGAGAAGAGAGGAGAGAGGCAGAGCTTGTGAGAAGGGGGTTGGGGCGAGGAGAAGAAAGGCACTGCGCTGCAGCCTCTAAGGAGGGGGGAGTGGACGGAGAAGAGAAAGGCATTTGCAAATGAATGAGAAACAAGATTCGCAAAGGGATTGGGCTTTTTGGAGGGAAGAGACTTGAGCAGAAGAGATCTGCAGAGGGTCTAGAGAGGGGTCCCAGGAGAGGGGCGCCCCCGGGGGTCAGGCAGGAGGGAGAGAGTTGGGAGTCCGCAGAGAAGGAAAGATTAGGAGTGGAGGTTTTAGGTGAGGTTTCTCTGGCCAAAAACAGCCTGTTTGTAGAACAGGCGGCACAGAAATTAAGGACAGGAGTGAAGGGGGAAGAAAGCCTGCACGTAAGGAATTTCTGAGACCTTCCCAGTCCAGTGGCAGAAATTATTGAGATTTTTTTTTTTAAGAGGCATCCCGAAGGAGTAGTCTCTGAGGTCTGTGATTGGGAGGAACCCATGTGGGTGGAGAATAGAGAAAGAGAACTGACTCTTTCAACTATTCTGAGTAGAGTAGAGTGTGTGGGACGTGAGGAAACCAATGGTCACTGGAGACCTCAGTTCCAGAGTAGTAGAAAGCAACCTGGCTGGCTCCTAGACTTTCGAGGAAGTCTGTAGAAGCAGGCTGCTCGAAGTAGAAACCTCCCAAACTGTGAACCTCAGAGAGTAGAGTGAGGGTGAGGGAAGGAGAGGAGCCTACCGGAGACTGGGAAAGAGCAGAAATTCCTCACCTTCTGGTCCAGCGCGGGGGGGGGGGGGGGGGGGGGGGGGGGGGTTCGAGCCAGGGTTGGGTAGCCGGCCAATCAACCTATGTTCACACAGCCAAACAGAATCAGGGAGTTAGCCTGGGACAAGCTGCCGCTGACCATTGCTTCCCTGGTAGTGAGTTTGGCTGGTGAAGGGGATTGTCCAGGTGTCCAGTACCCTGTCCTGGGTTTCGGCACCAAATGTTAGAATCCATGGGAGTCTGAAAACACCAGTGTAACAGGCTTTATTGAAAGGAAGAAAGGAACCCTGCCGGGCTGACTCGTAAGGGAGAGTCGCGTTCCAGGCACAGCCTGGGACCGGGTTTTAAGGGTTTTTGGGGAGGGGGGTAGGAAGGGTCATGGGGCATTTAGCCCATTGGCTGCTGGACCAAGGATTGCCTTTCATGGAAGTTTGCCAGGACTTCTCGGCTTGTGACGTCAGACATTCCTTTGTGGTTGGTCATCTGCTGCGAGCTCTGAAACAGACTTATTGGCAAGGTTAAAGAAATGAAACCTAAGAACCAGGAGTAAAGCGGGTTGTAGGAAGAGAGGTCCTTGCGCAGTTTCTCTTGCAGACGGTTGAGGACATTGCTGTTTTCTTCCACCAGGCCAGTCTCATTGATATAGTAACAGCATTGCTCCCTGCTTTAATTCACTCTGGCGGCAGGTTCCCAGTGGGAGGGACAGGAGCAACAGGCGGATCTGCAGGGCCCAACCTTTTGGTGAGCCAAAGACAGGTGGGGCCCAGTGGTTCCAATTGCCAATGGTTTGTATGGGGTCCCATCCACCTGGGCTGTAGGGAGCCGGGTTGGAGTTCCCTTAGAAGAACTTTGTTCCCTGGTTGGAGGAGGATTGCTGAATGAGCTTCACTTGGACCCCCTATGGGAGGGAAAGTCCGGTCCACGTGTTCCCTAAGAAGATGGCAGAGTAAAGACAGAAAGGGGAAGGGGAGGTATGTGGCAAAAGGAGGGGGGTTGACAGGTAAGTTGTGATTGATTAAGAATGGTCTACCATAAACCAGCTCAAATAGGGCTGAGTCCAGTGGGGTTTCACGGGGTTGCTCTGATTCTGGTGAGTGCCAGGGGGAGGAGGTTCGGCCAGGAGAGTCTGGTCTCAGTGGAGAGTTTGGTTAGCTGACCCTTCAGGATGCCATGGGCCCTCTCCACCTTACCCGATGATTGAGGATGATAAGGTATGTGGAGCTTCCAGGTGATGTTGAGAGAGGTGGCAACCTGCTGGACTATTTGGGCAGTGAAGGCCGGGCCGTTGTCTGACTGGATGGTAGTAGGCAGTCCAAATTGCAGGATGATATGTTCAATGAGAATGGAGGCAATGGTGCCTGCCATTTCTTGAGAGGTGGGAAAGGCTTCTATCCATCCTGAAAAGGTATCAACAAAAGTTAGGAGATAGCGGAGTTTTTTGTGAGGGGCATGTGAGTGAAGTAGATTTGGCAATCTTGGCCCAGTAATTGCCCCCTCAGCTGATGAGTAGGGAAACGGGGGTGAAGACCCCCTTGCGTAGAGGCTTTGAAACAGATTGTACATACCACGTGTACCGTTTGCTGTAGACCTGAGAAGAAAAAGAGTGGTTGCAAGAACTGATAGAGAGCTTTTGGCCCTATGTGTAAGGAACAGTGGATATCAGAAAGGAGAGTTTCAGCCTGTCCTTTTGGTAAGGCAATTCTATCTCCGAGAAATATCCATCCCTGGTTGCACATGTCTCCACCTTTTCTGAGGAGGGCCTGTTCTTCCTCAGGAGTGTAGGAATGTTTCAGGAGGCGGAGAGAAACATGAGAGGAATGGGAGAGGTCCCTGTGGTGAGGTTTTGAGCCGCTGCGTCGGCCTGAGCATTTCCTAAGGCCACCAGGTCCTGAGAGGTTTGATGGCCCCTACAATGTACCACGGCCACCTCAGTGGGTAGCTGTAATGCAGGCATCCCCAAACTACAGCCCGCGAGCCGCATGTGGCCCCCTGAGGCCATTTATCTGCACCCCCCCCCCGCTGCACTTCCGGAAGGGGCACCTCTTTCATTGGTGGTCAGTGAGAGGAGCACTGTATGTGGCGGCCTTCCAATGGTCTGAGGGACAGTGAACTGGCTTCCTGTGTAAAAAGTTTGGGGACCCCTGCTGTTATACCTGCAAAAGTTTATAAATGAGGGTAGCATTGATTATGGGGGAGCCCTTGGTAGTGAGGAAGCCCCTTTCCTTCCAGAGGGCAGAGTGGCTGTGGGTGATAAGAAAAGCATATATGATTATGTGTTTTCCCTGGGCCAGAGTGAGTGCCCGCATGAGGGCAATTAGCTCTGCTTTCTGGGAGGTGATGCCCTCTGGCAGCTGTTGAGCTTCTAGGGTGGAAGAGGTGATGACCACTGCGTAGGCCGCCCATCATCATCCGTTGGGTCCCTGTTCAGAGCTCCCATCTACAAAGAGTATTAGATCTGGATCTTTTAAAGGAGAATCTGATAACCCATCTCGGGGTCTGTTGAGGAAATCTATTAGCTCTGTACAAGAGTGGGTGGGTTCTGGAAGTGTTGTTGGAGCTGGCAGTAGAGTGGCTGGGTTGAGTTGGGGAGACGGCAAAAGAGTGACTGAAGGTTTCTTGATGAACAAGAGGTGAAATTCTTGTAGGCAGGAAGGACCCAATAAAGAGATTTGTGCAAAAGGAGGTCGGCGAACCTGTGGGAGGAGAAGACAGTGATGGGTTGGGAAAGGGTGAGCTTAGTAGCCTCCTTGAGTTCAGCCGCATGCCCAGTGCCTGGAGGCAGGGCTGCCAGCCTTTGATGGTGGTGTCCAATTGTTTAGAGAGATATGCCACCGGGCAGTATGTAGGCCCCACAGGTTGGGTCAGTACTCCAATTGCATTACTGTGCTTTTCATCAGTGAAAAGGTGGAGGGGCATGTGGGGTCAGGTAAAGCAAGAGGGGGAGAGGAGATGAGGGCATCTCGAAGGGTAGAGAAAGCTCTTTTAATAGCGTTGTGGGATGTGAGAGGTCCTGTGGGAGTTTCTTTTGCAGCTTCATAGAGGAGTTTGGCTAAGAGAGCAAAATTAGGAATCCAGTGTCGAAAAAGCCTATTAGATCGAGGAAGGAAAGAATTTGATCTGTGGTGATAGGTGGCTGGAGACTGCGGAGGGTCTGAGGTCAATCTAGGGTGAGACCTCGGGTGGTGGGGCTTAAGGTGATGCCCAGATAGACTATGGACTAAGAGTGAAGTTGAGCCTTAGTAGAGGAGACATGATACCCCTTCACTGTGAGGAAGTTAAGATGGGTGCCGGTGTGTTTCCTTGAGGCGGACAGGGAGGGGCTGCAGAGGAGTAGGTCATCTACATCAGTGGTCCTCAACCTTTTTTGGGCCACAGACCGGTTTAATGTCAGAAAATATTTTCACGGACTGGCCTTTAGAGTGGGAAGGATAAATGTATCACGTGACTGAGACAAGCATCAAGAGTGAGTCTTAGACAGATGTAACAGAGGGAATCTGGTCATTTTTAAAAAATAAAACATTGTTCAGACTTAAATATAAAAAAAACAGAAATAATGTAAGTTATTTATTCTTTCTCTGCAGACCGGTACCAAATGGCCCACGGACCGGTACCGGTTTGCGGCCTGGGGGGTTGGGGACCACTAATCTACATATTGAAAGAGGGTACTTGTCTCGAGGTCACATGCAGCTAGATCCTGAGCTAGTGTCTGCCCAAACAGGTGTGGGCTGTCCCTGAACCCCTGGGGCAGGACTGTCCATGTAAGTTGTTGGGCTGCGTTAGTGTCCAGGTTTGTCCAAGTGAAGGCAAACAGAAAGTAAGAGTCAGGGTGAGGAATGGTAAAGAAGGCATCCTTGAGGTCTAAGACCATGAAGTGAGTGGTGTCGGGAATGAATGAAAGTAACGTGTATGGATTAGGAACCACCAGATGGAGGGGGACCACTGCCTTGTTAATTAGGCGTAACTCTTGTACAAGATGATAAGCCCCTGAAGGTTTTCAAACAGGAAGGATGGGGGTATTGCAGGGAGAGTCCATGGGGATAAGTAAGCCTTGGTTCAAGAGGTGGGTAATTATTGGTTTAAGGTAGGGGTCGGGAACCTATGGCTCGAGAGCCAGATGTGGCTTTTTTGTTGGCTGCATCTGGCTTTCAGACAAATCTTTAATAAAAAAATAATAATAACATTAAAAATATAAAACAGTCTCATTTATTACAATCCATTTATTTACTACTGCTCATGTTCATGGTTGCGGGTGGCTGGAGCCAATCACAGCTGTCCTCTGGGACAACACCAAATTTTTATTGCATAACGCATAATGTACACGGTCGTTGTATGGCTCTCACAGAATTACATTTTAAAATATGTGGCATTCATGGCTCTCTCAGCCAAAAAGTTTTCCGACCCCTGGTTTAAGGCCCTGGCGGTGACTTGCTGAAATAGGGAATTAGGGCGTAGATGGGAATCGGGAGGAATCCTTCAAGCAGATGTGTACAGTTGTGTGGTGGGTAGCTACTACAGGGGCAGAAGTGTCCCAGACTTGAGGGTTGACAATATCTGGTGGAATAGAGGGTGTGACTGGGTTAGAGTAATCTGTGGTAGTGGAAGAGCTTCAGTAAGGAGTGGTAGGAGTAGGTGGGAAGATGCTGTCAGCTGGATAGTGGCTCCGATACTCTGTAGAATGTCCTGACCCAGACGGGGTACAGGGCATGATGGCATAACTAAGAAGGAGTGCGAAAAGGGGAATCCGTTTAAACTACATATCAGAGGTGGTATGAGAAGGGGGAAAAAAGGGGTCCCATCCACTCCCATAATCGAGACCTGTGAGGGAACTAGAGGTCCAGACTGTGATGGTAAATCAGAGAAGGTAACCCCCGTGTCCACAAGAAATGAGATGGACTTACCCACTAGTTGCAGCATTACCCTGGGCTCGGTAAGGGTGATGGGGGTCTCCAAGTCTGGGCCACGTCAGTCGTCCATGAGACCGAGAAGTTTGAGTGATGGGCCTGCCTGGCTGGCCTGGCCTCCCATTTGGGTGGCTTGTCCTCTACGTGGAGGTGCCGAGGAAGAGCCTGTTTCCTGAAGGGGGCAATAGCTTAGGCAGTGGCCAGGCTGTTTGAGTCAAGGCAGGGCTTAGTGGGCGGCCTTGGGCAGGGGCACTGCCGGGCCCCATGACCCCCTTTGCCACATTTAAAGCGAGCTCCTGGTGGGGTTCCTCTTTGCGGCCCGGACTTGGGTTGGCACCTCCTGTGCCTTGTCCCTGTTGATCTGCCGGCCTCAGGGCTGCCACAAGAGCCTGGGTTTGGAGCGTTACCTTCTGCTGCATGCAGATCTGGAGAGCAGCCTCGGCCTTTTCCTCCTGATCATTAAAACTTTAAATGCCATGTTCATCAGGTCTCGGATAAGGGTTTGGGGACCCTTGGTATAGGCGGTAGAATTAGAAGAGTAGGAGCCTAAACACTGTTCAATTACAGATAGATCAGAGAGGGTAAAAGGAACATGAATAACTCTTTCCGCTCGGGCCACCTCGCGGACAGGGCAGAGAAGGTTGTCTCCCTCTTGTGGCTCAGAGCGAGATCTGGTGTGAGCACTGAGAGGGGAGGAGAGAGAGGGACAGGTTTCTGCAGGCAGATGAGGAACAGGATCCGTCAAAGGGAGAGGAGGACCCTAATAGGGTGGAGGGGGTTGTGCAGGAGGGGAAGAGAGTTCCTTAAGGGGGTCAGCGAAGGAGGAAAGATCTGTAGTGAAGAGTTCAGCTGAGGTTCTCTGGCTAAAAGAACCTGTGCTGTAGAGCAGGCGGCACAGAGATTAGGACAGGAGTGCAAATACCAGAAGCCCTGAATGTAAGGGATCTCTGACCATTTCCCAGTTTCCTGGCAATAGTTCTGTAAATCAGTGAGAGTATTACAGTCGAAAGTTCCTTCAGGAGGCCATCTGGTCTTGTTATCCATCTGGCCAGGCCACAGTGGAGAAGAAGATCAGTTTCTTCTTTAGGGAGGGATCTATGTTTGAGAGATTCTGGATAAGGCACCCTAGGGGTGTTTTTGAGTCAGGTTTAGATTTCTATGCCCCCATGGCCACCCTCAGCCTTGGGGTGATCAGAGATGAGAATTGGCATCCTGCAACTCAATCTCTGACCACAGGACAGTCAGGCAGAGTGGGAGTGTCCAGGACATCTCCACAGGCACACACGCACTCAGAAAGGGCAGGAGGTCCCTGATGCAGCTGCAATTGTGGACAGGGAGTCTTGGAGTTGGAAAGAACTGAGGGGAGGCCAGAGGCAGGGGACTTACCGCACCATGTGCCACAGTGGGTGGGAAGTCGGAGGTCCCTGGTCTTCCTCAGACAGGAAGGGGAGAGGAGCGGCCCTTGTGGACTCAAGGTCCTCCCAGGTTTTGGCACCAAATGTAAGGTATTCTCCACCGAGGAAGAAAGAAGGATGTAGCCACCAAGTGTGGACAAGCAAAAGCTTTATTTAGAGCGCTCCTGGGTGAGGTTCACTGGTCCACAGACAGGGGCCAGGGAAGTCACACAGCTTTCCTGCCCGGGGGTAGTTTATAGTGTTGGTAGGGTGGTGGTGGTGTGATAGGTCATGGGGAAATTTCATTGGCTGCCAGACAGTTTCAAAATGCTCCTGGGCCATTTCTTTTGGCGGGCATGGGCATGGGTGATTTCAGCTAAAGTCCCCGGATCTGGTTCTCCATGTGACTTTCTCCCATTGCCAACCGACTTCACAGTCTTACCAACAAAGATGAAAATGCTCAAGTTGGTGGAACTCACTGGCGCTGGTATTTAATCAACTTAATTTTGCCCATCATTATTCTAGTGCTGCAGATGGAAATATGTGGGCATAAGACAGGGAAAGCCCCTGGTAAGTGAAAGGCAGAAACTGCTGGCTGAACCAAAAACAAGAGGTTAGTGTGTTCCAAAAGGAAAATTTATTTTAAAAGTGCCTAGGTGCAGGTGGGATGAGACCAGCAAAGGGTGTCAGCCCTGACTGCAGGAGAGAGCATTAGGTGTAGGAGTTGCTGCAGGCATTTGCTGGCATGAGTTCAGGTGCCCCTGGACATGCCCAGATGAGCATATCTTGGTTTGTGTCTTGGTCAATGACCTGACAATGAGCAAGAGGAGGGGGATTCAGCTGCAGAAACACCTCCTCTGCAAGTTCTTTCTCATGTAGCACAGGCCTAATCAGCATGGTCCTGACTGGTGTCCTTGGTAAATCTTGAAGACAGCCAAGGTCAGGAATCTCCCAGGAACCGCTGTGCCCTGGTGCCCCTGGGCCTGTGGCTAGGCTTTTACAAACAATTATTGTGATTTAAATTCCCCTAATTGTCAGGTCCCTCCCCAATCGTTGGGCAGATAAAATGTATTATGCTCACTTTGTTAAAGATGGCCCTGCCCACGTGAGGCCATCGCCCAGGTGATATCAATGTGTGTTGAGAATCCTTGTAGCCTGGGGCTTGGTTTTGGGATTAAGCCTTTCCCACCCTTTTTGATGTGGGGTGGTATAATCCAATCATGCCTCAGAGAAGTGACTTTGTATTAGAGACTTCCCTATTTTGTATATTGGATTAGAGGTTGTGAAGCTACACTATAAAATGGGGGCTTGCGCTCTTGGTTCCTGAGATTATCATTAGAGGAGAGAGCAGAGCGGAGAGCAGAAAGAGACCATGTGGCCAGAAGCAGCCAAGATGGCAGAGTATTGAGTGAGAGGCCAGTTTGTGCAGTTTGACGCTGGAGAAGGAGGGAGATGGGGAACTGAGGAGAATAAGGCTGGTGAGCTAGAAACCTTTGATTCTAGGAAACTCGGATAAGTCAGTGGCTTTGTGAGCACTGAATGTGAGTGGGTTTTGGAGCCCAGTGTATGTTTTACTTGCCCACCGGGTGCAAGCTAGAATTAAAGACTATGGCCCACCAGTTTGTGGCTCCGTTGTTTCTTTACCGACTGTCCGAATCCAATGCGAACCTGTATGGGCCTGGCTGCTTTGATGGTGGCCCCGGCCATGGCTTCTGGCTTTACATTTGGCGTAGTCTGTGGCAGGATTTGATACAAATCGGTATGGAGCCACTACCACCTTTGAGTGGTGGAGTAGAGGACTGGCTGCTGTTATGGTTCCCCATGGCTGTCCTTTTGGGAACCGTAGGCTGGCTGACTTTTACAGCCATGCGTGAGGAAACTGAGAGCTCTGTGGAAGAGGCTGCCCGGGACCTGCCTACCGAGCAGCGGAAGGAGTTGGAGCAAATGCAGGAGAAACTGATGCTGACCCTGGAGCTGGAGGCAGTGCTGGAGGAGGAGGCCGACCAGGTTTGTGAGATTCGCCTGGAAATGGAGCAAAAGCTGGAGGAGGATTCAGAGGTTCGTGAGTTGCAGCTTGCCCTGGATGTTGCAGAGAGCCAGCAGCGGCAGGAGGCCAGGGCTGAGGCTGAGGCTGAAGCTGATATCGGGTCCGGAGCTGCAAGGTCTGTGGAGCAGAAGGCCGCAGCGGCCCGGGGCTCGAGCCCAGCAGTGGGAGCTGGTGTTTTCAGTTCCTCTTTGGAAGATGAGGAGAATCGAGTTGGAGTTGGGATCTACAATCTCCAGAAGATGGAAGCCCAGCTGGAAGGAGCACCTACTGCGGCCCTGGTAGGTCTGCGATTTTGGTACATAGAGCTGGACATGTTCTCCGTAGCAGAGATGAAAATGCTGACTGCCATTGCCATGTGCCCCTCTTTGGGACAGTGTAAGACCTGCCAGGACGGCAAGAATGAGGGGGGTGGCTGACGCCCCATGTGTGTGGACTGATTTCCTGGACTACGACTGGAGTGGGCACTGACTCCTTTGATTGGATGGACTTACGGATTATGGATTTTGGACAATGTGAAATACCCTGATGGGGGTGGGGGGTGGCTTTGCTGGAAGCACTCCCCTGCCCCGGGAAGCTTTTCTCGTGGCTAGAAAGAAGGCCGAGGACATTTTGTGCTTTGGGCTAAATGCTGAGAGACTGGTGAAATGTACCTTTGTAATTGTTGAAACTATGATTTTTGCTGTTGTAATTTGTGTAATGTTCTAATTTCCTTGCACAGGGATGCCGGTGGTATAGATTGTGGGTAGTAAAGTGAGCATAGGGGTGGATTGTTGGGCAGATAAAATGTATTATGCTCACTTTGTTAAAGATGGCCCTGCCCACGTGAGGCCATCGCCCAGGTGATATCAATGTGTGTTGAGAATCCTTGTAGCCTGGGGCTTGGTTTTGGGATTAAGCCTTTCCCACCCTTTTTGATGTGGGGTGGTATAATCCAATCATGCCTCAGAGAAGTGACTTTGTATTAGAGACTTCCCTATTTTGTATATTGGATTAGAGGTTGTGAAGCTACACTATAAAATGGGGGCTTGCGCTCTTGGTTCCTGAGATTATCATTAGAGGAGAGAGCAGAGCGGAGAGCAGAAAGAGGCCATGTGGCCAGAAGAAGCAGCCAAAATGGCAGAGTATCGAGTGAAAGGCCAGTTTGTGCAGTTTGACGCTGGAGAAGGAAGGAGATGGGGAACTGAGGAGAATAAGGCTGGTGAGCTAGAAACCTTTGATTCTAGGAAACTCGGATAAGTCAGTGGCTTTGTGAGCACTGAATGTGAGTGGGTTTTGGAGCCCAGTGTATGTTTTACTTGCCCGCCGGGTGCAAGCTAGAATTAAAGACTATGGCCCACCAGTTTGTGGCTCCGTTGTTTCTTTACCGACTGTCCGAATCCAATGCGAACCTGCATGGGCCTGGCTGCTTTGATGGTGGCCCTGGCCATGGCTTCTGGCTTTACACCAATGTAAAGTTTCCCTAACATTCCTGCAAAGGTAAACTTTTTGCTACATTTCAAAGTAAAGGCCAGGAAGCCATAAAGAGAGAGAATAGCAGACAGTTTAATTTACAGCCTCACAGTGGGGGGGTGCAAATGTTCTGTTCCAAGCCCTTCTTCCTCCCTTGGGCCTGCACAGTTTTTGGATAACAGCTGAGTAGTCATTTTATCTATCAGTAAGGAAGATAAGATCTGTACTCTGTTAAGTCATGCCAATAAGGAAGCCAGGCCAAACTTGGGGCTGAAACAATTTATTAAGGCATCTGTGTACAGATGGGCAGAGACCCTAAGCAGTGTCAAACCCGAGAGAAAGAGAAGCCCCAGCCAGATAGGACTGGGTCTGGCAATATTTCCCCGCTGCAGGGTGACAACTTCTGTTACCTGTGTCGGTTAAAAAATGGGCAAGGGTAGCGATAGCCAGAGGCCAGATTTCAAGGAAACAGGTATGGAAGCCAGAGGTTAGATTCCAAAGTGGTGGGGGGTTTGCTTTCTTCTGGCCTGACCAGCCAGAAGAGACACAAAGATGACATCCATTAGTAGGCAATAATACATAAGAAAATACCGTATATAGTCTGAAGAAAAAAATGGTTATGAGTTCTTTTGAGTTTCCAGGCATAGAAAAAAAAATGAAGAAATTCCATTTTAAGGTTATTCATTGGTTTGCTTAAATAGATATTTGCTAATTTTGTACCTCATATATCTCTCACTATCCTCTATCATTTCAGATAAAGTATGCTACTAGAGAATTTAAAAAATAATTTAGTTTTCAAATCCTAAATAATACTAGTGGGGCAAAATGAATGTTTTCATGCAAGGAAATAAAATGGGAGAATGAGTATGTGGGTCAAATAAGTTTGCAAATATGATATATATATTTGCTTGCTTATAGTTTGCATTGGGTGTGGGGGACAGGCTGTAAGCAGGCAGGGTTCTTCCATATAGCCTAAGGCTTAGTTTTAAGACTAAGCTTTTCCCACCCTTTTAATACTAAGACTTTTTCAACACTAAGCTTTTCCCCACACCCTTGACTGTTGCATGATGTGAGGTGGTGCACTCTTATGAGGAATCCCATTTATGCCTCCGATAAGTGACTTTGTATCAAAGACTTTCTTATTTTTATATTGGCTTAAAGGTTTTGATTTCTACACTATAAAATGGGGCAGACTGGGGGCTTGCTCTCTCTCTTCTTGGTTCCTGAAATTAGCATTGCATAGGAGAGGCAGTCAAGATGGCAGAGTGCTGAAGGAGAAGCCAGTTTGTGCAGAGTTTGTACAGAGGGGAGATGAGGAACAGAGGTGAATAAGGCTGGTGAGGTAGAAACCTTTGATTCTAGGAAACTCGGATGAGTTAGTGGCTATGGGAGCCCTGAATGGAAAGGGAAGTGTTTTCCCATTGTGTGTATTTCTTGCCTGCCGGGTGCAAGCTAGGATTAAATGTAATGGCCCACCAGTTCTTGGCTTCGTTGTTTCATTACTGTCTGTCTGAATCAAATGTGAACTTGCATGGGCCAGGTGACTGTGATGGTGGCTGGGCTACTGGCCTTACAGCTTAGTAATGACAAAATGACATTTTTCTTAACATAGTACTATTTTGATGGTTGAATAATTGAATTCAATTCTCTAAAGAGTGTTTTTGTGTGTGTTTTTTTATGTGAGAGGCAGGGAGGCAGATACAGATTCCTGCATGCACCCCGACTGGGATCCACCTGGCAAGCCCACTAGGGGGTGATGATCTGCCTATCTAGGACTGTTGCTCCATTGCTCAGGAACCAAGCCATTTTTACACCTGATGCGGAGGCCATATAACCATCCTCAACAACTGGGGCCAATCGCTTATATCTCTTGAGGCATGGCTGTGGGAGAGGGAGTGAGAGAGAGAGAGAGAGAGAGAGAGAGAGAGAGAGTAAGAGGAAGAAAGGGATGGAGTGGTGTGGGTTAAATAAGTTTGCAAATATGATGTATATGTTTGCTCACTTATAGTTTGCATTGAGTGTGGGGGACAGACTGTAAGCAGGCAAGGTCTTTATAGCCTAAGGTTTAGTTTTTTTTTTTGTTTTTTTTTTGTTTTTTTTTTTTTTTTTTCTGAAGCTGGAAACAGGGAGTGACAGTCAGACAGACTCCCGCATGCGCCCGACCGGGATCCACCCGGCACGCCCACCAGGGGCGGTGCTCTGCCCCCCAGGGGGCGATGCTCTGCCCATCCTGGGCGTCGCCATATTGCGACCAGAGCCACTCTAGAGCCTGAGGCAGAGGCCACAGAGCCATGCCCAGCGCCCGGGCCATCTTTGCTCCAATGGAGCCTTGGCTGCGGGAGGGGAAGAGAGAGACAGAGAGGAAAGCGCGGCGGAGGGGTGGAGAAGCAAATGGGCGCTTCTCCTATGTGCCCTGGCCGGGAATCGAACCCGGGTCCTCCGCACGCTAGGCCGACGCTCTACCGCTGAGCCAACCGGCCAGGGCAAGGTTTAGTTTTAAGACTAAGCCTTTCCCATCCTTGTAATACTAAGATCTTCTCAGCTTTTCCCCACACCCTTGACTGTTGCATGATGTGGGGTGGAGCACTCTTATGAGGAATCCCATTATGCCTCAGATAAGTGACTTTGTATCAGAGGTTTCCTTATTTGTATACTGGCTTAAAGGCTTTAATTTCTACACTATAAAATAAAGGAGACCAGGGGCTCTCTCTTTTGGTTCCTGAAATTAGCACTGTAGGGGAGAGGCAGCCAAGATGGCAGAGTGCTGAAGAAGAAGCCAGTTTGTGCAGAAAGAAGGAGATGGAGAACAGAGATGAATAAGGCTGGTGAGGTAGAAACCTTTGATTCTAGGAAACTCGGATGAGTCAGTGGCTTTGGGAGCCCTGAATGGAAAGGGAAGTGTTTTCCCACTGTGTATATTTCTTGCCCGCTGGATGTGAGTTAGGATTAAAGGTAATGGTCCACCAGTTCTTGGCTCTGTTGTTTCATTACTGTCTGTTTGAATCAAATGTAAACCTGCACAGGCCAGGTGGCTGTGATGGTGGCCGTGGCTACTGGCTTTACAGGTGGAGAAGCAGATGGTCACTTCTCCTGTGTGCCCTTACCGAGAATTGGACACAGGACTTCCACATGCCAGGCTGATGCGCTACCACTGAACCAACCAGCCAGGGCCTCTAAGGTGTTTATTTGTTAAATTTTTTTATGGTATTGTACAATTTTTAGTAGGAGTTACTGGAAGTTCATTTGAAAGCACAGAGCTTTCCAGAAAGAGTGTTAAGTTTTTAAAACAACCCATAGTTAATTACAGGTAGGAAATAAGTTTATCACATAATTATTTTTATTGATGTTGGTTTTTGTCTTTATACCACACAATAATGTGTTTCTTAGCAGTATACTTCCTGTAGTCAAGGAGATGTTATGATACACACACAGGAAGAGATGTCGTCTCGCTATTCTCTTCCCAGTATGGTAGAAAGTACTTGCTTTGCTTCCGTTGGAAGGGTCCTTTTTCCAGATACTACTCCAATTGTTTCTTTTTATTTATTTATTTTTTTGAATTTTTTTTATTTTTCTATAGTGAGAAGCGGGGAGGCAGAGAGACAGATTCCCACATGCACCTGATCAGGATCCACCCGGCATGCCCAGTAGGAGGTGATGCTCTGTCTCTCTGGGCCCTTGCTCCGTTGCAACCAGAGCCATTCTAGCCCCTGAGGTGGAGGCCTTGGAACCATCCTCAGCTCCTGGGCCAACTTTTCTCCAATGGAGCCCTGGTTGCAGGAGGGGAAGAGAAAGACAGAGAGAATGGAGAGGGGGAAGGGTAGAGAAGCAGATGGGCACTTCTTCTGTGTGCCTTGACTGGAAATTGAACCTGGGACTTCCACACACTGAGCTGATACTCTATACTGTTGAGCCAACCGGCCAGGGCCCCAATTATTTCTAATGAAATTATTTTCTTTGTTTCTGAAATGAATTGATAGGCCCAAATCTATTTTTATTTTATTTTATTTTTTAATAGAGTAAAAGTTATTATTTTGCCCTGGGGTACACTGGAATCCATAGGCTAGAAGAGACCTATATGTATAGAAATTTCTACTAATTTTGATGGAACTGATTTTGGCCAGATTATCTCAACAATTAGGTGTCAATACTATGCTACAGGCATATGTATTTTAATTTTTCACTAGCTTTCATAGGAAATAGAGTAAGTATATATTTAAAGCAATTCTATATTATAATAATCTAAAAATTTAATGTTATTCTGCAAAATGCTTATGATATTAGGTCTCACCTAACTAATGTCTAAGTGGCTAAGTAGTTGCAAGCTTAAAATATATGATATCGCCTGACCAGGCAGTGGCGCAATGGATAGAGCATCGGACTGGGATGCGGAGGACCCAGGTTCGATACCTCAAGATCGTCAGCTTGAGTGCGGGCTCATCTGATTTGAGCAAAGTTCACCAACTCGGACCCAAGGTCGCTGGCTCGAGCAAAAAGATTACTCCATCTGCTGAAGGCCCACGGTCAAGGCACATATGAGAAAGCAATCAATGAACAACTAAGGTGTTGCAACGCACAACGAAAAAACTGATGATTGATGCTTCTCTTCTCTCTTCGTTCCTGTCTATCTCTCTCTCTGACTCTCTCTCTGTCTCTGTAAAAAATATATATATAAAAAAAATAAAATAAAATATATGATATCAAATAAAATGTAAAAATTCACCTTTAAACAATATCACTGAACAGGTCAAACTTGTCTTTTGCAATTCAAAATTTTTCTGGTTAGTGAAAAAAGTTTAAAATGAAATAAATACATTACATTGTTCAGCTCTTTGGATAAATGTGTATCATGGTTGTATGATTTACTGTGTAAAGAAAGCATAAATATATTTTATTGGGAAGTGTGGGACAGCTGTGTTAGGCTTGCTTGCTGGTGTACCAGCTGCAAGCGCTTTGCTTGATTAATGTGTGAGCACCTGGCAGAGGCACATGTGCATAGCCTGTATAAATAAGGCTATGGATACTTGGCACTCAGAGGGATTGGGGATGGTGAATTGCCTGCCCGCCACTGTGAGGGGCCATTTTTCTGTTTATTTGCCTGAGAAGTGGTTTTCCCCTGCCTGTGTGCTTGTCCGCTGTTGTGAGACTCTATTAAACGGAATGGCCCAACGCTTTTTGGCTCCACAGTTCCTCTACTGTCTGCCTGAATCCAGTGTGGAGCTGCCTGGCCTTGGCCACTGGCATTATAGGAAGTAAGGACCTTTTTGAAAAGCACTGTAACATTGTTCAATTTTTAGAATAGAAAAGTCTCCATTGGCAGTAACAAACTAAGAGCTGCCTTAGCAGCAGGTAATCCTTTTTTCTTTCTTTCTTTTCTTTTCTTTTCTTTTTTTTTTTTTTTTTGAGAGAGAGAGAGAGAGAGAGAGAGAGAGAGAGAGAGAGAGAGAGAGAAGCATTAATTCGTTGTTATACTTCAGCTGTGCCATTAATTGCTTCTCATGTGTGCCCTGACTGGGGACCTCAGGGGTTGAGCTGGGGCTCTCTAATCCAACCTGTGCCCTTGGTTTGAACAAGTGACTTCGGTGCTTTGGGCAGCACTCCGTTCACTATGCCACTGGTCAGGGCAGCAGATAATTCTTTGATAGTTGGCTACATTTTAGCCATAGAATGAAGAAATCTGTCCAAATCCTATATTAACTTTTATGTCAATAATGCCTATCTCTCAGAAAGGCTACATGGAAATTGTCCTTTTAAGATTTATCATGTGTTCCAATTTTTATAACTCCCACAGCCAAAGTGTCACTTAAATATCAAATTCTTGCATTTTGTGCTTTGCTGATTGCTCTCTGTACCTTGGCAGATTGCAACAATTAAGTCAAGTTGATAATTTCCTTGTATTTCTGATTCCAGTCCTATTAATTTAAATAGATGAAAAGTTCATTATAGAGAGGAAAAAATTATTTTCAGTACACTGCACAAATTATTTCCACTTATTGCTTTTTGTAATTTTATTAAAAGTAAAATTGTTGGCAGTGGTGAGAATAAAAATTGGCACCAGGTGTTAGACCAGTGGGGTCCAACCAAACCTTGATTCAGCAACCTCAGTACTTGAATTCTGTCTAGGAAAGAATTCAGAGCCAAGACTCAAAATATAACATAATGTTTATTTAGAAGGTCACAGAGGTAGAAGAACTGAGTGGTAGAAGAACTGGGCTTTAGGAAACGAATTACGTAGGCAAAAGAAGGGGAGTTTAGAAGAAAGAGAGAAATGCACGTGGGAAGAGGAGAAGCAGAAAGGCCCCACATGCTTCCTGGAGGGCGAGTGTGCTGGTCCTCTGGCCTACGGGGGTTTTAAGCATAAAGATTTTAGGGGAGGTCCCAAGGGAAGGTCTTAATAGCATATTCATCAGCTCTTGAGGTGTGTGTCCTTTTGGGGTCGTGGTCTCCACTGATTGGTTGGTGCCAGGACAGGAGGTCCTTAATTAATGCAGCTGGTCCTAAGGTTAGCCTGGCAGGGTCACTTGTCTGGTTTTGTTGCTTTTCTGGGCCTGGAGCTGGCCCATTGTCCTTGCTCTGGTGACCTTCTGTACCTGGCCCATCCTTGCTCTGCTCATATCTGTCTAACTTGCCTACCACAAAATGAAAATTAAACTAACAATTTTCTGGATTAGTCATAAATTATGTCAGTGCTAGTTTTTCCTAAAGTATGTTCTTAATTAATTTTATTTTTTATCTTTTCATCATTATATTAGGATAGCACAACATTGCTTCCCTAAGTTTCAAAACAAATTTTAAAAACTATTTAAGGAATAATCTGGAGGAACAATGATGAATACTCAATCATTATTCAGCATAGAAGCTCAAATAGTAGCAAAAAATATCATAAGTTTTAAAACACTGATGATTTTGTTAATGGCAGATCATGATTAACATCTCCAATTTTTGTTTTAAATTTTATACTTTAAGTTGGCACAATATTTTATATTTATCAATGAAGTTAGTTTTAAAGTAAATTTTAGTTTTCCAGTACAAATATTTTTATTATACATTTCTTTTGGTTTTCTAGTGTCTTCATTAGCTCCCCCCCCTTTCTGATAGGATTCACTTTCATATTTCACTTTAAAAATATTTTTTGACACATTTCTCTTCCATGTTGACTAATACCAGCCGCCACACCTATTATTATTCCCTTCCTTCCATTCATGCCTTTCCTTTTATTTACTCTGACCCTCCGGCTTAGAGTTCCCGAGTGTGTCTATGTTTGTTGCAGCCTTTTGTAGCAGACCTTCACCGATTCAACAGATTTATTGAGTACCTACTGTGTGCCAACCAGCATGCGAGGTTTTGGAGATAAGATAATGATAGTCCCTTTGAGTACTTTGTGGTTCAGGATTATGTCTTCTTCATGTTCACAGTCTTGGTGCTTGACACACACCTGACCCACAGCAGACCTTCCAGAGGGAAAAGGAGGTGAGGGCAGGTAGCAGAGGGTAAAGGGGAAATAAATGGTGATGGAGGGAGACTGGACCTGGGGTGGTCAACACACAACACAGTATACACATGATTTATTATAGAATTGTACACTTGAAACCTATATAATATTATTAACCAATGTCACCCCAATACATTTAATAAAAATTTAAAAAATCAATAAAAGTGTCCCAAATATGTCCATCTGCCCTGTGAAGCATCCATCTGTATTGAGTATTTTCTCTTAGTTCCAATAATGTTTATTCAAATTCTTGAGATCATTCCATGTACCAATCAGTTGAATATGGGGGAGCAAATATTTTTCTTAGATTTTCAAATGAAATTCACTGCTGTGGCAACAGATTGCCTCAGTACTATGCAAACATCCCATCAAGGACTTCATTGCTGTACCCAGCCAGTATGTAATGCAGCATTTGGTTGACTTGCTGACTTTCTGGTTGGGATGTCTGCTGTAGATAAAGCAGTCTATGCAGTGCTAGCTTCATGAGGCTGCACCTAAAATATGCCTTTCATTTTGTGATCCAGAGACCAAAAAGTTGAAGAGTATAGAACATAAAAAAAATTAGGTTGTATATATATATTTAAAAACATATAATCATTTGTATTCTTATGGCAAAAGAAAATAACATATGGTAAGATATATATATATATATATATATATATATATATATATATATATATAAAATCAAAACATGTAATGATATATAAAATCATTGTAAAATTAATTTGGTTTTTCTTTCTGAGTAAAATAATACATAAATATTTTAAATCTTCAGAAATGCACTGGTGGTAGTGCAGTGGATAGAGTGTTGACCTGGGTTGCTGAGGTCCCAGGTTCAAAGCCCTCAGGTCATCCACTTGAGTGCAGTCTCATATAGCTTGGGCACAGGCTCACCAGTTTGAGCGCAAGGTTGCCGGTTTGAGTGTGGGATCAATTACCCCATAGTCACTGACTTGAGCCCAAGGTCACTGGCTTGAGCAAGGGGTCACTGGCTCAGCTGGTGCTCCCTGTCCTTGTCAAGTCACATGTGAAAAAGCAATCAATGAACAGCTAAAGTGAGACAACTACAACTTGATGCTTCTCAGCTCTCTCCCTTCCTATCTCTCTCTCTCTTTCTATCTAAAAGAACAAAGAACCACAAAAACAAAAACAAAAAAAACCAAACTTCAGAAATGCATACCAGAAAAATCTTATACCTATTTCCTGACACTTCTTCTGTAAGTAATCACAATGAAGTTGAACTGATGACATGTTCACATTTAATTATGCAATTATTTATTTTCTGATCTTGCAAAGTTAGGTTAATATAACTTCTAGTCAGACTAGTTTCTAGAACTGGGAGAACTACTATTGAATTTATACTTGAAAGAGTTAATTCATGGACTATAAGGTATTGTGTCACGTTGACACAATTCTTCTGAAATTTTTGAAATCTCATTCTTTGTTTTGCCCAACTTTTTTATGAAGAGTGAATATCCAAGCTGTAATGTGTCATTTAGTCTTCATGCTTTGTAGAATTTTGCTTTTTTCAAGCTAAGACTTGCTCAGGGCATTTCCTTCCTTCTATTTGTTTCCTTTGTGAGGCAACTATCCCTTTTAGGAGCAAAGGAGTTGATAAAACATAACTCTCAGAGTCACAGTTTGTTTTAGCTTGTTTACCAAATGAGAGTCTGAAAGGTGTCTACCTCAAGACAGTGAGAAGAGAAAGGAAGAAAAAGGAAATCTAACAAACCAAAGAACAAAGATTTGGAACTTGAAGTTAAAATATATATATATACACCTATCTATATATTCCTACTATATTTATTATAATTTTGACCAGAGTTCATGATCCATAGAATTTCATGTAAATGCAAAATGTTGTTTAGTTTATTTGGACTTCTATTAAAAACAAATTTTGTCAACCATTTTCTTGTTTGGTAAAATGATTTAGAAATAAACCCACAACACAATTACATCTCTGGAAATGCCATTAGGTTTTCTAAAAGTACATCAGTCCATCTAGAAGTATGAGCTCAACATTTCTGTGCATATGCTTCCAGATCCTTATTTTCTGTGAGCAGTGTGATACAGTGGAAAGAAGGAGATTCTGGAACTAGAAGAACTCGGCGTGAATCCCAGACTCTGCACTACTAGCTGTGTGACCTTGAGTAAGTCACTCAATCCATCTAAGGCTGCTGGGTTGGATGTGCAGATTAAACACATAATACTTGTGAAAGTGCTTTGGAAATTGTAAAGAATCACACAAAGGATAGTACTTTATTTCAGATTAACTCAAATGTTGCTCAGAAAAAAACAAATGACTGCTAATGCCTGTGTTAGCTGAAGTTCAATAAAAAAATGTGTTTTTTGGAGGAAACTATTAATTAGCAAACTGTAACTAAGTTTAAACTATTTTTAAAAGATCATTACAGGTTTGAATCATTCAATTAGGACAAAAATATAAGATTCTTTTAAGGGAACCCCCTTGAAGCCAAATTATTTTACCTTTACTTCAAGTTTGGTTCTATCCCCACATTCTGGAACTAATCATGTCCTTCTTTAAAAAAGCACCTTTAAGGTGTAGGTTGTATAAGTGAGAAAAATGTATGAGTGAGAGCACATGCACACAGGGAAACTTTACTCATAGACATGGTAGGCTCAGGCCCTGGCTGGTTGGCTCAGGGGTAGAGTATCGGCCTGGCGTGCAGGAGTCCCAGGTTTGATTCCCAGGGCAAACAGGAGAAGCGCCCATCTGCTTCTCCACCTTTCCCCTCTTTCACCTCTCTCTCTCTCTCTCTCTCTCTCTCTCTCTCTCTCTTTTCCCCTCCTGCAGCCATGGCTCGATTGGAGCAAGTTGACCCCAGGCGCTGAGGATGGCTCCATGGCCTCTGCCCAGGAGCTAGGAAAAGCTCAGTTGCTGAGCAATGGAGCAACACCCTATTAGGGGTAGTCAACCTTTTTATACCTACCACCCACTTTTGTATCTCTGTTAGTAGTAAAATTTTCTAACCGCCCATTGGTTTTACAGTAATGGTGATTTATAAAGTAGGGAAGTAACTTTACTTTATAAAATTTATAAAGCAGAGTTACAGCAAGTTAAAGCATATAATAATAATTACTTACCAAGTACTTTATGTCAGATTTTTGCTAAGTTTGGCAGAATAAATATTTATAAAACAATTTACTATAGTTAAATCTATCTTTTTATTTATACTTTGGTTGCTCTGCTACCGCCCACCATGAAAGCTGGAATGCCCACTAGTGGGCGGTAGGGACCAGGTTGACTATCACTGCTAGGTGGTCAAAGCATTGTTCCCTAGTGGGCTTGCCAGGTGGATCCTAGTTGGGGCACATGCAGGAGTCTGTCTCTGCCTCCCCTCCTCTCACTGAAAAAAAAAAAAAAGACATAGTGGGCTCAGTGCCAAGGGGTCCATGAAAATGTTTAATTTCTTTTTGAAGCTGAAAGAGAAAATGAACTTTTAGGTCAAAGTACATTTTTTTTAGGGTATAATATTAACATATTCATATTTATGCCAATGAGTCATAAATATAACTTTTAATATTTATTGTAGCCTGATTAGGCAGTGACACAGTGGGTAGTGTCAGCCTGGGACGCAGAGGACCCAGCTTTGAAACCCAAGGTTGCTGGCTTGGGGGCGGGCTCATCTGGCTTGAGGAAGGGCTTACTAGCTCAAGTACAGGGTCCCTGGCTTGAGCCTGGGATCATAGACATGACCCCATGGTTGCCAGCTTGAGCCCAAAGGTTGCTAGCTTGAAGCCCAAGGTTGCTGGCTTGAACCCAAGGTCACTGGCTTGAGCAAGGGGTCACTGGCTCAACTGGAGCCCCCTGGTCAAAGGACATATGAGAAAGCAATCAATGAACAACTAAGGTACTGCGACGGAGAATTAATGCTTCTCATCTGTCACCCTTCCTGTGTGTCCCTATCTATTCCTCTTTCTGTCTTTCTCTGTCTCTGTCTCTCTTGTTAAAAAAAAAAAATTATTGTACCCTGGGTAACCTAAGATGAATTCTTTGAAGAGTTCAGTTATCTGCAGTTCCAGGATACCAGGGCCTTGTTCCAACAGTAATGTTTCCAAGAATCACAGATATGAAGTGATTAGTTCTACCTGGTGAAATAGGGAAGGCTTTGCAGAGCTGATATTTGAATCAGTCCTTTAAGCATAAATATGCTCTTTACTGGTAGAGATGTTAGCAAGAGCATTTCTGGGAGAAAAAGCAGCATGAACCAAGGGATCGGTCTATGGAAAGAATATTGGAACTTGGGTGGTCAATAACTGACAATTACCTCTTCAATGTAAGGACATGGGGGAAAAGTCTGTTACTTATGGTGACAAATCTTATTCAGGTAGTTTTGTCTATTGTCTTGCATCATCAAAATATTTTAGAGCTAAACTCACAAATTACACAAGCATCTACAAAAATACCTAATGAGTAAGGAATGGGTTGTTCAAATAGCAGATGAGCTTAGAGAGAATTAATAGGGATATTGTGTCAAGAATGAGTTAATGTATCTTATATAACAGTTATTCTCTGATTGCAAGCAACAGAAACTGATTCTGGTAACTCAGAATAGAAACAACAGAAGGAAAAAAGAAAGAAAGCAGCCTTGCTAACACATATGATATTTTTTTGAAGCCAGATTGGTTCTCTCCTTTCCCCACAGCTGAATCAAGTAATCTCCATCTAAAGGTTTAATTTAACCCAGAGATTATTGGATCAACCCCATCATTTATAGGACCTCTAGGTCAATACTCAGGTTGTCCAGCACCAAATGTGCAAGTATGGGATCCACACTAACTTTTTAGAGTAACCATGTGCTTGCTACAAGATTGGAACGGATTATGTAGTTAAATCCTAGAAACTGTGTTGTATTTTGTTTCTACAAAAAGGTCCTCATGCCTGACCAGGTGGTGGTGCAGTGGATAGAGTGTCAGACTGGGATGTAGAGGACTCAGGTTCAAGACCCCAAGGTCGCCAGCTTGAGCCTGGGCTCATTTGGTTTGAGCAAAGCTCACCAGCTTGGACCCAAGGCCCCTGGCTTAAGCCAGGGGTCACTTGGTCTGCTGTAGCCCCCTGGTCAAGGCACATATGAGAAAGCAATCAATGAACAACTAAGGTGTCACAACGAAAAACTGATTAATTGATGCTTCTCATCTCTTTTCGTTCCTGTCTGTCCCTATCTATCCCTCTCCCTGACTCTCTCTGTGTCCCTGTAAAAAACAACAACAACAACAACAACAAAAAATAAAACAAAGACAAAAAGGTCCTCACACTATAGCCTAATTTTGTGGTCCTCTATCCTCTTATCAGCTTCTCTCTGCTCCTCATCTACCACATCTCTGCTCCTCATTTCCAAGAAACTGTGAGCAGGGCTGATAATCATGCTTATATTGTGACTGTTCGTTGACACTGGCATCTGTTCTGATGTGTCAAGGCAATCTTCTGCTAGGGCATGACATCTATTCTGACTAGTTGGTTTCTGTATGTACCAGTGGTTAGATATATCTCATGTCTTTCCCACCCATAATCAACATTTAATTTGTTATCTGACAGCATCATTGGAATCTTAGTATGAAGATAGTAAATGTAAATCCTTTGTGTGATAAAATATTAGCTCTTCTCTTCCTTTATGGATCAGTGTAGAATTATTTTTCCACCAAAAAATACTGTTTTCAGAATTAGACTATTTCTATTATTTACAGACTAGCCTTGTATAACTCTAATCAGAATTGTTCAGTGTATGCATGCCAAATATGTTCAGAGGCCAACCATTAGGGATGAAAGGTGAATTGGCCATGGACTGTCTGCTAGGAACTTCTTCTATTCCTGGGTTTGCCATTTATTACTTTGTTCAGAACCACTCTATTTTACATTTTTTAAAGTTTAAAATATGGTAGATTTCTTATTGATCTTTTGAAATGTAGGTAATTAATTATTCTTATAAATATATTTGAGAGTATCATAATATGCTTGAGAGGTAATTGGATAGATCCTCAGAAAAATTCACCCAAGTAATCTCAAAAATTCTCATTTGTCCAACCATCCTTCGAATTTAAATGATAAGCAATTGTAAAAAAAAAAAAAAAAAAAAAAAGGCAAAAACCAAAAAAAAAGGGAAAGAAAAGAAAAAATACCCCAAACATCAAAAACTGTAACAATCAAAACACTATTGCCTGACCAGGTGGTGGCGCAGTGGATAGAGCGTTGGACTGGGATGTGGAAGGACCCAGGTTCGAGACCCCGAGGTCGCCAGCTTGAGCGCGGGCTCATCTGGCTTGAGCAAAGAGCTTACCAGCTTAGACCCAAGGTCGCTGGCTCCAGCAGGGGGTTACTTGGTCTGCTGAAGGCCCGCGGTCAAGGCACATGTGAGAAAGCAATCAATGAACAACTAAGAAGTCGCAACGCGCAACGAGAAACTGATAATTGATGCTTCTCATCTCTCTCCGTTCCTGTCTGTCTGTCCCTGTCTATCTCTGCCTCTGTAAAAAACAAACAAACAAACAAAAAAAACCACAAAACACTATTGGTTTAACAATAGCTTTTCAGGGAAAGAAGGAAACATGACCTTATATACAAATTAATTCTAAGATGATTCTGATGTCAAATGCATTTGAATTAAGGTATGACGGAGGCAAGTTTGAACTCAGGAATGTATGACTTTAGAACAATATTTTTACCATTATTCTCTGCTCTTCAGATTTGAGAAATCATTCCTCAACCGTCACACTTGTGAAAGGCTCATAAAAAATATGAATTTTCATAAAAATTGTGGAAGAAAAAAAAGAAAATTAATAAAAAACCATTGGTCCTGGCTCATTGGCTCAGTGGTAGAGCATCAGCCTGGTGTGTGGAGTCCCAGATTTTATTCCTGGTCAAGGCACACAGGGGAAGCACCCATCTGCTTCTCTACTTCTCCTCCTCTTGCATCTCTCTCTCTCTCTCTTTTTCCCTCCTGCAAGCATGACTCGACTAGAGCGAATTGGCTGCAGGTGCTGAGGATAGCTCCATGGCTTCCGCCTTAGGCGCTAAGAAGGACCCTGGGTACAGAGCTCTGGGTCCTGAACTCCGGGCTCATGAGGGAGTCTGTCTCTCTGCCTCCCCTCCTGTCACCTAATTTTAAAAAATAAATAAATAAATGGAATCATAAAAAACAACAACACCCACAAACTGAAACCACTCATATTCAAACTTGCTAGCAACATTAGATTTGTATACTTTGAAATAAATGCAGGAAATATCTAATATTTATTGTGTACTAGTCACTTTATATTACTTGTACCTCATTTAATCCTCATAACAATTTTATCATATAAACATATTATTATAATTATATTTAAGAAGTGAGGAACTGAGGCAAAGAACCTTCCCCAGTTTGTATAGAAATAAAGGATGTTTGTATTAGAACTAGAGAGTCCACAAACCATGGAATTGGTAGGAAAGTCTCCAATTTGCCCAATCATAGAAGAATAATTGAATAAAATGAATCATGAGAAATATTTGCTGCTGGGGCAGGTTTTTAACATGAGAGAATCTGATTTGTTGGGGGAATGAGATCCTTCCAAATATCCTATTTCCTACCAGATCTTAATTTTGCCAGCTTCAGTTTGACAGTCATGGTAATTTCAGGAGCATGACCCCACAAGAGACTAAAAGTATCTGCACATTGTAATCTTCGGTTGCTTGTCTCCATGTTCTCAAACTAAAAAGCTCCTTGTGGTCAGGACCTATGGTTTGCTCCTGGTTGTATCGGTGTCTGGCATAACAAAGGGACTCTGAATACTTGTTGAATGAATAAAGCATGTAAGAAATTGAGCACAGGCAATTATAAATTTAAACAAAGAAAATGTATATAACAAAGAATGTGGTCTTTTCATCAGGCCATAACCAGCTTCTATAGGGCCTTTTATGAACTAGAAAAGGTACTCTCCCTGGGTGGATAAGGTAGGAAAAGGCACTCACTTGGCAGATATGCTCTCTCTGACTTGGCCCACTGCAGAGAGAGTGCTCTAGAGACTCATGGACTTCAATAGAGCTTAGATTTCCAACCCACTTGCCCTCCTGCCTAGACATGTTTAAGCAGTGCACAAAATGTACAACTTATGGGGCAGTCTGGTTTATCTCACCATCCTCTTGATTTTGGAGAGGAAGGCAAGTGTCCTTTTGTCTTCCTTAATCAAGAAAGTTCCAGTCTGCTTCATTTGAAAAGATGTAAAAGAATTGCATCCTATTAAATTATACCTAATTAAATATCCATGTCAGTTTTTTTTCAGTTCTCAAGGAGAGTGCATTAAGTAGATTATTTCTTCCCCACCTTGTACTTCAATCTCTAAATAATTTTTATAGAATCAAATTTTAGAAATAAAAAATACTGAGCTCTAAACCTGGATATTTTAGTATTGAAATATTCTGAACATTTTCCACTGGTCTCATGCCATTTTTTTGAGTGTGTGTTAGGTGAGCCACTAGAAAAATATTAGCTAAAGCCAGAGTGTAAAAGACTCATTTTTTCTCTTCCAAATTTATTCTCTCTCTCTCTCTCTCTTAACACACATACACAAAAACTTTTCTCTGCTAACTGGTAATTTAGGGCAGTGGTGCGATTCAAATAATTTCACAACTGGTTCTCTGCCTTCATGACTGTTATAAGTATAAAAAAATGATATACCAAAAGGTAGTTTATTATTTCATGCATTAACTTAAATAAGAACAATAAAAAAGATACACAAAACTAGATTATAAGGAAGTTTTAAAATATTAATGAAAAAATATTAAGTAATACCTGGCAAAAAAACAATGAAAGTGTTATTAAAGATATTTCCATATTGCTTCTTGAGTGGCATCCTCACTTACAATTTTTTTTCATCTATGAACAGAATGACCACTACTGTGGGCACTTAGAATACGCTGTTGCGCACATGAACATTAAAAAGGAGTAAGGAATATAAATTTGTGGTTTCCACATTGAGTGGCTGCCTCGGCACCCACTTTAGTGAGAACCCTGATTACAAGTGCCATTTTAGCAACTGGTTTGCTGAACTCAACAAAAAATGGGGTATCAGTTCTGCTGAACTGGTGTGAACTGGCTGAATCCCACCACTGATTTAGGGGCAATCTGATTCACATCAAGAAATATAGAAATTCTTTTGGAATTAGTGGTTCTCTGGACAGCTTCAATTAATTACAAATGATCATCATATTGAGAGTTTTTCAAGAAGAGTTTATTAAAGCTGAAATGTCAAAACTCTATTTCATATGTCTTAGATACGCACACAAATCAAAGAATTAAAACTGAAATTCCTATCTTGACTAAAAGAAAAGCCAATTAAAGCCTTTTTGGCCTTGACTATCACTATGCTATAGCATGTCTTTGAAGAGTGATATTTGTATTTCTTTTTAATATGGACCACAGAATGGTATTCGATTTTAAACATATTTAGGAAAAGAGAATGTTTTAATTCAGTTTGCATGTCCTCAGGTTAGAACATTGATTTTCTGTTCCCAACTGCATTTAAATATGTGATCTCTGTGAATGGGTCTCAGTATGTCTCGTTCCCTTTAGTCTTCATCTTCTTCTTCACATCGAAGTTTCTCATTCATTAAGCTGAAGCGACAGAGCGGAAAGAATTATGATGAAGAAGATGACTTACACTTTCACTAACTCTGAGGGTGATTCACTCTGCTGTGTGGGTGGTGTCTGTGGGCAGAAGCAGGCTCTGCTCTCTCTACTGATAAGCAGGGGCAGACACAACTCAGCCAGGAGAACTCTTAAGTGTTAGTGAAATATTAATATTCTAAGTGTTTAGAAGAAAAGCGATTCCTAGTGTTAGAACTGCTAATGCCTACCAATGTTGGCTTGCTCCTGCTTTGTTAGTAGCAATCATTTCTAGCACCTTTAAAATGATGTGGTTTCCAGATATTAAAGCACTTTTTCTTCTGGTCCATGTTGGTTTTACTGTTAGTTTTAAGTTTAAGAAGGTGCAAACCCTAGATTGGCCTCCCAGTGAGGTAGCACGATTGAAGAGAGGACTTAGATCATCTGGAAAATAGCATTGATTGGTAATTAAAGGTCAAGGACTTTAGAGATGGGGACTTTGAATTCCAGCTTGTATTTTACTGTATGAGTTTGGGCAAACTGTTCAATTTCTCAAAAGATGTATTTTCTTTCCTTGCAACAATCCATACATTAAATGGTAATTGTAAGGATTAAATTAGATAATGCAGGTAATGCATTTAGCATAGGACCTGGCACTTGGTCAAGGCTTGGTAACTGACACCTTTTTCTGTTGTTGACATGTGATCCTGGAGAATATTTTTGGTCTGAAATTACCTTCTCAAAGGTTGAATTATAAGCCCTAAGAATAGCTAGAATACAATTGAATTTTGGAGACTTTTGAAAATTTGTGCATAAAAGAATATATTGCCAAGAGTATCTACTAAATCAGCCTTATTATGCCCTAAGTTGTTTCTAATAAATTTGACTAGATGTATACTATAAATAAAAAACAATAGTGATAATGCTTATAAAACTAATAACATTAATAGCTTCCATATGTTCAATGCAAACTTTATTTGCCAGGCAGTTTAAATATATCATTTTAAGTACTTATAACAATGGTACAAATTAAATATCAATCTTTATAGTTTATAGATAAAGTAGGAGCTCATAGGGGTTAAGAAATATCTCAAAGGCTGTGCAACTAATGATTTGTCCTTCCTGTTACAAGTAGTGAAAATCTCCTTAGTGAAAGACAAATATTTTGTTGTCAGTTTCACAGCCTCTGAGGAATTCCTACATTCTCTTTTTCTTTAGAATCCAGAATTCCTTTAGCTGATTAAATTATTCCATTGATGTGAATTTCAATTCAGTCTAACAACAACAAGGCACTGTCTTAACAAAGGATATGCTGTTGTTAGGGGTTTATCTGAGAGGAAATTATTTCATAACTTTTCAGTCAGATGAATCTGAAGATAATGTGGCTAACATCTGTCCAGTCCATGGTAGAGGTAAATGCTATTCTAAAGAATAGTTTCTCTTATAGTGGATTTTATCTTGATATTTACAAAATGCTTTTAAAAAAAGAATTAACACAGGCCCTGGCCGGTTGGCTCAGCGGTAGAGCGTCGGCCTGGCGTGCGGGGGACCCGGGTTCGATTCCTGGCCAGGGCACATAGGAGAAGCGCCCATTTGCTTCTCCACCCCCCCCTCCTTCCTCTCTGTCTCTCTCTTCCCCTTCTGCAGCCAAGGCTCCATTGGAGCAAAGATGGCCCGGGCGCTGGGGATGGCTCCTTGGCCTCTGCCCCAGGCGCTAGAATGGCTCTGGTCGCGGCAGAGCGACACCCCAGAGGGGCAGAGCATCGCCCCCCGGTGGGCAGAGCGTCGCCCCCAGTGGGCATGCCGGGTGGATCCCGGTCGGGTGCATGTGGGAGTCTGTCTGACTGTCTCTCCCCATTTCCAGCTTCAGAAAAATAAAAAAAAAATAAAAATAAAAAAAAAAAGAACACAGTATTAGAAGAAAAAGATGACAGTGTTAGAAGGACAGATAAAAATAAGTAAGACACAGGCAAGAAAAAGAGACAGAGCTAATAATAAGGGTAGAAGTGTCAGGAGAGGTGAATGTATATAATTTAGTAGGGGGCAACAAGGTGGAAATGGTCCATGTAAGAGTTAAAAATCACTTAATTGAGTATTGAACGGTGAGTACGTGCTTTCAAATGATGGAAGAAAGGAAAGGAGTGTGCAGAGGAGTTAAATCTTATATGACAAAATAAAGTGTCAAAAAACTTGGAAATAGATCAAGTAGAAATTATCCAAGAGAGACACAAAACAGAACATAAAACGGTTGACCTATAATCCAGCCATATCAGCAATTACATTAAATGTTAATGACTTAAACCAGTGCTGTTTAATATGGCTGCTGCTGCCACATGTGCTATTTACATTTATTAAAATTGAATATAATTAAAATTTCAGTTTCTCAGTTGCACTAGATACATTTCAAGTACTTGAGAGCTACATGTGGACCGTGACTACCTTGTTGGATAGTGCAGATATAAAACAGTTCCATTATGGCAGAAAATTCTACTACACAATGTTGGGAACAGAGAAGGTAAAAATGGATATTTTAAAAAAAGTGAAGCCCAAATATGTATTCTGTACAATAATATACTTTAAATATAAAGATACAGAAAGATATACCACACAAATATCAGACAAAACAGGCTTCAAGACGAAGAGTGTTACTAGAGATCAATAGGAATATTTATCATAACAATTATATAGGTTTATACACCTCTGTGGGGTTTTTTCTCCTGACACCAGCCAGTTCTCCAAAGTTCTGACACTAACTGGGTGTCCTACAGCTCAATTCAATTCTGACCCTAACTTCCCAGACCTAGTGCAGACACAAGTCAGGTCTGAGTTCTACAAGACTGACCCCACTTCAGACATCAGCCATAAATGGGATCCCCAGGAGACCTATGCTTCTTACAGACTGACTAAAACTTTAGGGGTGGCCAAGGCCCTCCTTCATTCAGTAACTCATTAAAATGAACCACAGAACTCAGGAAAGCATTTTACTTACAATTACTGGTTTATTATAAAGGAAACAGACCAGGATCAGGCAAATGGAAGCAATATATATATAAGGCAATGCATAGGGGAGAGCCGTGCAGCACGTCCATGCTGTTTCTAGCTACACCCCTTCCAGCACGTGGGTGTGTTCACCAACTCAGAGATCCCCAAACCCTGTCTTTCAGGGTTTTAATAAAAGTATTATAATGTAGACATGATATATTAAACCTTCGGTCACTGCTGGTTGAACCCTGTCTCTAGCTCTGCTTGCCTCTCAGAGATCTAACCGAGTCACTTGGTTGGTTTTTCTTGAATCTATCTGGGGCCCTCCCATGAGTCATCTTATAAACATACAAAAAGTGGTAAATTCCAGAGACTTTAGGAACTCTGTGCCAGGAATTGGGAACAATGGTCAAATATTTATTTATTTTTTATCATACCACAATAGCTAATAACAAGAGCCTCCAAATACTTGAAGCAGAATTAACAGAATTAAGGGCCTGGCCAATTGGCTCAGTGGTAGAGTGTCAGCCTGTTATATGGATGTTCCAGGTTTGATTTCTGGTCAGGGTACACAGGAGAAGTGACCATCTGCTTCTCCACCCCTCCACCTCTCCCTTTTCTCTCTCTTCTCCTCCTGTATTCGTGGCTCTATTAGTTTGAGCACATTGGCCCTGGGTACTGAGGATGGCTCCTTGAAGCCTCCTCTTCAGGTGCTAAAAACAGCTTGGTTGAGAGCATGGCTCCAGATGGGCAGAGCATCGGCCCTAGATGAAAGTTATTGGGTGGATCCCAGTCAGGGCACATGTGGAAGTCTATCTATTTATTTCTTCTCCTCTCACTTGGAAAAGAAGGGGGGGAAAATTAACAGAATTAAAAGGAGAAATAGATAATTCCCCAATGAATTTGGAGATTTTAAAATTTCTCACTAATCAATAGAGCAACTAGACAAAGGAATTCAATAAGGACATAGATGATGTGAGCAATACTCTCAGCCATTATAATCTAGCTGATATTTATAGAACACTACACGCAACAACTGCAAAATACATATTTTTAAAAATGTACGTGATACTTAACACTATGCTAGGCTGTAAAACAAGCCTCAATAAATCTGAAGCAATTAAAATAATATAGAGTAGGTTTTCTAACCACAATTCAATTAGGAATTGAAGGGAAGCAGAGTTTGTACTCCAATTATAACTATTATTATAAAATATTTGATTATTTTAAGCTGGTTATTTTTAGGAAATAAAAGCCTCAGGAAAAACCTTTGCCTTTCCCCCCTAACTGCATAAAAGCATTAGGAAGGGAACTATCATCATAGATAGCTATAGTCTAATATAAACTAAGTGTGACAGGGAAAAACTAGTAAGGCCTGTTCGATCAAAATCTTCTCTGTGTCCCGTTATTAAAGCTGGCCCACCAACCACTGATTCATCAAACATTTGTTTTTTATCTCTATATGAATTGCCTTCCTCCTCTTTGAAGTTCCAAACCACAAACTTCCCCTTTTCCTTTCTCCTTTGCTCAAGATGACATATAAGCTTACTGCCCAATCTGTCCGTCCTGGGCTCCATATTCTTAGTGAACCCCTATACGTGCACACATAATACATTTGGTCATTTTTTTCACATTCATATGTCTCATATTTATTTGATTATTCTACCAACCAGGACATAGTAGGGTAGAAGAAATATTTTTTTCCCTTCCCTACAGAATCAACAATGATATGTGTAGGAAAATGCCAAATTTTGGAAATAAAACAACAGACTTCTAAATAACCTATGGATCAAAGAAGTAATAAGAAAAATTAGAAAACACTTCAATCTGAATGATAACAAAATGACAATGTGTCAAAACTTGTGAGCGACAGCTAAAATAGGACTTAGAAATTCAAATCTTTAAATGCTTATATTAGGAAAGAAAAAGGTCTAAAATCAATGATCTAAAGTGCTAGCTTAAGAAGGCTAAAAATGAAAAGCAAAGTAAAATAAAAATAAATAAAAGGAAAGAATAAAGGTAAGAGCAGAAATGATGAATCTGGAAATAAATAGACAAATTTAAGAAAGCCAAGGGTCAGAGGGAAAGAAGCTGTTGATCTGGGGGTGCCAACCTGTGGACACTGTTCTGAGCAGAGAGACCGTGTCATCCTTTCTTTGAAGAAAACTCCCAGTCATGTGAGCGACCTTGTTGGTTTGCCTGTGTACAAATAGTGTTGTGAAGCATATGTTATTTTTAACAGCATTTTAGAATTTAAAACAGCATAATTTTTTTTTATTGAATTTATCAGGGTAACACTGGTTATATTACTACACAGGTTTCAGGTGCTCAGTTCTACAACACATCTCTGTACCCCATGTTATGTGTTCACCTCTCCCAAGTCAAATTCTTGTCCATCACCATTTGTTTGCCCTATACCCTCCCCCACCTACCCCCTGCAGTCACCACACTGTGGTCTGTGCCCAAGGTTTTCCTTTCTTTTTTGCCCTTTTCAGTCATCCTTCCACATACCCCCTCTACTAGCCCCCACTCTCGAAACCTGTCGACCTGCTCCCTATGTATGCTAAGTGAAATAAGCCAGTCAGTGATTTTACTCATATGGGGAATAGAATGAACAAAATAGACTAACAAGCAATATAGAGACTGATTCATATCAGCATACTTTTGCATTGTTCAAAATAAAGGTAGTGGCCTCCACTTTCTCTCTTTGCCAGTCAGCACTATTGACAAGAACCTCACTGCCATTACCTTTGCTGGTTTGCAGTAATATACAAACCTACGTAGTAGATTGTGTGCAAAAGGTAGTACCTTTAAGGCTGGACTTGGTTTTAGTAAAGGGTCTCTAAGAGAACACTGTGTACAAGAGAGGGCTACCTATTCTTGCTTGAGTTTAACATGCTGTTGAAATCTGCAAATGCCATGCACATTTGTAAGTTACAATATGGTCTATAGAAAGTGGCAATTTGATTAATGAATGTTTGGTTAGTTTCCACTTGAATTTGAGCTTCAAATTTAAAACTTTTTTTTTCTTAAATGGCATTCATAAGACTTAATAAAAGTTTATATAGGTCATGCATAAGCAATAACATTTTATTCTTATGTCATTTAACCATAACATTCTTTTGTTCTACTGTGCCTTTTTTTTTCTTTTTCTTATTCATGGAAATAGGAAAAGAAAAAAATATTTTAAAGTAAATTTGTGACCTCTAAAATGGAAACTAGAAAATATAAGAGACCTTTATTATGTAGCAATTTGTAATGGATACAGACTTGGCTATGCCATAAGTCAAATATTTTCTGAAACATAACTACATTCTATAAAAAATACCTCACCAAGGTGATCTTTGTTCAGTCCACAAACATCAACATTATATAAAGCTCTACTTTGTAGGAGGTGGGATGAGAGAGCAGAAAGAACATGCCTTTGAGTCAAACAGACATGGTTTCAAATATTAGCTATGCCGGTTAACATTTCTGCAATCTTACGTCCCTTAAAGGGTTTGAATGGCAATATTCCTACTTTGCAAGGTAACAGTGTCCTTTATATACTTAAATGTTAATGTATGTAAAGTGCCCAACACATAGAGGTCCTCTGTTTTGTTTCCTCCTTGTCCTATAATATAATATATCATGAATAACTATAGCTTTTTTGCATTTTTAGAAAGCTAGTGTGGCAGAGTGGAAGGAGTAAAGCCTTTGCAGTTGCACATAACCAGCCTTACTCGCCTGTGCCACTCATTGGCTGTCTGACTTTAGGAAAATTAATACTAACCTCTTTGAGTTTCTGTTTCCCCATGTATATAAAAAAAGAAGATTGTATCTGCAGAAACACAGGATTAAATGAATTATGATACGTAAACATGTAGCACAGTGCCTGGCATATTAGTGCTTAATTAAGAGTAGCTTTGGTTAGTTTCCAGTGACTTTTCCATATAAATGGCCTGTGTTGGCTCATGCTTCAGACTTTCTTTTTTTTTTTTCTGAAGCTGGAAACGGGGAGAGACAGTCAGACAGACTCCCGCATGCGCCCGACCGGGATCCACTCGGCACGCCCACCAGGGGCAACGCTTTGCCCACCAGGGGGCGATGCTCTGCCCCTCCGGGGCATCACTCTGCCGCGACCAGAGCCACTCTAGCGCCTGGGGCAGAGGCCAAGGAACCATCCCCAGCGCCCGGGCCATCTTTGCTCCAATGGAGCCTTGACTGCGGGAGGGGAAGAGAGAGACAGAGAGGAAGGAGGGGGGGTGGAGAAGCAAATGGGCACTTCTCCTATGTGCCCTGGCCAGGAATCGAACCCGGGTCCCCCGCACGCCAGGCCGACGCTCTACCGCTGAGCCAACCGGCCAGGGCTTCAGACTTTCTTAAAATCTCTCATACAAGCAGCATCTGGGCTCAGTGTGCCCTATACCTCTTGCTATGTGGCCCCAAGCCAGGCACTAGCAGTAGCTGGCCTTGGGTTGCAGCTTGGCCTCTCTTGGGAACCTCCAAGCTCAGCACAAGTAGAAGCCATTTGAGGATCACTTTGTAGCACATCCCAGGTGGCCCTAGGCAGAACACAGGCAGTGGCTGACCTACCCTGCACTTCCTGGAGGCCTCAGAGCCAGTGCACCCAGTGCACAGCTTTAGACCATGTGGAAGCACCACCCAATCACCTTCACAAGTAACACATTCAAGAGGCAAACTTGGCGAGCACCAGAGTCCTGATGAAATAAGTTCTACTCAATGGAGCAGGCCCCTGCACAGCTGATCCTCCACAGGGTCGCAGCCAGTCCTTGCAACCAATGGGCCTGGAGGTAATTCCCTTCCATTGACATGCCAACAACAATCAAGGCTCAACTAAAACAGGAAGTTGTACACAGTCAACAATGTAGGGTGCATCTGGGGTGCCCAGGTTGGGTAAAGTAGGAGGCTGTACCAGTGGACCCTATAGGACATCTGCTACATTAAGTAACTCTACCAAGCCTGGGAGATGTAGCTGCTCTACTTAATATATAGAATCAAACACAGGAGGTTGCCAAAATGAGAGACAAAGAAACATGTCCTAAATAAAAGAAAAGAACAAAACTCTAGAAAGAGAACTAAACAAAATGGACACAAGCAATTTGCTAAATGCACAGTTCAAAACACTGGTAATAAAGATGTTCAATGAATTTAGGAGAAAAGTAGATGGATTTATAGAAAATTTCAACAGCATATAAAATGACATGGAAACCATAAAAAAATAACCAGTCAGAAACAAAGGATAAACTAACTAAAATGAAGAATAATTTACAGAGAATCAACAGTAAAGTAGATGAAGCTGAGAATTAAAACAGTGATTTGTAATATAAGGAAATAAAAAAAAGACCCAATCAGAACAGCAAAAAGAAAAAAGAATCCAAAAAAATGTGGATAGTGTAAGGAGCCTCTGGGACAACTGTAAGTGTACCAATATTTGTATCATGGAGGTACCAGGAGGAGAGAGAGGGCAAAAACTTAAAAACCTATGTAAAAAAATAATGATGAGAACTTTCTTAATCTAGAAAAGGAAATAGACATACACAGTGAGGAAGCACAGAGTACCAAACAAGATGAACCCAAAGAGGCTGACACCGAGACACATCGTGATTAAAATGCAAAATGCAAAAGATTGAAGACAAAGAGAGAATTTTTTTTTTTTTTTTTTTAGCAAGAGAGAGAAAGTGAGAGAGAAAGAGGGATGGGCAGGGACAGACAGAAAGGAAGGGAGAGAGATGAGAAGCATCAATTTTTTGTTGCAGCTCCTTAGTTGTTCATTCACTGCTTTTTCATATGTGCCTTGACTGGGAGGGGGCTCCAGCAGAGTGAGTGATGACTTGCTCAAGCCAGCACCCTTTGGGCTTAAGCCAGCACCCTTTGGGCTTAAGCCAGTGACACTCAAGCCGTTGGCCCGACGCTCAAGCTGGTGAGCCCGTGCTCAAGCCGGATGAGCCGGTGCTGAAACTGGTGACCTCGGGGTTTTAAACCTGTGTCCTCAGTGTCCCAGGCTGACACTCTATTCACTGAGCCTCTGCCTGGTCAGGTACAAAGAGAGAGCATCAAAAGCAGCAAGAGAAAAGCAGTTAGTTACCTCCAAGTGAGCTCCCATAAGACTGTTGACTGATTTTTCAACAGAAACTTTGCAGGTGAAGGAATTTTTAAAGCGATGGAAAACAAGTACCTACAGCCAAGACTACTTTACTCAGCAAAGCTATCATTTAGAACCAAAGGAATATAAAGAACTTCGCAGACAAGAAAAAGCCAGGAAAGTTTATTACCACCTAACCAGTATTATAAGAAATGTTAAAGGAGGTCTTTAAGAAGAAGGAAAAAAGGATAAAAAATGTGAACAATAAAATAGCAATAAACACATATCTATCAACAATGTAATCTAAAAAAATAATAAATGAACAAGCAGAAAAGAAAGAGACTCATAGATACAGAAAATATTCTTTAAATGAGAGTAGGGAGGATAGAGAGACAGATTCCCGCATGCGCCCCAACCTGGATCCACCCAGCACCCCCCAGCTGGGCCTATGCTGGAATCAACTGAGCTATCCTTAGTGCCTGAGGCTGATGCTCAGACCAGCTGAGCTATCCTCAGTGACTGAGGCCGATGCTCAGACCAGCTGAGCTATCCTTAGTGCCTGAGGCCGATGCTCAGACCAGCTGAGCTATCCTCAGTGACTGAGGCCGATGCTCAGACCAGCTGAGCTATCCTTAGTGCCTGAGGCCGATGCTCAGACCAGCTGAGCTATCCTCAGTGGCTGAGGCCGATGCTCAGACCAGCTGAGCTATCCTCAGTGGCTGAGGCCGATGCTCAGACCAGCTGAGCTATCCTCAGTGGCTGAGGCTGATGCTCAGACCAGCTGAGCTATCCTCAGTGACTGAGGCTGATGCTCAGACCAGCTGAGCTATCCTCAGTGACTGAGGCTGATGCTCAGACCAGCTGAGCTATCCTCAGAACTTGTAGCCAGCTTGAACCAAGTGAGCCACTGGCTGTGAGAGGGGAAGAAAGAAAGAAAAGGGAGAATAAAAGGCAGAGAAGCAGATGGTCACTTCTCTTGTGTGCCATGACTGGCGATCGAATCCAGGACATCCCCACGCCGGGCTGACGCTCTGTCCTCTGAGCAAACCGGCCAGGGCCAAGGAAACATTTTGATGGTTGTCAGATAATAAGGGATTGGAGAGTTGGGTGAAAAAGGTAAAGGATTAAGAAGTACAAGTGGATTATTAGGTTATTAAGTAAAAATTGGTTATAGTCACAGGGATGTAAGATATAGCAAACAGAATACAGTCAATAATATTTTAATAACTATGTATGTTGTCAGATGCGTACTAGATTTGTCAGGATGATCACTTAATGAGTTATATAATGTTTAATTACTGGGGTTTACACCTGAAACTAATATCATATTGTGTGTCAACTGCAAAGAAAATAAAAATATGATTTGAAAAGTGATTTGCAAAGGCATTTAAGGAATGTGAAAAAATTAATGGCTTACCTTAAATCAATGAAAATGACCTGATTTTGTTACTCATAGAAATAGGAATCTGATTTTTAAAGACTTCATGTTAGAGAGAGAGATAAACAACATTAAAATAATTACAAAATTGCTATACTCTACAAGGAATCGGAAACTATTTAAGGTAAACCCATGGTTTCCAATCCTGGTTCAGATCACTCTCTATTCTTAGATTATCTTATTTCCCTTTCCCTACTGTTATAACAGAGTGGAATGGGGGAAAATGAAACCATAAGGCTATTTTTGAAAGAAGTAAGATTTTGATGTGATATATAATGCCTATGGGTAAATGCTTATAAAATTACAACTTTGAAAAAATAAAACAATCTTGGTATTAAAAAAAAAGAGAAGCTTCAGCTATATATCATTTTTTTATGCTATTGAGATTTTTTTATTAAGGTTTTTTTTTTCAAAGTGCCTTCTATTTTCCTTGTGGTTTAAACGAGCAAAGCCCTCAGGATTGCAATCAGCAATGGTAGAGCTCAGATCAATTTCAGGTTCAAATATTGGATATTTAATTATTTCTCAGCCTCTCTTTATGAGCGCTAGAGAATCCAATTTCGTTGCTCCATATACAGTGGAGCAGAAAGATGCTCGTGAGCTCAGTGGAGGTTATTTTTCATGGCTCCAAGAACCTAATCTTTATGATTGATGATTGTTTTTTTAAGATTTAATAAGTTTCATCCAAAGAATTCATATCTAAGATTATTGATTTCTATTGCCTGCTTTTCAGTGCAACAGAGTGTATGATCAGGGAAGTAAAGAGCAGTATTTATTTGATTAAAATTTCTTCAGCTTAATTTTGTTGTTGCTAGTAGCAACCAACAAAAGAATAAATCTAAAACGACAGAAAACAACCACAATGATTACAGTCCATGTTTTTATCTCTCCCCAGTGGTGATTTTAAAATATCCTCCCTAGTGCTTGTTGTAGTCATAAAAATGATTGCTAAATATGCCACTTTAGACATATTGACAAACCACCCACCTAAACAACCCTATTCTACTAATGAACCTTTTTCCAGGGCTTGGTGAGTCAAACTCAGAATGTGCAGCATTACAAAACACGACTGCAAGGAAAATGATACTGGTTCTATTATACAAATTATTTCCCAAAATGAATTTTCTATTAACTGTATGTTTTAGATCAATATATTATATGTAGCAGCTTTACATAGTTTATATAATTTTGAAAACAGTATCACTCCTAAAAAAACTATATGTGATTTATTTAAAGATTGGGTCATTCTGATACAGATATACATTGAAGTCCTTAAGGAAATTAAAATAAACCTTTGGCGGAGCTCTTCATAATACAGTGAAATTCTATTAGACTGCTTTCCAAGGACAAAAGAAGAAAATCTTTGTAAGCAGGAAAATATTATATATTATTATTTTTTTATTAAGTGAGAGGCAGGAGGCAGAGACAGACTCCTGCATGTGCCCTGACCAGGATCCACCCAGGAAGTCCCCTACCAGGTGATGTTATGCCCATCTGGGGCCCCTGCTCCAGTGCTGGGCCACTGAGCTATTTTAGCACCTGAGGCAAGGTCATGGAGCCATCCTCAGTGCCAGGGGCCAACTTGCTCAAACTGTTTGAGCCATGGCTTCTGAAGGAGAAGAGAGAGAAAAGAGAGTGAGAGAGGAGAGAAAGAGAGTGAGAGAGGAGAGAAAGAGAGAGAGAGAGAGAAGGGGAAAGGCTGAAGAAGCAGATAGTCACTTTTCCTGTATGCCTTGACCGGAAATGAACCAGGTACTTCCACACGCCGGGCTGACACTCTACCGCTGAACCAACTGGCCAGGGCTGGAAAAATTACTTATACAAAATCATGACACAGAAACAAACACCTGTGAGGTAATTGTTGGATATTTAAAAAATGAATGTGATATACAGGAAAGTAACACACCAGAGCAGCACATGACATAGTATAGTTTTACTTTTCCTCCATCATCTTGTTTATTTGTAAGCCAATAGAAAAGAATCTTCTAGCACACGATTTAATCTCTGCATGCTCTGACTCCTGGAGGGTGACATTCATATAGGACTTCCAGACAGGTAGTCATTATAAAATCTATAATAAAACTTCTGCTGGGTGAGATGCCTTTTCGGTGAGAATCATGTATGCCAAGTTGCATTTCTGGAAGCCAAGGAAAGTTCTCTATACACTCCATGGTAGAGGGCAGAATTCCACAGGAGGAAACACTTTAGGCTGCTACCAATAGGAAGTTAGTTGGAGAGAGTTGGGGAGCTGAGCATTTTCTGGTCAGCTGGGAATTAGTGCAGACTGTACTTTCTGTGAGGGGAGGCCCTTAGCAGCTTGGTTTGACACAGGAAGGAATACAGGGAGATTCTCTCTGAGCTGAGCAAGGCAAGAGGGCAGAGTAGCAAGCCCAGAAGAGGCCTGAGAAACTCAAAATCATCAGCTTCATAAAATTTCTTTTGGCTGGCGCTCAAGATAGTTTCTAATTAAAAAGAAAGTGCTCTTAAAAAAGTTTAATCTAGCCAATGTCACGAGATGCAAATAACAGTTCCCCGTTTGCCTTTCTTCTAAATTTGTACGGTGTGGCAACACGCTGCTGTCTCCTCGATTACATTACATTTGCCGCGGGGAATGAAGATATGACCTCCCTGGCTCCGAGAGGGAGTTGGCTCTGAGTGCGTGTTGCCAGGGTGGAGGTTGATAAACTAAAGGAGGGATGACTAAACTGTTAACCGAATGCTTAACTCTGCTCCCCTCCATCATGACTCAGACTGGAAATGGATTAGAGCCCTTCTTGTCTCTAGGGCTCACGTTGGGCAAACTAATTTATTAAACCAGAAGACAGGTTTGTCTCTGGGTTTGTTGCTTATCAAACATTCACTCATTTACTGAGTGTGTACATTCTGCTGCTGCACTGCTTACTGTACTGGGTAGCCTGTGAATGCAACAAAATCCTTGCCTGATTGGGGGCATATGAGGAATATGTTCTTTAGCTCAGTTATTCCCATCCGTGATATTCAAAAAAATTCAATTACATTTCTTTCATTAATTTGAAGTACGTTTCATGTTCTCTTTGTGCTTGGGCACCGACTCTCACTAGGTTGCCTGGATTTGTCAAGTTATCTCAGCAAAGTGATGGATGCGGTGGAGCCAGAGGCAGAGGATTCCCTCAGAGAGTTAAATGCTTGGTAGATGGGGGAGCTTGTTCTTTTTTCTTTTCTTTTTTTATAGGGTCTGAAAAATTCTATTCAAGATAACTTAGCTCCATTGGCACAAGGTGCAAAATAAGTAAATTCAGGCCTTAAATAATTTAGCTTCTTGAGAATGTCAAAACTGGACACAGTGAAATGATAATTTATGAAATTAAAGCTGTATCTTCCTTGAATACCAATATTAAAGATGCTTAAAGGTTGGAGAGTATTTGATAACCGAAGGAGTTTTGAAGCTTCATGATAGCAAGGATTATATTTTTGTTATTTTTCTATCAAGTGGCCAAAAATTGGCATTCAGTAAATATTTGTTGAATGAATGAATGAATCACCTTTTATTTTGTATTGATATCTCTTTCTCTTTACTTCCCTAGAGCCTATATTTATTCATGCAACAGATACTTATTAAGTGCTTACTTTATGTTAGGTATTACCCTAGGGCATGAGTATAGAAAGGTGAATAAAATTTGATATGTGCCCCCAAAGAGATCTCAGTCCACTATTGCAGTGCTTAGATCTATCAAATAAGGTGTTTATCTGTATTCCTTTTATCATCTCATTCCTGTTAAATTTTTTTATAAAACTATTTTTCAGTTAAAAAAACCTGGAATTACTTACTGGGCTTCAAAACATTGCTCCTCTTACTAGCCCATTTTTTTTTAATTTTTTTATTTATTTATTCATTTTTTTAGAGAGGAGGGGGAGAGATAGAGAGATAGAGAGATAGAGAGAGAGAGAGAGAGAGAGAGAGAGAGAGAGAGAGAGAGAATGGGGAGGAGCAGGAAGCATCAACTCCCATATGTGCCTTTTCCTTCCTTCCTTCCTTCCTTCCTTCCTTCCTTCCTTCCTTCCTTCCTTCCTTCCTTCCTTCCTTCCCTCCCTCCCTTTGTTCACTCCCTTTCTTCACTCCTTCCCTCCTTTCTTCCACATTGACTTCATCCATGTATAAATTTTGAAGTAATGCTTTCAATGTGATTGTCAAGTATTTGGACCAGAGGTTTGAAGGCTTAGGGAACATTGTACTGAGTTCTTATTGCTGCTGTAACAGAAAGCCACAAATTTAATGACTTAAAATAATATAATTTTATTATTTCCATTTCTGGAGATCTGAAATGAGCCTCACTGGGCTACAATCAAAATGGCATCAGGGCTGTATTCCTTTTAGAAACTATAGCAGAAAACTGCTGCTTGCCTCTTCCTACCTCCAGAGGCTGCCTGGGATTGCTTCAGTTGTGGCCTCTTCCACCTTCAAAGCCAGCAGTGGCCAGCCAAGTCTTTCTCATGCTCATCACTCTGTTTCTTTCATCATATCTCCTTCTCTAACTCTTACACTCTTGCCTTCCTGCTTCACTTATTAGGAGACTGTGAATATACTGGGTCTACCCAGATAATCAAGGATAATCTCCCCATCTCAAAATCCTTGACTTTATCTTCAAAATCATTTTTACATGTGTGACAATATATTCACAGATTCCAGGATTAAGATGTTGATATACTGGAGGGGGAGGAGTGTCATTCTTTTGCTTACCCACACCTAATGGGCTCTTAAAAAAATAAAATTCTTTATCCCTTTGCAGATGAAATGATAGTTGAATTTAATACAGATTCTAACTCTCTAAATCTTGGCCGAAATGCTTGACTGATCTTTTCTGCCTTTAGTCCAATAGAATGGCACCTGCTGTAATACTTTTATGAAAGAGTGCATTACATTATATACCAGAATGAACTCTTTATGTGTGTATGTGAGCAGGTAATAAACATTTTAGTGAACTAAAAAATGAGCTTGACTCTGCAAAATGTCCCCTTATATTTTGGCACTTTTATGACTTGCTTCACACACCTATATGACTTGAATAATGGTGTATGAATGGTTTTTTCTTTTTTATGATTTTCACATTTTATTACACTAATTTAAATTTCACTATTAAATACTGAACAGAAATATAATCTGGCTTTATATCTAGATTTTTGAAATGTAATAATAAATAGATGGCTGGCTGTAAGAATGTGATATATTAAACATTGAAGAGAATTAAAGAATTAGGGTATGCTAAAATTCTGTCTAAACACATTTACACATTTTTTTGACACAGGTAAACTCTATAAGGACAGGAAGACATGTATAAAACTTTGGGTTGCAATTGGGAGAAAAACCTGTTCAGGACTAAACTGAGAGTTCATGCACAGAAGAGAGGCTTAGCACTCTGTGGGAGCAAGACTCATACAAGAAAAATAAACAAGTGATGATTCAAGTTCTGTTAATAGATGGCATTCAAACTTTAAACATGCAAGCAAAGATATTTCCTTGGAAACTTAAGGTAAATGTAATTTTCTTAAGTTTATATTTGTTACAAAGAAGGTTGACAATAATAATACATGTTTTGTTTTATTTTAAACTCACTCTATTTTATTTTTTATTTATTCATTTTTATTAGAGAGAGAGGGGAGAGAGAGAGAGAGGGAGAGATAGAGAACAGGGGGAGGAGCAGGAAGCATCAACTCCCATATGTGCCTTGACTAGGCAAGCCCAGGGTTTTGAACTGGCGACCTCAGCATTCCAGGTCGACGCTTTATCCACTGCGCCACCACAGGTCAGGCTAATAATACATGTTAAAGTAATATTTTTAATTAAAAAAATCTTCTAATTTGTTTACATATGTCTTCTTGATGTCATATGAAAAGATTTGATATTATGAATAGAAAACAATGTCTAGAACACAAAAATGAATATTTCAGAGATTAGAAAATAAGTAAAATCAATTAAAATATGTTTTTTAATTGTTGAGAGTTTTGTTTATAAAATATCATTGAGTTCCTGAACTCCAAAGGAATGTGGAGGACATGGGTCTATGGGACGAAAAAAGATTACCTAGTTCTTGCTCTTGATGAATGAAGATGACAAGCAGGTCCATAACAATTAATTACAGTTCAAAAATAATGTAAGTGATAAAACTTAGAGATATATAGGCAATTACCTAGAGTTTCATGGAAATTATTACATTAAGACTTAGTCATTGGGAAAGAGGAAAAAGTAAGAAACTAAGAATGGTTCTTGAGTGACTGCCAAGAAATGCCCATTTTCAGAGAAATTCTTCTCCTTTAAACATATATTACAATCATGAACCCCTTTGATAGAATTGCTCATGTAGCTTTAGAGTAGTCTTTCATAGAGGATATGATTAGATTTGTGACAAGTAGCTGTGATCATTTTCTCTTGTATTTGACAACTAAATTTGAATTGACATAGGTTGTAGCTTTGGGAAGAATCTTATTATCAAGGTTGAGTTGCTATTTCTCATCTCAAAAGGTTGAAATTTTATTCTGTCTGTATGTGGCTGGGGTTGAGTTGGGGTCACATTAAATATGGTTATAGTGGCTGGAGCCAAGACAGAATTGAAGGTGTTTGAGAACCACTTCCTTGGGTCATGCAATCTGCATCCACTTGCCACTATTAGCTGAACCATACTTTTCATTCCACTTGGAAGTGTATGGGTATGTCTCAAATGGATATATTATAATATATTCTGTATTGTGACTCTCTCCTTCTCTCTATGTATGCATGTGTGTGTATGTATGTATGTATATTGTATACCTATCTATGTACATCATCAGCATTTGCTTCATGATCTTTTATGCTCTCCCCTGTACCACAAGGCTGCGAGCCTGAGAATATTATTTCCCTGACTCCCTTACTTTGGATATTCTGGGTACAAATCATGTTTTGTCATAGAAATAAATTCATACAAGGTTCTGAGAGCAGAATGGAGATCAGTGTCCCCATGTGAAAAAAAAATAAGAACTTCTTTGTGGTGTAAAAAATAACTTTTCTAATTTATTGATTTTGTAAATTTGGAATTGTGAAGAGAAGTAATTTCCCCCTTTCCAGGAAGGAATACCTGCTTGTTCAGCATTTGATGTCAGCATTGATTCCTTTTGTAGACAAAAGGTGAATTAATTTTTTCTCCTTTAGCTTACTTTCTATGTTACATTGTTTGAGAGACTAAGCATAGTATTTTTAAACAAACGACAAGCTGTCATCTTTGAGTTGCACAAATTTAGTAGCAACAGTAGAGGGTCTCATTATGTTTTCTTAAGAGTATGAACCTCAAAGATATTTTTCTGTGCCTTCTAATGAAATCACATTGAGAGGCAACATTATGACAGTGATTGGGAAGAAAGACAAGTCTGAGGAGAGCAGTATTTTCATCTAAGGCAACGGCATTAGACTTTCAAGAAAGCAATTGCATTTATTATGAGCAATGTGATGAGTCTCCCACATGAATAGTTCATCTCCAAGAAGCTTTCAATCAGTCCAACTATCAACAAGCTCTGGCCTTTGATAGACACATTCACTTTAATAGCAGTTCCTAAGATGAAAGGTTTGGATTCTTTCCGGGAAACACAAATTCATGGCACTCAATCTCTGAAGCCTGAAAAGATCAAACAATAACTTTTAGTATGCTGCCTTGAAACCATCAAATTATGCTAGAATCTTCCTTTAGACATAAAAGACATAGGTAAAACAGAAGATGTTTCTAATTAATTCAACTCCCTCTTTATTCCTAAAACGATTTATGGCAACTGGCAATATAACAGGAAAATACTACTTTTTTTTCTCTCTTATTAAGTGAGAGGAGAGGAGGCAGAAAGACAGACTCCTGCATGCGCTCCAACTAGGATCCACCCAGCAAGCCCCCTATGGGGCGATGCTCTGCCCATCTGGGGCTGTTGCTTCATTCAACTGAACTATTTTTCTCACCTGAGGAGGAGGCCATGGAGCCATTCTCAGCACCGGAGGTCAACTCGCTCCAATCAAGCCATGACTGCAGGAGGGGAAGAAAGAGCGAGAGAAAGAGAGAGAAGGAGGGAGGGGTGGAGAAGCAGATGGTCACTTCTGTGTACTCTGATTGGGAATCGAACTCAGGACATCCACATGCTGGGCTGACACTCTACCACTGAGCCAACTGGCCAGGGTGAAAATATTACTTTTTGGCCTGATGTAAAATGAGGTAATTTCTAAGGTGTCTTCTATATCACACCTTTTATGAGAAAATTATGGGAGCCTGACCTTCAAAACTTCATTACAACAGACCATAGTAAAATGAAGTTAATAAAAACCTCCTAAATTGAAGTTTCAGATAGACCTAAGAGCATCCTAGAATCTATCACGTATTTGGACTGTTGTGATTCTGAAGTTTGCATGTATCCACAAAGTTGATGTTAACTTAGTTTCCTGAAAAATTAGAAGGCAAGGATTTATTCTCTATTTTTGTTACTAACTTGGTGAATATAGCAAATTATTGTCACAAATTTAGTAACCACAAGAGGATGTTCTATTATAATCTCTTACTTACATGAATTATGAAACTAAGAAGGGAAGGAGATAAGAGGAAAGTATGCTTTTTAGCTAATAAAAAAACAAAACACTTGACTTGTGGGAAACTGATTGTAGGATTACTGAATAACATGGACTTTCATCCCTGACTGGACTTTCATCCCAAATGTTGTCTGTTTTATCTTACTGAGAATTTTTTCTAGCCAATATTTTACAAGAAAATATTTTAAAAGAGTTTGAGCAGCATAATTCACAATAGCCAAAAGATGGAAGCAACCCAAGTATCACTGACAGATGAGTGAATGAACAAAATGTGGTATATACGTAATACAATGGGCCATTATTATTCAGTCTTAAAAATGAATGAAATTCTGACCCATTATGTTAAGTGAAATAAGCCAGTCAAAAATGAACAAATATTATGTGATGTCACTTATCTGGGGTACCTAACAGTCCAAATCATAGAATCAGGAAGTAGAATGGTTATTTCCAGGGGTAGGCAGAGTGAGGAATGAGTAATTAGTGTTCAATGAATGCAGAGTTTTAGTTGGGAAGATAAAGAAAGTTCTGGAAATGGACAGTGGTGATAGTTACATAATAATGAAGATGTACTTAAAGCTAGAGAACTGTGCACTTAAAAATGCTTAGAATGTCAAATTTTGTGTATATTTTATATCAATTAAAAAAAGAAAAAGAGAGTTTAAGATGACTTCAACTGCATCTTCATGTTTATCCCCTTTCCTAATTTAAAGGGGGAGTTTTATTTCTCCAATATTCTATGGCTTTGAATTTAGAAAGATAGAGTTACATCCAGCATTTGTTTTACAATTACAAATATGGAAAGTAAATTAAGAAAATAATATTCTCATCTTGGAACACTTCCTTTTGAGAGATTGTGTACATAACAATTTCCATTAAAGATATAATATTAACATGTGTTCTTATTATTGGACATATTTTTAAATGTACATTTGGACATCAAGTTAAAGATACTTATAAAATGTTTTCTAATTTCTAAAGTGAACCCCACTTGTTGACATTATGTTTCTTGTTTCTTTGTGAATATTTGACCAAATCTTACTCTTCTTTTACTTTTTTTATGATGCTTAAAGTAGTCTAATACTACCCCCAGAAGTTATTCATTTTCTGATGTCATAACCATCACAAATACCTTTATGTTGCATGCCAAATAACACTAAAGTTTCATGACAATAACACTAGAGAATGATTTTTTCCATTTTTAGAAGATAAGTCACAATAATTAATCTAATGTTTCAAAATTCTTTTTAAGAAATATTTTCCATTGTTGGGGAGGAAGAGGAAGAGAGAGAGTAAAAGAGAAAAAGAGAGAGATTCAGAGAAGCATCAACTCACAGTTCCACTTAGTTTTTCCATTTAGTTATGTACTCATTGATTGCTTCTTTTATGTGCCCTGACCGGGAATCAAACCCATGACCTTGGTGCACCTGGACAATGCTTTATCTACTGAGCCACCCATCCAGAACTGAAAATTCTTGTTCGCATTTAAAAACTTGCATGATATTTATTTTGGAAGAGTTTCCCCATGCCTACACACACATAAGATAGTGGCAAAACAAAACAAAAAACAGTGAGAAGACATGGCTCCAAGCACTTAGATGCAGATATATTTTTGATGAGATATAAAAGATCTTGAAACTTTCCTCTTGATTAGTTATTTTTTACTGTGAGTGTGTTGTTAAGTTTTGAGAGAAATTTTTCATACATACCTAATTCTTTTATAAATAAAATAATTTAAAATAAAACAATTATTACAAAGAATAATCTCTAAATGGTAGGATTGTATTTAATTTAAAGACAAAGCATTTATAATGCAAGGACAAACACACTAGGAAGTTTTGGGAAAGTTAATAGTAGGGAGGTACTACATGTTGTGAGTAGAAACAGGGGTGGGGGACAATTGAGGCAGAACATGTATTGTTAAATACATCTTGGGCAGCAGTAAATCTGTCTTTGGACAGATTCCTTATTTCTTCTTTTTGTCCCAAATCTATTGCAGAAGGGAGAGTTTTAAGTGCTCCCAGGAGGTGGTTATTTCAGTGAGAGCATTTCATGATGGAAGGGCTGTGTAACTGTAGTTCATTGAGAGTCCGTTGTTCCCTTGTGAGTGGTTTGAATTTATTTTGGGTCAGTCTGAATAAATGTCAAGTGCTTTTTCACATGGTGAAAGTGAGCTCTTCTGTGGACATCTTTTACAAAAGCCAGATATCATGACAGGGAAGGAGCAGTAACTCAATCCTTTAAGGACGATTCCCAAATCCAAACTCCTCTAAAAACTCAGACTTTGTTTTCACAATTTTATTGATGATAATTGGATCTGACTTAATATGAAGATAGTCATAGTTTCAACTGGTTCTACTTATTATAAATATTTATACATTTGATACTGGAAATATTAGTGCTTGATTGCAGATGCCTCAAATCTTTCCAGGAGTGTTCCATAATGTGGTACGTGTACCACATCACTCCAAAAATCTGAAAATTTCTAAATTCCCAAGTTCTCCTGGCTCTAAGGGTTTCAGAGAAGGTATTTAAGTCTATATTACAATAAAAATGTATAACTACTAAATCATAATATTTTTTTCTAGAAATATTTATTGTATGCATACTTGGTGGCAAGCATTGTGCTGGGTACTGAATATACAATAGCAAGGAAAATGTAATTGGACAATCACATGTACAGCCATATAATCACAGATATATATATACATATATATATATACACACATACACTTTATATATTTAGAATTATATATACCAGATATATAATTATATGTTTTATGTATAATTAGACAATACTGTATTTATTAAATTAATATTAAAAATATTAATTATATTATATATAATTTTAGATCAATATTATAGAGAGTCACATGCATAGGTAAATAATTATAAATTGTGTTAAATGGTTTGAAAGAAAAGGACAAAGTTCAGGAAAAAATGAGGGAGGTCTAATTTAGTTCGGTGAATCAGGGAAATATTTGAATGGAAATACACAATTACTTGGAGTAGGCAGGTGAAAAGGATCAGGAAAACATTTAAGCAGGTTATGCAAAGATTCAGGAGTAGGAAAAATCTTGGCAAACATGAAGGGTGGAAGACTATGCACTTGGCTCATGGCAAGGGATAAGAAACTGAGTCAAGGTGAAGCTTTAGAAGAAGGCACAGATTATTTATTTTATTCTATTTGGTTGGGAGTGATATGATCAAATCTAATTTTTAAATTATCATTCTAAGATATAGGAATAAGAAGAATGAACCAGAGTTGCACAAAATAGTAAGGAAAAAAATTTCAGGTGAGAGACAATGGAGAAAAAAATCAGAGTAAGGAAAGTGGTGAAGAAGAGAAAGACATAGTCAATTTAAGTTGGAGAGAAGATTGGCAGGGCTTAGTAATGGGTTGGTCATAGCAGTTGAGGGAGACACTTGCTATTTTCTGGGTGAATGACTGTGTCATTTTCCAAGATGAAGAAGACTGAAAGAGAAGCGTGTTGGTTTGGGCTGGGGTGAGAGGGAACCAAGATTCTGTTTTTGACATGTTAAGTGTGTGATGTCTCTAAGGTATCCAACTGGATGTGTCATGTAGACATTTGGATCTACAGATCCAGACTTGTGATATAAATAAAGCAGCTACCATATGACCAACAACAGTTAATGTTGATCACTTCTCATAGTGCATCTTAGCTTTATTTACTTATGTAACTGCTGTGTGTGTGTGTGTGTGTGTGTGTGTGTGTGTGCACGCACACATAGGGATGGTGGTGGTGCAAATGGTTGACAAGCAAACCAATACATTTTTTTTAAAAAGGTAATTTCAGGCCCTGGCCGGTTGGCTCAGTGGTAGAGCGTCGGCCTGGTGTGCGGGAGTCCTGGGTTCGATTTCCGGCCAGGACACACAGGATAGGCGCCCATCTGCTTCTCCACCCTTCCCCCTCTCCTTCCTCTCTGTCTCTCTCTTCCCCTCCCGCAGCCAAGGCTCCACTGGAGCAAAGTTTTCCCGGGTGCTGAGGATGGCTCTGTGGCCTCTGCCTCAGGTGCTAGAATGGCTCTGATTGTGGCAGAGCTACGCCTCAGATGGGCAGAGCATCGCCCCCGGTGGGTGTGCCGGGTGGATCCCGGTCGGGCGCATGCGGGAGTCTGTCTGACTGCCTCCCCGTTTCCAGCTTAGGAAAAAATACAAAAAAAAAAAAAAATACAAAAAAAAAAAAAAAAGGTAATTTCAGATAATGATGAATTCTCTGTAGAAAATAAACCAGAACAATATGATGGAGAATTACTGAATATTTACTTTAGGTGGGAAGATCAGGAAAGTTCTTAAAATTATACTAAAATCTCCTCTTCACCAAAGGTGAAGATAGAAATGAAGAAAACCTGACTTGACCCACTAGATTCAATGGGATGAATCAAAGGAGTGAAAGGGAAAGGAACCTGGTCCGGCCATTTTATTCTCATTCCACAGAGAAAGATCCAGAGGTCCGAGTTACCTTGCCTGCTCAAAGCCCTTTGACTCAGACTCAAAAGGGATAGCATGAGGATTCCAGCCTCTGTGTAGTTATTCTTTGAACAAAAGCACCAATTCTAGGCCCATAATAGTTTCTGGGAAACCTTGAACAAAATTATTTACCTTGCTCTGCAAGTGAAGCTATCACCAAACCAAGTATCTAAGGGCTAAATTATACATATATAAAGCACTGTGAATCTTTAAGAGCCAGTAGGCAGCATCAAATCAAAATTTTTACTGCCATCCCATCTCATCATTGTGAAATGTCATTTTTAAAGATAGTTAGGTCTTAAAATTCTGCCAAAGGCCACTTAGTCTTTCCTCTTCTCTTCTAGGAAGGAATGTGCCTAAACTTTCCCAGAAATATGGGTGTTCCCTTCAGAGAAATAGATTGCTCAAGCTTGCTTGGTGGCAGCCAACTCCAGACAATCACAAAATTTAGGGCATGATTTATTTTTTCATATCTTACAGAAAGGACTGCGTAGAAATCCACGGCACTGCATTATGGCCTGTGCTTCACTGTAGCAGGAAAAGATCCAGAAGTTGTTATTGCTTGATTGATCTTCTAGTCTCCACAAGTCTCCAGGACTATGGATCACGGCTTGAGGAAATACGGGGAAGTGCCTCCCTTGGTTAGTCTTCTATCTTATATTCAGTTAGGTGAATTGTCTATGCAAAAACCAGGAAAAAGTCTACCTATTTTAAAAGAGAGCTGAGGGGATGAAATAAATGAATGGTTAGAAAATAAGATTTATGGAAGAAGATTAAAGAACATGGGGAATGATGAAAGGAAGTCTGAAAGGGTTAGATCCAACATTGACTCATTGTACTATTTCCTCCCCATCCCTGGGCATGACCTCAAGGTCCCTTTGAAAATTCTCTTGAGTACTTCAAGGAATTTCTCCAAGTTGAGCTTCCTAACCACATCTGTACCCCCCTCCTTTTTTTCTTTCCCTCCTCTTTTTCTTCCCTATTTTTTCATACCTGGTTTGTTTCTTCTTATCCAACCATGTAGTTAATTGTCTTATTCAGCTGTGTTATTTTCTGGGTCTCTATCCTTTTCATAAGAACTATTTACTACACTCATTTAGTGACTAAGGAAAGACCCTTCTTGTTGGTTTCTTGCACACGGCTTGTGCTTACCAAATGTTTTTTGAACTGAATATTCAAAGTATCTTGGCACAGCTATCTTACTTCTGGCTTGTGCTTCAAGGACCAGTGAGAGACAGAGGGAGAAAACAGCAGGTTTCTATATTCACACAAATTCCCAGCAGTATGGATTTCCCATCCCTGTCCATGAAAATCTTTAGAACAACATCAATTTTCTCAGACTGATGTATGAGTTGGGACAGGTCAACTGCTGTAGCACATGACTTAAAAATTTCAAAGTTTAAAATTTGGATTAAAAATCCAAATTCAAAGTTTACTTGTCACTCATATTTCATTCTGAGTCCAGTTGTCTGACTCAACTGGGCAGGTTTCTTCCAAGCAGTAGTGTGAGTTCTACATCATTCTCTTGATTCTTAGATGTCTCCACTCAATGGGTCCAAGGGGAAAAAAGAGAGAATGGTGTGTGAGACCTGGCAGTCATACACCACTATTTATATACTATTATGTTCAATACTATTCATTATATTCATATTTCATTGATCAACAACCAGTCACAAGGCTACACCCAAGAGGAAAGGTACTGTGACAATTCACTGAGCTGTGTACTTGGGAAGAAAGGAAAGATCGTTTGGTGAGCAACTACCTAGCTGTTGCCACAAGTGTCATTAATGAGTCTCTATTTCTACTTGTCTAATGATTCTAACTAAAATGTTGAAGAATATGGCAGCTTTAAGGGTGCATACAAATTCCTTAAAGATTCTTACAGTTGGGAAATCATTATACTCTGATATATTGAGTTACAGAAATGAAGTTAAGTATATGAAAGCATATTAAAATTTAAAATATACAGAGTTGACATACCAGAATTGTGGCTTTACCAATATATTAAGTTTTTATCATGGCAAAAACAATTAATAGTATCATAATATACATTGTAGACAATATGACCCCTTCATATCTCTCTTATTTTTCATATTTTCTTTTTTTAGTTTATTTTATTTTTATTTAGAAAATTAAATTTATTAGGGTGATATTGATCAAGAAGAATACATAGATTTCAGGTAAACATCTCCACATCATTTGAACAGTTGATTATGTTGTATACCCATCACCTAAAGTCAAATCATTTTCCATCACCTTATATTTGTCCCTTTTTACACCTTTTCCCCAACCCTCTCTCCCCTCATTTTTCATATTTTTAAATGGAGAAAAGACCCTTTATCTTACCTGCTTATATGTGTAGTCATGAAAAAAACGAATAAACAAATGAAAGAAAGAAAAAAAGGAAGGGAAGAAAGAAGAGAGGAAGAAAGGAAGGAAAAAAATCATACTGACTTTATAAGCATCCCCACACTTATTTTTTTTTGGTGCTGTTTTCTTAAATGAAAATTTTAAAAAAAATTTCCTCCCAACTTTGAAAAAATAAACAGGAAGAATTTTATTTTGGTGCTTATTTTGGCATCAGGTTTAATTCCTTTTCATTTCTTTTAGTTATACCAGCTCATCCCAGGAAAGATTCACTCCCAGTACAGGAGTACCATTGCTTCTGATGGAGTCCACATTAAAAATATTAAAGAGAAACAATTTCACAAACACCATAACCTGGAGGAAGTTTGGGAAGTAGAGTAGACAGAGTCTGAAAAGAGCAAGTAGAAACATAGATAGCTACAACCAGGTAAGAGATCAAAGAACTCAATATTTTCCCAAAACATCCAACTTTATAAAACTATTATCCCGGTAGCTAGATGGCCCATTCAAACAGCATTATTGGGCGTAAAGATGAAAGAGACAGAAAGGGCTCAGAGTAGAACAACAAGTGGCCTCATTGACTGTCTGGCAGGTTTGGTTTGAAGATTCTTTCTATATTCAAGAAACTAGAGTTTACTGCCTTATCATTTGCTCATTCTTTCATCCCTTCCTTTTGTATAGAGCGCTGCTACTGTGAGAGATGCTGTACTTAACACAATTCAGTCAATACATCCTATCAGTTAACACTGTCCAGCAGTTCAAGAACCTTAAGGTTGATTATCATTGACACAGAGGCTGAACATACGGTGGATCTGAAGCAGCACAGATACCTGTGAACAAAGAGAAGAGCCATCCATGGATGCTCTGGTTCTTGCTTCTGGATAGATGATAAAATTGCATGAGAAGCAAAGTATCCAGAAAAGTATGTTGGGTGAGCCCCATCCTTTGCTTCCTTCTACCTTGCAATCTCATTCATGCACTCCTTTATCAAATTACAAATAAGCAAGACATTAGGGGGTAATTAGTGATATGTGAAGCACAACCCTACTTTTTAGGAGTGTACAAAAGCTATAATATAAGATGGGTGGGGCTATCTGAAAGATACAATTAGGAATGATGGAGTTGCACATCTCTCTTGTGTCAATACCAGGGAAGTTTCAGAGAAGAGTCCTTAGAGCCTAGTCCACTGCATACTTTAACGGAGCCCCCAAATCTCAACCTGCAGACACTTTAGGATAAGAACTTTTATCCTTGCTTATGACAAACTTTAATTGTATAGCTTGTCTTATAGGCTAAGATTTTTGTCTGTAGTAGGAAGAGATATCTAAAAACCCTTTGGTGTTTGGTGCTTAGAATTACGGTAGTTTATGAAGGCCTCTCAGGAATCTTAGAAAACACAAATTCGGGGTTTCCTGTTTCTTACAGTAAGTAGAATGACTCTAGTGATTCCAACTGGCCAAATATTTAAGTCATGCCTGATCCTACTGCTCCTGTGCAACTCTCTTTAATGGAAGGAAAATGAAAGGCAAGCCAAGATTATATGCATTATTAGAGAGGATATTAGAATAAAATGTGGTCAGAAGTCCCATTGTAAGATATCTTACGTTAGACTAAATGATTTGCTTTTCTAAGTGTTCATATAAAAAATGTATTTTTTAACAAAAATATAAATAAATATGTTCAGTATGTTAACTGCAGCTATATTTCAGACAGATGGAACAAGTAGGAACAAGTATTCTTTCTCCCTTGTACTGTTGATAAATTAGGATTAGTCATCTCAATCTAGGAATGAGGATGGGGTTATTTTTCTCAGCTGGAAGTGCCCAAAGCCTTTTCCTCCAAGGAGCCAGGGTACTTTCAGGGAAGTTCCCACACTGGCAAGCAGAACTCTGCTTCAAGAAATCAAAATGGGTTGGCCATAACTTCTGTCCTAATTTGTTACATTTATGCCTAGAATTGCTAATGATTCTTTTTTTTTTTTTTTTTTTTTTTTTTTTTGGTGACAGAGTCAGACAGAGGGACAGATAGAGATAGACAGCCAGGAAGGGAGAGAGATGAGAAGCATCAATTTTTTGTTGTGGTTCCTTAGTTGTTCATTGATTGCTTTCTCATATGTGCCTTGACCAGGATGCTACAGCAGACCGAGTGACCCCTTGCTCAAGCCAGCAACCTTGGGCTCAAGCTAGTGAGCCTTGCTCAAACCAGATGAGCCTGCGCTCAAGCTGGCGACCTTAGGGTATCGAATCTGGGTCTTCCGCGTCCCAGTCTTACGCTCTGTCCACTGCGCTACCATCTGGTCAGGCAGCTAATGATTCTTAATTACTTCGAACCATTTGTAAACTATATGTATATTGTAAAGCCAGTTGCCACGGCCACCATCACAGCCGCCCGGCCCATGCAGGTTTGCATTGGATTCAGACAATTGTTAAAGAAACAACGGAGCCAAGAACTGGTGGGCCATCATCTCTAATCCTAGCTTGCACCTGGTGGGCAAGTAAAAACACACACTGGGCTCCAAAACCCACTCATTCAGTGCTCACAGAGCTACTGACTTATCCGAGTTCTCCTAGAATCTCCTAGCTCACCAGACTTATTCACCTCTGTTCCCCATCTCCTTCCTTCTCTCTGCACAAACTCTGCATAAACTGGCTTCTCCTTCAGCACTCCTCCATCTTGGCAGCTTTCTCCTGACCTCCTCCATGTGGCCTTTCTCTGCTCTGCTCTCTAATGCTAATCTCAGGAACCCAGAGAGCAAGCTCCCGGTCTGCCCCCATTTTATAGTGTAGAAATCAAAACCTTTAATCCAATATACAAATAAGGAAGTCCCTGATACAAAGTCACTTATCTGAGGCATAATGGGATTCCTCATGAGAGTGCACCACCCCACATCATGCAACAGTCAAGGGTGTGGGGAAAAGCTTAGTCTTAAAACTAAGCCTTAGGCTATAACAACCCGGCCTGCTTACAGCCTGTCCCCTACTCCAATACAAACTATAAGTGAGCAAACATATATATCATATTTACAAATTTATTTGACCAACATATATAGACACATTTTCATGGGTAATTAAGCAGTAGCTGATTTGGAAAATGCTTCTTGTTTGTAATATCATGGTATACAGATTATTCTACTTTAAAATAGCTCTGAGAAAGATTACAGGCTGGAAATAATGGAAAATAGTATATGCTGAGGCCCTTAAAATACTTTTTAGTTTTAAAATCTAGGATGCTGCCTGACCTGGTGGTGGCGAGTGGATAAAGCATCAGACTGGGACGTGGAGGACCCAGGTTCAAGACCCCGAGGTCACCAGCTTGAGCGCGGGCTCATCTGGCTTGAGCAAAAATAAAAATAAAAATAAAAAAAGTTGGACCCAAGGTCGCTGGCTTGAGTAAGGGGTTACTAGGTCTGCTGCAGCCCCACGGTCAAGGCACATATGAAAAAGTAATCAATGAACAACTAAGGTGTCACAACAAAAAACTAATGATTGATGCTTCTCATCTCTCTCTGTTCCTGTCTGTCTGTCCTTATCTATCCCTCTCTCTGTGTCACTGTAAAAAAAAGAATCTAGGATGCTACATGGTCCTTAGAATTCTTGCTCATGGCCTCTCTACTGCTGGCCCAATTCTCTTCTAGGAAAGATTTTTAATTAAAAAAATTTCAAATTGAATTTATTGGGGTCTTACTGGTTAACAAAATTATACAGGTTTCAGGTGCACAATTCTAACACATCTTCTATACAGTGTATTGTGTGTTCACCCTCCCCAAGTCAAATCTTCATCCGTGTCACAGTTTATCCCTTCTGACCCTTACTCCCCCTCTGCTCCCTTCCCAATGGAAAGATTTTTAAAGACTAAGAGCTGAGTGCTCCAGTGTCTGTCACTGTTTTATCTGCCTTTTCACTGGCATTTTAAAAATCATGTGAGTCATTTCTTCCTCACCTCCCACAAATTATGTGGGTTAAATAGAGCCATGAGGACTTTTAAAAAAGTAATAATTCTGACTTTAGCAGCTAAAACGACATTGCTTACATTAAACACACACACATAGATAGCATATAACGTACCAATACAGCTGCCAGTAAATGTTCCATAAAGCTGATACCAGTGATGTGTTTTGCGTTTTGGTGTATTATCCTTGATCTGTTGCTGTTTTGGAGGCAGCGTTATCAGTGTATTCGGGAACTGACCTCATTACATCATATGTGCTGAATCACTGTCCTACAACTGTTGTCCCCAAGGCACTGGGCAGATTTAGCCTTGTCATCCCATCGTCATAAAAATGTGTGCCAATAAAAATCCTCTCAGGTTTGTGTGATATTTTTACTGCTCTTTCTCATTACTGTTACATTAATGTGATCAAGAAGGTTCTCTCCCCATCCCTGCCCCTACGCCTCTCTCTCTCTGTGCTAACAACCAAATGCTTTCAAAATCCTGCGAAACAGCTTTCATTTTAAGAGTCTAATCTAAGGTTTTGCCTTGCCACATCCCCAGTGTTTTGACTGTCCTCTAGTGGCTGTTTTGAATCATATCATGTTTCAAAAGGAGAATTGATTGTGTTTTTGTTGTTGTTGTTTTATTGTATCTCAAATAAAAACCTGTCTGCTGGGAGTCATCCTTTAAGAATGCAATGCTTTCATGTTTGAAAAGAACAGAGAATAACAATGAATTTTAATCTCTATTTTGCCTAATCTTTGCTGCAGTTTGGAAACCCCCAAACCGCTGAAGTGTTACGTAAATTAACCCATGTCTGTGCAGCCTCCGTCAGTGAATGCAATAGCTTTTGCTCATTCTTTGAAGAATAAACTGCTTTTGTTTCCACCACTCAATTTAAGGAAAAACTACTTCTGGAATACTATCCAAGCTCTTCAAACTCTGAATGATATTTACTGCCACTCTAATTATCGGCCAGGATGCCCATTTGTAATCACCAGCTTTCAATAATTCAAATAGGTAGTTATTCAGCCAACTATTTTTATTCAAAATGTGAGAAAAGCTAAAATTGCATGTTGAATTTTATCCAGATGCTGTCTTCTTTTACAATCTGCTGGCTGCTGCAGAGCTATTGTTCGTTTATTTATAACATGCCAGAAGCACATCTTTACTCCAAGAGTCTAAGCAGCAATCTAAAATGAAGTCTGTAATTTATATATCGGTTCAGTTGCTCACCAGAACCAGCCAGTAGGGCATTTTAAGATTTAATTAAATGTGCTGAATCATCAAAGAATCACACCCTTAAATTGTGCTTACTAGACTTTAGAGATGAACTTTTTTGTCTTTTGGCATTTCAACAAGGATTATTTTGGTGGTTATGGTTTGTTTTTTTTTTTTTTTTTTACCAATAATAATAAAGACAATTTTGAATAAATTTTCTGATATAAGTATCACTAAATATTTCTGTAAGGCCTTAAATTTTTTTATACTTTTTTAATACCTTTTTAAAAATACTTTTGTATACAGAATGGACCAACTTCTTAATCTGAAAAGGAACTACTAAATCAGACAGAATCCAGATTCCTTAAAAACAAATTTCTATTATCTTAAACTTTATTTTCTAATCCAATAATTATTGCCTTGTGGGCCAGCAAAGGAGCTTACTCTGAAAAGTTCCAAAGCTATAAAATTGCAAAATTGAGAAGTGAGGTTAAATGTTTTTTCTGCTTTGTGAAATCTGTTAGATTTTGCCGAGTCTCTGATTTTATACTGAAAAGGTTTCAGGGAAAGCTTGTGTTAGCCTTTGTTTGGGTCTTTGCTCAGAAGTGTCTATGGAGTGGCTAATTGCTATTAGTGAATGCAAATAGAAACAGTTGCCTCAGTGCAGCTTCTGGTGCCTTTGCCAGTTCCCTTCTCCTGTTCCCTTTGTGGCTTTTCCAAGTCTTCATCTCTCTCTTCAAATTATCCCCTCAACTCCCTACCCTCACTGTCAGCAGATTACATCGACTCTTACTTCACAGAGGACCCTATTTCCAAACAACTTCTTCAAGTTCCTTCCACTCAGTAAACATACCTATCTCTGCAATCTCAGGAGCGGAGCAGGGGTGACGGTAGGGGGTAAGGAGACTCCTGATTTCTTTACCACCAGACCACTCGCTCCGCCTCACCCCATTTCCTCAGAGCCCTCACTTCATCCTTGTCTCTTCTCTCTCAAGAGACTTCGACCCCTGATGGTCACTGACTCCATTCTCTCAGCACAGAAACCTGACCTAATCTCTTCCAGAGTAGTATTGATCTAGGGTGCATGAGAGTCCAACTGAGAGTCCCCAGCTCTCTCCTGAACACAGAGGCCACAGGTGGCTGCTCTGACAGAAGCTGCCATGCTTTCCATTATGTGGCCCTGCCACCCTGACCCTAGGGGATCAGATTATGGATAGAGGCCATAGCCAGAGGCAGCTCGGATGAGAGAGCCGAGGCTACATGGTGTCTGAGTTCTGTTTGGATTCCTGTTTACCAGCAATAAAAAATTATTCTGGCTAATTTAACTTCAGTAGGATATTCACTGGAAGAATGTCTATGGTTCACATAGCTGCCGGGGCCTGGAGGACCTGACTTAGAAAAGAGGCAGAAGCCAAAGTGCTCTAAGAGCCCTGCAGTGGGAAGCACAACAAAAGCTGTACAAGAGGCCCTGGCTGGCTGAGTGAGTAGAGCATGGGCCCGGCTGATGGACGTCTCAAGTTTGATTCCCAGTCAGGGCACACAAGAGAAATGACCATCTGCTTCTCTCTCCTCCCTCTCCCTCTTCTCTCCCTCTTCCCTCCCACAACCAGTGGCTCGACTGGTTTGAACACCAGCCCTGGGCGCTGAGGATAGCTTGGTTGGTCTGAGCACAACATCCTCATGTGCTAAAAATAGCTCCCTTGCTAGCATTGGCCCCAGTCAGGGGTAGCTGGTGAATTCCAGTTAGAGTGTATGTGAAGTCTGTCTCAGTATCTCCCCTCCTGTTACTTAAAAAAAAAAAAAAAAAAAAGGTTGTGCTATACTTGTCTGACTAGCCTAGGCCAAGTGACATTTTCCCCATAGCCAGGCCATAAAGGAAGAGAGAACATAGCTCCTTTCCTATGGTATCAGAGGTGGGTTACATCCCTATATCCACACATAGGAAGAGATCCCCCAAAAAGGAGATTGGATTGCCAATAGAAATTGGATGCTGGACAGCACAATCCGACAAATGGTGACTATAGATAGTTCTCTAATACAATGAGATAGTCTCCTGGACAGCAAGAACATGAGACACAGAAAAGAGAAAGCAGTAGAAAGCAGTAGGAACAGAGAAGCAATAGCAGAGAGAAACAGAAGTGAGATAGAGTCAAAGAACAGCTGGGCATAGAGAAGTCATGAAAATGGTAGCATTACATGAGTAGGAGTAGTGGATTGGTGTCCACTCTCAGGGGGTGGGTTGGTAACTGGAGACCATTTGAGCTGGGTTTTTTAGGACACTGGAGCCAGCTCAATTTTGAAAAAGCATGTAGTGTTACCTAGCTTACAGACTTTGGAGTCAGAATCATAGGTGTCATTGAGATGAATCCAAGCTTTACCTCTTGCCCACTGGGTGGATGAAATAAAACAAAATAAAAATTTTTTATTTTATTTTAGTGAATAGAAGGGAAGCAAAGAGACAGACTCTCATATGCACCCTGACCGGAATCCAACCGGCAAGCCTGCTAAGGGGCGATGCTCTGCCCATCTGAGGCAGTTGCTCCATTGCTCAGCAATGGAGCCAATTTTTTTAGCACCCTAGCCATCCTCAGTGCCCGAGGCCAACTCGCTACAACCAATCAAGCCATGGCTGTGGGAGAAGGAGGAGGAGGTGGTGGAGAAGGAGGAGATAAAGAGAGAGAGAGAGAGAGAGAGAGAGAGAGAAGGGGAAAAGGTGGAGAAGCAGGTGATTGCTTCTCCTGTGTGCCCTGACCAGGCATCAAACCTGGGACATCTATACACAGGGCCAACACTCCACCACTGAGCAAACTGGTCAGGGCATAAAACATAATTTTTAACCACTATATCCTCACATCATTTGGTTGATTTAACAATAAGATCATAATGCATATAAGTGATTAGCATAATTCTTGGCATAATATATGTTAGCTGTTATTATTATTACTATTTTATGTCTTCCATGATTTTACAAATGCTATTTTATTCCTTTATCTTCATAGAAAATTCCAACTCACCTTTTAACATCCAGCTCAGATGTCACCTCTGCAAATCCATCCATGAGTCTTCCTTCTGCCCCAGGCAGAATTTATAATTCAGATCAACACTTACTGCGTGATTGTTATGTAAGTTACAGTATTTTTCTAGGTGCTAGAGATATCAAAGATGCCAAAAACATTACTTGGTTGCTCAATAGCCTATAATCTAAAGGGAAAAGCAGAGATGTAAATACACAATTTTAGTGTCTTCCAATAAATACCATGATAGAGCTACGACAGTGCAGCACCTTGCTTTGCATTTTCTTCCCCCTAAAGCAGGTCTCTATTGCAGTAACTATGCCATTATAATTTACTTGTTTGCACATCTACCTCTCTTAGTGGGTGGTATACCTTTCTGAGCTCAAGAGTATATCTTTTTCACCTTTCTCCCCAGGACATATTGGGCACTCAATATTTGTTGAATAAAATATGATTGTATTATATTTTCACTAAAAAACTTAGTTATGTGGCCCTGGCCGTTTGGCTCAGTGGTAGAGCGTCGGCCTGGCGTGCAGAAATCCCGGGTTCGATTCCCGGCCAGGGCACACAGGAGAAGCGCCCATCTGCTTCTCCACCCCCCCCCCCTCCTTCCTCTCTGTCTCTCTCTTCCCCTCCCGCAGCCAAGGCTCCATTGGAGCAAAGATGGCCCGGGCACTGGGGATGGCTCCTTGGCCTCTGCCCCAGGCGCTAGAGTGGCTCTGGTCACAACAGAGCGACGCCCTGGAGGGGCAGAGCATTGCCCCCTGGTGGGCAGAGCGTCGCCCCCTGGTGGGCGTGCCGGGTGGATCCTGGTCGGGCGCATGTGGGAGTCTGTCTGACTGTTTCTCCCCGTTTCCAGCTTCAGAAAAATACAAAAAAACCCCACAAAAACCCAAAAACAAAACAAAACAAAAAAAACTTAGCTATGAACTTATAGAAATATCATTCCTAATTAGTTATTACTGTTAAGAGTACAAGTTTTATTCTGAAATTCTATGCGTTACTGAAAATTAAGGTTCAATCACTGCTCAAAGTTGTCTCCTCTAATCTGGTTGAAAAATAAATTTTCCCAATAAAGTCTTTGAAAAATATTTTTCTTAAATTATAGTTAACATACAATATTATTTTAGTTTCAGGTGTACGACATAATTATTCACCATTTATATACCTAACAAAGTGATTACTATACTAAATCTAGAAACCACAGTTCGAGTGAAGGGAGGGAGATGTGTATGAGGAATACCAGACAGAGCTTAAGGGACTCCCACCCATGCAAGAGAAAGGAACAGCTGAGTTATAAAGGGGAGTGTAGGGCTAGGAGACCGGCAGAGACAGAGATGGAGCTGAACAGACACATGGAAGGTGAGTAGAGTCCTAGGAGAGGAGGGAGGGGCGGACACGCAGAGGCCTCTGTCTACCGTGTAAGTGGGAAGAGGAGCCAGGGGAGCCAGGGTGACAAGAGAACAAGGGAAAGTGGAGGTTGGAGAGGTGATGAAGGTGAGGGAGGATCAATTTATTTGGGGGTTATGTGAGACATTGGCATGCATAATAAATGCTCAGGGAAGAACGAATGAATTATGTAATTGTAACAAAGAGGGATGGGTGGAAAGATCAGAAGAGTGGTTCCTGGTTGTCAGGGGAGAGGGTAGCTATCCACATCCTGGCTCCAGCTGAGCCGGGGAAAGTGGAAGAGAGCTGGCATGAGGACCCGAGAAGTAGGATCCAATCCAGGTTGTGAGGTTGTAGTTTTCCTCTCCCACCTGAGCATTATGTTATGTACCCTGCACCAACCAACAATGCAGGTGGTTACCAAATCCCACATGGGATAGTTCATCCACAATCTTCAAATTTCACTTTCTCTGCTTTTGACTTGTTCAGCAAATTTTGCCAGTGACAGTTCATCTCTGGGCCTTCTTTTATAGTTTGTGGCTACAATTTGTATTGATTAATGTCTAAATACTATTTGACAATATAATAAAGCATTATCGGAATGCTGAGCAACTAGATTATTTTTTGCTGTGTGACTCAGAATTGGCCACTTTACAATTTGTGTTTTATGTCCTTTGACTGATTACCTTGATCACTCAAGCCAAATGGAAATAGGGCGCACTTTAGGTAGGGTTTGGGCACAGGCAAGTGGACTTTGGCCAAATAGAGTTGACAATCTTTTCAGAGCTGAAAATAATCTTGTCCAATTTTTTTATTTTGCAATACAGGAACTGAGTCTAGAAAGGTCAAATGACTGGCCAAGGCCATACAGTGGGAGCAGAAATGGGGAGGCCCTATTTACTTTCCTTGGATGAATCATTATAAAATAATTAATATTTTATCTATTTAAAAATATTTTCACTGTGTTTCTATTAATTCAAGCTAGTTTTACTTGTACGAGTCATGTTTTTTACTTCTACAAGAAATATAGTACCTTTTTGTTACTGCTGTATTTCTAGATACTGCCATTTGTTTCTCCTTGAATTGACTTAGTTCAGGTAGTTGAAACTTTTATTTGAGTTGCTCTTAATAGTGATGACCTGTGTGGTGTTATTCATGCTCAGTGGTCTTTTAGAGTCCACTGTAATGCAGAATAACACAGCAGTCTGCGCAGCATCATGGAGGCTCCCTAGAAACCCACTCTATAGTTTAGGGGTCCCCAAACTATGGCCTGCAGGCCGCATGCGGACCCCTGAGGCCATTTATCCGGCCCTGCCGCACTTCCGGAAGGGGCACCTCTTTCATTGGTAGTCAGTGAGAGGAGCACTGTTTTTTACTTTAAAATAAGATATGTGCAGTGTGCATGTGGATTTGTTCATAGTTTTTTTTTTATAGTCTGGCCCTCCAACTGTCTGAGGGACAGTGAACTGGCCCCCTGTGTAAAAAGTTTGGGGACCCCTGCTATAGTTGGAGTGTGATATATACCCTGTACTTACATATTCTTTGATTTACTGCTATAGAATAAAGCATTGGTATATCTCATTGAGATTTATGAGATCTGGGATATTAGTTCTTGGTGTATGTGTGTGTGTGTGTGTGTGTAATTTTATAAGATATAAAAGCAATATCATGGTCACTAATTTAATATGACCTTTTAGTTGAGGAGAAAAAGCATAAATATATGAAAATTTCATTAAAAATAAAATATCTCACCAATATCTATTTTGAGGCCTCTCAAAATAGAGTATATTTTTATTGATTTTTTAAGTAATAACTTCATTTTTCAACATCTGGGCCACATACTTTACTTTTAATTCCTGCAAGAGAGGTTTCATTTCTATTTTGCTTGTAAGAATAAAACAAAGTTCAGAGAAATTAACTTGTCCAAAGTCAACGTGAAAGAGAAGGAAGTGTGCAAATTCAAATCTGGGTTTCTCTGTAGCCACAACCCCTGCCATTGGTCATAAAACACGTAGTAGACATTTATCATTTTTTTTTTGGTCCATCCAAGTACCAGATCCACTTTCTATGTTTGAAAATGTTTTCCCTTATGATGCCTTGCCAGATCCTCGCCTTCCCAGGCTCCTTGAAGTTAGGGCATGGGTCTAGGCTCTGCCAATCAGATCCACCTGCTCTCCAGACTGTGAATCAGTAACTAGTGCCACCCAGAAGCAGGGGCTACCCAGAATATAAGGGACAGCATATGGGATGAAGGTGTTGGGTCACTGAGACTTCCTAAATGTGCTGTGGTGTCTGCCCATTTAGGAAGTCTAAATGGGACTTTCAAGATGTCTTTATTTGACAAGTCTTGTGGTTTACTTTTGGGAACTATTTCTAGCTATAAAATTTGTAAGTTTGCTCCCCAGCCTTCCCAAGAGAATATGTGAGCTAGCTGTCCCATACCTTCTTAAAAATTTTTCCATTAATTTGAGAAGGGGGGGGGAATGAGAGAGAGAGAGAGAGAGAGAGAGAGAGAGAGAGGCATTAGTATTGCACTCATTGATTATTTCTCATATGTGCCCTGATCCGACACCTGAACTCACACCTGATACACCAGGAGGATGCTCTATCCACTGAACCACTCTACCAGAGCCTATCCTACATTTAAAAAATAATTTACATTTATGCTTTAATTAGCCATATTTAGTGTCTTTTATTAGCACCCCAAAACCCTGATTGATACTGAAAATTGTATCAGGAGAGGTGACAGACAATAGACCTTCAGGAAAAAGAGAAGAACTGGAATTTATTGCCTGTCCTTGGAGGGGGTAAGGGGAAGTGGAAGTCAAATTGATGTTAAGAAACTAGACCTGAACAACTATTGAAATTAGTGAAAAAACAGCTAATCAAATCATCCCCTGTTGTCCCTTTGAGTGACAGTGCCACTAGAGGCAGGGTTTGCGAGACAAAATGCTGCAAGAGGACAGTGGAAGGGTGTGAGGAAATCAGGGACTGAGGGTGTAGCAATGGACAGGTTACCAACAGAAAATAGCAAATTTAGTCCCTGACTCTCAGCTCAAGGCACCAACTGAAAAGCAGTCACTTCCTAAGATGGTTCTAAAAGAATGGGTAATCTCTTTCAGCCACAGTGCCGAGACCACTGAAACCCTGACTCAAAGATTTATCCTCCAAATCATTTACCTCAATTTATAACATTTCTAGTCTTTTATGTGGGGAAATTCCAGCTTTAACTAACATAAGATGCTAAGTAGAGGTCCCGGCATAGGGTGGAGCTGTGTGAGAGGAGTTAGGTTGCTCAGTGTTCAAACCTTCAAATTCCACTGGCCCTTGCCCCCTTCTCTCCGCCCCTTTCCTCGGTGAAAGCATGCCCCAAGGCCTACTACAAAGTCAACCCAAAAGAACTGCAAAAGTTTGTTAACTTATACAGCAAAAATCTAACTGATACACGTGGCAATGAATTATAAGGATTGTTGGTCAAGGATGGAGGATTGAGATTTAGGTCAAGACTGTGTCACTAGATATGTGCCGATGCCTATATGCAAATCTATATACACCAGGGGATGATTTTAGTTACTTTTCTTAGACTACTGACTAAACTTGAACTCAACAGTGGCCTAGACATGTCTAGTCTAACATAAAGGAAGTTGTTAAAAGACTAAAAGACGTAGGGAAGTGGAAGTGAGTTTCTGGTTTACCATCCATTCCCTGTGGCCCGAAGGCCTTCACTGAGTTCTGCATCCCAGAACTGGTGAGAAGAATCCCAGCCTTTTAGAAAATCTCTATAGAGGCTGTTCTTTGTGGGCCTAAAATGCAGTGAGAAGAGACACAGCTGAAATGAACTTTCTTATTTCATTAGGATGCTAGAACCCTGAAGTGGCAGAAGGATGTGGGGAAATATACTAACTCCTCTCACACAGCTCACCCTATGTAGGGACCTCTACTTAGCATCTTATGTTAGTTAAAGTTGGAATTTCCCCACATAAAGTAACAGCACGTACACATCGGAGGCCTCTGGGGTTTGGGCGGGGAGGGAGAGGGCAGGTCAGTGTGGTAATCAAAATGGTGCAACCCCAGAGATCTTTGATATTGGCTACTCAGTCATAAGTATTCTAGAAGTGAGCTGTCTGTACAGTCCACCAAGAGAATATTTGATTAGTAAAGCAATACCAATACCAACCAAAACACAAAACCGTAGGTATGACAATCAGAGCCCCAACTTGAACTACTATATATACATAAGAAAGTGCTGGCCTTTTACCCAATTTCCAAACTTAAATTCCAGACACTAAAAGCAAGGCTAGGGAGTCTTGAAAAATAATTCTGTGATAACATAAGTGTGTATTTTCTCTAGTCTTCTGCCAAGGGACCTTCATCTCTGGGATGACTCCGCTTTGGAAAAGGGAAAAGCCCAGACCTTTCAGGTGGAGTACAACAGACGCTCCGAGCTAACACTAGTGCCTGGGGGTGGGTGAGTGGAGCAGGTCTTTGGTCCTTTATACCATTGTGCCCCATCAGTCAGAGTGAGGACTATGGGGGGGGGGGGGTCAGCTAATAAATGGGGTTTTGAGCTGAATCTCCCTCAGTGGAACCTGAGTTCATTTATGTTTCTTTACTCTGTTCCTGCTTTTATGATTGAAATGAAAACCTTCAGCAACGACAAAGTCCCCTTGCTGATTTCCTGACACACAGAATCAGGATTATTATGATAAGAAGAGCTGAGTGGAAGCCCCTGGAACTCTTTCTTTTTTTAAATTTAATTTATTGGGTAGACGTGGTTCACCAAATCATATAGGTTTCAAGAGTGCAACTCAATATAACACCACCTATACAGCATATCATGTCCGCCGTGCCCCGGGCAGTCTCTTTCTACCCCTATGCCCCCTCTTGCCCTCCTCTTCCTGTCTCCACCCCACCCCCCTTTTCCTCTGGCTATTGCTATTCTGTTGTCTGTATATATGTGTTATGTATATATGATTTCATCTTCTTTGATCCAGGCCTCTCTTCCCCCTTCCCTCTGACAGCTGTCTCTTTGTTCCTTGTGACCCTGCCTCTGTTTCTATTTTGTTCCTCAGTTTGTTGTGTTCATTAGACTCCACCTAAAAGTGAGATCATATGGTATTTGTCTTTCCCTGTCTGGCTTATTTCATTTATAATAAACCTACAGGTCTATCCATACTGTCACTAAAGGTAACATTTCCTTCATTTTTTACAGCTGCCTAGTGTTTCATTGCATAAATGTACCACAGCTGTTTTATCCACTTATCCACTGGTGGACAGACACTTGGGCTGTTTCCAGATTTTAGCTATTGTAAATAATGCTACAGTGAACATGAGGATCCATATCTTTTTTTGAATTAATGTTTTACAATTTTTAGGATATGTTTTTAGAAGTGGGATTGCTGGATAAAAGGGCAGATAGCATTTTTAAGTTTTTGAATAAGCTCCATGTGTTCCTCAGTGGTTGCATGAGTCCTCATTCCCACCAGCAGTGCTCGAGGGTTCCCTTTTTTTTTTAATTTTATTTATTTATTTATATTTTTTTAAATTTTATTTATTCATTTTTAGAGAGGAGAGAGAGAGAGAGACAGAAAGGGAGAGAGGGGAGAGAGACAGAGAGAGAGAAGGGGGGAGGAGCTGGAAGCATCAACTGCCATATGTGCCTTGACCAGGCAAACCCAGGGTTTTGAACCAGCGACCTCAGCATTTCCAGGTCAACGCTTTATCCACTGCGCCACCACAGGTCAGGCTCGAGGGTTCCCTTTAATCCACTCCCTCGCCAGCACTTGTTTGTTGATTTGCTGATGATAGCCATTCTGGCAGATGTGAGGTTGTATCTCATTGTGGCTTTAATTGCATCTCTCTGATGATTAGTGACATTGGGCATTTTTTCATGTGCTGATTGTCCTCTCTGGAGAAGTGTCTATTTAGGTCCTTTGCTCATTTTTTTAATTGGATTGTTTTCCCAGCATTGAGTTTCATGAGTTTATTATAATTTTTTTTTTTGTTATTAACCTCTTATCAGCAAACATCTATTGGCAAACATCTTTTCCCATACAATGGCTTGCCTTTTCATTTTGTTGATAGTTTCATTTGCTGTGCAAAAGCTTTTTAATTTGGTGTAGTTTCTTTTTTACTTTTTAAAAATGTTTTCCTTTGCTTCCCTTGCCTAAGAAGATATATTGGCAAAAAATATTGTTATGAGAGATGTCTGAGATTCTGCTGCGTATGGTTTCTTGATTTACATTTAATCTTGTTTTTAGTCCATTTTAAGTTTATTCTTGTGTATGATGTAAGTTGGCAGTTTAGTTTCATTTTTTTTGCATGTACCTGTCCAATTTTCCCAATACCATTTATACTCCACGGAAAATTCTTGCCTCCTGTGTCAAATAATAATTGAGCATATAGGTGTGAGTTTATTTCTGGGTTCTCTGTTGTGTTCCATTGATTTATATGCCTGTTCTTATGTCAGTATCACGTTGTTTTGATGATAACGGCCTTGTAGTATAGCTTGATATCAGGTAATGTGATAACTCCCACTTTGTTCTTCATTTTCAGGATTGCTGAGGCTATCTGGGTTCTTTATTAGTTCCATATAAATTTTTGAAATATTTGTTCTAGATTTGTGAAGTATGCAATTGGTATTTTAATAGGACCCTGGAGTTTTTCTTCCTAATGTTTTTTTATTTATTTTTTAAAAAGATTTTATTTAATGATTTCAGAGAGAGGAGAGAGAGAGAGAAGGGATAGGAGAAGAGTGGGAAGCATCGCCCTGTAGTAGTTTCTTCTCATATGTACCTTGACCAGGCAAGCCTGGGGCTTTGAACTGGCACCCTCAGCATTCCAGGTTGACACTCTATCCAATATGCCACCACAGATCAGGCCCTAATATTTTCCAAAATAATAACTATACTATTCATTTATTCAACAAATTTTATTGATTGCCCACCATGTGTCAGACACTATGCACTGGTAATTTCTTATTAAAAAAATAAAAAAAATTGCCTTAATAGAACAAAAATCCTAGAGGAAGAAGACACATTAATAATTGAAGTATATGCTATATCAGATAGTGATTAGTGCCATGGAAAAAATAAATCTGGATGGGGTGAAGGATGGATACAAGGATTATTTCATTTCTCATAGAGTTAATTGGTACTAAAATTGAGGGGATGGGGGCTGATGTGGAGGTCCTGAACCTCTGAAGGTAATCACTGTAAACATAGATTAAGGGAATAATGAAATAATACATAATATCAAATGCAAAAAGCAATATATAAAAAACCAATTTTACATGGCAGAAGGAATCACAACGTTATAAGCAGGGATTTAAAAGATACAGGGTGATCATTTCCTATCTGATAACCATTTCGTTGTCTATGTGGCAGATGCAAAGGCAGATGGGTGTTGGAGAAAAAGTGTTTGTATTTCTATATTAAGATTTAACCTAAACATGCAACATAGAGAAGCCAGCTCATTCACTGTAGGTGATCAGTAAATACCACATTATATCTCTAAGTTCTCACCCTCATTGATATACTGTGCACTTTTGCACTGATAATCTTGTATTAATTTAGAAGTGTTTAGCAACTCGGTAGGTCTCCATGAAGTGGTGCTAGAGAGTTAAGTACTACAGTATTTGAACGTTATCAACTGTAAAGTTGATTGATTGTTATATTTGTTTCATGAATGGCTTCTCTTTTCACTCAGTTTTATCATCACTAATCAGCAAGGTAGTCTGTTGGGTGTTGGTGTTTAAACTGAAATGAAAATCTGTTCATTCAGAATGGTTTCATTGAAGTTCAGTACAGCAAGAGAAGAATGATTCATGCAAAGGTTCATCTTTCAGTATATTCAATGTATTCACAGAACTAACCCAGTTTGATGATACAAAGTGTATTAGCATTTGTCCTTGAGCTGGGTAACTTTGGATTTGAGCCCAAGCATTAAAGTACAAAGAGAAGATTCCCTCCTATTTAGTGTAGATCTTTGTTAACAATGTTGAGAAAAATGATGTCAGTTCACTCTTTGCAAAATATGGCAGTTGTTCTGAATTAATCTACAGTAATTTTCTTTTATTTTCGCTATAAGTTTTTATTCCATTATAAAATAAACATATTTATTACAGAAAATCTGAAAAATCCAGAAAAGTGGAAAAGAAGTGTATTGATTTGCTGTTGATGCATGACATTATCACAGGTTTAGTGGATTAAGACAACATATATTTATTGTCTCACGGTTTCCATGGGTCAGGATGATGGGCACAGTTTAACTGTACCGTCTTCTCAGAGGTTGTCCTCATAGAGTTGGTCAGGTCTGCGGCCTCATTTTAGGCTCAGGGTCTGATTCTAATCTCAAGGGGTTGTTGGCAGAATTCATTTTCTGCAGCTATAGAACTCATGGTGGCTTGCTTCTTTAAGTTTTTCATGAGTTTCTTCTTTTAGGAAAGGTCTAGACCTTTTTTCAAAGGGCTCACTTGATTAGGCCAGAGCCAGCCAGGATAATCTCCCTTTTGATTAACTCAAAGTCAACTGATTAGGGACTTTGATTCCCACTGCAAAATCCCTTAACTTTTTCTTAACATTGTTGGTATTAAATTTTGCATAAGAGTTTTTCCTTTGTGTTATTGAAAGTTTCAAATGTACTCAGAGGTAGAGAGAATGCTAAACTCTCATGAGCTCCATCACCCCGCTTCAATAATAATCATCATTCTGTAGCACAGAATATTTGAATCTACTCCTTTATCATTATCATTATATCATAGCATTTTCCCCAATTTATTTTTAAAAATTTGAAACAACTTACATTAAACTATTTTTTGAATTAGTGTATTTTAAAGTGCTGACTATACTAGGGTGCAATAACAAACAAAAGAGACAAGGCCCCGCCTTCAAATAGCTTACTATCACAGAAATGTCTTGCCAGTAAAAGGCAATATCAATATAGTGTAATGTGTATTACTGTGGTATGAACAGAGGGTGCTATGGGAGGAATAAATATCAAACCCAGTTTTGGGGAGCCATAAGAGATTCCTAAAAGAAGGGTTACCTAAACTGAAATCCTTTTAGCTTTCCAGCTCACTTTCTCTAGTGCCAGCTCTGGGACCTACAATTGATTATTCCTATTAGTTTTACAAGAATCCACACATTTCTTTCCTTATGCTTTTTTTCACTAGGCTTGGCTTCCATAGAATGTCATTATGTACTTATTATAGAACTACAAGAGAGTTCAGATAAAAATAATATAGAACAAAAATGTTAAGGAAAATGGTAGACATAGAAATTTTTTTGCTTTAAGAAGTAAATTGTGGCCCTGGCCAGCTTGCTCCATGGATAGAGTGTTGGCCTGGTGTGTAGACATCCGGGTTCAATCCCTGGTCAGGGCATACAAGAGAAGCAACCATCTGCTTCTTTTCCCCTCCCTCTTCCCCTTTCTTCCCCTCTAGCAGCCAGTGGCTCCATTGGTTTTAGCACTGTCCCCAGGTGCTGAGGATAGCTCGGTGTATTACAGCACCGGCCCCAGATGGGGATGGCCGGGTGAATTCTGGTTGGGGTGCCTGTGAGATTCTGTCTATCTTCCTTTCTCTCACTTAAAACAATAAAAGTAAATTGTAAAAAAAAATCATATTATGTAAAAACGTATATCCTTTTATTAAGAAGGGAGGATAAATTTCCAGTAAAGGTCATGAACTGACTCTTACATTATTTAATAATCTAATTAATGAAGAACAAACTATGTGAACACATTGAGATAATATTTAAATTTCTTGCTTACGTGAGGTATTGACAGTGCTGAGTGATGGAGACTATAATAAGATGACTTAAAATTCATGTTGCCCTGAATCTTATAGCTTATATATGTTAAAGAAACCTTGAGGTTTTCCTCAAAACTTACATGATATTACCAAAGAAGTTTGAAAAATAAAGTTTTCTAAATTATCAGAAATTAAAATTTCTTTCTGGATTATCCACGCTGCTGCCTCAAGTCCACTTTTTCTAAATCTCATCAAGGGCATTAACTTTTACCAGCTCAAATCATATTAGAATTGAAGCTGCAGGAACCTGAAAAATGGACTTTCAACTTTCTGGTTTTGGCAGTTTAGCAGGTTAGGAAGCTATTTTAGTCAAGAAGGAGGTAGGAGTGCTTGTTACGTACCAACCCACCACACCCACCAAAATACATGCTGTCAAACTGCTTCTGAAGCAATTACTCGGGTCCTCCTGGTCCTCCCAGGAAGTGACCTGATATGGGAAAGTGCAGGGTTCTCAGTGCTGCACCATCTAGTTGAATGTAGTTCTTTAATAACCTTCGCAGGAGGTAACTTTTTGGTTAAATTGTAGTAGAACTATACTGTTTTGGGCATTGTTTGATTAATCATGAGCTTGATTACTTTCCCAAATATTTGACAACAGGAATTATTTTACTTTTTTATTTTTCCAAAGTGAAAAGCAGGGGTGGGGGAATTGGAGGGAGGGAGGCAGACAGACTCCCACATGTGCCCGACCAGGATCCACCCGGCATGCCCACTAGGGGACGATGCTTGGCCCCTCTGGGGTGCTGCTCTGCTGCAATTGGAGCCATTCTAGCACCTGAGGTGAAGGCCATGGAGCCATCCTCAGCGCCTGGGCCAACTTTGCTTCAATGGAGCCTTGACTGTGGGAGGGGAAGAGAGAGACAGAGAGAAGGGAGAGGAGGAGGGATGGAGAAGCAGATGGGCACTTCTCCTGTGTGTCCTGGCTGGGAATCGAACCTGGGACTTCCACATGCCAAGCCAACACTCTACTGCTGAGCCAACTGGCCAGGGTCTATTTTACTTTTTGAAGTAAGCCATTTCTTTGCCATGAATCGATTTGTTCTTAATATGTGTTTCCTAGGGAATTTATAGGTATATATTTTTATTGAAGTAAAATATATATAACATAAAATTTATCATTTTTTAGTGTACAGTTCTGTGACATTAAGTATATTTACATTGTTTTGCATATATTTTAAGGATATTAACTCTTTATTGAATTCATTGCAAATGTTTTTCCAAGTTTGTCATTTGTTTTACCTATAGTGATTTTCTACCCATATTTACAGTACTTTCTTTGTGTGTGTGACAGAGAGAGAGACAGAAAGAGGGACAGATAGGAAGGAAGAGAGATGAGAAGCATCAAATCTTCATTGCAGCACCTTAGTTGTTCTTTCTCATATGTGCCTTGATGGAGGGGCTACAGTAGAATGAGTTACCTCCTGCTCAAGCCAGTGCCCTTGGGCTCAAGCCAGCGACCCCATGCTCAAGTCGGATGAACCCATGCTCAAGCTGAGGACCTCGGGGTTTAGAACCTGGGTCCTCCACATCCCAATCTGATGCTCTATCCACTGCACTGGTTAGGCTTTACAGTACTTCTATTTTTTAAATGGTTTAATTTTTAAGTTGGAATCTTTTACTACTTTAAATATTTCATCTATGATAAGGTCAGGATTCTATTTGTTTATATAAAAATATACATGTTTATATTTTTAAGCAACAATGATTATTTTAAATTATGGTTTTATAGTATATTGAAATATTATGTACATTATTATTTGTTTTTAAATTTTTCTTTGATTTATTCATTCATCCTGGGATAATGTCAAAGCTTTTAAGAATTATCTTCCAGGCCCTGGCCGGTTGACTCAACGGTAGGGCATTGGCCCAGTGTGTGGAAATCTTTGGTTTGATTCCCGGCCAGGGCACACAGGAGAAGCACCCATCTGCTTCTCCACTCTTCTCCCTCTCCTTTCTCTCTATCTCTCTCTTCCCCTCCCACAGCCAGGGCTCCATTGGAGCAAAGTTTGGCCAGGATCTGAGGATGGTTCCATGGCTTCCACCTCAGGTGCTAGAATGGCTCCCACCGCAACAACGCAACAGCACCCCAGATGGGCAGAGCATTGATTGCCCCCTGGTGGGCATGCCAGGTGGATCCTGGTTGGGCACATGTGGGAGTCTGTCTGACTGCCTCCCAGCTTCTAACCTCAGAAAGATACAAAGAAAAACAAAAGAATTATCTTCCAGTTCACTTATGCTGTGTAAACATTATATATATTAATGCTCAACAATAATTTTATAATTCTTAATTTATCTGTACAACCCTTTAGACTGAACATTTTCTTTTGAACTTGGAAAAGATTAGCAAACATTGGGGGAGTATACATTTTCTTTTTATTTTTTTTCAAAGTGAGAAGCAGGAGGAGGCAGACAGACAGACTCCTGCATACCCCTGACCAGGATCCACCAGGCATGCCCACCTGGCGGCAATGCTCGGCTCATCTGGGCTGTTGCTCCGCTGCAATCGGAGCCATTCTAGTGCCTGAGATGGAGGCCATGGAGCCATCCTCAGTGCCCAGGGCCAACTTTGCTCCAGTGGAGCCTTGGCTGCCAGAGGGGAAGAGAGAGATAGAGAGAAAGGAGAGGGGGAGGGGTGGAGAAGCAGATGGGCACTCTCTTCTGTGCCCTGCCTGGGAATCGAACCCAAGACTTCCACATGCTGGGCTGACACTCTACCCCTGAGCCAAACGATCAGGGCCTGCATGTTCTGACAAAAGCTAAAGTAAGCGCTTAATTGGGGCAGGTTTTCTGTACAATCCCTAGGAAGCTCAAAGATTCTCAACTATACATTTGGCAGTTGCTCTCAGGCTACCTATTTATGAATTTCTTGCTTTTCTTTTTATATTGCTAGTGCTTTTAGTTTGTATTTTCAGTGTCATGGGTCCTCGAATTCAGCCCACTTGGCATTTTCAGGTTAAACAGGACTGGGATGTTATTTGGACTACATGTTCAAACACAGCATTGCCATCACTATATTTTAGGGCAAAACCTAATCTGCTTAAATAATTAAAAATTTGTATTTTAACTGATGTGTTCTGCAGCAAAAAAAAAAAAAAAGCTTATGACAGTGTGACTAGACATGAATAAAGAAGTTTTTGGTATCGTAAAACATGAATATAGGCAATTTATTTAAAAAACTTGTATGAGATTTTTAATTTTGTAGCTGTCATCTCATGTTTGAATGGGGAGATGATACTAATATTGATGCATTCAGTCCACATGTACTTACTGAGTGTCTGATGGATGCCGGCACATAGGACAGCAAGAAAGGCACTGCTGGGCTGGAAGACACTGAGCAAGAGGGTTTGATTTCAGGGTGCTGGATTATTTCTTTAAATGTCATTAAGCAAAACTTTGTAATGGTTCAGGAACATAAAATTTTGTTTGTTTTAAATGCTTTTAGTAAAGCATCAGGCAAATATACACCATATTTTCATAAAGCCATTACCCTGGTCTGGGCTCTGATACAATTAGATGACACATAACTTTCTGCTGTATCTATGTTTTCTGTATCATCTTTTTCTTTCCTCTACATTTCAAAAACATTTGTGTGCAAAAATGTGTACACACACACACACACACACACACTTACTCATAGTTTTTATCTTCTCCATTGAAGCAGCAAGTATTCCATCATCCTGTTTCAAGCTATTTATCAAACAAACATTTCCCTACCTTCCTTTATATTCTGTATATGCCTTATGTCCTCAGAAAAGTTTCATGATTTCTCATCAACAGTTTTGAGTTTATTCACTTACTTTAATTCCAGTCTACATTATACTCTCATTGGACTCTTGATATTACAAATATTTTTCAGGTGCATATTTTTCTATCTCCTCTCCCATATTGGATCATAACTCTTGAAGAGATTCAATCTTTATCTTAGCAAGGAATATGGTGATAATAGCTTTCAGTTATATATTTTGGTACTACATGTACAAAGTACGAAAACGAGTCATATTATTTTATTCAGGGGACTCTCAGTTACAAGGAACAGATGCACAAAGCTCTCCCGCATAAGGACACCGTCAGGGATTTCATGGGCATCGGAGAGAAGGAGCTACAGTGCAGCTGGGAACTGCATACCTCTTGTTATCAGTCTTGCTCTCTCTGACTGTTTCTGAGACTTTCTCTCCTGTGCCTGTCTGATTCTCTTTGCGGGTGGTTGTTTATTATCTTCTCTATTCTGTACACTAAGCTGCCTTTATGTGAAATCCAATTTTGCAGCCAAGTCACATGGCCTGGGCTTCAATCTTGCTCTCACTTCCTAGCTGTGTGACAAGTTTTTAATTTCTTTGTGACTCAGTGTTCCCATCAGTAAAATGGTGGTGGTAGGCAGTTGTTTTGTAAGGTAAATACATTAAATGAAACAAATAGTGCCATATAAATGGTGGCTCTTGTTATTTATATATCTGATTTCCATATCCTCATAACTTGAGTTGTATGTGGACTACCATGGTGGCCTTGATGCTTTCTACAAGATAGCTTTGACACTGTTGCTAACTCAGTCTCATCCTCAAGAGAGGAATCTCTTTGATGCAGTTCATCTTTTTACATTGTTGTCAGTTCCTGGAAGGCTTGTGGACTGGCTGCCTTTGATACTAGTGCCATGCTCTGGTCCAATCCTACGTACTGGGGTCTGGGTGGGGCCCCATGTTCCCAATATGGCTGATGTCTCTCACCAGCTGTGGTCAATTAGTTTCCCAGTTTCCAACCAGTGGACACCATAAAATGTGTATTGACCAAAGACAGAAGTTAATATGTAGATGGAAACATTGATTGAATTTTCAGTGAGTTTTCACAAACCATAATTTTCATCGACTTCATAACTTCAAAGATATGATTCATGGACTTCTTACTATTCCTAACATAGACCCATCAAATCTGGTAAAGACACCTTAGTATTATAGAAAGCGCACAAAGTTTTGAGTCAGGTGATCTGGATGAGTTCTGGCTCTTACCCTTCATCACTGGTTAATCCTGGGCTGTGCATGGTCTCTCTCTGAGCATCACTTTCTTTATCTGTAAACAGGGACAAAAATCTATCTTAGAGAATGCAAGATATCAGCTATTATTATAAATATACTACTTTATAAGGAGCAGCTTCCCTAGAGAGTGCCTTTATTGAAAAACTCAGTATCAGAACTCAAAAATATAAAGTGTGTCATGATCACAATAGATTAAAAAGTCTTTCTAATCTCTGTATTTGCCAGACTCAAAAGGCTAGCCAAACAGAGAGGGAAAAAGAAATCAATGGTAGAGTGAAGATAACAATAAAGTGGAGGTGATATGAAAGAACAGCAGCTCATACTAAGCTGGAAATAATAAAATTCTAGCAGCTTCTTAAATCAAAGACTTAGCCCTTATGAAAGAGAAAAAGGAACCATTTTGAGAATTTGAATATATTGGGCTCAGGTATAGCAGGGCTTGTTTTTACTAATTGCACTTTAAAAATTGCAAAATTAACTTACTTTTTAATGTTCATATTGTATGTTAATAGGTTAAACCTACACATAGGATTCTGATTGAAAAACAACATGTACTAACTGGATAAGGGTCTAAAAAGTGCAATTTGAGGGGTACAATAGCTCCCTTCCTAAAATACTCCTCCAATAGACCATTCAGTTCTGTATTCTCCTTGAGAAGACACATTTTAGATAGCTAAGGACTTATGTTATGTGGAGACGTGATTAGCCGATAAATAATGCCAACCATTTTTATTTCACAGATATTCTTCAAAGAACAGGATGTATTTGTAGAACAGACTCACTCAGAGCCAGGCTGCCTGCTTTTGGAGTTCAGCTCCATAGTTTACCAGCTCTGTGACTCACTCTCTCATCTTTCAAGGTGGGGGGAGCATTTAATAAGGGTACCTCATGTACTTCAGAGGGTTGAAAGAGCTAACATATTTCAAGACTGTATATGTATCAACTCCTATTATGTTAGTAAGATGAGAGGACAAATTTGGAGAATGAAATCATACCTTAGTGTGGTGTTTGTGTGTGTGTATGTGGGGGCATTAGGGCTGAAAACGGTGGGAGTGGTTAGAAAATAATATAAAGAACCCACCCAGTGGAGTGGTAGGTTTCAGTTATTAATTTTCCTTTTTAATAGTTTTGCATCCAGCCATACTGATTAAAGCACCTTTACCACAGTGTTTCCCAGAGAAAGACTCATGTTAACCTTCTTTCTCAATTCACAATCCGCTAATCCTTCTGTTTGTCAGTGAGAGAGTTTTCTGTTCCCTAGTTAGTAGATTTCCCCCTTCCATTTTCATTAATTTAACCAAGGTTTAGTACTAAATTATAGGATCATAAAGGTTGTTCAGTGTCTATCATATGTCTATGTAAGAAAATTTGATGACTGAAAATTTCTCAAAGAAACAGCGAGGGAAGTAAACATACTTTATTCTGGGAATGTTACCATCACTGCTCAACATATATGTTGCATTAAGTGGAATGTTAAATGGCTAAAATGAATGATCTGAGAACAGATTTTCCACAGATTTATCCTCATTCTTCCATTTTGTACATTGATAACAATTATGACCACAGAATATTAATACTTTTTTCTTTTTCTTTTCTTTCTTTCTTCTTTTTCTTTTTTTTTTTTTTTTTTTACAGAGACAGAGAGAGAGTCAGAGAGAAGGATAGATAGGGACAGACAGACAGGAACGGAGAGAGAGATGAGAAGCATCAATCATCAGTTTTTTGTTGCAACACCTTAGTTGTTCATTGATTGCTTTCTCATATGTGCCTTGACCGTGGGCCTTCAGCAGACCTAGTAACCCCTTGCTCAAGCCAGAGACCTTGAGTCCAAACTGGTGAGCTTTTGCTCAAACCAGATGAGCCTGTGCTCAAGCTGGCGAGCTCAGGGTCTCGAACCTGGGTCCTCCACATCCCAGTCCAGTGCTCTATCCACTGCGCCACCACCTGGTCAGGCTAACACTTTTTTCTTGATGTGACTTTTACAAAGATGATGGCACAGTGAAATTACTTAGAATTGAGTTTGGTTGTGACTATCAATAAAACTCAAATGACAGTGCTTTGTTCAAGAAAGTTCATCTCTCTCTCACATTAATGCCTGGATGTAAGTATTCCATGGCTTTAGAGCAAGCAGCTCTGCTCTTGAAATAAGTGCTCAGGGACCCAGTTTCACCCTGACGCTCCTCCATCCACAGTCTCCATTTCTCAAGTCATGCCAGCGTGTCCCTGTCCAGACACTAAGAATGAGGAAAGGGTGAAGGGCATGTTCCCACCATTTAAGGAAGAGCACTTTCCGGTGCTCTACACACTACTCCACTCACATCCCACTGGTCGGAACTTAGTCACAGGGCTATGTCTATTTGTAAGGGAAACTGAGACCTATACTCTTTATTCTGTACAGCTACATACCAACAAAGAAGGGAGACCAGCTATTTTGGGACAAACAGCAGCTTTTGACACCCTGGCCCTAGGGTGACTATGAGTCAGCCTGTAAAATAAGATATGATGTAACATGAACTTAAAGGTTCATCAAGTATTTCAGTGAGGCTCTGGCTGGTTGGCTCAGTGGTAGAGCACTGGTCAGCGTTGGATGTCCTGGGTTCGATTCCTGGTCAGGGCACACAGGAGAAGCGACCATCTCCTTCTCCACCCCTCAAAATCCCCTTTTCTATTTCTCTCTCTCTTTCTTCTTCTCTCGCAGCCATGGCTCGATTGGTTCACGTGTATTGACCCCAGGTGCTGACTATGGCTCCGTGGAGCCTCTACCTCACTCACTAAAAATAGCTCTGTTGGGAGCATGGCCCCAGATGGGCAAAGCATCAGAACCAGACAGGGGTTGCTGGGTGGATCGCGGATGGTGTGCATGTGGGAATCTGTCTCTCTATCTTCCCTCCTTACACTTGGAAAAGAAAAAAAAAAAGAAATATTTCAGCGACATTATTGCAAGCACAAACACGTACACTGTCAGAATTCATCATCACATAAAGTGAAGTCAGGTATACTTGAGATTATTGGTGATCCAGTTCAGGAGAGTAGCATGACTTTCTGCAATAAGCCAAGATTGCCTTTTTTTTTTCCCTGAAAAATGGCTTATAAAAAGAATACTCAAACTTTCTCTTTACAAATATTCAAAAGAAAATGCACTCCTTTTTTGGGGGGGGAGGGGACTATCAAGGCTGAGTGGATAAAGTGTGGGCTTTGGATTTAGGCAGACCTCAGGGTAAATAGTAGTGTTTATAGGCTATTGTGAATAGAAAGGAAATAATTATTTAAATACTTAGTGTATTATCTACACATTGCATACCCTTAATAAATACCAAGTTAAAAAACTAAGGAAGATATTAATCTGACTACAACTTCATTGCTGCCTTTCAGATGGGGAATAACACATCAGATAAAACAAAACAAAATCATAGTATGTCCTCTATAGTACTCATAGCAACTCATAGCACTATATAAGTTTAAGGTGCCAGCTTAATGATTTGACTTACAATATTATGAAATGACTACCGCAATAAATATTTTCCATTTCATTTTTTTGCTATATATTTTACTATTTTTTTAACTTTCAAATTTTATTTAGAAAATTAACTATAACAGGTGACATTGATCAGTTAGAGTGGATAGGTTTCAGGTAAACATTTCTATAGCATTGAACTGTTGATTATGTTGTATACACATCACCCAAAGTCAAATCATTTTCTGTCACCTTATATTTGTCCCTTTTTACACCCTCACCTTTATCCCCCTCCCCCATGTCTCCTTCCCTTTGGTAACCACTTCACTATTATTTAGTCCATGAGTCTCGGTTTTATATCCCACCTGTGTGAAATTATACAGTTCTTAGCTTTTTCTGATTTACTTATTTCACTCAGTATAATGTTCTCAAGGTCTATCCATGTTGTTGTAAATGTCACTATGTCATCATTTCTTATCGCTGAGTAGTATTCCATAGTATATATGTACCACATCTTCCTTATCCAATCCTCTATCGACGGATACTTTTATTGTTTCCATGTCTTGGCCACTGTAAACAATGCTGCAATGAACATGGGACTGCATATGTCTTTAGGTACCAATGTTTTCGAGTTTTGGGGATATATACCCAGTAGAGGGATTGCTGAGTCATATGGTAATTCTATTCTTAATTTTTTGAGGAACCACCTACTTTCTTCCATAATGGTTGTAGTAATTTGCATTCTCACCAGCAGTGTATGAGGCTTCCTTTTTCTCCACAGCCTCTCCAAACCTTGTTAATACCTGTCTTGTTGATAATAGTCAATCTAACAGATATGAGGTGGTATCTCATTGTAGTTTTAATTTGTACTTTTTGAATAGCTAGTGAAGATGAACATCTTTTCATATATCTGTTGGCCATTTGTATGTCTTGGGAGAAGAGTCTGTTCAGGTCCAAACCAATAGATTGTTTGCTTGTTGTTGTGGAGCTTTGTGAGTTCGTTATATATTTTGGATATTAACCCCTTATTGGAGCTGTTGTTTGCAATTATCATTTCCCATTTAGTTGGCTGTCTGTTTCTTTTGTTGTCAGTTTCTTTTGCTGTGCAGAAGCTTTATAGTTTGATATAGTCTAATTCATTTATTTTTGTCTTTACTTCCCTTGCCTTTGGGGTCAAATTCATAAATTGTTTTCTACAGCCAAGGTCCATGAGCTTAGTACCTATGTTTTCTTCTATGTATAATAATTTATTGTTTCAGATCTTATATTTAGGTCTTTGATCCATTCTCAATTAATTTTTGTGCAGGGGAACAAACTGAAGTCAAGTTTCATTCTTTTGCATGCGACTTTCCAATCTTCCCAGCACCATTTATTGAAGAGGTTTTCTTTTCTCCATTGTGTGTTTTTGACTTCTTTGTTGAAGATGATTTGTCCATATATACATTGTTTTATTTCTAGGCTTTCAATTCTGTTCCATTGGTCTGTATGTCTGTTTTTCTGCCAATACCATGCTGTTTTTATTATTGTGATTCTACAGTATAATTTGAAGTCAGGTATATGATACCTCAGGCTTCATTCTTTTTCCTCCAGATTGCTTTGGCTATTTGTATTACCACAATAAAATTAGTTAACATCCATCAGATTATATGGACACCAAAAAAATAAATTTTTTTTTCCTAGTGATGAAAATGGTTAGGATCTAGTCTCTTCACAACTTTCATACATATTGTGCTGCAGTGTTAATTAGTTATAGTCAACTGTTATATATTATATCTTTAGTACTTATTTTATAACTGGAAGTGTGTATGTTTTAACCACTTTCATCCATTTCCCTCCCCAATCTGTGCCTTTGATAACCCCCAAAATCATGATTTTTAGCATGTTCTACCATTATTTTGTGCTATAATTTGCTGAGATTTTTATATTCTAGCTTTTTTTTCTTTTTTTTATGTGTGAACAGGGGAGATAATGAGACAGACTCCTGAATGTGCCCCAGCCAGGATCCACACAGCAACCTTGACTAGGGCTGATGCTCGAATTAACTGAGCTATTTTTAGCACCCAAGGCTGACACACTAGGACCCACTGAGCTATCCTCAGTGCCTAGGGCTGTTGAAGAAACCAACTGAGCCACTGGCTGCGGGAGGGGAAGAGAGAAAAAAGGGGAAAGGGAGGCAGGGAGAAACTGATGGTGGTTTCTCTTGTATGCCCTGACCAGAAATCAAACCGGGATGGCCTTATGCCTGGCTGACACTCTATTCACTGAACCAACCTGCCAGGACCTATGTTCTAGTTTTAAGAGTGGCATGAAGTTGAAGGATTATGCCAGGCCCAATAAGAAAACCCAAAAAGAGGGTTCTGGAATATTTGCATAATTATTACTTCATTTAAATCCCAATTTGAATCTCCAAAATCTCAGTTTAAGCCTGCTTTGATTTCTGGTACAACTGGCTGTTACCATACCTGTTTCAAGCTGGTGAAACCTGAAAAGGTCTTGCTTCATTTGACAAAATAGAGAGATGCAATTCCTACCTGGTGCCTCCTGCAGGTATCAGGCAGAGCTTTGCCATACACAGAGCAGTTTGTAATTTAGTTTATCAGCAGCACCCAAGAGCCTGTTAGAAATGCAGAATCTCAGGATCCACCTCAAAAAACTATATCAGAATCTGCTTTATGACAAGATTCCCAGAGAAGCATTGAGCTGAAGAATATTTGACATGTATTTTTTTTAACGTTTAAGAAATAGTTATGTCAATGGTGATGAATCTCACTATCTGCTTCAACTAAAATTTGTTTAAAATTCTATGTTCCCTAATTCTGTCTATTCTCCCATTCATTAGTCATATGCTTTGATCTTGCCTTTAGTGAGAAAGTAACATCACTGTTTAAATGACTGGACCCGTATTTTGTTCCTTATCTTGCTTTGAGGTGGGTTAGTGGTAAAGCCCACAAACTTTGGGTTAATAGAGATTAAGTTCCATCTCTGCCAGTTACCTCTGTGCAAACTAGAGTAAATCAGTTTTCTCATCTATAAAATAAGCATAATATTAATGGTTCTTTTCCCATATAACCTTGCACTGACTCCCACAGTTTTTAGGGTCAGCTACAAGGCTTTGTGTGATCAGTTCATTTCCTAGGGAACCGTGAGTAGCTAGCTCAGACTAACCTATAAGTGAGTCAGAATATTTAGAATTTAGCAATTTAAACTCTCCCGTTAACTTCTGTTTTAGAAATGAGGACAGATTTTCTATTTTCCATTGCTTAAGCCTAGCTTAGATTCATTCATCAAGACTGAGTGTCCTCCATGTGCTCAGCACTGTCCTAACAATAGGGATACAATCTTGAGCAAGGCAGAGAGAGCCATTACTCTTGTGGAGCTTCCATTCTAGTGGTAACTATACAACCTGTGTGTTTGCAACATTTTATTACAACATTCATTTTCCCTTTCTGTTTCAATGAATTTCCATAGGATGTGGCTTGCTGCATTTCTATAACCTTTATATAAACATACAAACACAAAATCCAAAGACAAAATGCTTTTGTTATTATTATTATTTTAAAAATTCTAATAACCCCTGGGAATTTTGAGAGCTGTTAGGTTTGGAAACTTAAGAATAAATGAAACAAGGCATAGTTACCTTTTCAGAGTGTTTCTATTAATATATTTAAAATTTTAGAAGCATTAAAGATTAGTTAATTTATAAATCCCAAGATTTTAAGGACCCAAAAAAGACTAAGGATTAAATTTATACTCATTCAGCTCTGTAATACCTAAGGTACACCAGCTCTCAAAATACATATTCTTGGTTTTTACAAAAATAGTTCAAATGAGTAAAATTGGCATTTATCAATTTGTGTTTCTATCTTAACAATGGTTCACTCTTGAAACACTGTTAAAACACACACTACATGTATGCATTTTAAAATCAGGTATTACTTCACCAAATACTTTGAGTAAATTTACTGGGACATAGTGAGGATCCTCCCCCCCCCCCCCCCCCCCCCCCCCCGCCCAGTAAGAATAATCCCTAGTTTGAAGTTTGGCTGGAGTTGAAACATTATTACATTTTAATATCAAATGACTTCTAAAATTATTGTATTTATAAAACATGATTTAAAATATTCACTCTGGCCTTGGCTGGTTGGCTCAATGGATAGAGTGTTGGCCCAGTGTATGAATGTACTCAGTTTGATTCCCTGTCAGAGCACACAAGAGATCTGCTTCTCTCTCCCTCTCCCCATTCTCTCCCTCTTCCCCTGTGGCAGCCAGTGGTTCAGTTGGTTTTAGTGTGGCCCCAGGTGCTGAGGATAGCCCGGTTGGTCCAAGTGTGTCAGCCTCGGGCACTAAAAATAGTTTGGTTGATTTAAGCACCGGCCCTAAATGGGTGTTGCCATGTGGATCCTCGTTGGGGTGCATGCGGAAGTCTGTCTCTCTATCTTCCCTCCTCTCACTAAAGTAATCATCATCATTATCATCATCACTGTGGTAGACTTAGAAGATGAGCCTTTCTTCACTTAAAATTTTGCTCCATTTAAAGATAGAAATAGATAGCAGGAGGGAGAGTGAGAAACTACAAACTCCTGAAAGGGCTTAATGACACTTGTCATCATTGACAAAAAAAATCCAGACATAGTTTCTTATGGGAAGATGGTGGTGAAATGTATGCACTAAATTGTGATACATCTATTTCTTGTATTTCTAAAAGATGTGGACTTCCTATTGGTATACTTGAAAAGAAAGCTGAAGTCAGAATGGGTTGTTGCCTCCTGTTCTTAATAACAGTAAAAAATGTGCTCTTACATGTAATTAGGAAAGTAATTTGCTACAAAGAATTTAAATAGTCTTTAATAATAAGCTTGTGTAATCTAACCCCTTCTCTAACCTGCCTGGCAGCTTCACTATTTTTTTCTGCCTTCATTGGAGATAATGTGTCTTCTGAGGTTCCAGCTGTAGATTTGTTTCTGAGAAATGGGACTGAAATATTGTGAAATGAAATCCAAACTGGTATATTTTGAAACCAGTCTACCATTTGAAAGCTTTTTTCTGCCCCAAAGGAGCAGAAAAATACATTAATAAAATGAGATAAAAATGAGTGTTAGCAGCTCAATACACTAGACTTTCTCATTTTTCTTACTTTGTTTCCCTCTAGTGCCCCAAAGTGAAAAGTGCATGAGGATTTCATATGGAGACATGTCCAACTCCAAGGAATTTGTTCATTTAGAAGGAACTGGGAATAGTCACTTCACAGTCCCTTTTAGAACCTGGGCACTATTACCCCATTCAGGATGATGTGTGGACCATGGTCTCACCTTCCCCAACTCACCAGCACCTCTACACATCTCTTCCTCTGGTCGTGCTCAGATTTCTGAGACCACATATGTGATTGTGTTTGTTTCCATGTCTTCTGCTTGGTCCTGGTATTCTGTCTGAATTTAATAATGCTACAAATGATGATGTGCAGGTATGAGGTTCAAGTTAGAACAATTTTCAGCTTATCAATTAATACAAGCAAATTAATTTATAAGCTTAATCCAATCAAATATTCACTTTATTATGCCATAATAACACATTTTTAAGAGACAGAATTGGATTAATATATGGATTTGGGGGATCAAGAACTCAGTTTCTGACCCAGAGACTCCATCCTTGTCATACATATTTCTGATCATTCTTGAGCATCTGAGTCAATAGGTGTCTGTCTTTCTCCTGCTCTTAAAAAATCAACAATGATCAGGCCTTGCTATGCTAGCAAGTGTTATTCCTTCGGGGGAGAATGACTACCCGTTGATATTCTAAATAACAAAGAATATGCTTTGCAGTCACTCTGGGCTGGTGCTCCGGAACTGTCACTCAGAGCTGCTTAAAATTCCTTTTGGCAAGACGCAGGGTGTGTGTGTGTATATATATATATATATATATATATATATATATATATATATATATATGTATATGTATATATATATATATACATATATATATATGGACAAATGATATTTTTATAGCTTTTCTGGGGTTTGATGATCTCACAGGTCAGGCCAGACAACTCCCCACAATGACAGGTTTATTAACTAGAGAATCAAGGTATGACAGCCCGTCAGTGGTGCCTTTGTCTTCTTCTCAGAAAAGAAGTTACAGACAAGCCAGCAGGGAGGCTCACAGAGGCACTGTGATCTTGTTCAACCTGACCTTTTGTAGTCTCAATTATTCTGCCAGATACTTCTGCTTCACACCCCTTGCCTGTTCTCCATCGGATGATAATCAGGGGACACAATAAAACAGACATCACTCAGATGTCAGTCAGATTTCTAATTTGTTTTTTACCGTCCAAGATAGAACTGCTGTGTAGCAGGGGATATCCTGTGTATTCAGAATTTGAACAGGCCAGGCTGAAATGAAGTAAACCTGAATGAGGAGTTTTCTTTGGCATAATTTCAGACACTTGGCAGTAATCTTCAAAGGAGGGTGTGTGTTTATCTTTTCTGGCATGGCTTTTGTTTTACTCATTCTGGAGCCCCACCTTTTACTCTGAGTAATATTTTCTCCAGTCTCTCTGGCAGCTGTGCTGAGGTTCATCATAGTGCCAAATGATCTGGCCAATAATTTAGGGGGAAAAGTTAGATAATTTTAATTTTTAATATCCATTAGTAAAATTAATGCTTTGCAGTAATGCCAGAACGTTAGCTGTTACCGTGAGACAATCATAAAGCAATCTGAACACTCCAAAATTTTGGTAACTCATTTATGTAGAACTCTTTGAAGTGAGACTTCAAAACTGCAATATAAATGAACATTTTATTTTACTTAAAAAATCATTCCAGTTCTCTTAACCATTGTCACCAGCTTCACTTTTCAATGGAAATAAGTGCTAAGGTTAGCAGTATAGGATCTTCAACTAAAAGTTGACTGTAGACTAAATTTTGGATAGACGTATTCTGGAAGAGTTTATTCTTTTTTTTTTTTTTTTGAGATAGAGACAGAAAGAGAGACAGCGAGAGGGTCAGATAGGGATAGACAGACAGGAAGGGAGAGAGATGAGAAGCATCAATTTTTTGTTGTGGCTCTTTAGTTGTTCACTGATTGCTTTCTCATATGTGCCTTGACCAGAGGGCTACAGCAGAACTAGTGACCCCTTGCTCAAGCCAGCAACCTTGAATTCAAGCCAGCAACCATTAGGTCATGTCTATGATCCCACACTCAAGCCAGTGACCCTGCACTCAAGCTGGTAAACCTGTACTCAAGCTGGATGAGCCCGCGCTCAAGCCTGATGAGCCCGCGCTCAAGCTGATAACCTCAGGGTGTTGAACCTGGGTCTTCTGCATCCTAGTCTGACACTCTATCCACTGCGCCATCACCTGGTCAGGCAAGAAGAGTTCATTTTTAATGTAAAAACATAGTGGTCAAGTGCATGAGTTTGGGAAGTAAACAACTTTGAGGCTGAAAACTTGCTACACCACTTACCATATAGTCGGGAGAACTCTCTGAAGTTAAAGACCTCATGAAATTGAGTCTCTTTTTCTTTTATGTCACTCTGCCTAATTCTAGCAAATGCCTAGTACACAGTAAAAAGCTCAAATATATGTAGTGGCTACATGACTGGTAATTTTTTTTTTCCTGTTCATGAAAATTCTTTTTGAGTTAGTGTTTTCATATAAAAAGACTGACCCTTTGCTCTTTCCTGAAGATGAGTTGGGCTCTGCAGTATGTTACATGCTTAAGAAGATGAAACTTCATACAGAAGTCGGACATCCCTTACTTCCTGTTTCCTATTTTGTTGCTCATTGTTGAGCATGCTGATTAAATTGTTTCTGAAACTACTTCTTAACTGACTGTTTTATGACATTCAATAAATGAAGGAACTGTCAGAATTTAGAGCCTATAAAGGAAGGGTCATCAAAACTAAGGCTTTTAAAAGGGTTGTACTTTGCTGTTAAAACCTTTACTTGTGTACTATCTTCTATACTCTGTAATCATCAGTGAGTTTCACTAGCACCAAAATTTAACTTGGGTCTTATAACTGAAGAAAACTTTGAGAAGTTGGTTCTCAGGTCTTTTCATAATTGCAAGATAATCCTGTGGAATATCAAATGTATGTATCTGGAATATCTTGAATGCCTGCTTATCAGCTCCTTTAATTTAATCAACCTTACATGTGCAATTACTGTGGGACTGGCCCTGAGCCAGGCACTGGAGCAATCAAAAGCCAACACAGATATTTTATATCCAAAATTATGAGCTTCTACTTGCAACTTATTAGTTTAACACAGTGACATGAATACAAAATATGATACCTTGTAATAATGAAATATGTACAAAATAATGGCAAATTTCACAACAGGAAAGTATTCAGAGACTGATAATTGTCTACCCAATATTAATCCTTTCCCTCTTTCTTATAAAAAAAAAAAAAAAAGAACTCCAATTTTATACCAGATAGAAAATATGCCCAGTTAAGAACTCCATTTTCTATCCACCTTGCAGCTAGATGTGACCATGGACTAAGTTTCAGCTAATGAGATACAAGTGGAAGTTTTGGGATTGGACTTCTGGGAAGTCTCCTTAGTGTGGAAACAAATATAGTTGGAATGGGAATGTGATAGCTGGAGCTCCAAGGGCAATACTAAAGGCTGATGTGACCTTGAAGATAGAAGCCATGAAGGATGATGAGGAAGGAAGATAGGAGTCTGGCCCCTGACGATACAACAGAGCCCTGAATTGCTTCTCCTTTAATTTTGAGGTGGAAATGCATTTTGGTCTGGTTTAAGCCACGTCTATTTTAACTCTGTTACTAGAATCTAAATGCAACTTTGATGACATGGAGTGTGTAGTTTTTTTTTTTTTTGTTTTCTTGTGTTTTAGAGAAGTGCTGGGGAAAGTAACATAGAGAAAGTAATGTCTCAGCAGATTATTTAAAATGATAAACAGGAGTTGCCCAGGTGATGGGAGATGAGGAATACAGTGGAAGAACATTTATTGTCACCACCTACTTCATTAGATACTCTTTTCTTAAAAAAAAATTTTTTTTTTTGGTTTGGAAATTATTTCAAACTTACAAAAGATTTGCATGAACAAGAGTAATAATACAAAGGCAGCCTCCTATACCCTTTACTTAGATTCATTTATTGTTAACATTTTACCCTTTACCATTTGTTTGTATTTGTTGTCTCACTCTCCTTATGTATTTTACATTATGTTACCAATAGTATTAAACTGTATACTTCATGACCTTTTACCCCAATACTATTTTGTTCTTACTTATTTCACTGTATATTTCCTCAGAATAAGGATATTTTCTTTCATAATCATAGTTCACTCATCAACTTCAGTAGATTTAACCTTGATACAATAGTTTTATCCAAGCAATTTCCTTTATTCAATTGCCCCAATAATCTTCTTTACAGTATCTCTCCCTCCAACTTAAGAAGCAATCTCGGGTCATATATTGCATTGAGTTATCCCATATCTTTACTCTGGAACAGGGGTCCCCAAACTACGGCTCGTGGGCCACATACGGCCCCCTGAGGCCATTTATCCGGCCCTCGCAGCACTTCTGGAAGGGGCACCTCTTTCATTGGTGGTCAGTGAGAGGAGCATAGTTCCCATTGAAATACTGGTCAGTTTGTTGATTTAAATTTACTTGTTCTTTATTTTAAATATTGTATTTGTTCCCATTTTGTTTTTTACTTTAAAATAAGATATGTGCAGTGTGCATAGGGATTTGTTCATAGTTTTTTTTTTATAGTCCAGCCCTCCAACGGTCTGAGGGACAGTGAACTGGCCCCCTGTGTAAAAAGTTTGGGGACCCCTGCTCTGGAATATATTCACAGTCATCCCTTGTCTTTTGTACCAATGACATTTTTTCTTTTTTTTCTTTTTTTAGAGAGAGAGAGAGAGACTGATAGGAACACACAGACAGGAAGGGAGAGAGAATGAGAAGCATCAACTCGTAGTTGTGGCAATTTAGTTGTTCACTAATGGCTTCTCATATGTGCCTTGAACAAGGGGCTCCAGCCAAGCCAGTGACCCCTTGCTGAAGCCAGAGACCTTGGGCTCAAGCCAGCAACTATGGGGTCATGTCTATGATCCCACACTCAAGCCAGTGACCTCAGGATTTCAAACCTGGGTCCTCAGCATCCTAGGCTGACACTCTATCCACTGCACCACCGCCTGGTCAGGCTGTAACAAGGACATTTTTAATAGACTAGTCCTCATTGGCATGATGTTTACTCATAATTAGTGAGCTTATCCATTCTAAATCTAATACTTCATTGGTAAGTTGTGTCCTTCTCAAGATATCCCAGCTGGAGGCACACAGTGACCATCTACACCTCACCAGTGGCATCAATGGTTGTCATCCAGTAAAGGTATTGCCCAGCTTCTCCCCTGTAAAAGTACTTTCTTTTCCCACTTGAAACTAATTAGCAGTTTGTGATAAGGCACTTTAAGTCTATTTCAAGTTTCTGATTTTCAACAAAATTTCTCTCCAGATTGACATCTATCGATGATTCTCGCCTGATCTAGTCTTTACCGCGATGCTGCAAGATGGTGATCCAACCCCAGCACCACTTTCACATCAAAGAGTCAGCACTCAGCATTCTGCCTTACAAACGCAAGACCTCCCTTCTCTCTCATTTACTTATTTCTCCATTTTTCATCAGTAACACTCATTAGCTCATATTTTTAATAGTTTATAATTCATTAGTGTACTTAATATTTTGAGGCTCAAATTATCCCCAATTTGATTTGGCAGCTGAAGGCCTATTCAAGTTGGTTCCTTGTCCTTGCCGCCAGTCCTCATCGTTTTATTTTAGGGCACTTCTTCACTTTCAGACGTAATAATACATTCCTTACTCATCTCTGCTTGTATGGCAGAGAATCTAGTTCCTGTGGGTGATTAGTGAGTACCATGTTATGTCCTTGAGTCCTCAGCCTAATTGCTATTGCAAATCTTTGTACAGATAAATTTGATATTAGCTGAAAACTATTTAGCTCAGCATAGCTCCATGAAGTAGAGCCCTGGTTCCCTTTATTTGGAATGGTATTAGAGCAGACATCGGGGGATTCAGTATGCTTACAGTTACTTAGGTGTCTTTGCTTCTTGGCTTTTCCAGTACACAAAGCTAGGAAATAAGTATAAATAGTGTACATATATGTGTATATGGATATATGCATACAACCATATAGATGTGAGTACATGCACATATGGGTGCATAAACACATGCATATTGAGATTCTTGCCTTTCACCACTGTGTATTTGTATATCCCTTGTTCCTTAGTGAGAACGCTGCCTCTCAACAACATAAACAAATTTAATCTTTGCTCAATCCTATAAAATATCTCAATTGCTCAGAATTACTTCACTTATGCTTCTACAGTAAGTAAATCTGCTAAAAAGACTATAGATTTCTTTGTAAATTTTCTACCCTTATTTTTCATCCCCCAAATATTGTATGTATATTAATGGGAAAACAAATTTCAAAGTTCCCAGTGAGACTTCTAGCTATTACTGGCCTAAGACTGTAACTGTCATGTGGGAATAATCTTTGGTATAAGCTTCAGTGTCTCCTGTACTTAGCTCATTCATGTTGTTGAGTGTAAATCCTGAATGACTGGTGTGTGAATCTGTGTGTGTATGTGTATGTGTATATGAGAGAGAGAGAGAGAGAGAGAGAGAGAGAGAGAGAGAGAAAGAGAGAGAGAGTGTTTATTGACAAGGCACTAAGAGTATTTCTTTTAAAATTGACTGTTCTCTTTATCCTTTTCTCTTTTTCACCACTTCGCACAGAAAGTTGCACCTTAAATGAATACTGCTAGGTGAAGGAAGCCAGTTTGAAAAGGCTGCATACTATGATTCCAACTGTATGTCACTCTGGAAAAGGCAAAACTATGAAAGCAGTAGAAAGATCAGTGGTTGCCAAGGCTTTGGGGAAAGTGGAAGAGGGAATAGGTGAAACACAGAAGGTTTAAGGCAATGAAACTTTTTTTAGGTATAATAATGGAAATATGTATGTCAAAATCCATAGAAGGGTACAACACGAAGAGTAAACTCTAATGTAAACTATGGACTTCAGTTAATAATAATCTATATCAGTATTGGCTCATCAGCTGGAACAAATTTACCACACTAAAGCAAGAGGTTAGTAATAGAGAAAATTAGGAGGGTGAAATGGGCAAGGGGTTATATGGAAACTCTGTACTATTTTTTTTAGCAAGAGAGAGAGAGACAGACTGACAGACAGACAGACAGGAAGAGAGACAGATGAGAAGCAACAACTCATAGTTGTGGCACTTTAGTTGTTCATTAATTGTTTCTCACATGTGCCTTGACCGAGAGGCTCCAGCCAAGCCAGCGACCCCTTGCTCAAGCCAGCGACCGTGGGGCCATATCTATGATCCAATGCTCAAGCCAGTGACCTCACATTCAAGCTGGCGAGCCTGTGTTCAAGCCAGTAACCTTGGAGTTTTGAACCTGGGTTCCCAGTGTCCCAGGTCGATGCTCCATCCATTGCATCACCACCTGGTCAGGGAGAACTTCTGTACTTGCTTAATTTTTCTGTAAACCTAAAAAAATTTTTTTTAAAAATAAAGTCTATTAATTTAAAAAATAGCAAGTTTCAAATCTAGAAAAACTCCATATTGTTGCAAAAGGTAATATTTCCTTCTTTTTCATAGTCCTATAGTATTCCATTGTATATATATACACAGCTTTTTAATCCACTCATCCCTGACAGACACTTGGGCTGTTTCCAGATCTTTGCTATTGTGAACAATGCTGTTATAAACATGGAGGTGCATTTCTTTTATTCAGTTGGTGATATGGTGTCCTTGGGATATATTCCTATAAGTGGGATGGCTGGGTCAAACAGCAGTATTACCTTTTGCAACAATATGGATGTACCTAGAAACTATTATGTTAAGTGAAATAAGCCAGGCAGAGAAAGAAAAATCTCATATGATCTCACTCATTTGAGGAATCCAAGGAATAATGAGAACTGAAGAATGGAATTGAGACAGATCAAAGGGACCAGAGGAAAAGAGGACAGAGGGAAAGGTGATGATAGGATGGGACAAACCTGAAGGGAAGGGGGGAGGGTGCTGTAGGGAGGGGGGCAAGGGAGATGTTGAGGAGAATAGGGGGGAGGGGTGACCCTAGAATCTATGTAAACACAATAAATTAAATTAAATAGAAATTAAAAAAAATCTAGAAAACTCTAGTACAGAAACTTGGAGGCTAAATATTATTGTGAGCTTTAAAACACCTGGCACAGACATTAATTTATCATCTAAAAAGCTGATCTAGGCCCTGGCCGGTTGGCTCAGCGGTAGAGCGTCGGCCTGGCGTGTGGGGGGACCCGGGTTCGATTCCCGGCCAGGGCACATAGGAGAAGCGCCCATTTGCTTCTCCACCCCCCCCTCCTTCCTCTCTGTCTCTCTCTTCCCCTCTCGCAGCCAAGGCTCCATTGGAGCAAAGATGGCCCAGGCGCTGGGGATGGCTCCTTGGCCTCTGCCCCAGGCGCTAGAGTGGCTCTGGTCGCGGCAGAGCGACCCCCCCAGAGGGGCAGAGCATCGCCCCCTGGTGGGCAGAGCGTCGCCCCTGGTGGGCATGCCGGGTGGATTCCGGTCGGGCGCATGCGGGAGTCTGTCTGACTGTCTCTCCCCGTTTCCAGCTTCAGAAAAATACAAAAAAAAAAAAAAAGGGTAAAAAAAAAAAAAATGCTGATCTAAATATTTTCAAAGGTTTTTTGTTGTTTTCGATCACTTTTTCTGTTTTTTAGATGTTATAATAAATTTGAGAATTTTTAAAGGTAGAAAACAATTATGCAGGGTATGGTAAAAGTAGGTTTACAGTTGTTTGCATGGAAAATAATACAACAATTAATAAGTAATAACACGAGAATAAACTCTGTTTTATGCATACTCACAACCATAAATCTACTTTTGCTCCATACTATATTTTATTTGGTTTTCAATGCGCAATCTTCAAGTCACCTCTACAACAAACTTTCAGAGATCTGCTAATACAAATCCTCCTGGAATTACCCAGTTTCCTTCTGCACCGTGTACTCCTGAGAGCTGCAATGCTGAGAAGATTTTTCTGAGCTGTTCTTAGTGGGCAACATACTGAATCTGAGTTCAGACAGCAAATTCCTAAATTGTGTTTTCATGGTGGTGCCTGCTCTTCCTTGGGCCACCTAGTTCTTTAACGTGAAGTAGCAGCCATGCTTCTAGGCCCGGCTCTTGGGAAAACACTCCAGAGAACACAAGACTCAGGCAGCAAACTCTAGTCACTCTGACTGGTGGGTCACGTTTTATATTGGGGTCTTTACTAGTCAGCATGAAGTACTGTCTTTCTTTGAATCTTCAGGACAGTGATCTTGATCACCTCCATCAACTAGAGGTCTGATTGCTCTACAATCCTCAGCAAAATTCTTGTGCAAGATATTTATTACATGGACAATGGCTTCTCTTGTTCTGGGCATAGCCAGGTAGCTGCACTCTGGGACTGTGTTCTTGTTGCTTAGCTGCCTCTGTGTTCTGCTCTGTTAGTTTATCTTGGCTTTGAATCCTAGAGAGAGCAGCAGGGAAGGGGCTGGCTTTGATGGGAAATGTGGTTTTCAGGTTGGTTCCAAGGACTCTTGTAGCCATGTGATTCATGTCATTTTCCTGGTAACGATTTCTGGTAATGGTGGCATAACCTTTTCATGCCAACCATCTTATCATTTTCATGGCCATAAGGGAATATTATGTAGCTATTAATAACAACAAGTTTGTGGGCTGTTGTCAATATAATAAATGCCAATTGTCACCAAAAAGGAACAAAATACAGGACTGATGCACACATTTGTAGCAATCATGTGAAATTTAATTTTATAATCAGCAGATCAGCAGAGAATTTGATAAGAGAGTTTAGAATCTAACAATATTTATCAGTTTCCCTTTTTTCTATAACAATGCCAAAGTAGCTACACAGAAGTCATTCTGCTGGGAGTGCTAGTGTGTTTCAGTTTTTGCTGTACTCTCATATAAACCTGGAAATATGGAAAAGTGCTGTCAGAAATCCAGTTTGGGACTACACTAGCTGGCTAGGGATGCCATAGTAAAGTACCACAAATTGGGTGGCTTAATACATAAAATTCTGTTGTATAAAGAACTTAAATACTCTTGGGGGTTTTCTTCTGAGGTATTTGTCCAATTAATCAATTTATCTATCCAAATATAGCATTGTATTAACTATTACTGCTCTATAACAAGCTCTTGCATGTGAGAAGACAAGTCCTGCAGCCAACACTGTCTTCTTATTGAGAAAATTCTTGCGTATTCTCTCTCATCTATGAAATCAACTCATTAACATCCATGAAGAACTCTGCTGGTGTTTTAATTGGAACTGCATTGTCTATAGGTTATTTAGGGGAAAACTGTCTTTCTAATGTTAAATCTTCTTATCCAAGAACAAACTCACACTTTCTTTAGGTATTATTTAATGTCCTTCTGGAAAGTTTCATAATTTTCTTGCATATCACAATTTAGTAAGCATAATCTATAAATATATATATATTAATCTATATACTTATAAAATGTCATTTTTAGCTCATAGCTGTTGAAAGAAAATATTGAATTTAGAGTCAGATATTCAAATTATGTGCTATTAATTAAAAAGAATTAATAACAAACTAATAATTTTATTGAGAAAATAGTTTTTATGCTATCTATGGAGTAAAATGGTATTCATGTTATTATGTTATTTCTGGGATGTATATAAATAATGAATACATATCAAATTCCTGCTAAGAAAACAAAAGCTGGGAGAATGAAGAGCAGAGCTGCTGATGGCTTTCAGCAGATCAGGACTTGCAGGAATTACAAGAAGTGGCTGAGGATGATTCAGCTATGTGTTCACAACTGAAATAAAATATTTCACAGGAGGATACCCAGAAGCTTCTGGAAACATCTTACATCTAAAATCTGCCAAAGTATATGACATGGCTTCTAGGAACAGAGGAACAATATTATGGTTTCTACTTCTCTCCCACCTTCCAAAGGTTATGTGAGACTGTACCATAAAACCCTGCTGCAGGAATTCTGAGAAGTGTAGTTTCTAGTCTTTTAGCCCTTGTTAATAAGAGATCTTGGGAGGTGAATAGTGTTGGATTAACCACAGGCAATCTATACACACACACACACACACACACACAAAATACACAGAAGTACAAAAATAAAATCAATATAGTATATAAGTTGTCAAAATGTTTTAACACTGATAGAAATATGCAATCAAAAAGCTTTTGGATAGTACTTTTCTATAGAGCCCAGGAACTCTAGGGAATCTCTCATTCTTTTATCTTCCAATTACTCTCTAATTCACAACCCTTCTCCCTAATATCTTGCCTTCTTTTTATCACATTTTTCAATAAGGTGACTTCAATAGACTTTTAGAACACAATAACTTGTAAGATGCATCAAATTCCATCTCTTCCACCCTGTGCAGGTCCTATGATGTGTAGTTGACCTTTGTCTATGAGTACTTTCTTCCTGAAAATTGAACTGGGAAATAAAGACTGTAAAGGGTAAAGCTGAGTGGGTGATGTTCAAATGCTCTAATAGAAGCTGGGGAGAAGGAAAGGCTTTATTAATATTTTTATCACTCTTTATTAATATTTTTGCTCCAGCACATACAAACAGAAATAATTATGGACAGTACAGCTTTCTGTGCCTGAAGTAACTCGTATCTAGTCCTAAAGGGCTGATACCATCTCACATACCTTTTGTATGACTTGTTTTTCCCAGCCTCCTTACTCTCTTTTATTTTATTCTATTTTATTTATTTACTTATTTATTTTTATTTTTTTCTAAAGTTAGAAGCAGGGAGGAAGTCAGACAGACTCCTGCATGCGCCCGACCAGGATCCACCTGGCATGCCCACCAGGGGGTGATGCTCTGCCCATCTGGGCTGTTGCTCCATTGTGACTGGACCCATTCTAGTGTCTGAGGCAGAGGCCATGGAGCCATCCTCAGCACCTGGGCCAGCTTTGCTCCAATGGAGCCTTGGCTGCAGGAGAGGAAGAGAGAGACAGAGAGGAAAGAGAGGGGGAAGAGTGGAGAAGCAGATGGGTGCTTCTCCTGTGTGCCCTGACTGGGAATCAAACCCAGGACTTCCACACACCAAGCTGACACTCTACCGCTGAGCCAACTAGCCAGGGCCAGCCTCCTTATTGTCTTTCAGTTTGTTTTTCTGGTCTCCAGGAACTGGCTTTTTGTTTCATCTACCCCTTACCTATGAACAAGTCAGTCTTCCTTATTGAATACAACAACAACAACAAAAACCCCTTTGGTGCTCTACCTACCCAGTGCTGGCACTCAAGAGGGTCATGCTTAGTTCATGAATGATTCACAGGACCATGACAATGAACTCCCATTGAGAATCCACAGGAGACTCAGCCCTTTGCTCAGAGTGATGACTCAGCTCACTAAGTCAGTCTCCCTGATTTCTAACTCAGCATACTATTCCTGCCCTCCAATAGAGAAGGAGTTTTACCCATTTGCAGGCCAATTGAGTACCTTTATGACCCAATATTGTATTGTGTCCAAAGTAAGTAGAACCCCAACAAAAATAGAAGAGTAGTGACTGACCTCATGTTCAGTCCAATAGGCTTCCTTGAGCCTCTCAAGCCTTTGACCTGTCCCACGACTGATGTAACCACCTGTGGAAACAAGGTTGTATAGTGAAGGAGACATTATTATTATCTCTCTATACACATAATACTCTTTGGATTGAAAAAGGACCCAATGGAGGAGGGCCTGTTCTGGGCTTGAGGCCTATCACCGCTCCTGGGATGGTAGAGATTCTTTAGTCATCCATACTGGCTTTTCACAATGCACTGTGAATGTCAGGAGCTGTCTGTGGTGTTCAGTGAAGGACTGGAGGAAAGAAAAGAGGGAAGTGGGTATGATATTTATGCAAAGGATCTTGTATTAGTTCCATCCTTTACTTGGTTTAGTACAAGTAATATTTGCCAGAGTAAGTTTTGTTTTGTTTTGATGTTTGTTTCAATATTTTAAAGATATCAGTAGCAAAGGAAAACAAGACTACAGGCATGTAGATTCCTGAATAAAGACAATTTAGTATTACTTTCCTCTAAGGAGGCTGTAGCTAATTCTTTGCCCCTGGCTGAGTAACTTGTTCTTTACACCACACCTCGTGAGGATGACAGAGGTGCCAAATTCCTCTGTTCTTGCTTTTGCCAGTGTATTTGCTTAGGCGTTGTCAGATTTGGCTGTGAAGGGTGGGTGGGCATAGTGGGTGGGCCCAGTGGGCCCACAAGGCATGCTGCATACCTTCCCTGGAAGACCCTGGAAGCTGCCCAGCCACTCACAGGGCAATGGAAACTTGAGGTACAACATTAGGATTTGATTACTGTAGTTAGGCATTTGCCCAGAGGTATCTGAAGTGCTTCAGTGAGATCTTCTAGATGTAATTCTTTTTTTTTTTTTTAGTTATCTTTAAATAACTCTGTTTACTTTCAGTGAATGACTTCAGTGTCATAATTTTTAACATTTCTTGATTGACCTCTGCTATCTTGGCCAATTATACCATTATGTGAAATACATTGTTTTCTTTCCTTTTAATCTTTGCAGGAATCCCCTGAAAGCCCCCACCTCCACTGTTGCTCTCTGTCACTGACTTGTTCCGGATGAGTGAAAGGGAAAGGAAGGTATTAATGAATACAGCTGTTTTGGTTATATGACCCATTCTTCATTATCCCAGTCTTGTTTTAATTTACTGGAGACTCTTATGGGCTGCCTCACCTAATCTGACTCAAGTTTTATTTTTTTCTTACTGTAAAGCCAGAGGCCACAGCCACTATCACAGCCGCCTGGCCCATGCAGGTTCGCACTGGATTTGGACAGTCGGCAAAGAAACAGCAGAGCTAAAAGCTGGTGGGCCATCATCTTTAATCCTAGCTTGCACCCGGCGGGCAAGTAAAAACACACACTGGGCACCAAAACCCACTCACATTCAGTGCTCACAAAGCTACTGACTTATCCGAGTTTTCTAGAATCAAAGGTTTCTAGCTCACCAGACTTATTCACCTCTGTTCCCCATCTTCTTCCTTCTCCCTGCACAAACTCTGCACAAACTGGCTTCTCACTCAACACTCTGCCATCTTGGCTGCTTCTCCTGGCCTCCTCCACGTGACCTCTCTCCCCGATCCGCTCTGCTCTCTCCTCTAATGATAATCTCAGAAACCGAGAGCGCAAGCTCCCATTCTGCCCTCATTTTATAGTGTAGAAATCCAAACCTTTAATCCAATATACAAAATACGGAAGTGTCTAATATCATACAAAGTCACTTATCTGGGACATGATGGGATTGTACCACCCCAAAAAGGGTGGGAAAGGCTTAATCCCAAAACCAAGCCCCAGGCTACAAGGATTCTGCCTGCCCACAGCCTGCCCCCAACACACATTAATTTCACCTGGGTGACGGCCTCCACGTGGGTAGCGCCATCTTTAACAAAGTGAGCATAATATATTTTATCTGCCCAACACTTACTATTGGAGAAATATAGATTTGGATGATAGATACTGTCAAGTAGCTTCATTAAACCCACTAAGAGTTACCCTTGCTACGAGACAGAAGCTGGCTCCCATTTGAAGCTATCTACTTTTTTTTTAGTGAGTGGAGATAGTGAGACAGACTCCCGCATATGCCCTGACCACAATTTGGGGCTGATGCTTGCATCAACCGAGCTCTTTATAGTCCCTGAGGCTGACACTGGGACCAACCAAGCTATCCTCAGTGCTGGGGCTGATGCTTGAACCAATGGAGCTACTGGCGGGAGGGGAAGAGGGAGAAAAAAGAGAAAGGGAGGGAGGGAGGGGGAGAGAAGCAGATGGTTGCTTCTCTTGTGTGCCTTGACCAGGAATTGAACCCAGGACGTCCATGGGCCAGGTCAACACTTTATACACCAAGCCAACTGGCCAGGACCTGAAGCTATCTATTTTAACAGAGGCAAAATGGGCTTGGTTGGAAAAGGAAAGGCAGAGAGGAAATATATGCTAGTAAATTTCAGTAATCTGTGCATCTTGCATTTATATATGCCCTTTCCTACAGTTTGAGATGAAAATAAAAGTGGGTAGACCACATAACTTTTACCTAAATGGAAAAGTAATGGTAGCTTATATTCATGAGTAAGAGCCATAAAGAATAATACTGACTTCTGTGATATGAACATATCAATTTATAAAACTGTTTTTTTTTAAGAGAAAGAGACAGGAAATGAGAGGGAAGAGAGAAATGAGAAGCATCAACTCATAGTTGCTTCATTTTAGTTGGTTTTTGATTGCTTCTCATATGTGCCTTGAGACTCAAGCTGAGCCAGTCACCTCTTGTTCAAGCTAGTGACCTTGGGCTCAAGATAGTGGCTTTGGGATCATGTCAATGATCCTGCACTTACACCAGCAACCCTGTGCTCAAGCTGGCGACCTCAGGGTTTCAAACCAGGTCCCTCAGCGTCCAGGTTGATGCTTTATGCACAGCACCACCACTAGTCAGGCTAAAACTTTTTCTTTCTCAGCTCATAGCTTACCACTTAGCCTCTGATGGCTTTTCTTTTTTAATGATGGAGGTTTCACTTGTGTTACTTTCCAAACCTTGATAAGGAAATACATTCATTCAGTTAAGACGTGTGCACTGAATATCCTTATTTCTTTCTACATTTTTTACATCTGCTTGTTTGATGGAGCTTGTGGAAAACAAAGTGGGTAAAGTGGGCACGTGCTAATGCAGCACAATGTTAGGGGTGCTGGAAAGGCCTTACCTTCTAAAAGAATCACACATTTTCAGCTGTGAAACAGAGGAGTACTGCAGTCTAGTTTGTGTGGAGCGTTTCCTAGACTTCCAGTGACTGCAGACACTGGAACGAGTCACAGAGCTGCTCCAGGCATCTAACAGAGTAGGAGGGACACTTATGTGGGTCTTCTTAGATTGGTGTTGCGCAAGCAAACATCACACACTACATTTCTCAGCCTTTCTATGTGAGGTTGACAATGGGTGTGTAAGTCGTAGTCCACTCCCTGTTTCTGTGTTGCAGGATTATAGTTGGACTGGATTGACAAGTCAGGTTATATGAGTGCTTCTGAAGGGGAAAAATTTTTAACCATGACATCTGATACAACAGTGGGAAGTCTAATGTTGGCTTCCAAGGACAGAAAATACATGCACTAAAATGAAAAGGCTTTTTCTCAAGGGAATCATGGAATAGTATGTAGGGGAAAGTGGAATGGTAAGCACACTGCAATGGCGGCAGCAGCAGCAGTAGCAGCAGCAAGTAGCAGAGGGTTAGAAATCCTGACTCTTCCCCATACCCCGTGTATGCTGTGAAACCCTAAGCATGTTGCTTAACTTCTCTGTGTCTCAGTTTCCTCATCTATTAAATGAAGATGGTAATAGTACTTTAGAAAGTTGTCAGGATGAAATCAGATAAGGTGTAAGTGCTCCTAAGCTTACCCAACATAGTAAGTGGTCAAAAAGTGTTCCATAATTTTGAATGGACTCTGGTCTCACTTCCACACAAAGGAAGTTGTTGGATCTTTGGCAAGTCCCCTGACCATTCAGAACCTCAATATTTGGTGTCTTGAAAATAAGGTTTTGACTAAATATTTATGATCATTTTAGCATTCACCATCCACAGGTAGAGAGGAAAAATCAGAGGCATGTTATGCCTATAGGATTCGTTGCACAGACCAGAGCCTGGTCTAGTACTGCCAGCTCCGGCCACCGCAGACCATTCTTCTTATGCCCTTTCTCTTACAGACTGTCTACGGTTGCTTTATGCTGCTACAGCAGAGTTGAGTTTTTGGCTATTTCTCACAAAGCCTAAAATAAAATATTTACTATCTGGCCCTTCTTGTTAACCTGTGGCCATGGTGGGGGATGAGGGTGGGAGAAGAGGGGTGTTGATTCTAAAGTGCATCAGTTATGTTATGCTTTTTTATTTTTATTTTATAACATTCTTATTCTCTTTGATGCTATTATATCAACCTTTGTCTCCATCTGTGCTCAGAGCCAAGGAATGTCATATTTTATTTGCTAATGTAGGATTTGTGAACAAGGATCTTGATGGTTTCTTGGAAATTTCCCCTGATTGGGCAGAAATGTTCTATAAAATGCACTTTCTTTTGGTAACTGCCATACTTTAAGCAGCAGGGACTTTAGAACTTAAGCTCAGTAATGTCTTTTTGTGTATAAAAATGAATTTAATTGGGTCTTCAAATTACTTTTTAGCCTGCCTTGGGAATTTGGTTTGCTAGTTGAAAATGTTCTCATTTTGTTTACTCTTCTTCTTCAGGTATTAGTGGTAGAACGGTTAAAAGTCACAGCTTGTTTTGATGCTAGACATCTGAATGTATAAACACATGTAACTATTTTAAGGAGAAGACTGTAATGCTGGCAAGATAATTTGTGAAATCAAAACAATAATAAGGTGTGCCAATTCCAAAGTATTTAAAAATCACTGTTTTCCAGGGACATCTTTAATATTATGAATTTTGTTTCAGTAAAGGATAATACATTAGTTTAAATAATGTTTGGAAATTAAAATGTTTCTAGAATCCTTGCTCCCTCTGCAGGGTTTATACTTCAATTCCACAAAGTACGGAAATGGGAGACCATCTGGAGATGAGCTGTGAGAAGCAGTGTGGGAGGACATTGAGTGAGTGGGAGAGGCCAGAAGTATGGTCAGCAGGGGCTTTTCAGATACTGTGCGTGGAGAGGGAGCAGGACACAATTTGGGAGAGACTCAGTCAATCTGAATGTGTAAGAGGCACAAAGAAATAGAAACTAAGACATAAACATGAACGAGGAGAACTATTTAAACCACTAATATAGTCTACTGAAGGCTGAGACCCTGAGAAGGTAGATGCAGGAGAAGAAAGGGTCTGACGATCTCATTTTCTAGTGATGTGTCTTCTATTCCATGTTCCCATGTGTCACACGGTAATGTGAATATGTTCAGTTGAGAAATAGTCATTGAGAAGTGACTAGGTCAGGCCCAGTGTAGACACTTGGGCTCCTGCCCTCAGTATGCTTACATTCTAATAGGGAAGACAAATACAGGTAGAGCTATTGACGTGTGTGTGTGTGTTTGTTGAGATATAAATCTAATATATATGTGCTCTATATGTGTAAATTTATATAATATATGTGAGATACACACATAAATAAACATATGTATTATATGTGTAAATATGAATATATGGAGGTATGTATACATGTTTGCATAGAAAATATATACAGCTTAGGTGTGTTTCTCCCAAGATATAGCTGGAAGCCGATGCTCAAGCATTCAGTGATCATTTGAAAACATACCTGTTAATATTGTTTATATTATTCATGAGTGGAATGTAGAGAATGTTTAAAATATTGCATGTGTTTTTAGCATTTTATAAAATTTTTAATATATAAAATTTTAGATGCAATCCTAAAAATGTCACCTATTGGTAAGAACATAGATTTTTTTGTATTTATTTACTAAATTAAAAATTTGCATACATTTTGAACTTTTGTTTACTTAACAAAATGTTTAGTTTTTAAATTGTAAAAATAGATGAAATTGTAGCGGACACTGAGAAATAGTAGAAATATGATAGATGAGATGGACCGAATAATGTTACCCCAAAGATGTCCACATCCCAATCTCCGGAACCTATAAATACGTTGCCTTGCATGGCACAATGACTTTGCACATATGATTAAATTCGGGTCTTGAGATGGGGTGATTATTCTGGATTATCTGTGGGTCCTGCATACTCACAGGCTGGCGTCCCCAAACTACGGCCCGCGGGCCACAATGCGGCCCCTGAGGCCATTTATCCAGCCCCCACTGCACTTCTGGAAGGGGCACCTCTTTCATTGGTGGTCAGTGAGAGGAGCACTGTATTTGGCAGCCCTCCAATGGTCTGAGGGACAGTGAACTGGCCCCCTGTGTAAAAAGTTTGGAGACCCCTGCTCACAGGTGTCCTTATGAGACAGACAGAAGGATCAGAGCCAGAATTAGGAAATGTGATGACAGAGCAAGAGTCGGAATGATGTAAGGAAGGAGTCATGAACCAAGGGACACAGGTGGCCTCTAGAATCGGGAAAAGGCAGAAATGGATTTTCCCTTCTAAACCTCCAAAAGGAGCCAGCCCTGCCGACACATTAACTAGCTCGATGAAACTGATCTCCAGAATTATAACGTAACAGTGTTGTTTTAAGCCACTAAATTTGTGCTAGTTCATTACAGCTGCAATAGGAAACTAAGACAATAGTGAATTATTAGAGGAGAGATAAAGTAGGTTTCAAGAAAGAAACAAAACTCTACCATGATGGATACGGGAACACTGAGGAAAGGCGAGAAAGACTGGGACTAAGAAGAGAGAAATGCCGGACAATCAAATAGAAGTGAACGGAAATAAGTTGTCATCTAAAAAAAAGGAATTACCAAGAACCCTGTGAACACTGCAATACACATGAGCATCTCCCATTCTATTGTTCATAAATAATCCTTTCTCAGTCAGAAGATGAAAGTCTCTTGCGTGATAAGTCTTATAAATTCACTAATAATTAATCATTAAGTTCCAGGAACTGACACTTGAGAGGATTGTAGGAGAAAAAAAATATTTTTTTTCTACCTTTCTAAATTCTTCTGGCTGATCTAATAACCAATATGACACAAGACAGATTAACTGGAAAAAATAACCAAATTTATAACCTATGCAGGGACTCCATAAGAAGAACACAGGACACATCAGGCAGTTGAGGCTTGGGTGCCATTTTGAGCTAAGGAGAAAAGGGGGCAGTGTTCTGGACTTCAGAGGGAAAGTAAGCAAACCATAGGCAGATGACAAGGAGCAAGCATTTGGTAAATTAATTCTTGCCACACGTGTCCCAGGAACAAAGGGGTACAGAGGGAAGACTAACAGACTGTTCTAGATTCTTCCCTGTCTGCCTCACCTAGTTCATATTTTGATAAGGTGACAGCTCCTTCCTTTAAGCAGGTTTTTCTATTTGGATTCCTTTAGACAGGTGAGGGGGACGTAAAAGACTTTTCTTGAGTCTTTTGTTTCTTAAAAATAACCAGCTTACAATAATAAAAAAAAGGCATATTTTTGGATTGCCAACTCTGTTCTCCCTCAGGATCTTCATGCGCCTTCTAAAGCCTATGTTTAGTCAGACACATCTAATTACACATTGATCATTACAGAGGTTAACCACTGGATGCAGAAAGAGTATCTAGAAGAGTTATTAATTGTGCTTACATTCTTATTCTTCTCAGATACATTTCATGTGTGAATAAGCAAAATGCACTTATATTATTACTAATAGCTAATTTTTAGGTAGCACCTTACTAAGTATCAAGACCTATTCTAAGTGTGTTTACTATATTAAAGCAATTGATTATCACCGTGAACCTTATGCGGGAAGTACTATTTTATTACCTCCATTTCACAGATGAGGAAACTGAGATAAGAGGCACTAAATGACTTGCACAAGGTTGCATAAGAAGTCCTTGGCAGATGCTATATGACACCTGAGTTGTGCTCTTAAGTACTAACCTACTGTCTTTACTATTAAGGTCTTCTAATAGAAATGTATGCGGTATGCTGGGTATACTAGTTTATCACATATTGTAGTTAAGTACTGTAATAAAGGCATACATAGTTACCTTGGAGCAGAAAGGAAGGGGTACCTGCCTGTAATTAGGAAGTGAGATGGTAGGAAAAAATATTCACAGAGTGGGTTATAGATTTGCTGGGCCTTTAAGGGTGAATAAGACATGACCAGATATACAGAAGCAAGGATATTTCAGGTCACTAGAATGGCATAAGGACAGATATTAAAGACCTAAGCTATACATATACAGTGTGTTTGGGCAACAGCATGGACTTTTTTTTTTTTTTTTTTTGGTATATTTCTGAAGTGAAAAGCAAGGAGGCAGGAGTGGCAGAGAGATAGAATCCTGAATGTGCCTGACCGGGATCCACCTGGCATGCCCACCAGGGGGTGATGCTCTGCCCCTCTGGGATGTTGCTTCACTGCAACCAGAGCCATTCTAGCACCTGAGGCAGAGGCTATGGAGCCATCCTAAGCACCCGGGCCAACTTTGCTCAAATGGAGCCTTGGCTGTGAGAGGGGAAGAGAGATAGAGAGAAAGGAGAGGGGGAGGGGTGGAGAAGAAGATGGGTGCTTCTCCTGTGTGCCCTGGCCTGGAATCGAACCTGGAACATCCATAGGCTAGGCCGACGCCCTAGCATGGAGCCAACCAACCAGGGCAACAGCAAGGATTTTTATGTGATGAGAGCTGTTATATGTTAGAGGGCACATGGGGTAAGTGGTGGGAAATGAGCCTGGAATAGTTAAAAAAGACATCTAGACCAACTATCTGCTTATCCTACCTGCTCTGTCCAATATGGTATTTCTAATGGGGTTAGTACAACTGAAGAACAATCAAAAAATTTATTTATTTAGTTTAAGATGTGTTTAAGTTTAAATAGCCACATGTTTAGTGTCTGCTACATTGGACAATATAGTCTTATATGAATATAAGGTTTTTAAATTTTGGGGGACATGGGAGAAATTATGATGAGTTTGAAGATGGGAAATGACATGCTTGGATTTGTTTTGGAAACATTATGTTAAAGGGTATTTTTACTAGGGAGAAAGTTCTAACTTGATGTATGCTATGCTTGTAACCCACTTGCAAGACTTGGGGAGTTATGCTTTGGTCACAGCTGACTAAGGTAGGGTAGATGTCTGAACAAAATTGTCCCCTTATGGCTCCTCAGAAGCCCAGGACATGACCTAGTGCAAGAGCTCTACCTATGGGAACTGAGGACGGATGGTGGCTGGCCAACCCAAGCAGATCTCTCTCAGAGGGTTTAAACTGATACGTGTGGAGACTATGACATATTAGTAATATGGTGGGAAGAAGAAGCAGAAAGAGAATGAGAGGTAGGGGAACTGGGTTATGGTAGGGAGACTGATAGAGTTGCCTTTCAGTGCCCAGAATTTTGTCAAATAGCTAGTGCTGTTTTTGCAAGATAAGCAGCAGGAAATATTTAGTTTCTAAGAAAGATGGCTGAAACTGTGTCCTGTCTTCCTTCCAGTCCCCCTGAATCTTTGTATTAAACTTCTTGCACTGTGAGAGTTAAGTGTAACAGTCTTTGTTATTCTACAAAAATAAGAAATGAATATACACAGCTCTGATCTCAAACATACTGATTTATAGCAATGCTTTGGAACCATGTACCCTGGAGTATCAGCATGGTACCCTGGAGTGTCAGCATTGTTTACGAATAGCTGTGAGAATGATGATTTGTTTCTGGTGAGGCCTCAGCTTGGTCACATATCAGGAATGTGCCTATGTGACCAGCAGAGTGTGAGGATTCCGGCTGAGACTCCATTTGGGTGTTCTTTTCACAAGTCAATGGTTTGGGTTTTTTTTTTTTTTTTTTTTTTTTAATGAGGTAAAAATTTTAATTGGCTTGCTTTGTGGGTTATGTGTATGACTCAGACATTTTTCTACTAATTGAAAGATACAGACTATTCCAGACTTTTCCCATAATTTCTTTTTTGACCATTTTATTCCCTCTTGGTCTTTCTTTCTTTCCTTTTTCCTATACTTCTTTCTTTCTCTCCTTCCTTCCTTCCCTTGTTCCCTTTCTTTTTCCCTCTTTCCCTCCTTCTTTCTCTTCCTCCCTCTGTGCCTCCCTTCCTCCCTTCCTTCCTTTTTTTCACATGAGGCCAGTGGTTCTTGAGCTGAGAAAGTGGATCCTGCAAAGACACCTCCAGAGAGAAGACAACTGGACTTGCAAATGGCTTCTCTGCCCCTTCACTGTGAGACAGCCTTTAGCTGTGATGCGTATCCTTAGTGTGATTGCTGCATTGCGTCTCTTTCCTTGTGACAAACTAGATTTCTAAGTATTATCCTTTTGGGCACTGTGGGTCTTCTCTGTTGAACAGCTACTGTTAGCGTGCTGTTCTGCACTGAGCTCTCCGGTGCTCTTCTCAGCAAGCTGATGTGGCTGGAGCTAAAGCAGGGGTAGTGGGTGTCAATGGGAACGGAAGGGTTAGACTGAATTAGGAGGTAGAATCAACAGTGATGGGTCAGTGAACTTTTAATTAAATGTGAATGTAAAAAGAGTGAGGGAGGAGGTTTTAACTTTGGGCAATAAAGTCCACTATGGTAATTATTATTTGAGTAATCTCTATATAATCTAGTGAAATCTTCTTTTCTTTTAAGAGAACAGTGTGTGTTAAAGGTGAGTTGAAGAGCTAATTGTACAGTTTTTAATTCAGCCTATTATAGTCTATAGTTTAGCCAGGGATAGAAATGACTGATAAGAAAATCAGATTCAGGCCCTGGCCGGTTGGCTCAGTGGTAGAGTGTCGGCCTGGCGTGCAGGAGTCCTGGGTTCGATTCCCAGCCAGGGCACACAGGAGAAGCACCCATCTGCTTCTCTACCCCTCCCCCTCTCCTTCCTCTCTGTCTCTCTCTTCCCCTCCTGCAGCCAAGGCTCCATTGGAGCAAAGTTGGCCCGGGCGCTGTGGATGGCTCCATGACCTCTGCCTCAGGCACTAGAATGGCTCTGGTTGCAGCAGAGCAATGCCCCAGAGGGGCAGAGCATCGCCCCCTGGTGGGCAAGCTGGGTGGATCCTGGTTGGGCGCATGCGGAAGTCTGTCTGACTGCCTCCCCGTTTCCAACTTCAGAAAAATACAAAAAAAAAAAAGAAAGAAAATTAGATTCATAAAACAGATAAACGAGATTTTTGGCAAATGGTGAATACCCTCTGTGTATACACTCTTACCATTTAGGATCATTATTCCTTCATCAATGAACAATTACTGAGCACTGTTATGAGTCAAAAACTGTGCTATAAGACAACAACATGACAATTACAGGAGGGAAGAGAGGTAGGGTGAGGTAGAGGAGGGTAATGGAGGGATAAGTGGTGATGGACGGAGACTTGACTTGGGGTGGTGAACACACATAATACAATTCTATGGGTTATAGAATTGTACACCTGAAACCTATATAATTTTATTAATCATTGTCACCCATATACATTCAATGAGAAAAAAGAACTGTGTTGTGTATTAAGAATAAAGACAAGTTTGAAGACCTGGCCTATGATATCAAGGGGTTTCCGATATACTATGAAATATTTGGCAGCGAAGAGACTTGTGTAAAGTGGGAGAATTGACTGAAGACTGAAGAAACAGAAATGATGATCATGAAATTACAAAGTAACAATCTAGGTTTTAAAGTAAGACTGTAATTATAAAATTAGATTTGCGGTTCTAAGTTTTTCAGTGGAAGAAAGAGCACTTCTTCCAGTCTTTGTGGAATTGTTGATGTCAGCCTGTGGCCAGAGGATTGCGATGTATTTGCAGTGTATCTTGTGTTTCTCCACAGAAGACCACGAGACTAAGAAAATGTAGACACATTATCCCCGGAATATTGCGGGGCTGCAAACATGCTGGATTTGGTGGGTATAGGAATGAGTAAAACAAACTTTCAAGCAGGGTTTCTCAACATTGGCACTATTGAGGAGAGTTTGGCTGCAAGTCCTGCTTACCCAATTATATCTCTGCTCCTATTTCTCTCACTAATTGGAATTCGTCATTGCTCAGATTGCCAGATGGCGAACTATATTCATAAGCAGAGATCTGGAAGACATTACAAAGGTCTAAGAGGCAGAGTGGATGGATGACATTTTTTCTTCTTGACCATCGAATTACTGTCTACTCAGTCAACATCACTTCCAAGGTCCAGGCAGAATCCTTCAGTCTCTCCACTATACCATGCCCAGCCTTGGAAATTGCTCTGTATTACTTTATTTTGGTGTATTATAGCTACTTAGTTCAATGTCTATCCAAATGTGGTGAATTCTTAGAGAGCAAGCACCAGGTCTCACTAATTTTTCTGTCCCTTGGGACAGAAACAGTACTAGAAGCATATTGGATGCCTAATATTTGTTAAATGAACAAACGATGAAAGAAACAAATGAAAATAAGAGGGATAATATAATAAATATATTAGAGGAAATTTGGCAATGTTTATCTACCTAAGTTAAAAGGCACAGATCTTTGGGTCCAGCAATTACATCTCTAAGAATTAACCCTACAGGTTTATACAAACACATGCCAGACATCTGTGTATAGTGTTATGCACTGCAGTGTTGTTTGTTTCTAAGCAAAAGCTTAGAAATGATGGACGTGCCCACTAATATTGATGAAATGAATTATGGAATATGCATACTATGGAATACCAAACAGCTGTGAAAAACACAATGTAGAAAGATCTTTAGGATATCATGTTAAAGGAAAAAAGCAAGATTTAGAACAGTGTAATATGCAAACTATTGTGTAAAAAATGGAGGACATATCTATATCTTACATTTGCTTATATATGTATAAATGTCTAAAAGGATCCAGATGAAACGAATAACTGTTTTTTATTTGGAAATTAAAGCATGGAGGGAGAGACAGACCTTTCATTGTATTCCTTTTTATATTTTTAATGTCTGAAAAATATAAACAAGTGACTCAAAATATTATATAAGTAGTTATTTTTTAAACCGCATATGGATGGTTATAGAAACTTTACTCATAAACATTGCCAAGACTTAGTAGCAGCCAAGATGTCCTTCATTAGGTGAAGGAATAAATAAACTGTGGTATAGCAAGACAACGCTCTAAATACCAAGCACTACAAAGGAAAAGAACTATCACGTCATGAAAGACATGGAGGAAACCTAAGTGCGTATTACAAAGTGAAAGAAACCAAACTGAAAAGGCTGCATCCTGTGTGATTCCAACACCATTTTGGAAAAGACAAAACTGTGAAGCCCGCAAGAAGGTCAGTGGTTGTCAGAGGTTAGAGGATAGGGAGAGACAACCAGGCAGAGCACAGAGGATTTTTAAGACTGTGAACCTGATCTGCAGGATGCTATAATGATAGATACATTTCATTATACATTTCATCAAAACCCATAAAGTGTCCAGCACAAAGAGTGAATACCAGTGGGAATGACGGACTTTGGGTGATTATGACGTATCAATGTAGGTTCCTTGGTTGTGAGAAATATCCCACGCTGGTGGCAGATGTTGGTGATAGGGGAGGCTGTGCATGAGCGGGGGCAGGAGTGGATGGGAAATCTCTGTACCTGCATTGCAACTTTGCTGTGAACCTAAAACTGTTCTAAATATAGTCTATTTAAAAGGAAAAAATAAAATAAAATAGTGAGTTAGATTTATATCATCACTAAAAAACCCTAAATTCTGAAGTGATTCTCGGTCACTCTGTGGTCTGACTTTGTGACTTAATGTATGTGGGCTGTGGTATATTATTTTTGTGCTATGGGTGACATCGGTGCATTACATCCATCCATATATACACACATTTCCTGCTAAAAGCCACTGTGCTTTTCTGTCACCTATTGGCCGGGGCTCAGGCCTGCTGTAAATAGAGCTCACCCTGCAGTCTGGCCATACTCTCCTGGTTCACGTGCCTCTGGGCTCCTTTCTCTGGTGGGCCAGTGAAGCTTAATACTCAAAATGTGGGCTCTGCAGTCAGCCTGTCTAGACTGGAATTTTGGACACATCTAGTTCCTAGCTGTGTGGCCTTAGGCTTTTGTTTTCTTACCTGTATCACAGACACAGCCACCCTATAGCGTAGGGGTTTGGTGAGGATCAAATGAAATAATACATGTGGAGCACTTAGTAGTGATTGGCACATACTTAAACTGTTGTTGTGTTGTTACTAGTTTTATTATCACCATTATATTCATCATCAACCATGCCTAATCTCTGCTGGTTTCTTTGGGCAAGAGTAGTTGCCTGTTGGAAGCATGAAGAATATTCAGAAAGCCTGAATTTAGAGTCTTAGGGACTCTGGCCTGAATTTTCTTGGTTTCTCCTAATGTTGTCTGTTGGAGCATAGGTTTAGAATCCTGGTTTAAAACAGATCTTCTTTGTGATCTGTTCAGCTGATAAAGCAATTGACTCATCAGTCTTACTGCACCAAGGAAGAGCTGGGCATTTGCCACAGTGAATAGCGGGTCTGCACAGAAAAGGGATTTGGGGCCCCTGTGGGCTCTCTGCTGGGCTCTGCACCTGCACCGTGGTAGCGCCATCCAAGTGTATCGAGCAATCGCCAGCTCTTGCAGCACTGACAGTAATTCATTCATTCTGGCATCTGCCCACATCCAGCCAAAGAGAAATTGGTTCTGTAATTATCACCATAATGATGTATCTCTTGTTTTAACGTGCACATAACATTTATTTTCTCCATCTGGGAGGAAAACTGGGACCCTCTATCTTCCAACCCCTCACAGTCCCGGCACAATAGATTAGAGATGCTGATTTGTTCTATTAGTATATTTTGCATTTTCAGCATCACTTTTGGAATCTTTTTGGGGTGAGGAGGTATCTTAGTCCATCAAGCTGCTATTGCAATATGCCATAGACTGGGCGGCTGAAAAACAACAGAAATTCGATTCTCACACTCTGAAGGCTGGAAGCCTTCTATGAGGGTGCCAACATGCTTGGCTGAGAGCCCTCTTCCTCATTCATAGCTGGGTCTTCTTGCTGTGTCCTCACATGGCGGGAGGGCTAGAGGGCTCTGCAGGGTCTTTTATAAAATACTAATCCCATTCACGATGGCTCTATCCTCTTTACCTCAGCACCTCCCAAAGGCCTCACCTCCCAATACAATCATTTTTGGTGGTTAGGATTTCAAAATATGGATTTATCAGGGTGTGGGTGACCTAAACATACAGACCATAGCAGGAGGAAACAATCATTTAGTAGCAATATTAAATTACTGTATGAAAAGTAGTTAGAAAAAATGCCTGGCACATTAAAAGTGCTATATAAATTTTGCTGTTTTCATTATCATGTAGTAGTAAGTGCTCATTTTGGCTGATTGTTTCATTGGATACAATACCTAGAAAAAGCACTGTTCTGTTTTATGAGATAGAGTCAGCCAACACTTCCCCACCTGAGACCGGTGGCAGACATGGCTAATTAGCCAAGGCACGCTTCTGTGTAAGTCCAAAGCTGTCTGACGAACTTCATGATACCCCTCCCGGCGGCCTGCACCAAGCAGTTGGCACTGGCCCCTGGGAAAAACGTTGGCCATCCCTGCCTAGCAGCTTATGAGCTAAACAGGACTGAAGAGCTCCGACACTCCAGGTGAAAGGGGTGTGGTGGAGGCAAGCTATTCTAAGAATGCTCAAGGCCTCCCAGCTCAAGGCCCCAGTGAAACCAGGGCCAAACCTATTTGGCCACCTCCACACCCAGGCACATTCTTGAGTGACCTCTTCACACTTAGAAATTCTTCATTTTGGGCAGGTTTTTTTTTTTCCTGAATGTCTTTTTGGTGATTAAAAATGTCTGTATTTTCGTAAGCATTTAGCTCTCTCTCTCTTTTTTTTTTTTTTTGGTTTTGTTTTGTTTAATCAAAGATTTGGTTCTAAATGAAAAGACGCCGGTATGGTTTAGTGGTATGGATTTCTGGTACATAAAATAAGAGAAACCCTCAATTACATGCAGAAATAATTGCTTAAAAGCTCCAAAGCCTTAAATGTACTCTGAGCAATGTATTTACCTCATTACAAGGTGAAAACTTATTTCCCTGGTTTTATATTTTATGAAGAACGAAACTGTGCACTTGAACATTCTGTAATGGAAGTTACTACCTGTCCTTACAAGCCAGCTCTGAAACTGTTTTAGCCCTTCATTTGGGTCAATGAATGCTGAATGTAACTTCTAATTTATTTTTTTAGTTCAACCAAATCATACCTTGGTCTTTTAACTTTCTCATCAACACTCAACCTCAATCCAACCAACATTTATGGGCATCACAGAAATTTAAGACATATTTGAAAATATTTTGCATATATAAAGGACTGAATACACACACACACACACACACTCACACACCCATGTATGTTATTTTATTTTTATTTTTTTTATATACATTTCTGAAGCTGGAAACGGGGAGGCAGTCAGACAGACTCCCGCATGCGTCCGACCGGGATCCACCCGGCACGCCCACCAGGGGGCGATGCTCTGCCCATGGGGGGGGGGGCGTCGCTCTGTCGCGACCAGAGCCACTCTAGCGCCTGGGGCAGAGGCCAAGGAGCCATCCCCAGCACCCGGGCCATCTTTTGCTCCAATGGAGCTTTGGCTGTGGGAGGGGAAGAGAGAGACAGAGAGGAAGGAGAGGGGGAGGGGTGGAGAGGCAGATGGGCGCCTCTCCTGTGTGCCCTGGCCGGGAATCGAATCAGGACTTCTGCACGCCAGGCCAACGCTCTACCACTGAGCCAACCGGCCAGGGCCACACGTATGTTATTTTAAAGAACATTTTCCATTTTAGATTTTCAAATTCCTCAGCCCAGGATAAGGGCACATTAGGGAGTGACGTCCCGGTTCATAGTGACTTCTAATCTGAATGTTTCTAGTTTTTGTTATAGCTGCTTCTGTGACTATAGCTCAGCTGGACTGTAGTTTTTAGGAACAGTTTTGAAACTGGAAGGATTGGTTGATTGTTGGTGTGACAGAAGAATAAAGATGACCCAAGAAATTCTAATGATCGGCTTCCCTCAGCGATGTTCCAGGACTTTTCTCTCCTAAAGGGTTTGGTTCCCACGAGCAGTGTACTTCCTGTAGGCGTATTGTGCCTCAACCTTCCAGCACTACGGGCAGATAGAGATTCTTCCTACCTTCAGTTTTTTGTTTTGTTTTTTAAAAGAGAATCTAAAAATAAGGTTGAGTACTACACCACCTTGTCAGTGATATACCTGTGTGTGGTTGATATCATTCAAAAGAGTAATAACAGCAGCATTTTTAATTTTGGGGCAAACAAGGCCATAAATTATATGAAGAATTCACCAAACAAAGACAGCAGGTCCATGAGTGAGCCTGTTTTAATTGAATTGGTATTTATACAGGTGACACCCTCTTTCACACCACCCACCTCCTCCCTGAATGACTCAGCCACAAGGGGAGAGAAGCCTGTGAACTTCCTGAGCACAGTCAGGTGCAAGTGGGAACCACACTCAGTAAACTCCAGGTACGCAGGAGGTTTCAGCTGGGTCCACCTGGACAATCACTGCAGGCTGTTTAGACGAAAAGTCCCGGTTTCCCACTCAAGAGAGGTAAGTTGAATTATATTTACAAACATAAATATGTCTGCTTTACTTGCATAACTTGCTCTGTGTTCTAAGAAATGATTATAGTTAAAACTTACTCTATTAGGTTTGTCTGTTCTCCAGTTCAACACTGACAACTTCCTACAGAATCTTCTGCTTGTCGACAGCTCATTATTTCTTGTTATAATTTAGATCGCGCTGCTTTTAACTTCCTGGCGTCTGCACACATCCACAGGCAACGGAGATAATGAGAAGCTTTTTGTTTTTGTGCGGGAGCTGTCAGCTAGTGAACCCTGTCATGCACAGGATAGGAAATTCTTTAAGTCAAGAAACCGGCACCCCCTGCTCTATTTTCTCAAGTGACTATAAAAACATTTTTAAAAGGATCTCCCGGTTTTCACAGATGATGCTTTTAGTGAAATGATAAACCCTATTGTTTTGTAGGTAGTAAGTTATATTTGTTTTTCCTTTTTGACTGCTAAAAAACAATATAAGTTACTGAGCTGTGAGAGAGGTACCGAACGAATCCCCCAGCCACTCTATTTTCCCCATTAAGAAAATCACCCATTTTGCATGAACGTACCAAGAAATGGAGCAGAGTGGAGTTGAATGGGAGTGTGTGATTTCAGAGGGTTTCACGTGCGTTTGGCCAGCTTCTCCATGTTACTCTGTGAGTTTTCACCTAAGAATTGATTAATGTGTATGGGGGCAATTTTCCATTTCTAGACCTAGTCCTGAAAAACCAGTTGTTGCAGCCCATTGATAAGAATAGAAGTTATTTTAGTCAGAGTTTCCTTTATAAATAACAGCTAAACTGACTTGTCTGATTTGTATTGTTTCTCCATTTCCATTGGTGACACAGAGCTGCAGGAATCAAATGCATGGGCCACTCAAAATTTGCAACTAACAGCTCTATGTCCTCCAGAGGGGCGTTTCCCCTAGAGTAACTAAGCTTTACCTGAAGTCTCGAGTTTTCATTGTTTTCCTTGCTGAGCAGGTCATGTGCTGTCTCAGGGGGTTTATTTTCCATTCCTAAAGGTTTACTGAAGAATTTTATATCTTGACTTTCAAACATTTATAGTAATCAGAGAGGTAAGTTTAACATTTGTGGATCGTAATTTTACTTTTCAAGAACTGTGATCCAATTTAACACTGATTTTCACTTTTGCAGTTTATAACACAGATAAAGTCTTTCTGATATTCACCGTACACCAGGGTTTAAAGGATTAAAAAAATCAATTTGATTTTTTTACTAAGATATATTTTACTTACATACTAAGATATGACATCTCAGTAAAAATTTTAGTAAAATATTTGGTTGATTCTAAACGTCAGGCTAGAGAATGTAGATAAGCAGGAATTTTATTAAAAGTTTAGCTTCATGTAAATCTTAGATCCAATTGACATAGTTTACAGTTGGAAAAGGCATAGGCACCATTTGGTTTAACGCATGCATTTTCTAGATGAGGACAACAAGCATATAAATGTTAAGCAACTGGCCAAAATCAGACTAACAGAACCCAAATGAAAAGCCAGATCACATGACTTTTTGTCTTACTAAATTTTCTCAATAATTTTTCAAATCTCTTTCATATTAATATGTAATAGCAATACCTGAGCTTTCTTCTGGCTTTATAAATGGACTACAAATGATATGGAAATGAGGATTTTCTTATCCAGTGATACTGGAAAGTTAATTACAGTGTATATGGTATGACTATGACATAATGGTTTCTTTTAAATTATGGTTTATGGAGTCAGTCTTGTTATTTGTTATTTTTATGGGGTTTTAATCTCAGGAACTGTTAGCCCCTCTTAGGAAGGTAATGTGAGGGAGTGTATAGGTTGTGGTACACCCAATGAGGGGCATACTCTCTCAGCTACCATTCCGTAAGTGCGGTGGCTTACCTGCCTGGCTGTCTTCCCTAACCACTGGGATTTTTTATTTTGTATTTTTCTGAAGTGAGAAGCAGGGAGGCAGAGAGACAGACTTCTGCATGTGCCCGACCGGAATCCTCCTGGCATGCCTACTAGGGGACGATGCTCTGCGCATCTAGGGCGTTGCTCTGTTGCAACCAGAGCAATTCTAGTGCCTGAGGCAGAGGCCATGGAGCCATCCTCAGTGCCCAGGCCAACTTGCTCCAATGGAGCCTTGACTGCGAGAGGGGAAGAGAGAGACAGAGAGAAAGAAGAGGGGGAGGGGTGGAGAAGCAGATGAGCACTTCTCCTGTGTACCGTGGCTGGGAATTGAACCAGGGACTTCTACATGCCAGGCTGATGCTCTACCACTGAGCCAACTAGCCAGGGCCTGAAATTTTTTTTAACTTATTTTGACTCTTCAGCTATTTCTCCCACACTATATCTTTACCTCTGGTGACCACTGTACTCTGTATCTGTGAGATTTTCTTTTTTTAAATAAATGATGTCATACCGTATTGTTTTCTCTAACTTGTCTCACTTAGTATATTGTGCTCCAGGACCATCCATGTTGTTGGAAATGGCATGATACAGTGGTCTCTCGTCTATCACAGGGGTTGGGTTCCAGAGCCCCCTGTGATAGGCAAAAGTTCGTGAAGTATCAGCCTTATATTTATTTTATTATTTATATACTGTATTTCCACATGTATAAGACACTCCCATGTATAAGACGCACCTTAAATTTGGGGCCTGAAATTTGAAAAAAAATGTATTACATAAAGTTATTAAACTCAAGTTTTATTCATCATAAAAATTTATACAACGTAACAAGCACGAAAAAGCAGAAAATTCAAGTAAAAAAAATATATAACCACTTTATAAGACACACCCAGTTTTTAGACCCCAAATTTTCTGAAAAAGGGTGTGCCTTATACATGGGGAAATATGGTGTATTTTAAGGCTTTATATACCCTCCCTACACTCTTATAAACCTTTCCCACACTGTTATTAACCTTTCCCACACTCCTATAAACATTTCCTATGCTCTTAAACACTTTCTACGCTCTTAAACCTATGTAATTTTAACAACATATAAAATTATATGAGTACTCACCAGTGAATACTAATATGTGTTAATTAATATTTTTTATATTGTTTTCAATTTTTTTAGGCTAGAAAATGCTTATTTTACTGCAAAATAATTAAAATAATAAATATATAAAATACCTATATATTGCAAAATCCCATGATACAGCAAAAAATTAGATATATACAATTTAAAAATCCACAATATTAGATATATACAATTTAAAAATCCACAATACACTGAGACTGTGAAAACTGAGCCGTGATATGGCGAGGGACGACTATATTCCCCTTCCTTATGGCTTAATAATATTCTATTACACACACACACACACGCACACACACATCTTTTTTATCCATTAAGTTATTCGTGGACATTTAGGCTTTTCCATATCTTGGCTATTATGAATAGTGCTATAATAAACATGGAAGTGCATATATCTCTTAAAAATTCTATTTTCATTTCGTTTGGGTATTCACCTAGAGTGGAATTGCTAGATCCTATGTAGATCTATTTTTAATTTTTTTAGAAACTTTCATATTGTTTCTCTTGGCAACTAGACCAATTTACATCCCCACCAACACTGCACAAGGGTCGAGGGTTTCCTTTGCACCTCATCCTCGCTTGTACCTGTTGTCTCTTGACTTTTTTTTTTTTTTGAGAACTTATGAAAATTTTTAAAAAGTTTTATTAATTTTAATTTATTGTGTTTACATGGATTCAAGTGTCGCACTGAATATAACACCCTCACCCTGACCTCTTTGTCCCTTTTTATATCCCCTTTGCCCCCCTCCCGCTAACTCTCCCCCCTTCCTTCTAGGATTTCCCGTCCTGTTATCTATATCTCTGTGTTATGTATCTATAATTTCACTAATTCCTTCATCTTCTCTGATCCCATCTCCTCATCCCCCTTCCCTCTGACTGCTGTCTCTCTGGTCCCTGTGACCCCACCTCTGCCTTTATTCTGTTCCTCAGTTCACTTTGTTCATTAGATTCCACATATAAGTGAGGTCATATGATATTTGTCTTTCTCTGCCTGGCTTATTTCACTTAGCATAATAATCTCCACGTCCATCCATACCATTGCAAAAGGTAAGATTCCCTTATTTTTCATGGCCATGTAATATTCCATTGGTTATATGTACCACAGCTTTTTTATTTTAATTTTTCTTGTATTTTTTCAAAGTGAGAAGTAGGGGAAGTCAGACAGACAGACTCCCACATGCGCCTGACTGGGATCCACACAGCACAACCACCAGGGGGTGATGCTTGGCCTCTCTGGGGCATTGCTCTACTGCAATCAGAGCCATTCTAGCACCTGAGGTGGAGGCCATGGAGCCATCCTCAGTGCTGGGGCCAAATTTGCTCCAGTGGAGCCTTGGTTGCGGGAGGGAAAGAGAGGGAAAGAAAGAGAAAGAGAGAAAGGAGAAGGGTAAGGGTGTAGAAGCAGATGGGCACTTCTCCTGTGTGCCTTGGCCGGGAATTGAACCCAGAACTCCCACATGCTGGGCCGATGCTCTACCACTGAGCCAACTGGCGAAGGCCTGTACCACAGCTTTTTAATCCACTTGTCCACAAACAGATACTTGGGCTGTTTCCAGATCTTGGCTTTTTAAAGCAATGCTGTAATAAACATGGGGGTGCATATCTTCTTTTGAATCAGTGATTTGGTATTCTTGGATATATTCCTAAAAGTGGGATAGTTGGGTCAAAAGGCACTTCCATATTTAATTTTTTGAGGAAACTCCATACAGTTCTCCACAGTGGCTGCACCAGTCTGCATTCCCATCAGCAGTGCAGGAGGATTCCCTTTTCTCCACATCCTCACCAGCACTTATTCTGTGTTGTTTTGTTGATGAGTGCCATTCTGACTGGTGTGAGGTGATATCTCATTGTGGTTTTAATTTGCATTTCTCTGATGATTAGTGATATTGAGCATTTTTCCATATGCCTATTGGCCATCTGTGTGTCCTCTTTGAAGAAGTGTCTATTCAGTTCTTTTGCCCATTTTTTAATTGGATTGTTTACCTTCCTGGTGTTGAGGTTTGAAAGTTCTTTATTAACTTTGGTTATTAACTCCTTATCAGACATATTGGCGAATATGTTCTCCCATTGTGTAGTTTGTCTCTTTTATTTTGTTCATGATGTCTTTAGCTGGTTTTCTTGACTTCTTGATGTTAGCCATTCTAACAAGTGATATCTTATTGTGGTTTTGATTTGCATTTCTCTAATGATTAGAAATATTAAACATCTCTTTATATACCTGTTGACCATCTTCTGCTCATTTTTAAATTACAAAATTTTGCTATTAATTTGCATGAATTCTTTATATACTTTGATGTTATCTACTTATCACCTGTATGATTTGCAAATATTTTCTACCATTTAGTCGGTTGCCTTTTTGTTTTGTTGATGGTTTCCTTTGCAATACAGAAACATTTCAGTCTAATGTAGTCCCACTTGTTTATTTTTCTTTTTGATTTTGCTTTTAGTATCAGATTAAAACAGTTATCACTAAGACCTAAGTCAGGGAGATTGCTACCTATGTTTTCTTCTGGATTTTTATGGTTTTAGGTCTTACATTCAGAACTGATCCATTTGGAGTTAATTTTTGTGAATAATGTAAAAAAGTAGTTTACTTTCATTTTTTTGCTGTTCAGTTTTCCCAGCACCATTTATTGAAGGACTACCTTTACCAATTTTGTGTTGGCCCTTTTATCATAAGTTAATGGATCATTTATTCGTGTATTTATTTCTCATCTCTTTGTTCTGTTCCAATGATCTATGTTTCTGTTTTCTCGCCAATACCATATTGTTTTAATTCCTATAGCTTTTTAATATAGTTTGAAATGAGGGCGTGTGATGCCTCCAGCTTTGTTCTTCTTTTTAAGATTATTTTGGCTATTTAGGATTTCTTGTGGTACCACAAAAAATTTTTGGGATTTTTATTCTATTTCATTGAAAAATGCCATTGGAATATTGATAGAGAGTGCATTGAATCTGTAGATTGCTTTTGGTAGTACGGACATTTTAACAATATTAATTCTTCCAATTTATGAACACATATATCTTTCCATTTGTGCCTTTTTCAATCTCTTTCATTAATGTCTTATAGTTTTCAATATATAGGGTTGTCATTTCCTTGTTTAAATATATTCCTAAGTATTTTATTCTTTTTGATATAATTATAAACCAGATTGTTTTCTTTGTTTCTCTTTTTGATTGTTCATTATTAATATATAAAACACAATATTTTTTTAGTATTGATTTTGATTTTGTATCTTGCAACTTTGCTGAATCTATTAGTCCTAATAGTTTTTTGTTTTTTTTTGTATTTTTCTGAAGCTGTAAACGGGGAGAGACAGTCAGACAGACTCCCGCATGCGCCCGACCGGGATCCACCCGGCACACCCACCACGGGCGAAGCTCTGCCCACCAGGGGGCGATGCTCTGCTCCTCCGGGGCGTCGCTCTGCTGCGACCAGAGCCACTCTAGCACCTGGGGCAGAGGCCAAGGAGCCATCCCCAGCGCCCGGGCCATCTTTGCTCCAATGGAGCCTTGGCTGCGGAAGGGGAAGAGAGAGACAGAGAGGAAGGGGGGGTTGGAGAAGCAAATGGGCGCTTCTCCTATGTGCCCTGGCCGGGAATCGAACCCGGGTCCCCCGCATGCCAGGCCGATGCTCTACCGCTGAGCCAACCGGCCAGGGCCTCCTAATAGTTTTTTGATGGAGTCTTTAGGATTTTCTATATATAGTATGTCCTCTACAAATAGTAACAGTTTACTTCTTTCTTTCCAGTTTGGATGCCTTCTATTTCTTTTTCTTGACAAATTGCCATGGCTAGGACTTCCAATACTATGTTGAATAAAAGTGGTGAAAGCGGGAATCCTTGCCTTGTTCCTGATTGTAGAGGAAAGACTTTCAGTTTTTCATATTTGAATATAATGTAACCTATCAGCTTGTTTGATATATCCTTTATTGTGTTAAGGTACACTCTTTCTGTACTCACTTTGTTGAGAGTTTTTATCAATATACGGGTGTTGAATTTTGTTAAATGCTTTTTCTGTATCTATTGAAATAATCATATGATTTTTATCCTTCGTTTTGTTCATATAGCATATCACATAGACTGATTTACAAATGTTGAACCATCCTTGCATACCTGGAATAAATTCCATTTGATCATGGTATATAATCTTTTGAGTGTATTGTTGATTTTATTTTGCTAATATTTTGTTGAGGATTTTTTTCATTTATGTCTTTAGGGACAGGGTTATTTATCTGTAATTTTATTTTATTGTGATATACTTAACTGCTTTTGGTGTCAGGGTAATGCTGGCTTCATAAAATGAGTTTGGAAGTGTTTCTTCCTCTTCTGCTTTTTGAAAAAGTTTGAGAAGGATATATATTAATTCTTCTTTAAATGTTTGGTAGAATTTACCAGTGACACTGTCACTGTCTGGTACTAGACTTTTGTTTGTTGGGAGGTTTTTGATTAACTACAGGAATTTTGACTGAAATCCTGAGAGATTTATTTTTCTGGTGACTTTGTAAACAAAACAAAGAGGGTATGTTTTGAATGACTAAACTCATACTGTGGAGTGAACTGCATATACAGTATTTATATAATTCACTAAGCAATTAACTTAAGCAAACATGATTTAACTGATAATGTCACATATGATTTAGCCATTAACTTGAATCATTCTTTAAGAAGGAAGTGATAAAATCCTTGGACAGCAGTCCAAGGAAAATCTTTGTTGGGTTCACACAGCTTATCTGCTGACGTTATCCTGCTTCAAGGCCATTTGTTGATTTCTTTTCCCTTGCAGCAAACTTTGAAATAAGAATTTTATGTATTCATTTCTGTGTACCTGTCTGCACTTGCTCAAAGTTTACTTTTTAATCAAAAGTCTTTAACAAATATCTTTAAGTGTCTCCAGTTTACTGTTGTAAAAATCCACATGATTTTAAAATTTAGGAAAGATCTTTACTCAAATGGATGCTTTATAGAGTGAAAATTACATTTATTTTGTTTGCCATTTAAGTTAGTTGTTAAAATTTTTAGAGATATGAGTCATCTTTTTGTTGTGATTGCTAATTGGAAGAATACACTTTATAGCTCTCCATCAAAGAAAACTGGCTTACTTTTTTTTATATTGAACCTTTTGGGGGAAAGTAGTAAACTATAAACCATACTTTTTGAAATGGGATACACACATCCTGAGAGACTATGGCGGTATTCCAGACAATGCACAGAAGCCACAGGATGAGCATGGTACATCTGCATCAAGAGCTAATTTTAGTTAAAAGGTTTTGCAGAAAACTGCTCACCTAAAACCCTGCCCTCTTCCCTACTCCTTCCCAGCATACTCTTCTTTTGTCTCTAGTTAAAAGTTTGAAAGGAATTCAAATAGAAAGAAATGCAGGAGGCTGGAATCCAGATAGACATGGATTTAATCATGACCCCACTTTAGCTAAGGGTAATTTGTGTTATTGTGCTTATCTTACAGAAACAACAGATAAAAAGAAAATTTAGGTTAGATCAGAGAGCTTAGTTGGTTAGAGCATCATCTTGATATGTCAAGGTTGCGGGTTCAAACCCTGGTCAGAACACATGCAAGAATAAACCAATGAAGGCATAAATAAGTGAAACAAATTGAAGTTTCTCTTTCTCTCCCCCTTTGTCTCTCTCTAAAATTAGCCAATAAATAAAAATTAAAATAAAAGAAAATTTAGGATTCTTAGTTAAATATATATATACATACATATATAATATGATATGACATATTACTATTTCTTTCATAATAGTACAAAGAAATGTAAAACATCAAGAAAGAAATCTCTGCAAGAAAAATATGGTACTCAGATGAATAAAAGTATTTACTTTATTAAAACTTTATCTAAAAAATTTATTTATTGAGTTTAGACAGAGGGAGGAGAGAAAGAAGTATCAACTTGTAGTTGCTTCACTTTAGTTGGTCAATGATTGCTTTTCATATTGCCTTGACCAGGGAGCTCAAGACAAGGCAGTGACCTTGAGATCATGTCAGTGATCCTGTGCACAAGCCAGCGACCCTGCACTCAAGCCCATGAGCCCACACTCACACTGGAGACCTCAGGGTTTCAAACCAGGGATCTTAGCATTCCAGATAAATGCTTTATCCACTGTGCCACCACCGATCAGTCCATAAAGACTTTCTTGTATAAAAACTTCTTTGAGTACTGTTACTGGGTAGACAAATTGAATATCACAAATATTAGCTTTTCCAAACCTTTATATAGGATTCATGCAAATCTAATTAAAAGTTCCAATAAAATCTTTATTTTTGGAACTAGACAAAGTGATTATAAATTTTATCTGAAAGAAAGGAATGAATGAAAATAGCTGATGTAGTTTCTACAAAAGAAATTAACCAGAGATGCTTGTACAATATATTAAAAAGTATTATTTTTAAAAATTAACATATTTCTTGATTAGAACAGACAACCACGAAGCCCATTAAGGACTATATTAGAATTTAATATGTGGCAAATGAAGAGTCATATATCAATGAATGAGAGAGTCATTCCACCATTACCAAAATAAACCCATATGGGTTAGAGTTTCTATGTAACAATAAAATATTTTTTAAAAATTAGAAGAAAAATATGTAAAAATTAAATTAATCTATTTATTCAACAAATATTTCTCTAGAACTGGTTATGTGCCAAATGCTGGAATAAGTTTTGGAAATAAAACTGTAGAGAAGATGATCTTGATTATCTTGTCAAGATTTACAATGTGTGTGTGTGTGTGTGTGTGTGTGTGTGTTTGTGTGTGTGTGTTGGGAGTGGAGGAAGAATACAGTCATATGAACAGGTAGTCTATATGGTAATGTTATAGAGAAGTAAGGCCCTAACTCAGCTAGGAGAGGTAGGTACAGAGCAGGTTGGGATGGTGTCACTGAATGCTTTCGGGAGGATATCAAATGTATGCCTCTAAACAAATCTCTCCTGAAAAAAATTAAGTAGTGAAGGGAGCTTAGAAATAGAATATTTTGGCCCTGGCCGGTTGGCTCAGCGGTAGAGCGTCGGCCTAGCGTGTGGAGGACCCGGGTTCGATTCCCGGCCAGGGCACACAGGAGAAGCGCCCATTTGCTTCTCCACCCCTCCGCCGCGCTTTCCTCTCTGTCTCTCTCTTCCCCTCCCGCAGCCAAGGCTCCATTGGAGCAAAGATGGCCCGGGCGCTGGGGATGGCTCTGTGGCCTCTGCCTCAGGCGCTAGAGTGGCTCTGGTCGCAACATGGCGACGCCCAGGATGGGCAGAGCATCGCCCCCTGGTGGGCAGAACGTCGCCCCTGGTGGGCGTGCCGGGTGGATCCCGGTCGGGCGCATGCGGGAGTCTGTCTGACTGTCTCTCCCTGTTTCCAGCTTCAGAAAAATGAAAAAAAAAAAAAAGAAAAGAAATAGAATATTTTAGGCACAAGGTATAGAGTGAACACAATAGCTTAAAGATGGCAAAAAGAATGGAGCCCCCAAGGAACTGGAATGACTTGCTGGGCGGATTGAAGTTCGAATTTGAGTGAGGAATGGGGAGTGGGGAAAAACAAGGCTGGAGAGTATGGACTGGTAAGTCTTATCACAATTCGGATTTTATTCTGACAGAAACAGCACCATTGAAGAGTTTTAAGCAAGGTGTTGACTACTGTGGTACTAGTGAGAATAGATAAGAAAAGAGTAAATCTAGATATTGGAAATGTATCTGTAAAAATATTAAGATTATGATAACTTGAATTGGTATCTTGAAAAAAAAAAGAAATGCAATGAAGAGATATGAAGAAACAGAGTTGTAGAACATGGTGATTGCTTGGATTTTGAGATCAGAAAGAGGTTTCATGGATGGGCTACAGAAATTTTTAATCAGTGGAAAAGTTCATAAGGGAGAAGACAGAAGATACATGATAGAAAGCTGCTGACCAAAATAATCAATTAGAAACTCAATTAAAAAGTGGAAAAATATGAATATTTCTGATAAATAAAGAAAATAAGAAAGCAATAATTAATGGGTAATTTACAAAATAAGAAATTATCAATAAAATTAGAAATTATGCAGTTGAAGCATAATGATAACATTTTCATCTATTAAATTATTAGAGAGAAAGGCCTGACCTGTGGTGGCACAGTGGATAAAGCATCGACCTGGAAATGCTGAGGTCGCCGGTTCGAAACCCTGGGTTTGCCTGGTCAAGGCACATATGGGAGTTGATGCTTCCAGCTCCTCCCCCCTTCTCTCTCTCTGTCTCTCCTCTCTCTCTCTCTCTCTCTGTCTCTCCCTCTCCTCTCTAAAATGAATAAATAAAAAATTTTAAAAAATTATAAATTATTAGAGAGATTAATAAATGATCATTTTAAATGCTGGCAAAAGTACTAACTCTCATGTGTTGCTGGTAGATTATAAATTGGTATAAAGTTTAGGTAAAGAAGTTTGACATCAGGAATCAAGAATATTTTAAAAGTTACACCTCCTGGCAAGTAATTTCACCTTTAAGAATCCATTCAAAGAAAATAATCAGAGATGTGTTCAATGACTTTTGTATGGTTTGTGGCAAAAAAAAAAAAAAATAGAGGAATTAGGTAATATTGATAAATAGACCCATAAAATGAAATATTCTGTACTTGAAGAAGAAATAATTATTTAATTATTTTTAGGGAACATTGAAAATGTGTACCTGTAGGATCTAATAGGCAAGAAAATAACAGTGATTGATAAAGATATCTGATTTTTAATTTGTGCTTTCTTATATTTTCAATATTCTCTGTAATGGGCATGTATTACTAATAGAATGAGATAGATTATTTATGAAATTGTGCTAAAGAATGACCACATGGGGCCTGGCCAGTTGGCTCAGCGGTAGAGCATCGGCCTGGCGTGCGGGGGACCCGGGTTCGATTCCGGCCAGGGCACATAGGAGAAGCGCCCATTTGCTTCTCCACCCCCACCCCCTCCTTCCTCTCTGTCTCTCTCTTCCCCTCCCGCAGCCAAGGCTCCACTGGAGCAAAGATGGCCCGGGCGCTGGGGATGGCTCCTTGGCCTTTGCCCCAGGTGCTAGAGTGGCTCTGGTCACAGCATAGCGACGCCCCGGAGGGGCAAAGCATCGCCCCCTGGTGGGCAGAGCGTCGCCCCTGGTGGGCGTGCCGGGTGGATCCCGGTCGGGTGCATGCGGGAGTCTGTCTGACTGTCTCTTCCCGTTTCCAGCTTCAGAAAAAAAAATATACAAAAAAAAAAAAAAAAGAATGGCCACATGACTAGGCTCTTGTGAATATGAAATATGATGAAGAATTTAAGGTAACTGCTAGGGTTTTGGTCCATAGTTTATCGTCAAAATTTGGGTTTTCACTCATTTAACACATATTTTCAGTTAGAACTGGTAATAACTTCTGAGGGGCTCAAATGATAGATCGTTTTTATTAGACAACATTCATATTAATGAATATTAGACCAGTGTTTTTGTAAAATGAAAGTTAACTGTCCCAGAGAATAGGATACTTCATGCTAATACTTGATGTTATCATTCTACAGAAAAGATAGGTGGTGGAAACAAGGTTGAGTGAGGGTCTTATATTAAAAATAAGAACCAGCAGTAAAAAAAAAAATTATGTTGGTGGTTATCAGACTCAGAAAATTAGTAGCATATAGTCCTCTGGCTAGCTAAAATATTTCATTTGTGCTACATTTTGAACTGTTTCACCAACATGAGCAAGTTTTCCAATGTTAAACTCAGACTGTGAGGCCATGTGACTAAAGAAATAGCCAATTCACAGCCATTGCAGCAGACTAAATCAGTCTGCCAGCCTGATAATTTTGGATTTCCTTCTACACTGCATATTTAGAATAAACATAGATCATTAATTTAAATGGACTTGTTGACATTTACGCTTTGTGAAGCTCTGTTTGTTTTCTCCTTACATAATATTTCATGTTATTTTAGGTAATAATTAGTTGTTTGATGGTTTGTTTTATCTTCTAGAAAATAATGCTTTTGTTTATTGGTTTGTAATTATTGGGCCCCAGTTATTGTTCTATTGAAAATGACTTAACAGAATTTGTCCTTTTCAAGTTTGTAGGGAGATTTTCCTATTACCAGTGATTGCTGAGATTCAAATACTAGAAGTTATGGCACTATTATTGGGCCCAGAAACCCTCAAGACTTTTCATATACAAAGGTGAATAACACCAGAGTATATACATCTGCCACTTCCTGGACATTTTTGCTATATTTCTTTCCTTATTCTATGTTAACTTTTTTTTTTGTTATTGATTTTTAGAGAGAGAGGAAGAGGGAGAGAGAAAAGGAAATGTCTATTTGTTGTTCCATTTCTTTATGCATTCATTGGTTGATTCCTGCATGTGCCCTGACTGGGGATTGAACCAGTAATCTTGGCATATCAGAATGACACTCTAACCAACTGAACTATCAAATCAGGGCCGATGTTAGCTTTTAAATACTTTCCATTGCTATAAAGATTTCCCCTAGGTGACTATTCCTATTTGGTCTTTTCCACAAAGGTACAATTTAATAAGTATATTAGAAACTTGATAAATTGATTGGAACAGTTTAGAGCAGTTAAAATATTTAATTATCACTCTGTGCTGATCTCATGAGACTGGTAAAATGACCAAAGAAATTCTGCTCTAAGTCTCGCTCTTGGCTGAGGTTCATCACGGGTCTCTACTATAAAGGGAATACCATTCTTCTCACCCTTCCTTTTAGTCTGGTAACTTTGTACCTGTCAGCCCCTTTTTGTTTCCTGGGCTCTGGGAGAGGAACTTTGGTGTCAAGCTGATTTGAGTTAGAATCCCAGCAGTACACTAGCTATACATCTTAAGCAAACTACTCATCCTAAATTTTCTTTCTAAAAAGAACTTCTTTCACCCACTTCCAACTCCTGCCCTAGCCTTCTACAAAAAAGATTGACTTCATTGAAGTCGTCGGTCATAAAGTTTCAGTTAGGTATACAGTGAAAATAACTATAGTGTTACCCTTAAAGCATTGTGTGTCTTAAATAAAATAATATATACATATAAAATTTAGCTCAAATAATTATAACTATCACATGAGCCAAAGTATCAGTAGTCAGAACGGAATTCTTTTTTTGTTTTTTCTCTTCTCTCATCCTCTATTTTGCTCATTATTATTTTCTACATTTCCCCCCTTTTTTGTTCTATCTTTTCTATTCTTTTTTTTCCTCTACCTAATTCTAGTTTCTTTGTTCATTTATTCTTTAAGAGACAGTTAGCTAGGAATGATAAAGATGTTATTATAAAGCAAGTCAAGAGGCATTTTGTCCTGAGGTGGGAAGGGAAGGGTGAGATCTACAAAGTCTTTATGTGAGAAGACCCAGAAGGTGAAAAATAAGATTGTAACTTGGTTGGGAGGTGGCTGAGGAAACTCTTGGACTTGAGAAGAAAGGAGATGGGGCTAGGATTGGCCTATGGGAGTAGCAGATCACCTAATGTATCTAAATGGCCTCAGTGCTATTATTAACAATAGAGAAATACTGAAGGAAATTGAGGAAGATCATAAGGAGGTAAAGAAGAGCTAATTAGAAGACAAATTTAAGACCTAGGAGATAATTGATAGTTTCAAATACATACAAAGAGAACTAAGAAAATTGATTAGTTTTGTGATTCAAAACTTCAGATGAGTGATTTATCTAAAACCTAAAGACAGATGTCTTTGGGCAGAAGCTGTAGATAGTGGGCCAGAAGTTGAAAATTTTCTGTTTTCCTCTATGCTAATTGACTTTGATGTCATGATTTCACATCAGAGTTTCCAACTCATGTGTTCAGTGCTTTAAAGGGAAAGGTTTTGGTAGTTCCCAGCATGATGGAGACACACAGCTTTTACACTTATTTGCCCATAATACTCCACATTTAAAATACAGTTGCTAGGCCCTGGCCTGTTGTCTCAGTGGTAGAATGTTGGCCTGGAGTGTGGAAGTCCCGGGTTTGATTCCCGGCCAGGGCACACAGGAGAAGCACCTATCTGCTTCTCCATCCTTCCTCCTCTTCTTTCTCTCTATCTCTCTCTTCCCCTTCTGCAGCTAAGGCTCCATGAGAGCAAAGTTGGCCCAGGCGCTGAGGACAGCTTCAAGGCCTCTGCCTCAGGCTCTAGAATGGCTTCAATTGCAGAGGAGCAATGCCCCAGATGAGCAGAGCATTGCCCCCTAGTGGGCATGCTGGGTGGACCCTGGTCCAGAGCATGTGGGAGTCTGTTTGTCTGCCGCCCACCACTTCTCATTTCGGAAAGAAAAAAAACCAGTTGCTGGTATCTGCCATTTAGTCATATGAAATGGTAACAGCTTTTGGAGGAACCAAGATTAGAGGTTCATTTTTCTTGTGAGAAATTAAAAACGTAATTAGAATGAAACTCAATGATGACACTTAGAAATAAGTCCACTTGGCTAAACTGAGCTACTAAGTTGTCATTATTTGGGTGTTGAATAGATTTGTAACTCAAGATAACCTCAGTCACTCAATAAGTAATTACTTTAAAGAATGATATAAAATTAATATTTTTTTCATGCATGTATTTCTTGATACTACCAATTTGAGAGGTTTGTAATCTCTAATCCACTCTACAAAAGGCTGTTTTTAACAAGGCCATTATTCACAGAGACATATGCTATTGATCAGTTTTTAATAAAAGAAATATCTATGTGTAAAAAAGACTGTTTTATATTATGGGCAAGATGAAAGAGCTACACTGCAGTAAAATTTCTGTGGAATTAGAGGTTGATGAAATAAAACTTTCACTTTAGCAGTTTTCAGTTGGATTTCTAAGAATGGTTCTGGGCTACCCAATAGGTTGACAGTAAGGAGATGGTTAGGGTGAAATGGCAAATGGGTTCTAAGAAAACAAACAAACAAACAAACTAACAAACAAGAAGGATGTGGCTGAAAGAGGTCATACAGGAGATATGGAGAAACACACAGAGTTGATGAGAAACATTTTCTCACAGTATTGGTCATTTGCATTAAAAAACACCTGCATACTTATGAAACTACTATCACCTAAAAATAGCATACATTATAGTTCACTTTCTCATTTACCTTCTGTCAATGAATAGCATGGGGCTAAGAAAAAGTATAAAATATTATCAAGCTAGTGCCAGGCTACTCAGTGCCTCAGTGTGGCCATCAGCGGGTGAGGCTTGAGGCTGAGCTGTCCAGGGATGAGAGAGCAGTCATTCGTTATTGCTGTTCCTCCCACCCACTCTCCCATTATCTTCCATCTTTTGGAACTTGGGAGCATTTCCCTGAGTATCTGGTATTGACCATATCACATAATACCTCCAGCAACATAGAGTATTGTATATTGAAAAGAGCCTATGGGGGCTAGTAATACAGATCTCACTACAGTTCCTGGTTCTGCCACTTACTGTGTGATCTTGGGCAGGTTATTTAGCTTCTCTGAGTTTTCAGCTCCTATAATTAAATATAATACTACTCACCTGGAATAATTAAGTAAAATAACTGCATAAGGCATGTGGCAAAATCTGAAACACACTAGTAGAGACTCAAAAAGTAATCCTTCCTGGGCCCTGGTCAGTTGGCTCAGTGGTAGATCATCGGCCTGGTGTGCAGGAGTCCCGGGTTCGATTCCCGGCCAGGGCACACAGGAGAAGTGCCCATCTGCTTCTCCACCCCTCCCCCTCTCCTTCCTCTCTGTCTCTCTCTTCCCTCCTGCAGCCAAGGCTCCATTGGAGCAAAGTTGGCCCGGGCGCTGAGGATGGCTCTGTGGCCTCTGCCTCAGGTGCTAGAATGGCTCTGGTTGCAACAGAGCGATGCCCCAGATGGGCAGAGCATCGCCCCCTGGTGGACGTGCCAGGTGGATCCCGGTCAGGCTCATGCGGGAGTCTGTCTGACTACCTCCCCGTTTCCAACTTCAGAAAAATACAACAACAAAAAAAGTAATCCTTCCTGGGAACATTGAACAAATCAACATATTGCTAGAAATAGTATTTTACTAGTAAAAGATTCACTAGTATTTTATATTTTGTATACCACCATGGGTTTTTAGATCTCCTATTTGTTCCATAATGGCCTCATAATTGGCAGAAAGAACATTAGGCTTGAGTAACTAAAATATGGAAATATAATCTCCTGAACAAACTAGGAGGTTTCTTTTTCTCTTGCAAACAGAAGTTCAGAGATAGATAATCCAGGGCTATTTAATGGCAGTTCTGTGATACTGTCAAGAAATTTGACTCCTTCTAATTTCCTGTTTTGTCATTGTTAGTGTGTGACTTTCATCCTTGTGTTTGTTAGTCCCTGGTCCCAAGATGGCTGTTCCTACCTTCTGCAGGGCATCCTAGTCTCAGAGAAGGGGAAAAATGAAGTCACAAGGGGTTTTCATGGAAGAGGCAAAAAAATAAAACTGGGAAAGCAACTGGTTTCATTGGAAACTATTCCTAGAAAATAAGTCAGAGACTCTGGGATAAAGCTACTGGGTGTTTATATAGGATACCCAAAGACAGTAGTTGGCAGGGAGAAAGAGGTTAAGAGCCATGAGCTTGACTGCATGCCTTATCTCATTTGATTCCCTTTAGCTAGGCCTTCTGGAAAACAACTAGCTACCAAAGGTATGAAAATATCAGACCCTCTTGCAGGGTCCAGCTCTAACCTGATCCAGCCCTAAATATAAAAGAAAGAAGAGATAGCTGCTTTTCTCTATACAACTCCCTGCAGGAAATGCTGATAATCTGGAGTCCAGCCACAGAGGAAAGACCATAGCCTGGAGCTCGAAAGCCTCAGGTTGAGGCCCGGTTTTGCTACTCAAACTGATGTTCTGCTTCTATATCTGCCTAGTAGGGATTATGTCTCTCTTAAGACATTGTTGTGGAAACAAAATGAGATCAAATGTAAATGACTATCAAATCATCAAAAGAATTACTACTGTCTGGAGTCTCCTCCTTAGCCCGCAGAGCCTAAAGGGAGGGGAACTGAGGTTAGATAACAAGGAAAACCTACAAAACAATATACATAAAGAAGTATACACATGCCATCTTTTACATATTCCACAAGCTATATATGTATCCATTCATTCCTTGATGGGCATTTGGGCTATTTTCATTTTTTGGCTATTTTAAGTAGTGCCATTTGTGTACAAGTTTTTGTATGGACACTTGCCAAGGGAAGGTCAGGGAGTGCCCAGGGAAGGGAAGGCTGCCCTCTGAGGGTTTGTCTGCCGCGGTGGTTCCTTGAAGGGCTGGCCCGGTTCTCCTGCTTCCAGGCACTGGAGGCAGACATCATGGGTCTTCCTGAGAGTGAGATGTCAAGAACCAGGCAGGCGCCTGCTGGCTTGTCTACCTTCCTGCTCTCACCCTAATGCCAGGGCACCAGTCTAGACTTGCAAGGATTCGTGAGGAGCGTTATTTCTGGTTGCTGAATAAGAAGTTGGCTTTGGTTTAGAAGCTAGATTCTGCTTCTTATCACCTTCAGCCTGTGAGATATGCTCCTGAGCTTCAGCTGTCTCATCTGGGAGGGTGAAGGTAATAACAGCTATCTTGCAGAGTTCCTTCGAATCTGAGAGACAGTGCCTGTGAGGTAACCTGTTTAAAGCAGGTGCTCAACTAATGGACATTCACAATATTAGCAATTTCCCAGTGCAGTAGGACAATTGAAGACACACTGGCACAGGTCAGAGAACAAAGCTCTTGGAATGACTTAGCTATTTTAGAAATGTTTAAATCACTTTCCCCATAGTATGCTATTAGTTTGCCAGGGCCACCATGATGAAATACCACAGACTGGGTAACTTAAACAACAGGAAATTTTAGTTTCACGGTTTGGAAGACTAGAAGTCCAAGACCAAGGTGTTGTCAGGTTTTGTCAGGCCTTTTTCCTTGGCTTTCAGTTGGCTACATTCTCTGTGTCCTGAATGGCCCTTTCTTTGTGCACACACATCGCTGGTGTCTCTTTTGTGTCCAAATATCCTCCTCCTACAAGGATACCAAACAGATTGAATGAAGGCCCACCCAAATGGTCTCATTTTACTTAATTACCTCTTTAAAGACACTATCTCCAAGTACAGTCTCACCCTGAGGTGCTGAGGGTTAGTACCCTCAGTACTAATTCAACATGGATTTTGGTGGGACACAATTCAGCAAGCACCTAGGAGCGCCTGCTCTGGGAAGAGAGAAGAAAAGGACTTGGGCTTTGCCCACAGGAGACTCAGTCTTTTGGGAGAGACAGACAAAAAGGCAGATAATTATAAAATGACTTTTCTCCATTTATTCTACCCTGTGTCTCACAATTGACTTTGCCATTTCTGCAAATGTGTCATCAAGTGTACATTCAGCATTTTGACACTTCAGAAACCCAGTTCAAACAGCGACAAACTCTCCAGGCCTTTACCTGTTCAGAGGAAAAGAATTGATCAGAGCCTGTTTTAGAAACAGGAAATAAATTGGGAAAGAACTCAGAAAAGCAGGGCCAGACTGAGGCAAAATGAACAAGGAGTTGAGACTGAAATTTGCCTTTTTAGCTACGTCTTTACTTCTCTTTCTGCTAAAGTTTTAGCAACCTCAAAACAGACTCCCTGCCTGCCCAGTGGCCCAAATTCAAGGCTGCTCCATCCCCTCCCAAAATCCGACCACACCTCCCCTGTTTTTGCTCCCTTCTTTCCAAGGTGATAGAGCAGGGGTCAGGAACCTATGGCTCGTGAGCCAGATGTGGCTCTTTTGGTGGCTGCATCTGGCTCGCAGACAAATATTTAATAAAAATAATAATAACGTTAAAAATATAAAACATCCTCATGTATTACAATGCATTCATTTCCTGCTCATGTTCATGGTTGCGGGTGGCTGGGGCCAATCACAGCTGTCCTCCGGGACAACACCAAACTTTTATTGGATAATGCGCAAGGTACACAGGTCATTGTATGGCTCTCACGGAATTACATTTTAAAATATGTGGCGTTTACAGCTCTCTCGGCCAAAAAGGTTCCCGACCCCTGTGATAGAGGGATGAAGTTAAGAATTCTTGACACCTACTATGTGTTGGGCAATAATTACACACTTTACATATGCCAAATAATTTGATCCTCAAAACAGCTCTATTTCATCCACTTTACAGATGAACTATATAACATACCTAAGGCTGAACTATATAACATATCTAAGGTGATAGTGTCAGTAAACAGCATCCTTAACTGCAGGTCTTTCTAGCTTCAGAAAGATCTTCAGACTCTGAGCTGCAGCAGAGTGAACAGCTGCTGGTCTCTGTAAAGATAAAGCTGTGATTGATTACAGTGCACTGGTTGTTGGTTTCAGGGTGGGTTCCTCAAGAAGCAGTGCCTGAGGGTGTCTGTGGCTTACGGAGGGTATGCTATCTCTCCCCAGAAAGGAGAAAGGGAAGCAGGGGAAGGAGCTGAGCAGGACATGCTCTCTGCTGGTCCATGCTGAGCTATGAGGCAAAAATCACCAGCAGAACTGGCTCTACCTTGATACCAGAGAGGGACCTTGTTTATCCTGAGTTAGTCACTGCCTGTGGGTTGCAGTGGCTCTGGGCTGTCCCCCAGTGGAGGTGCAGTCTGAACCCATAGCCCCACGTGCCGGACAGGTAAAGCGGACCCTGTCCTGGGCATCAGTAGCTCCCACTTTCACTGACTCCGGGGGAATTTCCATTCTAAAAGAAGACTCCAAGGAAAGGAGAGCCTTGGTCCAAAGGAATGCGTCTTTACCACTTCAGGTCCTGTGGCAAGTTATTGTGGGAGATGCTTTTGCATCAGAGGGCGGGAGATGGAACCTTTCAGAAACCCCAAGTTATACCTATAAACGACTGTTTGATTATAGTAGCTGAGTCCAAATGCCATTACTGTTTAACAAGATGACTTTTGTGTACAGTATTCATTGGCTCATCCCAGCAACCTCATGGAGTTGATGGCAGGTTTTGTTAGCCTCATATTACAGGAGAGTTAAGTGGTTCAGCGGCAGAACTTGGATGTGAGAAGCTGGGCCTAGAACTTGCTTCTGACAGGAGATTCCAGTGTTCCTCCAACACCTCACACCCTGTCTGATTGGAGGGACTCTGCAGAAACCCTAACACCCCACCTAGGGTGACGCGACATCTCTTGTTGCCCAAGAACGTTCCAGTTTTAAAACGGAAAATCTCACATTCGGGAAAACACAGAGCCGACCAACCCATTTGACAGAAAAAACAGGGCCTAGGGCCCATGATAACTTAAGAGGCCTTTAAAAGGGTTCTAATTTTAATTCCTTTTACCAGCAAAAGAAAAAATAAATATAATAATAATAATAAAATATAGTAGTGAAGCCAGCCTGGATTACTATTCATCTTTATAATTTTTAAGTGTGTGTGTGTATGTGTACGTATGTAAAGGAAATTTCTACAAATCTTATATGTCCTAATGTGTTATCATTTGAAATTTAAAAATGTATATTATAGAAAAAAAATGTAAAAAAGAAAAAGAGGAACAGGCCTACAAAAGTAAAATTGCCTAAGATTCAGCAAGTTATAATACAGCCCTGGAAACCCATTCAGCTCCAGGCAAACAGAGACTGTGGGTTGCTTTAACCCCCTAACAGCTCAGAAGTGGTGCTTGGTCGTAGCTAAGAAGCACTGGGCTTTCCCTGCAGTGGCGACCTGAAATCATCAGTGTTTCCCAGGTTGTGATTTCCATGCCTCTTGCCGCTTCCCCTCGCATCACACATCAGTTCCTCTGGGTTTCTCCCCAGAGGAGCCCAGGAGCACTCTGCATAATGTGCTCTCAGTTCTATGTCTCTTTTTATTGGCCTGACCAGATACTTATCTTTTTGTCCCAGGCTCCTGGCTCAGTGCCTGGCATATCATAGGCATTCAGTGCACATTTACTGACTGGATAAATAGATTAACAGATGGCCTAATTCAGCCAATTGCTTGTTCTATAGCTTGGGGGACACTAAACACTCTGGGCTTCAGTTTCTTCATCTATAACATAAACACAGTGGGAAAGACAAGTACCATATGATTTCACTCATATGTGGAATCTAATGAATAAAACAAACTAACAAAATAGAGACAGACTGGAAGAGAGTAGGCTGACAGCTATCGGGGTGGAGGTGCTGGTTGTGGGGTAGAGGAATTGAGCTAAAAAGAACAAAAAAGACAAAAACTTACAGACACGGAACACAGTGTGATGATTGCCAGAGGGCCAGGGTGGTGGGGGGAGATGGGGGCGGGTAGAGGGGACAGATGGTGATGGAGGGAGGGTTGACTTGGGGTGGGGAACACACAGTATAGTGTACAGAACACGTGCACCTGAAACCTGCAAAATTTTGTTAACCAGTGTCCCCCCAGTTAATTTAATAAAAAGGAAAAAAAGTAAAAGTAAACAGTGGAATAGATGAACTCTGAGGTCTTAGGGGTCACTTTAGATCCTCTGGTTTGGTCAATGCCATTGAAAAATGTGTCTCATTCATGGAATGGTCACTCAGAGATTCTTAGTCATTGTGTTTTCCTCCCCCCGTTTTTCTTTTAGGTCTGTACCAGAAGGCAGCATGTCCGATTTTACCTTAAGAAAAATGTCTCCCACAGGAAAAGGTAACGTTGATGATATTTCCCTTACTCAGAAAACATAAAAATCTGGGAAAAACAATTCATAGGTCCTAATTATTTTGTATAGATATTTAATGCTTAGATGCCAACAGTCTAATTTAATTAGCATTGCTAAAGTTAGGCTGGAGAAAAAAAAAGTAAGAATGCAACACCTTTTGCTTATATAATTGCGATTCAAAGACTTTAAAAAATAAACTCAGTAAACATGTCCTGTTTTGTGTGTGACTTTCTGTTTCTGGTTCCCATGAGATCAAAATATTAAGTTATTTATCATCACAAGCACTAGACCTTATTGACTATTATTTACTAAGTACTCTTAAAGGAGTCCTGTGTGTACAAGGCACGTTTCTTTTTTGAGTACAATGGCCCCTACTAACCCTGCCCTGCTTTATCCCGGGCCCGTGGTTCTACATTCCCGGGTGTCAAACAGGCCTCATGAGCTGCATGGGCAGTTTCTGCTGGCACCTGAGCAGCGATATGTTATCTTTGATGACGGGGTGTGGGATTTGTTTTTTCTTGCTGGTGCATCCTAATTTGAAACAATACTGGACTTGCCAGCCTAGAAGAGTGAGGTTGGCCAATCAGATGTGCCTTTCAAGATTTCCAAGTTAACAAACCAACACTCCACTCCATGTATTTACATCTCTGATTTTCTCATTTTTCTGTTGATAGCTATGAAGAGCTCTGCTCAGGGGGCCACACAGAGACAACAGGGCTTTCTTGATGTGAACAAAAGAAGGACTTTCTTACAGGATAACAGCTGGATAAAGAACCGTCCTGAAGAAGAAAGGTAAGGGGGTGGGGAATGCATGGATGAGCAGAGAGAGAGAGAGAGAGAGAGAAAGAGAGAGAGAGAGAGCCATTCTCTGTTTGGGAAGCTGATGGCCATCTAAAAAGTGAATATTTTCATTCTATAACACTTTGTTTCATAGCCTAATTTTTGGTAAGATTTATTAAGTTTAAATTGGTAACAGCTGATTTTCAAGAACATCACTACCATTTCTAATATCTACATACCTAAGAGAATGTGAGTCATTAGTGAGAGAAAGGATGGTTTTATTGTTATAACTAAATAGATGCTTGTGGCAGGGAGATTTCTGGTGCATGCTGATCATGTCAGTTGAAACAAACACAAAATAATATGATTGCACATTTACAAGTGGAGTAATAATTAAAATAATTTTTAAAACAATTTAAAATAAAATTTCTTTATGTACAAGTAAAATCAATAAATTTTTAATTTATTTTAGTCCCAACTAATCATATACATATGTCTAGGTGGTGGTAAATACAGTATTACTATGTAAGAGAAAAGACTTACTATTAAGAAAGTTTGTTTGCTTTGAGCATTGTTTTAACTATGATTGTAATGTTATGACCACAGGTATATTACCTTCTCACCGATGTAAATTTACGTCTAGCCCAGATATGTATTTATTATAAATTATGTATACACATATGCACACATTTTTTTATTTTCTCTTATGTGTCAGGCTTGATACTAGGTAATTTAAATATAAAACATTACTAAATCTCACAACAATCACACAAGGCAGGTATTATATACAATCTTCATTACACAGATAGAAGTCTGAGGCTCAGAGACTCAATGTGCTATTAAGCAGTATAGTTGAGATTTTTTTTTTTTTACAGGGACAGACAGACAGGAACGGAGAGAGATAAGAAGCATCAATCATCAGTTTTTTGTTGTGAGACCTTAGTTGTTCATTGATTGCTTTCTCATATGTGCCTTGACCACAGGCCTTCAGCAGACCAAGTTACCCCTTGCACAAGCCAGCGACCTTGGGTCCAAGCTGGTGAGCTTTTGCTTAAACCAGATGAGCCTACACTCAAGCTGGCGACCTCAGGGTCTCGAACCTGGGTCCTCTGCATCCCAGTCCAACACTCTATCTACTGTGCCACTGCCTGGTCAGGCTAGAGTTGACATTTTTAATGTGACTATTATCTTTCCATTATACCAATGGTTTTCAATCCAGTTAGGGCAATTTTACCCCCAGGGGATGTTTGGCAAGGTTACCAGAGACAGTTCTAGTTGTCAAAAGAGGGGAGTACTGCTGACATCTAGAGGGTCGAGGCCAGCAATGCTGCTAAACATCCTACAATTCACAGGACACTTCCCAGAACAAGAAATTTAAAAATTCATGATGTCTGCCTGACCAGTGGTGGCACAGTGAATAGAACACTGACCTGGGACACTGAGCTCCCAGGCTCAAAACCCCAAGGTTGCTAGCTTGAGTACAGGATTATCAACATGATTCCAAGTTCACTGGCTTGAAGCCCAAAGTCACTTGCTTGAACAAGGGGTCACTGGCCCAGCTTGAGCCCCCTAATCAAGGCATGTGGGAGAAGCAATCAATAACCTCTAACAATAACTAAAGTGTCACAACTATGAATTGATGCTTGTCATCTCTCTCTGCATCCTCTTTCTCTCTCCCTTCCTCTCTGCTTCTCTGCCTCTTTCTCTGTCAAAAAACAATTCATAATGTCAATAGTGCTGAAGTTCAGAAACTGTGCATTACAGGATTCCAAATTTATTATCAGACTGTCTATGGGTGGTTATTTGAGGAGTGTACTTGTAACTGTTAAATAGAAATGTCTATTAATTTCTGTTATTAAATATTATTTTAGGGCATTTGGAGACTCATACTAACTCTTAGTTAACATTCTTAGACAACAACTATTTCCTTCTATGAAGCAACCTTTATTACTTCTGTCAGAGCCTAACATGGCATTTCTGTTTCTTCACAGTGGTAAAGAGATGTCAAATGTAGAGCATACATTTTGGGTTGCAAATATTTTCACAGATGGGTAAAGACAGAGATGCTTAGGACAAATTACAGTTGGCAGGAATGATGGTTTTATGCCAGGCATGTCTCCTTAAAAAGACCCAGGGGAGCCAGCTTGGGTGGTCTGACAGCTGCTCAGTGAGGAGGATTTGGTTCTGATGTGTCCCTTATGCCCACTGGCCCAGCTCAGAGCTGTGTGTTATACTTTTTCTTCAGGTAAAAACACGTTGGGTGTCTGCTACTCTCTCGTAAGTTTAGGGAAGGATACCAAGGATAGAAAAGTTCCCTTGGGATTTTTGAAGATGTGTATTTGCTGGAGCTGTTTCACTATTCTTTCTTTTTAATTGTCTCTAGGTTTTTTTTTTAATACATAAGCTTTATTATAAATGGTTTCAGAGTGTTGAGTAACATTAGTGGAGCAGAACCAGGAGCAATGTGGTATTTCAAGTTTGATTGGATTGACATGAAAAATGGTTCAGGTACTCACTCTCTGCCTTGGCTCAAGACCAGAGGCTCTAATACGTGTTTTGACAGTTCCTAAAATTGCCTGTAGTTTCAGGTCTGCTGTACAAAGTAAGAAGGACATGGTTTTGGAATTTTCTGTCGGAAAGTCTTTTTCAAGGTGGACCAGTAGGAAAAGCAGAGGTTTGGAATAAAATAATCTGGATCCTAGACCTGCCACTGTCACTTGCTAACCTTTTGATCTTAGGAAAGTCATAAAATACCTGATCAAGTTCCTTATCTGTGAATTGGACATGACAGTGTCTTTCCTGCCTAATCCATAGGGTTATTTTAAAGGCCAAAACAGAGCAAACTGAACATTTTCATGGTTCAAGAATGAGCTAAATCTGTGAATAATCAACCTCCTTTGCCACAAATATTAGTAATTATTTTCCTACACTTGTCAAGGAAAACTATGAAGTTCATAACATGAAGACGTACAGACATATAGGCTTAATTAAATTTAGAACATTTTTATAGAAAGCTTTCGCCTTCCTGCAGGAAGTATTTATAATTTCTAATATATACAAAGTAGATGGCTACATGTTCCCACACTCTGATGGAAAATCAAAACAAAATAACAAACACTTATTCCATTGTTGAATCACATGGAAATCTTGTGGGGGTGAATTAGAGTAATAATCATTTGCCCTGACAAGCTTGTTTCTTTCCACCATGGTCTTTCAAGTGGTGACTGGTTAAAATAAATACGCAGTTGTGTTTTTATGCCCGAAGGAAAATGAATTAACCTTGCCAAAAATGGTGAGCTGTTTTATGTCTCCCTTATGTAGTGCTTACTAAATATTGTGGTAATGTTTCATGTGACTTAATTTTGTTCTTTCTCTGCAGAGATGAAAATTATGGCAGGGTGGTGCTCAACCGACATAACTCCCATGATGCTTTGGATAGGTGAGTGTTTTCAGACAAGTGACGTCACTAGCAGAAACACAAAGGTGGTAGTTTCTGAGAAGACTTGTTCAAGGCAGGGTGAATATTTGTGGCTACCCTCAGGCTTTTCCTGATATTCTGGGCACGTGAAGGACACTGTGATATCATCAGGGTTTTCCACAGGGCGGACTTTGTGCTTCTCCAGTTCCATCCTCTATAACTATAGCTTGAAGAGTAGAATACCAGTTCTCTTCCCCTGATGTTAGAGGGTAAGGGCTTCCACAGAGACATGAGCAGCTCTGAACCATAGGGAAAGGAGCCCTAAAATATAGATAGAATAGCTCCAGAGTTTACTTGCATTCTGGGATAGTATACTTCTTTTTAGAAACTTCTAGTTTGTAGAAAACCAGTAAATGATACTCAGTGGCAAATAGACTGACAAAGACAAATTAGTAGGAAAATTCAGTCAAAACTAGTAATCATTATGATTTAAATAAAATAAGACTGATCAAATGCATAAATAATACTAAAACAGCCCTGGCCGGTTGGCTCAGTGGTAGAGCGTCGGCCTGGCGTGCAGAGGTCCCGGGTTCGATTCCCGGCCAGGGCACATAGGAGAAGCGCCCATCTGCTTCTCCACCCCTCCCCCTCTCCTTCCTCTCTGTCTCTCTCTTCCCCTCCCGCAGCCGAGGCTCCATTGGAGCAAAGATGGCCCGGGCGCTGGGGATGGCTCCTTGGCCTCTGCCCCAGACGCTAGAGTGGCTTTGGTCGCAACAGAGCGACTTCCCCGGAGGGACAGAGCATTGCCCCCTGGTGGGCAGAGCGTTGCCCCTGGTGGGCATGCCGGGTGGATCCCGGTCGGGCGCATGCAGGAGTCTGTCTGACTGTCTCTCCCCATTTCCAGCTTCAGAAAAAAAAAATACTAAAACACATTTGCACTCACAAACATAGAACCATCCCCATCAGAAGTACCCAGTTATTAATCAGATGCAAGTTATAACTGGTCCAGTAGCCTGTGTGTCTCCCAGAGGTACTTAGTAAAGGAGTATAATTGTCTTTCATGGTATTGTCTTTAAAAAGTTAATTTGACATCTTGAGTACAACTATTTTTGGAAACTTTTATTTGTGAATTTTTCTAAGCTCTTTTAAACCTGGTCATAATTTTGACCTGTTGTAAGGGTACCAAGCTTACAGCCCTTGACACAAAGTATCTGGTTTTCTGGTTCCCAGCCTTAGTTCATCTGATTGAATGACTGTTTCTGTGACTTGACAGATTCCATCTGTGCCTTCTCCTTGGTCTTCATGATTTTAAAGATTACAGTTTTGTTTTTAGTTGACTCGCATATCACCAAACAAAGGAAGCATGACCATTTGAGTCCAGCCACCAATGGAAATTGCTTCCACCATTATTGTCCTTTCTGTGGACCATTAAGGAATGAACATACTTGTTTTGAATTGTGACCAGGAAAACTAAGCTTAATAATCTCAGCATGTTTTAGGATAACAGGAGCTTAATGCTTTCGGTCCTTATTTTATATGTTAAACTATACTGGTTTCCCGAAACCTTCATATTGGTGGAGAGTGTTTGGCTAAAGCAGCACACTGAGCTTTTATCTTCAGTAACAAAAATCTTGAAACCCAAAATATCTTCCCTTTGACCTACATTCTCTAAAAGGATAGTGTAGATTATTCTTTCCTGTGCTTGCTCAAATGGATGCCCACTTGACACTTTCTTGCCCTTTTATCCACTTGGAGGTTTACTTAGTACCACTTCGGAGCACTTACTTTATGCCAGATGCTGGGTATGCAAAGGTACATATGACACACCCTTGACCTTAAGGAGCTGTCATGTTCATAAAAAAAAAACAAAACAAAAAAAAAAACAGATGGCTCCATTAACTAAAATACCAAATAAAATTTACCATGGAAAGTGCGCTTGTAGAAGTGTGTGCGAGTGCTTTAGGAACGGAAGGAAGGGGGAGAGTACTCTGCCGGAACAAAGGAAGTGGGCGTTGGTGTTGGTGCCGCTGCTGAGGAAGGAGGAGGAAAGACTTCTCAGTGGGAAAGGGTGGCTGGTGGCCATAGGGCGAAGAAAGACGCCCTCCCAAAGAGCTCCTGGGAGCCGAGACTGAAAACGAGGGGAAAAGAAAATAATACATTCTCATCACTCTAATTAACAAGCTTCATCTTATCACAAACCAGGAAATTTTACTGTGTTCTTCTCCGCCAGATTATTAAAACATGTCACATAAGCACACATGATATCTGCACAGATGCCTACTGTAATATTGTACAGTCTGGAAATAGAACACAATCCCTGCTGTCATAGAGCTTGTAGTCCCAGTTGAAGGCAGAGGAGGGAGAGACTGAAAAGAAATAAACACAATATAGTATGTTCTGTTGTAGTAAGTTCCAGGAAGATTAAAGGCAGCGAAAGAGATGCAAAGGGATAGTGTCGGAGAAGGGGCTGTTTTACAGAGGGGTCGGATGGCCCCGCAGCATGTGTTTGCATTCATGCATAACACATGATGATGAACCACAGATGATTTCACTGAGTTCCCTTAAAAACTTGGGGAATTGTGTTAAGCATTTTCCTTTACTTCTTTCTTGCCTCTGACACTCTTCTTTCTACCTTGTTTCTGTGTGTTCACGTTTATGTACCCTCCAAGGTCCAGCTCAAACTCCACCTCAACCATAAAGCCTTCTCTCACTCCTGCTTTTGGGAATAAGCTTTCTCAATTTAAAACTTTGTACTTGACTTGAACCTCCTTGACGACATTGACCACTTTCTTCCTTTGGGTGTAGGAAGGTATCTAATTTGTCCCTCTAACTCTGTGTCTGTTGGGTCCACAGTTATTTCTTTCTCAGGTTCCATTTAGTCATCAGTGCTGTACATTGTATGCTGTTTGATCTCCAAATATTGTACTTCCCCGTGTATAAGACACACCTTAATTTTGGGGCCTGAAATTTGAAAAAAAATGTATTACATAAAGTTATTGAACTCAAGTTTTATTCATCATAAAATTCATACAACTCCTTATTACTGTCAAAACTCTCATCCATTATCTTGTCCTCATCTGTGTCTGATGATGAATCACTGTCTTCAACAATGAGTGCAAAAACAAATGCAAAAAAGTGGGAAATGCAAGTAAAAAAAAATCTACAACCACTGTATAAGACGCACCCAGTTTTTAGATCCCAAATTTTTCAAAAAGTATGTGTCTTATACGTGAAGAAATATGGTATACAACAGCAAGTTAAAAATTAAATCTTAAACATACTGTTTTGGGACTTTTTACTAATTTAATACCTTTGATCTATAAGCTTCAAATGATGCTTTGATATGCAAACACAGTAAAAATTGGTATAATTCTCCAATGAGCTTGTTTTCCCCGTAACACAGGGTTATATAAAGCATTGAACTGGCTTTATAATTCTTTGCTGATTGATCGATCTGGTCAAGATATTTCCACTGCTTTAGTGATCATAATTTCTACTACTGAGCTTTCTCTTCTCTCTTCCCTCATTTTCTTGTCTTCTTCCCTCTCCCTTTTTAAATCTGTATTCTTCTTCCTCTACTCTCCCTCCCTCCTGTCTCTCCTCTTTCTACTTCTCCCTATCTCTTTTCCCTTCTCTTCTCCTTCCAACATCCATCTGTTTTCTCTTCTACTATTTTCTTCTTTTTATTTCTTTCCAATTTTTCCGGATTCCTTCTCTTTGTTTCTTTCCTCTCCCGCCCTCCCTGCTGCTGGTGCTTTCTTGTCTTTCAACCCTGTCCACGGTGCTGAACTTTAAGTAAAGCAATTTGTATTTAGTCTATTGTGCTGCCTTTTGATGCTGTTAAAACTCTGCAAACAAAATATGGCTGATTATAAGAGACTGAGCTTCTCTTATGTAAAAGTCAGCACTGACAAGAGTACATATTAATTATTAACCACTTTTCAGGTTGTATTGTTCCTCAGTTGGAGTATGTTGTATCCTAGTTAGAAATAAGTGAATTTAGAGAAGAATTCCTTTACTAGCATGAGGAATTACCATAAACTTTTCTTTCCAACTCAAATCCTTGGAATATTTAGATACTTTTTCTTTTCTCTCTCTCTTTCTCTCTCTCTCTCTCTCTTTGTATTTTTCCGAAGTTAGAAGTGGGGAGGCAGTCAGACAGACTCCTGCATGCACCCAATTGGGATCCCCCCCACCAGCATGCACACCACAGGATGATGCTCTACCCATCTGGAGCATTGCTCTGTTGCAGCTGGAGCCATTCTAGTGCCTAAGGCAGAGGCCATGGAGCCTTCCTCAGTGCCTGGGCCAACTTTGCTCCAATGGAGCCTTGGCTGTGGGAGGGGAAGAGAGAGACAGAGAGAAAGGAGAGGGGGAAGGGTGGAGAAGCGGATGGGTGCTTCTCCTATATGCCCTGACCAGGAATCAAACCCGGGACTTCCACATGCCAGGCCAACGCTCTACTGCTGAGCCAACTGGCCAGGCCAGGGCTCTTTTCCTTCCTTCCTTCCTTCCTTCCTTCCTTCCTTCCTTCCTTCCTTCCTTCCTTCCTTCCTTCCTCCATCCTTCCCTTCCTTTCTTCCTTTTCTTTTGTATTTTCTTGAAGTGAGAAGTGGGAAGGCAGAGAAAAAGACTCCTGCATGTGCCCCACCGAGATCCACTTGGGATGCCCATTAGGGGGTGATGTTCTGCCCATCTGGGTCGTTGCTTCGTTGCAACTGGAGCCATTCTAATGCCTGGGCGGGGGCCTTGGAGCCATCCTCAACAACCAGGCCAACTTTGCTCCAGTGGAGCCTTGGCTGCAGAAAGGGAAGAAAGAGAGAAAGAGAAAGGAGAGGGAGATGGGTGGAGAAGCAGATGGGTATTCTCCTGTGTGCCCTGACTGGGAATTGAACCCGGCACATCCTCACACTGGGCCAATGCTCTACCACTGAGCCACGCGGCCAGAGCTGTCTTTTCTGTATAACATATACATCTCCTACTGAATAGACCAAAATCTTACCAAATGCATGATAGGTTTTATAAACTATTTTTTGGTAATTTCTTTTATTTGCTTCTAATATCTTTGCTGTAGGACAGAAAATCAGAAGAATGAGCGAAAAGCCACAATAAGTCGGTACAGATCCGATGACACTTTGGACAGGTAAGGCGTTTTGAACTATGTAAACAGAATGCATAACCTATATTAAATCCCATTTCTTATAAAGCATGAGGTAGTTAAATGTCTACCCAGGTAAGCTTTGAACATGATATTTTATATGAGGTACAGCAGAGCTATAAGAATTGAATTATTGAGGGAAGGGGGCATGGGAGGCCAAGGGTGGGGGGAGTTATATTCAGTGGGACACTTGAATCTATGTAAATACAAATTAAAATCATAAAAGAAAAAGAATTGAATTATCTTCTTCAAAACTCAAAATCTTGACTTGATAACCTTATTTTTCTAAAAGCCTGCTAATAGCTGTATAATAGGGGAAAAAAACTGAGGAAACTGGTTTGAGTACAGGTAGGGTGGGCATTGTGTGGAATCTGTTCAATATAAAATGGAGAATATAGTCATTTTTGTGGATATACGTTGTCAGTTCTTGCTCCAACTTTTTGTCTTTTCATCAGATAGTGGAGAAACAGTAGTTTCTGTATGACTACTTTATGGAGAAGCTGTAAATTTTAATAACAACAGTGTTGATCCACTCTAGGATAAAGATATTAGTTCTTTACTTTAGAAAGCAAAATTAAGCCCTGGCCAGTTGACTCAGTAGTACAGCATTGGCCCAGTACATGGAAGTCCTGGGTTTGATTTAGCTGGTCAGGGCACACAGGAGAAGCATCTGTCTGCTTCTCCACCCCTCCCCTTCTTGCTTCTCTCCCTCTCTCCCTCTCTCTCCCCCTCCTGAAGCCATGGCTCGATTGGAGCAAGTTGGTTCTGGGCGCTGAGGATGGCTCCATGGCCTCTGCCTCAGGCGCTAAGAAGAGCTTTGTTGCTGAGCAATGGTGCAATGCCCCAGATAGGAAGAGTATCACCCCCTAGTGGGCTTTCTGGGTGGATCCCAACTGGGGTGCATATGGGAGTCTGTCTCTCTGCCTCCCCTCCTCTCACTGAATAATAATAATAATAATAATAATAAACACCAAAATTACTCTTTCAGCCCTGATGTCACCATATGGCTTATAGAATGAGTCCATTACATTGTGCCTGTTGCTAGTTTACTCTTATACAGAAGATAAGAGTTCATTTTTATTGAGAATATTAGAAATGTCTATTAAAGTTGAAGTGTAAATGCTACAAATCACATTTAAATTTTATATTTGGTAGAGATACATAGTAAGCATAAGTAAAGAGCAAAATTAACATCTTTGAAGTCTAGACACAATAGACACACAAGGTCATTGATAGCTGAGGTCACTCCCTGTAGATTAAGATGTGCTGTTATTGTAGACAAAAATGCTACGTGCTGCATTTTAAGCAGATATCCTGAAACTTATGGTATCTAAATTGTTCTATATTCAGACTATGCCAGTGTTAATTAATATAGCAAATGTATATACTTTACTTATAAGTTTTCAAAGTTAACCTACCTAAGGAAGAACAATCAACCCTGGTGTCCCTAAGGAGTTGACCTCTCTCTCTTGTAATTAATAAGCTTGACAAAGATGACTTTGTAGAAGTATATGTATGAGACCTCATCTCCACAGAACTGAGTGAAGAGAGGAGTCAAAATACCTCTGTCCATTCACCTTGGCCTTGTAGGCTGTCCTTTTGCAGTGTTGAATGAAAAGAAAATGGTATTTCTAGGAATAAATTTGAAAGTGGGACAGTCTCTTTGATCTTCTTGACGCCTCAAGAAAGGTAAATATGCAGGAGACCTAAGCCTTTGTAGGCTATGTGTCTGAAAGTTTATATTAGGCCAGTCAGGATAGAGACTCAGAACACTAGCAATGAACTAGACCAGACCACATAGGCAAACTAGTTGAGTTACCATCAACCTCAGCTGCAAATTAGAATTATTGAGAAAGCTTTCACACTTTACTGATAACTTGTTCTCACTACATATTATCCCCCAAGTTCTGATTTAATTAGTCTGAGATGGGACCCAGCCATTTTTTAAAAGCTTATAAAGTGATTCTAATATGCAGCCAAAATTAAGAGCCGCCTACATAGCCCCAAACCTTCATTTAATACATTAGAAAATGAAGCTAGACACTTTCTACCTTATTTATGCAGAATTTCAGTGGCATGTTTGAATGAAATATACTGGTCAATTCATTTCCTAGGCAGTCCTGTCTCCCAATAGTAATCTATGTCTCTCAGAGTATAGAAACAGATGTATGGGAGAGGACGCAGGGGTCAGTATAAAAAAAATCCTGTTAGTTGGAGTTGGACACATAATACAAGGAACTCCAAATGCAAGATGTGAATTAATTTTAGGAGGAAGATGATCAAATATATCTGGTGTGTGTGTATGTGCATCTCAATAATTATGCATTTATTTTAAATGAAGATGCGAAAAGTACTGAGTTTATATTAGAAGAGTTACTTTAAAATATGCATATGTAGGTAAAATATGAGCTTTTCTAAAAAAAAAAAACAAAAAACAAAACATAAATAAATAACAGTGTATGTAGCCTTTTATGTGGCCCAAATCCAGGCAGTGGTTTAATGACTTATTTGAAAGACCTAGGTTAGGGCGACCTCTAGTGTTTGGTGTGGAAGTGTGTGATTCACCACTCCCTACCCCAGGCCCTGCTTTTCAAAAAATAACATCCCTGATAACATTGGGTATTTCCTGTCTCCCAGACTTATTCCTATTAAACAACTTATTTAATATCACAAGTTGGCAAAAATTTAATTTCCAAGAGAAGCACAAAGTTAATCTCTGTGATAAGACCTTAACATATAAATTGGAATGATGGTGTAGAGTTCTCTCCATAATTATTCATAGACTGGAAGACATAGTGGAAGTGAAGAATAATAACTGAAGGGAAGATATGAGTGTTAAAACAATCACACTACAGAATCAGGTGTATGGTGACATGGGACCCTACTAGAAAGAGTTTGGAGATAGACTACTTCCTAGTTGCATGGCCAAGAAGAAGTCACCCACCTTCTCTGAGACTCCGTTTCTTCACCTATATAATGAAAATAATTACATCTATATTGTAGGAATGTTCTGAAGAGTAAAGAAAAATGTATAAAATGAGAAATAAAGAGTAATTGGTAGCTATTTTTGTTATTACATGCTGTATTGCCTACATAAATTTACACCACTGGTAGTCAACCTGGTCCCTACCGCCCACTAGTGGGCGTTCCAGCTTTCATGGTGGGCGGTAGCGGAGCAACCAAAGTATAAATAAAAAGATAAATTTAACTATAGTAAGTTGTTTTATAAAGATTTATTCTGCCAAACTTAGCGAAAATTTGACATAAAGTACTTGGTAAGTAATTATTATTATTATATGCTTTAATTTGCTGTAACTCTGCTTTATAAATTTTATAAAGTAAATTTACTTCCCTACTTTATAAATCACCATTACTGTGGAACCAGTGGGCGGTTAGAAAATTTTACTTCTAACAGAGATACAAAAGTGGGCGGTAGGTATAAAAAGGTTGACTACCCCTGATTTACAGTATAAAATTTGATAAAATTTATTTAATTTTATCCACAAAACTCATCTTTATTTAAACCTTGAGAATGTTTGGTATTAAGGTTCTGTCTGTTTTAAACTGATTGTTGCTTTCAGTTTTCCAGAGTAGGAATTTCCCAAAGTTATTTTTATTTTATATGAATAAGGTCTCACAAATAGCTTTAAAGTCTGAGCAGAATTTCCAAGGAACATTTAAGATTTAAACAGTTGATGGTAAAGTGAAAGTTTAAAGAAAGTTATAGTAGACCCATAGTGTTGGATCAACAAAAGAGTTTTGCTTTGTCTTCCTGAGCCTAATTTTGCTAATCCTAGCTTTGTGCAAGCCTGCAGAAATGCTCCAGAAGATGGCCCCGCATCCTAGGCAGAACCTGGTGTGAGGGAAAAAGGGATGAAACAGGGGTTACAATGATGAGATCCAACCATAGGCATGGAGACTACAGGATTTCTTTTCTTTCTTTCCTTATTTTTTTTTTTAAGTGAGAGGAGGGGAGGCAGAGAGATGGACTCCCACATGCATCCCGACCGGGATCCACCAGGCAAGCCCCTTACCCAGAGATGCTCTGCCCATCTGGGGCTGTTGCTCTGTTGCATGGCAATCGAGCTATTTTTTAGTACCTAAGAAGGGAGGCCAGGGAGCCATCCTCAGCGCCCAGGGCCAATGTGCTTGAACCAATCAAGCCTTGGCTATAGGAAGAAAAGAGAAACAGAAAGGGAGAGAGAGAGAGAGAGAGAGAGAGAGAGAGAGAGAGAGAGAAGGGGAGGTGGAGGGGTGGAGAAGCAGATGATCACTTCTCCTGTGTGCCCTGACCAGAAATCAAACCTGGGACATCCACACACCAGGCTGATACTCTACCACTGAGCCAACTGGCCAGGGCAACTACAGAATTTCTAATTTGTCTTTCCTTACCCAAGGGACAGGCAAACACACCTTCAATCACATGGTCCCAACTTAATTGCAAAGAAGATTGAGAAAATAGTCTTTCTGTGTGCTCAGAGGAAAATAAAATGAGTTTGGCAAACATATGGCATTCTCTTACCACAAAACATTTAAAAAATAATTAAGTCCTCCCTTGATGTATTCTACCAACATAAGAAGTACTATCATTGGCTATATGTATTATTAAAAAATAATGACTATAAAATAGTTAATGAGTTAAATGTTCCATGAGCCAGAAAGGCTAATTGAAAAGCATAAACTTTTAAAAATTCCAAACTCTATCAAATAGCTTCTAAATAGATTTGCCACAAGTAGCTTTTATATTGTAAAATTTTCTAAAATGTAACATCTGAAAAACATTTATTTTTTACTAGAGAAATGTTATATTATGAAGTTATTCTAGCATAAAAGGAGCCTAAAAGGATTTTAATAATGTAATGTTCATCCAGATTTTTGTCTTGTTTCTTTATAAAGGATCTCAGACAGACACGATGCTGCTAAAACATATAAGGCCAATACCTCGGATAACCAACTAACCAATCGGTACCAGTATTTACTAACTTGGGGAAAGAAGCATTCAAGTCAATATTTTTTAAGCATTACTTATTTACTTACAATTCTTCAACACTACTTAATATCTTTCTGTAAATTCTTATCTTCTCTATTTTTTAACACGAAGAAATCTGGAGTAAAAACCTTTACTCCTGTACATAGTGAGAGAAAATACAATCTTGTTGCCTGGCTTAAAAATCAAAAGAGCTTGTTGCTTCAGGCCATCATTCCTACCACATTCATGTTTCTGTTTCAGTTATCCTGATGGAAAGATGTGAAATGCATGTAAATGTCAGTTTTCATTCTTTTTTTTTTTTTTTTTTTTTTGGTATTTTTCTGAAGTTGGAAACGGGGAGGCAGTCAGACAGACTCCCGCATGCACCTGACCGGGATTCACCCGGCACGCCCACCAGGGTGCGATGCTCTGCCCATCTGGGGCGTCGCTCTGTTGCAACCAGAGCCATTCTAGTGCCTGAGGCAGAGGCCACAGAGCCATCCCCAGCGCCTGGGCCATCTTTGCTCCAATGGAGCCTCGGCTGCGGGAGGGGAAGAGAGAGACAGAGAGGAAGGAGAGGGGGAGGGGTGGAGAAGCAGATGGGCGCTTCTCCTGTGTGCCCTGGCCAGGATTAGAACCCGGGACTCCCGCACACTGGTTTTTCATTCTTGCTAAACAAAATTACTGGAAACATACTGAATTTTCTGAAAGAAAAATTTTTTTTGCAACCTAGATCAAGACATAAGAAGATCATAAAATCATGTTACCAAATTTATTCAAATACTGGTGCTTTTCCTTTTCTTTCTCTCAGATAATGTCTAACCTTTAATAATCATAATTCTAAATTTATGGACAATTTAAAATAAATGCAAATATTAATTCTTTATTGCTACTCAAACCTTTGTCTTCTTTTTTTTTCTTACCAGACACATGTCCACATTTAGATCACCAGAAGCAACAAAAATGTATGTACTTAACCGAAGTTACATTTTCAGAATGAAATGTATTTTTTTTGTATATGTTCAAGAGAAACCAGGGTGTTCTGCCCTCAGGCCAAAGTTTAATGGTAATATAGCCACGCCCTACTGCTTAGGCAGAGCGAAATAGTAGAAAGACGGAAGAGGTTTGCAAAGCTTTAGATGTTTACTATGTAGACTGTAACAGAAAAGATATGTGTGCTGACCTCTACTCTAGCCAAACATCAAAGCTTAACTCTTCTATTTTTTTCTAAATCTAAAATTTTAGTTTTTTCCCCCCACAGAACCTTTTTATTTTTTCTTACTCCTGTGCAATCAGCTCATTCTCCCTCGACATTTCATATGTTGCCCCAGACACCCATCATATATTTACAACTCAATTGAGTCATGAAATCATAGGTTTATTAACAATCTATTTAGATGACATACATTTTCCCTGGAATGCACTACTGGCAGTTATAAACTTCCCCAACCAGGTAGATTGTTGAAAACTTGATTACTTTTTAAATTTGTATTTACCTATAAAGCAATTTTCACATTGAACCAAACTTCTCCTTAGTTGAAACAGGTCTGGGTCACTTCCATGTTTTTTTTTCTTGAGACTTTGTATATATTAATAAATAGTAAAGATTTAAAATGGTGTGCTTTTAAAATATTTTCTTAAACTAATGCTTTTAATGCAACATAATTTTTAGTCACAATACAATTATAGAATTAAATGACAAATATACATAAAATATGCACATATATATATCATATATTCATATATAGATATGAATCCATAGCACACCTGAATTGATCGGTCTGGATTTCAGACACACACAATTGGATGTCATATAATGAATGATCTCTTCATTCATTTCCTTTGGTTTTAGTTACTTAGATGAGATCCTGTCAATTTATAAAGTGAGCAAACCAAGGAAGAACTTTTTTGTTGTTTGTTCTTCTATCTTCAAGTGAAATGTTTTGCGGTAGATGGAGAGCTGGTGGGAGTGTTAGATTAAAAGACCTTTCAAGGTGGGATAGAATGAAGAAGTTTCAGGATTGTGAATATTTGTTGTTCTTGTGATTCAACAGGCAACCAGGAAGTTTTCTGGGTACAAATACCAGCAGCACCCCTACTTCCACCTCTGCTACAACTCCTGTGAAGAAAAAGAGGTACGGTGGGCTCGTTGTGTCAGCCTCTTGCCAGCATCTGTCAAGGTTTCTTCTTTATTAACTGCCGAACCACATCGCCTACCAAAGCCCCAGGTGGCTGCAGAAGTCGCCCTGCCTTCCTCGTGGCCTCTCCTCTCCCTCCTAGGGATCCAACTCCTAGTGACTTCTGTTCTCAGTCTATCCCCCCCCCCCCAATCTCCTTTTCAAATAGGCAATCTTTTCTCTGGTCCCCTTAATGTCTTGAATAACTAGGTAATGTTTTTGATGATAGAGCCCAGCTATTCAGGTATTCATTGTAATAGAGTCCTGCTATATAGCGAATGTCTTACCCTGAAATAATGACCTGTGTGGCCCTAGGTCGGAGACTCGTTATCTCGTATCTCGAGACAGTGATCTGTGCTTGTGTGATAAAGGCCTCCTCCTCTACCTTCTCCTCCCACATTCCGTCCCTGCTGAGTTTCGTTCATCTATAAGCACAGAGAGGTAGCTAGACCTGTGGTGGCAGAATATTCTTCATAGGACTGAATGTGATGGTGAAAGAGATTTTTGCCTGTTGAAGAGAACACGGTGCTAGTCAATCATGATGTTCCTGGAAAACAAGCATTTGTGAACCTCAGTGCTTTTAACAATTTATTACTTGCATTGCCTGCACCTGGGATTGCGCCTGGTGGAGGGTAGGTGCTCAGTGTTTGTTGATGGAGTAGCTGACCTCCACGTGCTGCCCTAGTCCTCCCTGAGAGAAACGGCTGATTCTGATTATCCTGCAGTTGGAATTCTTTGTGCATCTGCAGAGTCTCAGGAAATGTGATCATCTTTCTCTTGGACCCAAATTTCACATTGTCCCACCCCTCTGTTTGTTAGAAACAGATTTGTAAGGTAGGAGGGGAAATTTAATGTCGGTAAATTCAGTCTTGTACCCAGTGCAAGACTCTTTCCTCTGACAGCGCAGGCATAATTCAAGCCAGCGGAGGCAGCAGCCACGCTCACTTCTGTGGTACGGCTGTGACCAGCTCCCGGGGGTGGCATCTACTACTTACACTGAGGCAGTCTGCTCTGATTCACTCCCGTCTCATTGCAGTTCAGTCTTATGGTGCTCCAGGGAATATACTGCTTCAAGAGTTTTCTTTTGTTTTAAGTACTTCCTTTTTAATGACACAAGAAATACTTAGAGAACAGTTTTTCTCTTGGGGGTGGGACTTTGCTTCCAGACCAATGTATATACTTTGCAAAGGCCCTGGCTTGACAGATACAAGGAAGGAGGGGGGGATCCACCAGTTCTGAGATTTCTGGAGGTTCAGCTTCCAGTGCTGGCTGCACACCTGGCCCGCGTTCGCTGCGTCCTTCTCATGACATGCTACACACTTTTCAAGTTCCCACGTGCTACTGAGTGGGGACAAAACGTGGCCTGAGTTCAGGTGGCTAAGGACAAGTGGAGTTGATTTAACCATGAATTCCTTCTCTAAAAGACAGGCCTGCTCTTTTTTCCACGGTAAAGACCAGATATTCTTGATCCCCCCCCCCCCCCCACACTCTAAACAAGTACTCGTGCTACAATATTAAAAGCCATCTTTCGTCCACAGTGGGAAATCAAGTATTTTATTCAGTTGCTTTTGCTGCCTAAGTCAGAAACCTTGAAAATATGGAATACATTTCTACTGTGCAGCATGTCTTCTTATCAGACAGTTGGCTTCATTTTCTCTTGATAATGATGGTATTTAAAATGCTCCTGACTAGTGGATACTAAAAGAAAAGTCTCACTGTTCTAAATCTCTCTCTCTCTTTTAACATTTTTCTCTCTTGCATTTTTCTTTTTTAAATTTTAACCCCATGATACACACACACACACACACACACACACACACACACACACACACCTCCTTAAGGGAATTTTAAACAGTAATGGACAGAACTTTGAAAGAAGGAAGATGTCTAATGGTTGTCTCTTGCAGACCCTTCAGTGACCCTGACTGAATACTGACAGCCTCCAATAGGCATGTGTGGTACTGGAGCCTCCACTGGGACTTTTTCATACCTTCAACTTGTTTTTGCAGCAGAATTTGTTTATTTGTTATAGTTGACATGCAGTAGTATATTAGTTGTGGGTGTACAGAATAGTGGTTTGACATTGATATACCTTGTAAAGTGATCACCATGATAAGTTTAGTACCCTCTGACACCATACACAATTAGAACAGTATTATTTACTATATTCCCCATGCTGCACTTTACCACCCTGTGATTAATGTTACAACTGGCAGTTTGACTTTCTTAATCCCCTCCACCCTTTTTGCTCATATTCCCCACCTCCCTCCCACCTGACAGCCATCAGTTTTTCTCTGTATCTAGATTTTGTTTTTGTGTGGTTTTGCTTGTTTGTCTATTTTGTTTTTTTAGATTCCACTTATGAGTGAAATCATTCGGTACTTGCCTCTCTCTGTCTTATTTATCTCAGCATTATACCCTCCAGGTCCACCTATTTTGTTGCAAATGGCAAAATTTCATTCTTTATATGGCCGAGTAATATTCCATTGTATATATGTACAAGTTCTTTATCCATTCATCTATTGCTGGACTCCTAGCTTGCTTTCATATGTTATAAATAATGTTGTAAATTCACTATGATAAATAATGATGCAGTGAATATAGGGGTATATATATCTTTTTGAATTTTCTTCAAGTAAATACCCAAAAGTGGGATTGCTGGGTCATATGGTAGTTATATTCTTAGTTTTTTGAGGAATCTTCTATAATGGCTGCACCATTTTACATTTCCACCAAAGTGCACAGGGGAGCATCTTGGGCGAGGCTCTGCTGTGGGCAGAGGCCAGCTTCCATTGGTGTGGGTCTTGGGCTGCTTGGTAGGAGCCGTGGTGCAAGCTGAGGACAGACGCCGCTTGTACAGAGCCAGAGGGTTTGGAAGAGACTGCAGAGTGAGCAGAGGCCAGCTTCCATTGGTGTGGGTCTTGGGCTGCTTGGTAGGAGCCGTGGTGCAAGCTGAGGACAGACACCACTTGTGCAGAGCCAGAGGGTTTGGAAGAGACTGCAGTGTGAGCAGAGGCCAGCTGCAGCTTGTGTAGAGGGTCTGACGTCTCTAGAAGAGGCTCTGGTTGGGTGAGCCAGTTGGGCAGGGACAGGTCACAGGGAATTATTGGGACTGGGGAAACGATATTAATAGCCAGGTTAATGGAGAGGGACAGATCTTGCATCTACCTGTGCAGGGACAGCTAGGAAGGAGGAGAGTTCAACAGAAGAACAATGGAGCCTGCCAATACTTCTGTCCCTTGAGAGAGTTCCCACCAATTCCTGCCCTCGCTCTAAAGTGAGTCCATTTCATTCTTCCCCCGCATGATGCAGGTGATTCTCGAGCTCCTGCCTCTGTGCTGGAGCTTGGAGCTAGAGAGTTTGTGTGCACCCCTTAAGGCCAGTGTCTCAGTCTCCCACAGACCTTTTTCTCTCTCAGATCGAATCTTTGTTTTCTGGCACAGGTGCCCCAAGCGGAAGAGCCTGGTGTGGGGCTCATACCCACCTTTCCCCCACCGGGGAACTTTGATGCCAAAATCTCCCTCCCATTATTGATTGGGGGTGTGGCCCTGCTGGACCTTGTCTCTGTGCCTCTTACCTCTCCTGACATGGCTTCTTTATATATCCTTAGTTACAGGAATGCTGGTCAGCCCGTCTTCAGGTGTTTCTCAGTGATGATCGTTCTATGAGTTAGTTGTAATTTTGATGTGTTTGTGGGAGGAGTTCACCTACTCTGCCATCTTGTCTCTGCCTCGTATGTCAGGAATTTAAAGCCAAATCTTCTGTCTTCCAATCCAAGCCTTTTCTTCTCTAGGCTATGTCAGTCTTTTCTGAACAGCTTCATTTGTGCTTCCTATCTCAGTCTTTTTGACTGAGCCCTTAGAAATCTCTACCAACTAAAATTATCCCCTAGTAATAAACGTAAAAAAGTAAAAACATCTTTCTAGTTGGATATGTATATATTTGTATATAAACATATATACACACACACATATATATTGATATATACAATTGAGGTTAGTTTCGCTGTAGTGTTCATTTATGTTTTCAATATTCTTGTCAGTTTTCATCATATTTTTTAAAGCCATATTTTGAATAGAGCCTAAGATTGTTATTATTTTTATTACAAACTATTTCAGATATGCAGAAAATAGAGAGAAAAGAATTTTTATGATAAATACTCATGGACCTACTATCTAGATTTTTAAATGTTATTCTTTTCCATATTTCCTTCATCCTATTTTTAAAGAAATGTCCACACTTATTTAGCAGTAAAGAAAGTGGGAAAGGGTTTACCTAGGGGAGCAGGTAGCCTGGCATATAGGACAGCTGCTTTCTACTGTGTTGATGAAATAGCTTTTATTTCTGAGGCCTTGTATAAAAGTCATTTCGTGGCCTTTTTTAGTCTAATTATTTTCAGCTTTTCCTGAAGACAGGTGGGTGGGATCAGGCTTTTCGAGCACCATGCTGATAACCGATGTCATTTCTTACTAGACAGTCCTGGTTTCCACCGCCCCCTCCAGGATATGGCGTCACTCCAAGCACAGGAGCAAGCAGAAGGTAAGGGAGAGGTGGCAGGTGTAATTGCTATGTAATTGGATGGGAGAATGTGTCAGATATTGACAATGTATAATTGTGGATGCTTTGAAATAAACTGAAGACAATTGTGTGAACTCTGGGGGTGAGATCAGGGTGTAAGTACCCCTGGTAGGAAGGCTGACAGGCTGCAAGAAGTAAGTAGCTGTATTTGTTTGCTAAGGGCAGCTGTAACAAAGTACCACAGACTGGGTGGCTTAATGAATATTATCATCTCATAGATCCAGAGGATAGAAGTCCACGGTCAGAGTGTCAGCAGGGTTGGTTCTTTCTAAGGACTATGAGGGAGAAGCTGTTCCATGCTCTCCCCTGATGTCTGGTGGTTTCCTGGCAATCCTTGGCACTCCTAGTTTGTATAACCATCATCATCCTCATCTCTGCCTTCATTGTCATGTGGTGTTCTCCTTGCGTGCATGAAAGGCCACTACTCGTATCAGATATGGGAGCCATTCCGCTCCAGTATGACCTACTCCTAAGTTAACGAATTACATCTGCAATGAGCCTCTTTCTAAATAAGGTCACATTCTAAGACACTGTGCATTAGGGCTTCAACATATGAGTTTTGGGGGGGACACAGTTTTACCCATAGGAGGAACAGAGTAGAAAATAGAGTCAAGCATCAGGTGGGGTTCCAACCTGGGCTCCTGACATACAGCAGCTTCATGTCTGGGCTGTGGTGAACCCAGATGACTGTATAGGGGCATATATGGCAAGTTCTCTGTAAACTATAAGCGATAGATGGGTGTTTTCTATTTTTGTTTCTTGAGAGCAATAATTAAACTAAAATGAGATGCCCTGTTGGGGACACCTTGTTCTACAATTTCTATATAGGAATGCCAGCAACAATTTAATAACTATTTAATGAATGATTATTTTGTGCCAGATACAGTTCCAGTCTCCAGGGATATACCAGTGAACAAACCAGGCAGTGCTCACTCTGGCCTTCAGAGAGCCAGGGATATACCAGTGAACAAACCAGGCAGTGCTCACTCTGGCCTTCAGAGACAGACACAGGTGTAGGACGCCCCTATAATCTATGTTACCACCAACAGATGAAGAAAAATAGGTCTCCTATTGGGTTTTGTTTTAGGATATCCAAAATTGTTTTCATGTCATCAACTGCTAGGATATCTTTACTAAGTATATATTTCCACGTTTCAATGGCACTAATATTCCCAATTCACAGTTAGAAAAGAGAGTTATTAAATGATGTGTTTGATTCATTTCTTAAAATTTTTATCTGCTGTGCAGGCTTTTAATGTCTCTTTTATTTCCAAATAATATAAATATTTAGAAATAAATGTCCTTCATTATAATTTAGGTTGGATCTGTAAGGACATAAACTTTAGTCTATGTATAGACACAAAAAGCTTAAGTTGCTTTTTTCACACCTGTTGCATCTATATGTGTGTGTGTGGTATATTATTTATATATATTATATTTATATATAAAGTTATTCAACATGTTAAACAATTGCAACTTGGAAGTGCATTCACCTTCTGTTAAATTGTTTTTTTCTTAATCCTGCTCATTAGTAGGTGACTTTCAATTATATGAACTGCCAAGTACAAATTCTATTTCTGGTTTAAACCTTTCCCCTCCGGCTATGTTTAGATATTTCTCTATGAGTGATACCTTTCATGGAACTACCTAATTGGGGAAAATTTTAACTAGGAGTTTTGCTAGTGCTGTTGTTTCCTGAAATTATAAGATCCATCTAATTTTGCCTTAATAGACACTATCTGGTACTTAAAAATATATATTACTATTTTCCAAAATAAGTTCTTATTTTTTTTTCTTCTATTCAATATTTCAGTATTAATGTAATTATCATTATAATAAGTAACAAGTCATGTGACTCTGCAGAAATTTGAAAGGATCATTCATGAGTTAACATCTCATGTTTTCAGTGCCCGTTGAGCCTGCGGATCTCTGCACTGAACTGACAGTTCTTGGCTACGTGCCCTTACAGTGAATGCATGGCTGATGTGATTTACATGGAAGATAAAATGAGTTACAATGCTCCTATTTTAGGTTCCTGGCTCAGATCCATAGCTCCAGAACTAAGGAAAAGAGAAGATTATTGGACTAGGCTGATCAATTTAGATAGCCATTCCTTTTATAGAGCCCAGATTATTAATATAATGGCTCAACTGAAAGGCTTCTCTGTGGGGATCAGAGCTAATGTCACGCCAAGCTTTCAGGGCAAGAAGAGAATAATAACAATATAGCAATGCCTTTGATTTCTAAAGTGCTTTTCTTTGGAAGAGCTCAAAGTACAGCTTCCGTTTCTCACCTTTAATGTCAGTGCATTCCCAGGGCTGAGAAATAGCCTTTTTAGTAAAAGCTGAAAAATAGAAGCAATTATTAAATGATAAAAGGAAGCAAAAGCTTCAAAAAAGATCTCTGTCTACAGGAGCCCAAAGAAAATAAAAGTAGGTCAAAAACAGATAAAAATATGATTTTTAATGCTCTCTAATAGCTCAACGCTAACCTTATTTTCTTTGCTCTGTCACTTATAGACTGGTCTCCTTCTCCCTTTATTCTCCCCTCCTATCTGACCACATAATCTTTCTTAGAGATGTCATTTTCCCCACATATACCTGTTTGTGCTGCACCTTTAAAAAGACTTCCCAGTAATTACAGGAGTGAGCATTTGTACTGAACTTTGTAACCCTTGACCTCTCTGTGGCCTTTGAAACCATGGACCAAGCTAGCCCTCCATTGTCCTTTTTTTGACTTGTGTGGCATTGTACAACCAAATTTAATTGTGTTTGGATTGAAATTTTCTGTTAGCATTGTGTTTGAATTAAAATCTACCACAGGCATAATTTTCTATATTGATTTTTAGAGAGGAGAGAGAGAGAAAGGTGGGGAAAGGAACGGGAGGCATCAACTCATAATAGTTGCTTCTCTTATGTGCCTTGACTGGGCAAGCCCAAGGTTTAGAACCAGAAACCTTAGCATTCCAAGTCACGCTTTATCCCCTGCACCACCACAGGTCAGGCCAAATGTAATTCTGTATATGCAATTAATATAAGCTGATGAATTCAACTAGAATTTAAGTGGTATTTAAATTTCTAAAATAAACATAAATTTAATTTTCTAAAATAAACATAAATTATAAACAAAGAAATAAGCAATTTTCTAAAACAAGTATTACTTTATATATGTTATACATTAGTTTTTCAGTGAAAAAATTAAGAACTGTGTGATCAATCAAAAGTTTGGAGTTAAGATTTGAATATCTTTGAAAGCCTGTTGCCCCTTTTTAACAAAAGAAGGTTAAAGAGAGTAGTTGTGCCTAACCAGGAGGTGGCGCAGTGGATAGAGCATCAGCCTGGAATACTGAGGACTCAGGTTCAAAACCCTGAGGTCACTGGCTTGAGTGCAGGGTCGCTGGTTTGAGTGTGAGGTCATAGACATGACCCATGGTTGCTGGCTTGAGCCCAAAGGTCGTTGGCTTGAAGCCCAAGGTTGCTGACTTGAACAAGGGCTCACTGGCTCAGCTGAAGCCCCTGGTCAAGGCACATATGAAAAAGCAATCAATGAGCAACTAAGATGCCACAACTAGGAGTTGATGCTTCTCATTTCTCTCCCTTCCTGTCTGTCTCTCCCTGTCTATCCCCCAACTTTTCTCGCAAAAAAAAAGAGAGAGAGAGAGAACTTGTAATTCATGTTAACAAGGCCTAGCAAGCAAAATTTGGAACTTAAATGAAACATCTTCCAGCTGATTTCTAAGGTAGGTAGCTCTTTGGTCCTTGGGACAGGAATGGTCTCTGACCTCCTTTCCTTCTCTTGCTGGGAAGGGAAATAGTCACCGTAGTATTCGAATACCAACCCATGTCAACAAAATTATTTTCTCTAAAATCTTCTATCAAAGGCCCTGAGAACCTATCATTTCTTTTCATTTTAATCAAGACTGAATCAAGAATTTGGTGGTTCTTTATTACATTCATCTGTCTCTCTTCCTACCTCTCAGATCTATCTCCTGCTTCACTAGTTTTCTCCCTTTTCCATATTCAAATCCTTTTCATCTGAAAATATAGTCTCCTAAAGATTGATAAGCTGATCTTACAAAACCAAAAACCAAAAAAACAAAACCGCACAATGTTCTCAGAAGCATTGACAATACTTTCCATCTCCACTTGCTGGCTGCTGCCACAGTGAGTTCATGGAAACAGCTCTGCCCAGATCACTAATGATCGTGCTGATAAATTCTGTTTGACATATCAGTCCCTACGACTCCTTGCCCTTTCACAAGGCACCCGTGGTGATTCATACCTTTATGAAATCTCTTTCATTGTCTTTTGAAAAATACCACCCCATACCCACTCTCCTGGATTTTCTTTTATTTCTCTAGCCATTCTCTCAGTTTTCTTTACTACCTCATCTTCCTCTGCCAAACCAGGAAATGTTGAGGTTCCTAAAGGCTCAAAATTTTTCATCTCTGCTGAGTCTGTGCCCTGCCCTCTGCAGTATCAGCCATGCCCAGGGCTTTGACGGCCACCTGCCACCTGTATGCTCTTGACCCCCTCATCTATATCCATCCCATACCTATCCTGAGTTACCTTTGGATAGCCAACTGCCTCCTTGATACCTTCACTTGAGTATCTGGAAAGTTCTGCAAACTCAACATGTTTAAAATGAAATTCATAGTTCTCCACACGAACCCAGTTCTCCATGTCAGTCAACACTATCCTTCAGCCAGTCAACACCACTGAAAACAGAAGTTATTTTTTACACTTTTCTATTCTTAACCAAAGATACTTAAGCTACCAGTAAAGCCTGTCAATTTACTTCCCGAATGCATCTTTAATCTATAAACCTCTTTTCATTTCTATTATCACATCTCTCCTATACCTAAGTATTCTCCCTTCATTCACCGTGACAGACACCCACTTCCCTAATCTCTTCTTTATACAGTTGCCAGAGTAATATTTATAAAAAAGATAATTGAAACATAACTCCTAAATAAAAATTATGACTTTTTATTATTCTTAGAATAAAGAGAGAAATCCTTAGCATTGATTGCCAGCCTAGGTCTTCATAACTCTGCTTTGCTCTCTCTCCCAGTTAATTAGACTGTACTGTACTCCAATCTTCCTTAGACTCTATTTTCTTTTTTTAGGAGAGAGGAGGGGAGATAGTGAGGCAGACCCCTGCATGTGCTCCAACCAGGATCCACCCAGCAACCCCGGCTTGGGCTGATGCTCGAGTACTGAGCTATTTTTAGCATCTGAGGCTGTTAAGCTCCAAGGGAGCTATCCTCAGAGCCTGGGGCCATGCTGGAATCTGTTGAGCCAGTGGCTGTGGGAGGGGAAGAGGAAGAGAAGGGGGAGATGGATGCAAAGAGAAGCAGATGGTTACTTCTTCTCTGTGCCCTGACTGGGAGTCGAACACGTATTGTCCATATGCTGGGCCAACACTGTATCCACTGAGCCACTGGCCAGGGCCTTTTGTAGACTCTTAACAAATAAGGTTTCTGTTGCCTGGAATGCTATCTTTTACCCCATAGGAAAACTTGATTTAACTATGTTTTGAACTGATTTCAAAATGTCAGTTCTGACTTATCTTTGTTCTGTTCTCTCTGCTCCACACTAACTCATGCACAGGTGATAACAAGTTATTTTCCTTGATTTGTCCAAATATCATTTGCATAAGATTTTGATAAAGATGTGGGATGATGGGAGTGGTAGTAATACACTGTAGAAGCCCAGACAAAGCTATGTAAAATGTCACATTACAAATTCTTATTTGTAAGTTCTTTGGACAACCCTGTTATTGGTCATTTCTCATTGGCTGACATTTCTCCGCAGGTGTGATCCTGTTTATAGTTTGCTCAGCGGCCCCTCACTCCATTCTTCTATCTCTCTTTTCCTCTCTTTCTTCCTCCTCTCTTCGTCTCAAATCCCACCTCCGTTTCCTACGAATGACTTATGCCAGGTAGTTTAGCTCTCTGGATCCTGTACTAAGCTATCCTCACAGAATCTTATTCTCATAACTAAATATAATGTTAAACTCACTCTTAGGCACTCTATGCTGCCTTTAAAAATAAAGATATTGGCCCTGGCCAGTTGGCTCAGCGGTAGAGCGTCGGCCTGGCGTGCGGGGGACCTGGGTTCGATTCCCGGCCAGGGCACATAGGAGAAGCGCCTATTTGCTTCTCCACCCCCACCCCCTCCTTCCTCTCTGTCTCTCTCTTCCCCTCCCGCAGCCAAGGCTCCATTGGAGCAAAGATGGCCCGGGCGCTGGGGATGGCTCCTTGGCCTCTGCCCCAGGCGCTAGAGTGGCTCTGGTCACGGCAGAGCGATGCCCCGGAGGGGCAGAGCATCGCCCCCTGGTGGGCAGAGCATCGCCCCTGGTGGGCATGCCGGGTGGATCCCGGTCGGGCACATGCGGGAGTCTGTCTGACTGTCTCTCCCTGTTTCCAGCTTCAGAAAAAAAAATAAAATAAAAATAAAAAAAAATAAAAATAAAGTTATTTTGGCCCTGGCCGGTTGGCTCAGCGGTAGAGCGTTGGCCTGGTGTGCAGGGGACCCCGGGTTCGATTCCCGGCCAGGGCACATAGGAGAAGCGCCCATTTGCTTCCCCACCCCTCCCCCTCCTTCCTCTCTGTCTCTCTCTTCCCCTCCCGCAGCCAAGGCTCCATTGGAGCAAAGATGGCCCGGACCTGGGGATGGCTCCTTGGCCTCTGCCCCAGGCGCTAGAGTGGCTCTGGTCGCGGCAGAGCAACGCCCCAGAGGGGCAGAGCATTGCCCCCTGGTGGGCAGAGCGTCGCCCCTGGTGGACGTGCCGGGTGGATCCCAGTCGGGCGCATGCGGGAGTCTGTCTGACTGTCTCTCCCCGTTTCCAGCTTCAGAAAAATACAAAAAAAATAAATAAATAAAGTTATTTTTTATGTCATAATAATATAAAGAACCAGTCACACACACTTAAAACATCAGAACTGTTATTGACTCCTGTCTCCCTTGCTACCCTTATTCACTCATTGTAGAGTTTGAGGGATGTGCTGACCAAGGAAAAAGCTATGTCCTCCTGGTGGCAGTAGCACACTACAGGCTTCATTTAGATGGTGCTGAAAGGTTTTCATGGGGAGTAAGTCGCCAACAGCATGAGTCTTTCCAAAGACACCCAGAAGGAGAGGACAAGGAAGGTCCTGAGGGCGAGGGGCATCCGAGACCAGAGTTTCTTGGCCAGGTGATGCCACTCAGCAACATGGTGGGTAGTTCCTGGGTCAGAGGACTCCAAATGGTAAGAGCAGGCTGGGGTCTTTTATAGCTCCAAATTTGGGTAATATGATTGCGCAAGTAACCATAACACAAGGTCAACTGTGGGATCATGAGAAAAGCATCAACATTTTCTGGATTTTCTGGGAGCTCTGATGTGGTATGGAGAGCTTCTAAGAAGAGAATTGAGAGAAAAGGTCGTGAAAGAGTTGGGGGTGGGGAGGGAGGAAGGGGAGAAATGATATAATACTAGGTTTCCAATCCCAGGGTGGTTTTAAACATAGTGATGTCACCAATCAGTGTAAGAAGCAATAGGAGCATGTAAAACTGAATGTGTGTTGATTTGAGCAGGTCGAGTTTGGGCTACTGGAAGGATATATATTTGTGGAGGTAATTTTCAAGCAGCGAGAAATGGGGAAAATGCTCAGATAAGAGGTGGGGTAGAGATCCTGATTAGGGAATGAGCTCTTAAATTTTAAATGTAGTATCTTCAGAGTGAAGTTACCTATGGAGAAAATATTAAACTAGAAGAGAATGAAAGTTGAACCGTGAATAAGACCTTAACTGGTGTAATTACATGGTAAAGGAGACGTGTAACGAGAGGTGGGGAGGGTGGAGGCAGGGTAAGTAGATGCATTCTACCACCCAAAACGAGCCCATTCTCCAAAGTCTAGTATGGCTCTTACTTCCTCGATCCAGCTTTCTCAGCCCGAGAGTTGTCACTGTCATCTGAACTCAGAAAGTTTGTTGTCTGCCATCCTCACTTGGCCTTTCATTGTACATGACCTTCAAACATTACTCACTTTTTTTTTTTTTTGTATTTTTCTGAAGTTGGAAACGAGGAGGCAGTCAGACAGACTCCCGCATGCGCCTGACTGGGATCCACCTGGCATGCCCACCAGGGGGCGATGTTCTGCCCATCCGGGGCATCACTCTGTCATGACCAGAGCCACTCTAGCGCCTGGGGCAGAGGCCAAGGAGCCATCCCCAGCACCCAGGCCATCTTTTGCTCCAATGGAGCCTTGGCTGCGGGAGGGGAAGAGAGAGAGAGGAAGGAGAGGGGGAGGGGTGGAGAAGCAGATGGGCGCCTCTCCTGTGTGACCTGGCCGGGAATCGAACCTGGGACTTCCGCACGCCAGGCCAACGCTCTAGCACTGAGCCAACCGGCCAGGGCCCATTACTCACTTTTTATAGTGGGGTATACTCATAGACTAGATAGCGTCATGTTTTAATCCTTTGAATCACCAATAAATTTGTTCATAGTAATTTGTTAATAAGTATATGTTGATTAATTAATTTCAATATTTCTTATTATTTACAAGATAAGGAATTTCCTTCAACCCATAATCAGATTTGTCTCTTTGTAGTTAGGCTTTATTCTATGTGCTTAAGTTACAATGACCGTTTAAACATAGCTCTGTCCTTCTCTCTCCCCCTGTATCTGTTTCTGTCCCTCTTCCCAAAAATACTTGTTGAGCTCTATGTGCTAAGGAAGCACTTTGCTAGAATCCAGGGCTATAGAGATGTGTGTAAGATCCAGTTGCTATTTCAAGAAACTTAAAGTCTATTAGGGAGTCAGTTTGATCCAGAAGCACTAAACATGAAGGATTTCCTCCACTGAGCAGTTCCTTGGGGGTATAATAAACACAGGGGTTGAGACAGCCACAGAATCTGTGGACACATGGAGAGGGCAGCACTGGAGGATGTGTTTGAGCTACATCAGGGTCAAAAGTGAAGATCCCTGAGGTAAAACTTAAATAATGGATAAGAGTAAACCAGGTGCAGAGGTGAGGTGAAGATAGAGACATTCAAAGAAGAAAGGAGAGAAGGAGTGAAGGCTCCAACGTCAGAGGTCATGCTGTGTGTGTGCACGTGTGCATGCATGTGTTTATTTGTGTGTGTAGAGCTATGGGATTTCTACCCAAGATGCTTTCTCTGCAGTCATCCTTTATCAGTTATGTCTAGTGGTAGCAGGAAATACAGTAATTCCAAATCTGAGGTCCTATGGAAAATGTAATTTAATCTAAGAAATGATGGGTGCATACTCATGTATAATTTGTGATAAACTTCAGTACCTTTTCAGAATACCATTTCTGTTTGAAGAGCTAATCCTTTTTGCTCTTATGTAATTTGAGCACTGGTTATATGCTAGATATTGTGAAACACATATAAAAGAAAATACAAATCTGATCATCAGCAGTTATTAGAAGGTCAGGACCAGTGAAAGTTCTTCCCTTCCTACTTCTTTCATGTGAAGATTTAGCAAGCCAGACACAAAACAACTTGTCACCGATCATTAGTATATGTCTTAAATTTTAAGTTCTTAAACCTCTTCTCATCTTTAAGTCCTCCCGGAGTGATAACATTTACCAGGCTTGAACCAACAGAGTGGATAATAGGTGCTATTCGTGAAAAATGTTCCATTGCATCACAATGAAATATGAAAACAAGATTTCTGATTTATTAGAAGTTGATGTTGAAATTGCATCTGATTTCAGAACCTACTATTCAAGACAGTCATTTCGTTTCTAGTAGATTCAATTCAGACTATGCACTTATATGAGTAAGAGATTCAATAGTTAAAAGCCATGTGAAGCTCACTTAAGAAACTCACGGAAGCCAAATTAATGTAGTTGCTTAACAGGCAGCATGAATGTTTAGGATTGTTACCCATTTTAATGATTCAAGATTAACAATGAAGCTACCACCACTAGTAACAACAACAATTTTTTTTTTCTAGAATCATTTTCGAAGACAGAACAAAATATGTCATATCTGATAAAATTAAAATCGTAGAAACATGCCTAGGAAAATTACCATATCGTTAAATGCTTGCTTGCTGTATTCTTTTATAATTTCTCATCTATATTTGTTTCAAGCTCTTCTCCTTCAGTGGTTTTCTCTTTCCTGTAGATGATGGGTAGATTGTAAAAACAAAAGTCCTGATTGAGAAGTGAGTTGCTATGGCAACCTTGCACTACAGTTATATTTTTCTGTAACTATAAATGGAAAAATGTAACCTTTCTAATTATGCTGCAGTGTTTTTAACTCTATTGGTACCAAACCCTCTACAAAGCTTGCTGTCATGCTAAATCAAAACAATATTCTTTTTATCTCAACAAAAATGTTCTTTATATTAACTACATAGAATCAGTTCTGTAAAAAATTAAGATTCTAATGTACTCAGTAAAATGTCTAAGTACAGCGATTTTAAAATCTTATCTGAATGCCTAGAATGCCCATTTAAAATATCCAAAATAAATAAAACATTATCCTGAGTTAAGGTTTATTATTTTTAAAAAGTGCTGTTAAAATAAAACTAGAAGGGGCCCTGGCCGGTTGGCTCAGTGGTAGAGTGTTGGCCCAGCATGTGGAAGTCCTGGGTTCAATTCGGTCAGAGCACACAAGAGGAGCCCCCATCTGCTTCTCCACCCTCCCCCTCTCCTTCCTCTCTATCTCTTTCTTCCCCTTCTGCAGCCAAGGCTCCATTGGAGCAAGTTGGTCCAGGTGCTGAGGATGGCTCCATGGCCTCTGCCTCAGGCACTAGAATGGCTCTGGTTGCAAGGGAGCAAAGCCCTAGATAGGCAGAGCATCACCCCCTAGTGGGCATGCTGGGTGGATCCAGTTGGGCACATGCGGGAGTCTGTCTCTCTGCCTCCCTGCTTCTTACTTCAGAAAAGTACAAAAAATAAAACCCCCCAAAACAACAAGAAGGAAGTGTATTCACAATGTGAAAATGAAGGTCTGAACCTTTAGCCATCAGCTGCTTTTTCCTCAGTCCTGTGGGTCAACATAGACAGTCTCTGACCTCCTAACACTAGTTTTAAGTAACTCATACATTCAAACAACAATAGCAAAGGAAAAAACCTGCATTTCCCCTCAATCCAGATTCCCACAGCCCCTTCCTTCCATGGAGCCCCTGCTGCCACTACCATTGGCGGGGAGCCCCTTGAAGTATGACAAAGCAGGAAGCCTTCAGGCTCAGAAGGAGGGTCAAAGAATAGGTTGTGAGTATCAGGATACCTTGGGGCAACCTCTCTGCCCAAACCACCATTCTCCAAGCTATAACTTACCGTCCTCCAGACATAAAAACCAAACTTTTTGATGAAAAAAAAAGTATCTTACTGTTTAGTAGTATTGCCTGAAGGTCTATTAACTAGAGACCGTAAGTCTCATCTCAGTTAATAGCCTAAAATCTGACAGGCTAAAGGGCTGTCTATGATCATTCAAATCTTAGTATCAATAACATAAATCAGGTTTCATTCCTACCAAAACTGGGCAGAAGTGGAGCACATTGAGGGAACAGTGGTTTCGATTTTGTGGACAGGAGATGGCATTGGAGCGAGTGGACTCTGGGAGGCAGGGAGCCTGGGTGTGGTGCAGAGTGGTTGACAGGAGCATACTGTGACATGAGCCTGGGGGAGGACAGTGGGAATACCAGGTGGCAGGTGCAAGAACCAACATTTTACTTAGGACTGTCCTCGTACCTGGCAAACAGGAGCTACTTCTTCTTCTCATCTCTCCTCTCCCTCTCAGATATGTCCAGAGTGTCAAAAAGTGGAATCACACATATATAGAGCCTTTTGAATCTGGCTTCTCAGGCCTGACCTGTGGTGGCGCAGTGGATAAAGCATCAACCTTGAATCTGGCTTCTCTCACTTAGCATAACACATGTGATGCATCCATGCTGTGGCATATATTAATAGATCATTCCTTTTCATTGCTGAGCAGTGCACCATTGTACAGAAATACAAAGCCCATTTATTCATTCACCAGTTAAAGACATTTATTTTGTTTCCAAAGATGCTTTAAATGTCCACATTTCATATAAATATATGTATTTATTTCTCTTGAATAAATGCCTACAAGTGGAGTTGCTAGGTCGGATAGTGAGTATCTGTTTAAGGTAATGAGAAACTGGCAAACACTTTTAAAGTGTTTGTACCATGTCGCATTCCCACCAGCAATGTGTGAGAGTCCAAGGTTTTTCACTCTCACTATCACTTAATATTGTCAGTTTAAAAAACACATGTTAGCCATTCAACTAGGTGTGTGGTGTATCTCATCATGGTTTAAATTTGCATTTCCCTAGAGCAGGGGTCCCCAAACTTTTTACACAGGGGGCCAGTTCACTGTCCCTCAGACCGTTGGAGGGCCGGACTATAAAAAAAACTATGAACAAATCTCTATGCATACTGCACATATCTTATTTTAAAGTAAAAAAAAAAAAAACAAAAAAAAACAAAAAACAGGAACAAATACAATATTTAAAATAAAGAACAAGTAAATTTAAATCAACAAACTGACCAGTATTTCAATGGGAACTATGGACCTGCTTTTGGCTAATGAGATGGTCAATGTGCTCCTCTCACTGACCACCAATGAAAGAGGTACCCCTTCCGGAAGTGCGGCGGGGGCCGGATAAATGGCCTCAGGGGGCCACATGTGGCCCGCGGGCCATAGTTTGGGGACCCCTGCCCTAGAGACTGATGATGTTGAGCATCTTTTCATGCTGACTTGTCACATATACTGCTTCTTTGGTGAGCTACCTGTTCAAGTCATTTACCTGATTGGTGGCTTGTTTATTGTTTACTTTTGAGAGTATTTTTTAAAAATATGCTCTGTTTACAAGTTCTTTGTCAGATATGTGATTGGCAAATATTTCCCCCCCAGTGTGTAGCTTGTCTCTCATCCTTTTAATGTCTTTTGCAAAGCTAAAGTTTTTTAATTTGATGAAGTAAAAATTTTCAAGCTTTTTAAAAAGTGAATTGTGCTATTGTTGCTGTATCTAAAAACTCTGTGCCTACCTCTTGGTCGCAGATGTTTTTCTTCTAAAAGTTTTATTTGTATGTTTTACATGAAGGTCTATGTTTCAGTTTGAGTAGATTCTTTTTAATTCAGAAAATATTTATAATTTCACCTGATAATTGTTGGACTGTTTTTACTCTGTCTTTGAGAAAACATCTAAGAACTAAAAGATTCTATGAATCACCAACACTTAAAAATTTGTGTCTCGTTGTGTCTACTGACCAACTAATAGGTTTGTTTATGTTCTTATAGATCTGACCTAAGTTATACTAAAGAAGATTTTATTAACCACAACAGCATCTAGATGCATTTGGAAAGTGCAGTACATGGATGGGCAGAGTCCCTAGTCTATCACAAGTTCCTGGGCCTCTGTGGAACTGAGGATTCCTCATGATGACATTGCCTACCCATAGTCACGTAGTGATTTGAAGCCACAGATCTGGAACAACCTTTTCATTTTGTGTATAAATAAGCAGAGGTTCTGAGAGAATCAATGCTCTTTCCAGGTCCAAACTGAAAGTCAGTGCAGAGCTAGTCTAAAACCTGAGTCTCTGGAATTCTGTCACGGTGGGCTCCATTGCTCTGTTATGACTTATTGAAATGGCCATTGGCTGCTAGAGAATGATACAGCAGCGGCAATCATTCTTTTGCACATGTGCCTTGCATTCTATAATATAAGCTCTTTGACAGTATGGATCACACCTCTTTCTGAATCATCAGTTTTGCCTCACACACTGCTGAAGGTCCTAACAGGATAACTGGGGCAATTGTAGAATAAGTACTTGTTGGGCTAATGGCTCCCCTGCTTGGTCAGGGAAATAATGCAAGACAACCTGTTGTTATTAGATTGTCACTGGAAATACCTGGAAGAGTATTGGTTAGATACAGTATGACACAGAGGGAAAAAGCATGGGATTTGACACCAGAAAGACTAGATGGAAACTGGCTGCCACTGACTAGCCATGTAACTCAGGGTAAATTACTCAACTTTTTTGAAACCTAGTGAATAATAATAATAATCATAATCATAAACAATAACGATATACATCCTACAGGTTAAAATAACATACGTGAGAGCCTGGCAAACTGGCATGTTGCTGGAACTCAGTAAATATAAGTTCCATATCCTTAGCCATTATTGGAATAAAAAATAAAAGGTGTGGGATACAAAAGCTAAGCACAATGGAAAGTGAAAATGAAACTCACAATTAAATATTAGAGTCAATTATTCTTGTTTCAACATAGACCTGTGCGGTGATAATAGAAATATTCTTTACAAAGTCGGTTTTGAGCAGAACTCACAGAGCTAAGCATGGTCTTCAAAAACAGCATAATGAAAAGAAATGATCGTAACAGTAGCACATGAACATGAATAGGAACAGCTTCACAGTATTATATCTATTAGCTCCGGCCCTTGAACTACTATCTGCAAGTCTTCATGTTCCTTGTGAGTGCTACCATTTTATCTCTGAAAGTTGCTCTTTACAACTGTAGCCACTAATGTGATGGCACAGGCCTTGTGGGATGGAGGGAGAGACAGAGGGGAGAGCCGGGGTCAATGTATCCAAGCTTAAGCATTGCATCTCAAAGTAGTATTCAAACAAAATCATTCCACATGAATGTCTCTTGTTTCCATTTCTGCAAAGTATTCCCAGCCACAACTTCCTGCTTTGCTCTTGCATTTTAACATCCCTTCTTGGCATCACATGGAGCCCTGGCATGGCGTGAATGATTTCTCTCATTTCCCTGGAGGGCTTGGGTTCTGTCATCTGTGGCTGTCATTGCAGAGATGCAAATAAAAACTCCTTTGAGGTGAAATGAAGCCAATGTGGCATTGCCTGGCCCTGCCAAGTGGGGTGTAAATGCATTACCCTCGGAAATAAATACTCTCCTCTGCTTTTCTTGGTCTTGACAACCACACACCCTTTCCTGGGTATGTTCCAAACCATCTTCGCACTGGGTACTCAGATCTACTTCTCTACCCGTCTCTGCCTCCCAGACATACCCGATCAGTATTTACCTGCCTCTTCGAGGCCTAACCATTCCAAATTAGAAGAAACTCAGCTTTCCGTCGATGGGTCTCTGGCAGAAGCAGTTTGGCATCATTCTTTTTTAATCCTCCTCTTCATCTTGTTACCCCTGTCCTGCCTGTTCTTGGATATCCAGCGCCCTGTACAAATCCATTACTACCCAGGATCGACCATCTTCTTACCCTTTTCCTTTACTCCTGGGAGAAAAACATATAATCAGCTAATCTGCCCAGGTACAATAAAGACATTATCATGTGAGTGCTTTTGAATTATCCCCCAAACAAGGATATTTTTTGAAAAGAGAGGATGATGGCAACAGAAATATATTCCTATCTGATTGGATAAGCCAGGATATGGTGTGGTGGGGAAGGGGGTAGGAAATGCAAGTAGCGGCACAGGTACTGTATTGGATGCACAAGGGGTAAAAACAGCAACCACGGCACTAGGCATTTCCTGAGCACTTGCAGTGAGCCAGGCAGCGTTCTAACACATTGCATGCCCTTCTCCTGGCTTCAGTGCCACTATCAGCACAAGAGTCAGGAACCCAGCATGCTCCATTCTCTGCTGTTTCACGGCCCATCACTCCTATAAGGTGTTTCCATCACCGCTGAATCGAAACTGCTCTTATCAGTGTCACCAATGTCCCTCCTATGTCCAAAACCATGGTAACTGCCCTGTCCTTGCTTGATTTGATCTCTGAGTAGCATTTGACATGGTCAGTTACTTGGTGAATCACTATTACTCCTTGATACTACACCCTCATCTTTCTTTTCTCCTTGGCCATTTCTCTTCATACCCTTTTGATGTGTTCTTTTCATGTTTAAGACATCTAAAAATGTTTCAGTGCCGAGGGTTCAATACTTGGCCTTTTTTTCATTTCTACTTACACTGACACCCTTGGTGATCTTGTCAGGCTTCAACTATTAAACACTGTCTCTAAGCTGGTGATACCCACGTTTCTATCATCTTCTGTGGTGGTTCTCATGGCTCATGTTATCACTTCCTTAGGTCTTGGCTCAAATGTTACCTCACAGAGAGGCCTTCACGGGACATTCATTATAAACTATTATCCCTACCCCATCACTCTATGCCCCTTTACTCTGTCTTGTTTTTCTTCATAGCACTTCTCTCCATTTGTCATATGTTTATTTGTGTTTTGAAAGCCTTTTGAGAACAGGGACATCGCCCACTCTGTAGAACGCCTTATACATAGAAAGCTCCCAGTAAATGTTTGTTATATAAAAGCATGATCATTCAGTCCTGACAGCACCCCAGAAGTCCTATAAGAAGGGTTATTACAGGTGAAGAAACTGAGTCAGGTTAACTCATCATCACACAGACGACACCTCGGGCAGCCTGGGTCTAGAGCCCACGTGCTCACCTAGTATTCTGCAGGAGCCAGAGAGGTGCATGGAGTCCAGATCACAAGGCTACTTTTACTAGGCATGGGAGTTAGCCGGAGGGTACTACAGAACAACTGCGGTGGTTGTGGTGGTGAGGGGAGGAACGTGCCTTGAGTAAGAGTCTGACTCCATCCAAGATACACTCACAATTGTCTGACTCCAGTCATGCCAGCTTAGAGGCTACTATGGCACTTTGTTGCAAAGTTTAGGCTGATTGTGTGTGTGTGTGTGTCTGTACTTTCTAGCATCAAACTGGCCTTTACTGACAATATTTAAGTCAGATTTCTAAAGAGCTTCCAATCAACTTTACCTCTAGGTCTGTGGAATTGAAAACCTTTCTTGCCATTTCTGCAGCAGCCTGATAGTTGACATAATTCCTAAAGAAGCTTATATATTAATGCCCAAGAACCATTTACTATGCTCATGCACTGCTGACCCAAAATGCCACGACTTGAGCTAGATAGCCTAGCAAAATATTAATCTGTTTAAAGAAAACATGTTTTAAACCACAGCAAAATAAGATATGACTTCTTTTAAGTTTAGTGCTCTGTAGATTTTGACCTTTCAGTTACCTCATATATGAGGGGTTGTAAGACGCATAAAATATTTTCATGTATGCAATAAAGGCATTCAATTAATAGATGCTAAAATAGACCATGTTTCTTTGGTGAAATGAACTACTGTTTTCTCTGTTTTCTGTTTTAAAGGGAACCAAGTATTCACCCTCCAATACCTCCAAAACCTAGTTCTCCTGTTTCATCTCCTAACCAGCTGAGACGGGATAATAGGTAAGACCTAGCACCCCAAAATTTCCAAAATGAAGTTTAAGGAAAATGAAAGCAATTGAATTGTGACCTGTTTTGTGCAAAGCATACGTATGTCTTGTGTGTACACTTGTAGAAGCCTTTGTAAAGCTTTTCTACTTCTATTTGTCAATACAAGTGTATGTTTATGTTTGCCTTTAAATATTTATGACCATTACTTGTCTTTGAAATACACTTTCAAGATAGAAACTGAACAGTATCTATGTCCACAAAGTGTTTGTGCTTAGCCTTCCTCTAATTTATGTATTAAGAACTAATATATAAGGACCCTTTCTCTTTTTCTTTCTTTGTATATGAATATATATGTCATATATACACTTATATTTGACATATTTATTATAGATATAGATTTGATTTATATTCACCCATAGCAAAGTTTCCCATTAAGAACTATAACTTCTGGCCCTGGTCAGTTGGCTCAGCGGTAGAGCGTCGGCCCCGCATGTAGAAGTCCCAGGCTTGATTCCTGGTCAGGGCACACAGGAGAAGCGCCCTTCTGCTTTTCCACCCTTCCTGCTCTCCATTCTCTCTATTTCTTCTTCCCCTCCTGCAGCCAAAGCTCCATTGGAGCAATGTTGGCCTGGACACTAAGGATGGCTCCATGGCCTCGGCCTCAGGCACTAGAATAGCTCCGGTTGCAACAGAGCAACGCCCTTGATGGGCAGAGCATTGCCCCCTGGTGGACATGCCAGGTGGATTCCAGTTGGGCAAATGTGGGAGTCTGTCTGCCTGCCTCTCCCCAGCTTCTCACTTCAGTAGAATACAAAACAAAACAAAACAACAAAGCAATTTCTGATGAAAGATAATTTTGAAACTTTGTGTTACCTTAGGTTAGAAATACCTTTGGGTAGTTCTTTAGTCTTGTTTTAGCTAAGGAATTTGTAATTTATATACTTCAAAACTATTACAGATTTTTAAAAATGTTCTAATTAACCTGTCTCCAAATCAGGAAAAAAGACAGACTGCTTTTCCACTTTGAATCTCTGACACTTTTTAATTGATACCAGGAAACAAATTCAGAGACCTGAAAGTCTTCCCATGTGTTCCTATTAAACTGTCTAATAATCTCAAATCATTTTTTGAGATGTACATTGCATGTTTCCATTATTACTGTGAAATTTAAAAATAAGATCTCAGTGAAGACAATACAGCAGGTCCACTTCATTGTCTACCTTTGATTCTTTTGTATTTTTGCTTTTTGATGTTGATTTTTTGACAATATGTAAAGCAATTCTAGAACTGTTTTTCAGTAAGAAGGTAACTTCAGTTAGAAAATGCTAATTAGGCAACAGCAGTGTAGCATTAAGTGTTCAGCTTATAAAGTTAAAAACTCAGGTCTGAATATTTATCCAGTGAAATTTCACAGGGCCTTTGAAATGTCCTTAGGATAAGAGGGTATGTTTTTTTAATGAACCAAGAGAATACTTCTTCACTGAATTAAAACAAAACATAGGTCATATTTATAACTTTTTGTTTATACAATGATTATAATTATACTATTAAATATAATTTCTCAAGCTCTTTATCTTATATTATATTTTCTTTTACTATTTGAATAGCATTTTTTAAAGGGCTAAGATAAATGGGATTTAGTACCTCCTAAATTTAAATCTAAAATCAGTGACTCTAGAGCAGTGAACTTACGTAGATTCAAAAGGAGCTAAATTTCATGGGAATTGATCTAATGCATTTTTTACTGCTCTAATTTATTTCTTCCACCAATGATCTTAAAAATAAAATTAGGGCAACTTACATGCTTTAAATTCTGATTACTTTAATCACAGTGAGATGATTTTAATGAAAGAATATGAAAGGAAAGTATTGCCTATGTAATTAACACATGTCCTCAGGAGTACAAAAAATAGTTGAATATAGTTTCTTGAGAACAAGCAAGAATGTGTAAGTAGGTCAATAAGATACTTGGAAAAAGAACGGAGAAAAACCTTATATCATAAATTGTGATGGAATCTAACATTGTAAATTTAATTCTGTCAACTCAACATGATCATTCTCGATGTAGTAGGTATACTGGAAATTAAAAAATATTTTTAATCATATCTAAGCAATTATATTTCTTGATAGTATTCAAATGGAATTTATTTAAGGAAAAAAATTATTCCTCTGATGCCTTATAACAAAAAAGTAATTCTTAATTTTTTAAAATATTATATCATCATCTAAAAGAGATAAGTATGAAAGTACATTATTAACTGAAAACTGAAATAAAAATGAACATATTTAGAACAAGTATTTTTATATATATTCAGTGGTTAAAAATATATTAAACAATATAGGCTAAATTGCAAAGTTAGTACTGTATATTGGATTCTATAATCTCAAATAGGATATGTGGTTGAGTTCTAGTGAAGATTGTTATCTCAAATACAGTAGTGTTTCAATACACTTTGATCTTCTTAAACATAAATGTTTTCTTATAAATTTAAATTTAACAAAGAAGTGTTTTTGTTATCTAACAACCATTATCTTTAACTTTTAAAATGTAGGCAGATTTGTCCACCTAAAGCTGATGTGTATGCAGAAACCAACAGAGCTGCTGAAAGAAATATAAGGTACAATGAACTATTTCATTGTATTATAGAAATGATAAAGTATGCTTTATTAAAACATTTTAAAATACAAAATAATTAATAATAAAATAGGTATGGAGCGTCGGCCTGGTGTGCAGAAGTCCCGGGTTTGATTCCCGGCCAGGGCACACAGGAGAAGTGCCCATCTGCTTCTCCACCCCTCCCCCTCTCCTTCCTCTCTGTCTCTCTCTTCCCCTCCGCAGCCGAGGCTCCACTGGAGCAAAGATGGCCCGGGCGCTGGGGATGGCTCCTCGGCCTCTGCCCCAGGCGCTAAATGGCTCTGGTCGCAACAGAGCCACGCCCCGGAGGGGCAGAGCATCGCCCCCTGGTGGGCAGAGCGTCGCCCCCTGGTGGGCGTGCCGGGGTGGATCCCGGTCGGGCGCATGCAGGAGTCTGTCTGACTGTCTCTCCCCGTTTCCAGCTTCAGAAAAATACAGAAAAATAAAGTAAAATAAAATAAAATAGGTAAAAATCATTTTTCCAGCTGACTTCAGTATAGTGGGTAATAAAGCTTTTTATATATACCTAAGAATTTTATTCCTTTGATTTCTATTCAAAGCTTTACATTAAGAAAACAACCAAAATTTTCTGAACATAATAACATAAGATTAAACCCTTCAGATGGGAAAATACCTCTTCATTGCCTGTACTTGTCCCAAGGTTGGTGTTGATGTATAAATGAACAGGTAGAAATACAATAATTTGACTTACCTTGTTCTACAAAAGCTTTGGCTGATGTGGCCAGATAATGAGGTCACACCCAGCTCTCCCTGCATCACCAGGAAGAGGCTCACAAATTGGGTTGATGACTCTGGATAAGGTTTCTCCACGACAGTCCTGATGGGTGTCTAGGGTGCTACACATCCTATCTAGCTTAGTACTGGTGTTGGAAATGTCGTTATTATCTATTTTTGAGAAAAAGAAACACTCTTTTTAAAATTAGTTTCTGAGCCCGTGCTATTTTATAGGTGTTTCAGTATGATAAACCAATTTTTATTATGGTAAAAACCATCATAATTTAATCATTTTAATCTTATGATAAACCAGTTTTTCAATCAAAACTTCTTTCTGATTGAAAATATTTTCAAAGTTCAAAACTTACATATGTTTTTATTTTAAAAAACGATTTGCTTTGATTCTCAGAACAGAGTTTGAAATGTACATCACAGAAACACCTTACCTTTGGGAAAAATCGTATTCCTCTTGTATCTGATAACTTGAAGTACAACTGTACCTCAGCTTTTTCCAATCAGTGTCCCATGTGTCACAAGATGTTAATGCGTGCTCTGTGAGAGGGGGTTAATGGCCCAATACACTCAGGAAATAGTTGAATAAAGTTCTATAACATTGGACTTCTCAAAGCCTTCAGTGTGCATATATATCTTCTGAAGATCCAAAAATTGATTACACTTTACAAATCTACTAGACTACGAAATATTTTCTTCATGTCATCCTAGCCTTTATGAGACACTGTGAAACACGGGTCTTAATTACAGGAAAACCTATGTGAAACACGGGTCTTAATTACAGGAAAACCTATCAGGATTTTCCCAATTATTCCTTTTCATGATCTAGGGACCAGCATGGATTTAAGCTGTCTATGTAACCTATCCTATTATTCACAATGTACTTTATTTCCTTTTGGAAGCTTAAGAAGACAGTGCTTTTTCACTTCATGTGAAGGATGAATTAACTATTTAAATATGTTGGTTAATGCTCCTTGTTTCTGGTAGAAAACATTCTGCACACTTTTCTTCTGATTTTACTTGTGCAGTTAACTGTGTTTTCTTTTCCATATCCTTTGTTTAGGTATAGAACTTTTAGCAGCAATTAAGTCTTTAGGAAAAACTGTAGTTATTTCAGTGAGCACTAGATGGCAGAAATAACGCCCAGGTGGAATGGCAGTGATGTGTGTGTGTGTGTGTGTGTGTGTGTGTGTGTGTGTACGTGAGCTGATACCATAGAAGTATTTTGTTATTCCGTTAGACACAATAATTCCTAAATAACACATGAACTTTTATTTTTTTCACTGAGAACAGATAATAAATGAGCTGCTTCAAAGGTGGCTCTACTGTCACTGACTTGTATTTATTTTTCATTGTTTGAAGGAGTCAGGATCTTGAGAGCATTGTCAAAGTGGCTACTTCACTTCAGAAAACTGACAAGGGGTGAGATAGCAAAGCTTTGAGCATGATATTTTCTTCTCTTTATGTTTCCAAATTAATTAGTACCTTAAAGTTCCTAATATAAACAAAATTCCAATACTGTTTATAATATAGGATTTAAAAGAAGAAAGAATCAGTGTCCATAGATATGACCCTGAAAATTGGGTGATACTCATACTTATAGATTCTTTTCTTCCTCTGCTTCTTCTTCTGGTTGCCTGTACACATCCTAGTTACCTCACCTATTCATGATCTCAACCTCATTCCAAATCACCAGTCCTGTAATTACCATATTTTCCCATATATAAGACACTCCAATGTATAAGATGCACCTTAATTTTGGGGCTTGAAATTTGAAAAATTAATGTATTACATAAAGTTATTGAATTCAAGTTTTATTCATCATAAAACTCATACAACTCCTCATCACTGTCAAAACTCCCATCCATTAGCTTGTCCTCATCTGTGTCTGATGACAAATTACTGTCTTCAACAATCAGCACAAAAACAAGCGCAAAAAAAGTGGGAAATGCAAGTAAAAAATCTATAACCACTTTTTTAGACCCGAAATTTTTCGAAAAAAGGTGCATCTTATACATGGGGAAATAAAGTATGTAGCTCTACCAGGTCTGTATTTATCTGTCTCCCAGCACTCGCTTTTAGAATGTCCAAGGCCGTAGTCAACTTCCTTCCCAAAGAGGCTTCTTCTCTGTTCTATTATTCATTTTTCTGAAATCATTTTTATCTGTCCATAGCTTCTCCCCCCTGTAGTATCAGGCATGTATGGATTAAATGTCTAAAGTGTCCCTCATGCCCTCATGGTCTCATTCCTGTTCAAATTCTCGTGGACTCCAGCATAGGTTATTAGAGTAGCTGTCCAGATTTACTTACAGTCCTCCAGTCTCTGCTCTAAAGCATTACTCATCGCTGTCATCACTGCCAAAGTTTTCTTCCTCAGATCTGCTTGAACGATAATCCACTAGCTTCCCATTGCCCACTCAATCACATAAAACCTCATTCAAGGCTCTTGTTAACCTGGCTTCTAGCTAACATAACATTCTGTTATTTCTGACTTTACCCTTACAGTTACCCTGCATTCAATGCCAAATGACATCAGTTTCATTCTATAATTTTCAGATACTCTGCCTTTGTTTGTGTCATTCTACCGATGGCAGCCATTTCCAGCCTCAAGATCACCATATCAGTCCATCTAAATCCCACCTATTTTTCAAGATCCAGATCAAATATCACCTTGTCTCTGAAGTCTCCCCTGAGTGACCTAGTGAAATGTGATTTCTGCTTCTCTAATCTAGTAGAGCTCCACTATTGATATTTTATAACAACTAATCATACCTGGAGTTGTTTCCTGTTATTTATGTAAATGTCTCATCATATCTCTTAAATATCTAAGAGCAGGTATTTTTTTCTTATTCATCACATGTCATTTACTGAGTCTGACCTGATGCCTTGTACAGAGTAGGTGTTTATAGAGTATGGTAAAATAATAATGAACAGTGAGAAAACCTTGAATATATTTTATAGTTTAAAACTAATGCCTCCAAATTTTTCTTGCTTCATGGAATTTAGCAATGCTCAGAGCATTATTAGGGATTTCAGTCTCAGTCAAAAGAACTGAAGAGAAGAAACAGAGGTGACATTGAGCTCCTGTGCAAATTCATAAACAAAAGGGGAGCTCTGCACCCAGAAGGGGACTCTCCCAAGTACCCTGAGCATTTCGTTCCCATCCCCTCGTCGTCTAAGTGCCTCGATCTCTAGTTCTATTGATTTATTTTGGTTTGAGGTAATATTTTGTTTTCAATAGGAATTAAACAAGATAGTTTTTGGTGGGTGAATGAGATGTTTAAGAGGGAGATAGGTGAGTGATACTGAAGAGAAATTATGGCCTGTCATAGGTCAAACAATAACAATGAGAGCTTCAATTAGTTTAACTTCCCGATCCACTCTCCCGAGCCATGATGCGCGAATTCCACAGCCAGATACATTCCTCACAGAGAGAAACTGCTGCTTTGACAGGCCCGGGAAAACGTCTGTGGCATGAATAGCTGAGTGTTGTTACTGTGGGACTTCCATAGGGAGTAGAAAAGCTTTCTTTATCCCAGATGCTCTTTGTGACATTCCTTTGTGAAATGGGCTGTTACTCTTATCTGATTAAGAGCATTTAATTTATTGCAAATGCAATAGCGAAACTTGATATCCAAAGCTTTTATCAATTTAAGGTCACTTTAAAAGCTGAACTTATTCACTCAGGATGCAATCTTCATTTTATTTAATTTACCACAGAGTGTCTTCTCATGATTTATGCTAATTTTCTTGTGATAAACATTAGCAACCCCCAGTCCTGATCATCTCATCATTGTGATGCATACCAGTCAGAAAGGTCTATGGCTAAAATTTACAGGATTCTTAGCTTTGCTCTTTCCCTTGGGGACCTGGACAGATTCACAGGCTCAGAGTTGGAAGGTAGAATTTCGAGCAAGAAAAGACAATGGGGCATTGTGGCAAAGGGACTGGGTAATGTTTGTCCCACACAAGGATAGCATGTTAATCAATTTTTCTCACAGTCAGTAACTTTTGTATTTCAACTTGAGTCACCTTGTAACTTGAGTATTTATTCTCAGCCTTCAATCCTACCATCGAATACATAATATTACTTGAAAGGATTCATCTATATGATGATTGTTGGTTTAACATGTTCTTAAGGGTCTCTAAGAGGACTGCTCCCAAAGCTATTCCATTGCTACTTTGTGTCAGGATCTTCAAAGCACATAAGTGACTCAGTAGCTATTCCTCATTAAGGCTAAGTCAAGTCTTGGTATCTCTAAATGCAGCTAAAACAAATAAATATAGCAATCATTTATTAATGAATAATTTACTATCAACTAGGAACTATATAACATAATGACCAAAATTAATTTATGACTTGACAGGCATAATAAAGCACTTTATACTCATTAGCTTATAATTCTTTTCTGAGGTGGGTGCAAATATTATTCTTATTTTTCAGTAGGAGAAGTCAAGGCAGGAGGAAAGAAGTTAGGTAACTCACCCAGATTTCGCAACTAATAAGTGGTGAATCGTGCATGGAATCCAGGTGTCCTCCACTTGGGAGCCTGAATGTGTAACTGCTGAATTAGTGGGCTTCACAGCCTCCTGGTAAACACCAGTAATGAGTCAATAAAAGAGAGAAACATTGAGAAAGTATGGAAAACATGCGATTCTAGATCAGGAAGAAGAGAGAATCAAAATTTGTGAATAGACAAGACTAGATGCAAGAGAAATGGGAGTGAAGGGGGTGGACCTAAGAGAAACATGCTGTGAGGGGTGCAGAGGGGCGAGACACCCCCTGAGGCTGCCTTCTTGGGGGACAGAGCTGAGCTCATGTGGTTCTGAGGGGTATTCTGGAACCTAGGGGACTCCTTAAACAGGTTGCTCCTGGAGAAGCCGAGGATAAAGGCTTGACAGTTCTCAAATACAGAAACAGGATACCAAATGTAGCTGACCTGGAATGGGGTGCAGTAGAGTTCAAGAAAGTAGTCAGAACTTACCAATGAACAAGTGTTTTTGAATAGCTGTTTTGTGTGAGTACGTTGTGCAAAAAAAGAATCTATAATTAATCACTGTACCTATATTTGTTGATCTGATTAAACCCGGTGCTGAGCCTCTACTGGCTGAAAGACACTATATTGCAGACTGAAGAGGATCCAATGTAAAATACAGTTCTAAATTTTAAGTGTTGCATGTGTGTGTGCTTATGTGTCTGTGTGTGTGCTGATATGTATAGGGTCAGGGGCATTAATATGACACAAGTGTATAGTTGCTATGTTAAATGTATAATGATATAAGTGTCATAAAGGATATGCAAAGAAACAAAATGCTGCCAAGATTCCAAAAGAGGAGGGGACTCTATTCAGGTGGAAGCCTGACAAAGATTTCTTGGAGAAAGTAGTGTTTGAGGACAGCTTTGAAGGATGAACAGGATTTTCATAGATGGTAGATGTGGGACATGTGTTGTATTTCAGGGAACTCGGAAATAGGTGTTTTAAGGTGAATCTGCCTTTTAACTCTGGGCAGGCTTTTACTGATGTGAGATTTTTTTCTCTTCCAAAAGTGAAGATTTGGATAATATCATCAAAATGAACAAAAGCTTGAATAGGTAAGATTTCAAAGCATTTATGCTTGCTTTATTACTGAATTACATATCATGACTTCCTATGTCTTTTCCGTATTTGAGCATAAGGATTCATATTCTGGGCTAGTCAAAGGTATACTACAAATCTTGAACAGGAAACATGCAGAAATCATCATTTCATCATTATTATGAATATGTATGTTATTACAATACAAAGATTCTACTATTAAAGTGTCTGATTTTCATATCCATTTGTTTAGTAAAGCAGTTATTTAACCATATATAACCATATTTTTCTTCCTGAAATATTAATATGTTAGTATATAAACAGAGTTTGGTTGGATCACTAAATGCTGTTAGTTTAACCATTACCAAAACCACTTATTATTTTAATTAACATCTCCTTATTTTTGAATAATTTATAATTGTATAGTTTTTTTAAAATTGAGCCTTGGCTAGGACTCAGTTGGTTAGAATATTGTCCCAATATGTCAAGACTGTGGGTTCCATTCCTGGTCAGGTCACATACAAGAATCAACCAGTGAATGCACAAGTGGAACAACAACAAATTGGTATTTCTCTCTCTCTCAAAAAAAGTTTCTTTTAATGATAAAAATTGAGGTTGCTGTTATAGTGTGTGGAATTTTAGTTATCTTTCTGTCACATGCATTCTAACACACTAAAAGGAGAAGGACCAAAGAAAAGGAGAAACAGGCCCTGGCCAGTTGGCTCAGTGGTAGAGCTTTGGCCTGGAGTGCAGGAGTCCCGGGTTCGATTCCCGGGACACAGGAGAAGTGCCCATCTGCTTCTCCACCCCTCCCCCTCTCCTTCCTCTCTGTCTCTCTCTTCTCCTCCCACAGCCAAGGCTCCATTGGAGCAAAGTTGGCCTGAGCACTGAGGATGGCTCCATGGCCTCTGCCTTAGGCTCTAGAATGACTCTGGTTGCAACAGAGCAACGCCCCAGATGGGCAGAGCATCGCCCCCTGGTGGGCGTGCCGGGTGGATCCTGGTCGGGCGCATGCGGGAGTCTGTCTGACTGCCCCCCCGTTTCCAACTTCAGAAAAAGACCAAAAAAAAAAAAAAAAAAAAAAGGAGAAACAAAGCACATGTCAATTAAGCTAATTGATGAAGAAATGTGGTTTTTATACCCTGTTCTGACAATAATGATCCATGTGATTGACTATCAACAACTCGTTTAAATTTGCTGCTTTTTAGTTTTCTCATTTATAAAGAGGAGGTATTAGATCACGAACCACAGACTCCATTGCCTAAGGAGGCCAGGCAGGTGTGAATGAGTGAAGGGAGCTGACTGAATGAAACAGGGGAGTACCCTATTGAAAGAGCCCAGCTGTTTCTCAGCTCCAGCCCATAGTTTCCCATGAGAACCTGAGCCCAGCACGGCTGGACAGTATCAGGAGATCCTGAAAATTCAGGCTTCTGTCTGTCATAGCTATTTGGTAAATACTGACTCACATTGAAAATGAAGACCCTCCATGAACCCAAACAACACATCTGTGTACCTGTTATGGGCTGTGTACCCCCAATTTGTGGCTTATTTATTTTTTTAAGTTCCCCTGCAATTTAACATTTGAGTCTATTAAAATCTCTGTTTGGAATAAAGCAATTTCAACAATTGTGGCTCAACCTTCCCAACAAGCATCTATTTCCTGTCTTAGATGTAAACTGGTCTATGTTTCTGAAAGTATCCATTATTTCCACTGACATTTTTTTTTATTTAATACATTTGAAGAAATCAAGGTCTTGATGGTATCTTCAGAACAACTCCTAAGGCAGAGCAAGCAGAGAAAAGGTAAGTGCATCTGTCTCTAACCTGAAGATGTGACCTTCCAGAGTGCTTGTTTTTCTCTTTCAGACGTTAGCTGGAAGGGGGTTGTATCCTCTGGCATGAGAATTTACTAGCAGATGGCGTAGTGTCCTCAGTACACAGTTAGTTCAGACATAATTTCTCAGAAAGATTTCTGCTTTTATATTCACTATGAGTAAATGAGCAATTCATGAAGAATGTTTATTTATCTGACCTTTCAAGCTACCATACGATTTTATTTCATTATGCAGTTTTTCATTTCAATTTGTTTCTGTTTTACAGAGCCCAAAGCCTTGAAAGCCTCATCTTTCTAAATACCCGGACAAACAAAGATGGCAAAGGGTAAGGTCAGAATAACAGTCTTACAGGCCTCGTTGATCGAGTCCTAGACTGTATACCATTTCCCGGGGGGCACCTCCTGCTCAGAGCGAGGGTCGTCAAGGCTGGTGGAATAGGCCCCAGACAGGGCCAGGAGATAGGAGGGTATCTTGGGGTTGGCTCTGCCACCAACATCAATCTGGGTGACCCAGAGCAAGTCACGTAACCTCTGGAGACCTCTGTTTCTTCATCCTATGAAATGAAGAGTATGACTAGATGATTTCCAAGTTCCCTTTTAAATCTAAAGATGGAAGAAATCTAGCTGTTACAAGTAGTGGACAATAGGCTGGTTTATGAACTAAATTTATGTAATATAAGACATTTGATGCTAGGGGCATAGCCCTTCACCACTGAAATCTTTATAATATTCTAAGGCCATTTTCAGTTGGGATTTTGGTTGAGTCACTTCATATGTATATTTCAAATATATTTGTAAATATCTCAAAGTCAAGAGCCTTGCTTTTATTTATTTTGTGTCTTAAAAAGAGTGAATGATCAATACATGAACTGATAGCATTTAAGAGATTGTTATAGTTCTAAATCTTATTGATGTCCTAGAAAATTGACTTATGTTACTGATACTATTTTTTTATGTTGAAAGAAACCAAACTCTCGACAGCTTTATTGAAGAAAATCTCAGAACAGTCAAGAATGACAAAAGGTAAGGGTTTATGAGATCTCTGTTTTTCCCTCAGACTGATTGTTTACCTTGTACTTGGTTAGTCATTGCTTGCCTTTCTAACATAATAATTATTTATATAGTCTTGGTTATTTTTAAAAATTATTTATCTGTGCCAGTGTGTGCTCAGAATGGTATTCCAGCTTTCCATATCATTCTTGGCAGATGCATTCTCAACTTGAATGTAGAACACTTATAATCTATTCAGTGAAAGTGTTGGCAGTAATTATCCCACAGACATTTAATGCCTGCTGACAACATATTGTTATAATGTAAATATGCAAGTATTATTACAGGTTAATTTTTTTTCAAGTGGAAAACAGATGAAATGGGAAAATAGCCAATTCTCTGTAAGAGGGTATATGAACATTGCAGGAAAAGATGAGATTTCAGATATTTAAAAAATGTAGTTTAGCCCTGGCTCAGTGGTAGAGCCTTGGCCCGGCATGTAGAAGTCCTGTGCTTACTTCCAGTCAGGGCACACAGGAAAAGTGACCATCTGCTTTTCCACCCCACCCCCTCTCCTTCTTGTTCTCTCTCTCTCTTCCCCTCCCGCAGCCTTGGTTCAGTTGGTTTGAGTAAGTTGGCCCCCGGTGCTGAGAATGGCTCCATGGCCTTCCCTCAGGCACTAAAATAGCTTGGTTACCAAGCAGTGGAGTGATGGCCCCAGATGGGCAGAGCATTGCCCAGGAGTGGGCTTGCTGGGGTGGACCCGGTCAGGGTTTATGTGGGAGTCTGTCTCTGCCTCTCCACCTCTCACTTAAAAATGAAAAAAAAAAAAAAAGAACTTTAGAAAGTTCCACACAAGAAGTAGAAAATAGGAAAAGTAGGATGAGCATCACAAATAATCATATCGTGGGCTGGAAAGAAGGAGAAGAGAAAAGTGGTTTGTAATTTGGGGTTACTTGAAACTCTGATGCAGGAGTGACTGATCTTGTTGGTGTAGCAGGGGAGGTTCATAATTCCTTTTTCTTCTTCCCTCTCTTCCCCCCTTTCTTGTTTCTTATAGAAAATATTAAAATGTCAATAGTTTTATCACTGTGAAATCAGAGACAGATGAAAATAGACAATTGAGGAATTTAAATGGATTAATTCTTATATTTGCTAATAATTTTACACTAGTGGCATGTGAAAGTTTTACTGGTTATGGTCAATTTATATAAAACACTGGAGTCACCATAGAGTTATTTCCACTTTTCAAGTGTTATTTTAGAACCTTGAACTTTTTATTAAAAATGACTTCTCTACATCTTCAGTGTGTTTAGAATTAAAATGTTGATCATCTGACTTCTACCCAGATATGAATAATTTTCACATTTAAACAAGACAATGTCTCAACAAATGTATTAACGTTAGCTTCCCACCAATCCACCTATAAGACAAAGAAAGAAGAACCTGAGAGCAGGAGGGGACTTACACTTTTAAGTTGATTTAATTAATACTGAATAATGATCGAGATCTTACTATGAGGTTAGTGTATCTTGTCAGCATTTTGCATGAGCAGAGCCACTTGAAACAAATATTTCTAAGGACTTCTGATGCTCTAGGTTCTGATAACATCTTACTACTGCTGTGAGAAATCTGCTATTGTCATAAGAGATTAAGTTATTGTCTATCTCTCTCTCTGTTGCTCTGCCTCCTCCGCCCCACTCATGTTATAAAGAAACCAAGGCCTTGGAAATCTTATTAACGTTAATCAAAGGACGGACAAAAATGAGAAAGGGTAAGTAAAGCTCTTAACTTTTTTGATGGGATTCTTTTCTTCAGATTAGCTTTTTACACTTCATGAGAAGTGGGACTGTTTTTCTGTCCTCTGTCACAGATGCAATTGCACTTTTAGGCCTATTGGAGATAGTAGGCAAAGGAATAGGTTGAGTGCTGTTTCCATAGGACCCCATGTCTGAGTTGCATTAATGTAAGTTGAGGAAAATCTGCTACATAATCTCTTATTCTGTATTTTCTAAACTAATTTAAAAATGAGCCAATTTTTATATTTAAATTAAGAAATATAAAGGAACAAAATTACAAAAGGAGAGGTATGTTAACAAGTTTTTCTAAACTAATATAAAACAAGTACTACTGTGGAAGTTAATAAAAATAAACTATGGATAATTACATCAAAGATTTTTCTGGTCATCTGGCCCTAGCAACACCTGACACACTTTCAGGAACACTCTTGTTTATACGGGTTCCAGATAAAATTCAGTTGTGACCTAACTAGCATAAAGTTTTCATGGCTTTGCAAAGAAGCCGAAGTCTCAAAACAATTATCAAAGCCAAAGCAGGGCAGAGGAGGCTCTCAGAGAATGAGAACTGCTTCGCTGTTTCTGACTCTAGGTTGTTATCTCCCAAATTGGGTGATCTTCTTAGTGATATTGAGGGGGGTCGGTCACACCTTTAAGTTTGTCTTCTCCCTTCTGTGTCTGATTCCTACTGCCCTGACCGTCACTTTGGAGAGTTTACAGCCCTGGCCAGACAGCTCAGTTGGTTAGACAAGTGTTGTCTCATTACACCAAGGTTGTGGATTTGATCCCCAGTAAGGGCACATACAAGAATCAATCATTGAATGCATGAATGGGTGGAATAACAAGATGATGTTTCTCTCTCTCTCTCTATCTCTCTCTCTTCTTCTCAAATCAATAAGTAAAGTCCATTTATGAAGAGTCTACAGTACATTCTATGTGAATTGATATTTATGTATAGGCCAATTAAATCCCAAAGATTAATTTAACTACATTACTTATTTATAGATAATTTTTATAATGAAAATAAATTTAATATCAGTATAATAATTTTCTCTAAAATATTGAATTAATTATTAATTCTATGGAATCTGTTTATAATATTATGAAACTGATCTAAACTTTTATTTTAAAAGAGGTAGAGACCTTGATAATGTTATCAAAATGAATGCCAGAGGAAATGAAAATACCACTGGGTAAGATTTATTAGTACCTTAAATCTGATTTCTCTAAGTGACATGAGCATGGAGTTAGACAATAACAATGGGCCACATAACCTTCCTTCCTTGATCTAAAATTATATATATATATATATATATATATATATATATATATATAGAGAGAGAGAGAGAGAGAGAGAGAGAGAGAGATATTTTTTTTTTTTTAAGAATTGTTCCAATGTTGCCTTTTCTCTCAGGTTTTGGACTTTGATCTGTGTTTAAGGATGAATTACTGAATTGAGTTTCTTTTTTTTTTTATAAATAAATTTTTATTAATGTTAATGGGATGACATCAATAAATCAGGGTACATATATTCAAAGAAAACATGTCCAAGTTATCTTGTCATTCAATTATGTTGCATACCCATCACCCAAAGTCAGATTGTCCTCCGTCACCTTCTATCTAGTTTTCTTTGTGCCCTTCCCCCTCTCCTTCCCCTCTTCCTTCTTCCCTCCCACACCCCCTCCCCCCCACCCCCGGTAACCACCACACTCTTGTCCATGTCTCTTAGTCTCGTTTTTATATCCCACCAATGTATGGAATCATGTAGTTCTTGATTTTTCCTGATTTACTTATTTCACTCCGTATAATGTTATCACGATCCCACCATTTTGTTGTAAATGATCCGATGTCATCATTTCTTATGGCTGAGTAGTATTCCATAGTGTATATATATGTGCCACATTCTTTATCCAGTCTTCTATTGAAGGACTTTTTGGTTGTTTTTATGTCTTGGCCACTGTGAACAATGCTGCAGTGAACATGGGGCTACATGTGTCTTTACGTATCAATGTTTCTCTGAATTGAATTTCTTATGTCAAAAGAAAGCACAGTCTAGATAATATTTCCAAAGTGGATCTCCAAAATGACCAAGATAGCCAAGAGTGAGGTTTGACTAAGACTCTTGTAAGTCAGCCCCTTGGGGCTCTGTGGCCCAGAAGGCAGCCCACGGAGGCTGGCACATGCCCACGCTGGGAGCAAAGGTGTTCTCCCACCTCTCCTCTCCCGGCCACGTCTGCATGGCAGTGGCGCTCAGTTATGACCCTTTTGCCATCTTGCACTGTCCCTTTTGGCTTCAGGTTCTTCTTTTGGTATTACTCAATGCACTTTAATGGGGGAAACATGTCCCCTGAGAAGTGAGTCATTAATTTTTCTACCATCAAAGGTACTTTTTTGTCCTTTATAACTCACCCTAACCCAATTGTTTTTAAAAGGTTTGAGTTTGGGGAATGGTTGAGTTTATATGAAAGCATATATTCTTATTATTTTAATATAGTTAATAATATATATTAGTTTTAATATTTTATCATTACCATTATTCTTATTTAAAAACAGAATAGACAATTATATCTGATATGTTGAGTAGAAACTTATATTCTGACTGGATCCAGTGTCTTTATCTAATGTCAGTGCTGACCATTTGGGGTATTCTAACAGGTTTTTCTGAGGGCAAAGTTGATTTTGTTAAATAACATGTTTCACATATACTTAGACACTTTGAGAACAAAACATAAAAGACATTTTTCTTGTTAACCAAAAAGGAAACTTGAATGGTCTTCAGCTCAAGATGTAAGAGAATTTTCATTTGCATTGAAAGCTAGAAAAATTACAATGAAAGAGAATTTGTATATTTACCACTTAATTTTTCCAAATCATTGCTCACTTGGTTGGTGTGTTACTTTAATAACATTCAAAATGTATTTTCTTACTCAAAGAAAACAAGACCTCAATGGGCGTATTAAAGTGAATCCTGAAACAAATAAAAATATCCAGAGGTGAGACATTTAAAGCTTTTTCCCTCTCTTTGTTTGGCATTTGTAAGTGTATTAGCATTCTGAGTGCTTATATTCAGCAAAGTAAGTTGAAATTCAAAAAACAGAACTTTCTTTTCTTGAAACACATCATGTTAAACAGTTCTATACAACTGATAACGCAAAAATGATCTCCTGTATTTCATTAGTGGGTGTTGTCAGATAGGTGTTGAAATATTAAATAGGACTTTTGACTGACCTGAGCTCAATGATTTATTTCTTTGTATGTATTACATACATACATATATACATACATATAACTGTGTGTAAGTAGTACATGTATATACAGGATGAGATGAGAATAGGTTTACAATTGTTTGTATAGAAAATAATGCAATAATTAATAATACAAGAATAAACTTTGTGTTTACTCATAACTGTCAACTTACTTTTGTCCCCCCTTGTACATATGTGTATGCATGTATATATAAGTAGTGTGTATGTATAAGTGTACATGTATGTAATGATTAGGGTTCTTTATAAAAAACAGAACCAATAGGAGAGAGAGAGAGAGAGATAAGGGGGGAGAGAGAAAGTTTTATTATAAGAAATTGGCTCATGCTGAGAAGTCTCAGGATCTGTATTTAGCAAGCTGGAGACCTAGATCAGCCTATGGTGTAGTTCCAAGTCCAAGAACCAGGAGAGGTGATGTGGTCAGTTCTGGTCCAAGGGCAGGAGAAGACCAGTGTTGCTGATTAAGCAGTCAGGCAGGCAAGGTTCTTTTACTTAGCCATTTTGTTCATCATACTGTATATACAATAATGTTCAGGACTTCACGAACTGGATGGAGTCTACTCATTCTTTATTCAATCTATGGATTCAAATGTTAATCTCACCCCAAACCCCTTCACAGACACACCTAGTGTAATGTTTAACAAATACCTGGGCACACTGTGGTCCAGTCAAGTTGAAATATGAAATTACCTTTCACAGTGTTTACATATATAAGGTTATATGTGTATTTATAAGTACTGTGTGAGTGTGTGTGTAAGTAGTATATATGTATAAGTCTGTGGGTGTGTGAGCAGTATATGTGTATATGTCAACTATCTTCACATGTGTAGTGTATTTGTGTGTAGTGGGTGTTATGTGTATGAAGTGTGGTGTGTGTTTAAAATGAAGAGCTTAACGAAGCATACTCCATTAAGAGTTCTCCTACCCATGAATTATCAAGTAAATCTGGAAAGCTTATGTTCTATTGCTTCTTATTTTTTAGAAGGCAGATGGAATATATTTAAAGCCGAGTTTGTTGGCATGTTGCTAAAAACTGTATACCAAATAATTCCAATGCGTTTTTTAGTTGAATGCATTTCCATTCAGTTAACTCAGTGCATGATATTATTAGACTCTAAAATGTGTCACTGGTGCCTGTAGGCCCGGTTAGCAGAGCAAGGGCCTGGCTGGCTAAAAAGCTGGGGCACTCACTGCAGGCTGTCCTGTTCTTGGCAGCCTGGCTTGGTCAGCAGCCCAGAGACTTGTACAGTGTTGCAACCAGCAGACTTGGAAGAAAGCATTGATTTCCTTGGCTACTTTGGTGCTTCAGAGAGGTAACTTGAGGTAGTGAATGTCAGCAGGGAGTCCAAAAGACCTGGGTTCAAATTCTGCCCCTGTCACTGGCTAGCTATGTCCCTGTGCCTCAACTTACTCATCTACAAAATAGGACTCAATACCAGCATGCCTAGCTCATCGAAGATATAGGTAACTGTTAGTAACAATAAAGATCAAGTGAATTATATTTCCTTAATGATTTAGATACTGTTCAAATACTTAATTTACTTTGACTCTCTAAGAAAAATCCATGTTTTCCTTTCTAATTTTTATTAAAAAGAATATTTTAAATCATCACCTATTGTTTTTCATGTTGGTATGAGTGTGTGTGTAGTCCCACGTGCCTATGAGTACACACATGTACACATGCATACACAAGTTTGTGTGGATTCATTTGTGTATTATTATGTATGCAGTATTCTGTAGATCTTTTAAAAGTGAAATAAGATTATGTTCCCTCTGTATTAAAAGTTCTCAGTATTATCACATTTCAGGTAGAATATAATTCTAACACTTAGCATTGGCCTTTCACTCTTTCAATAAAATCCAGCCAAATTGATCCTATTTCTATTCCAGGCTCATTCATGCCTTATTGACTTTATGAACTTTGAAATTTTAATAACCTTACATTGACTGATATGTACTTTACTTAATATGTTTAAAGAGTTTAAGGTCTTGGCAATATAATCAAAGCAAGCCTCACAACCCACACAAATATTACAAGGGAAGAGTAACAATGCTTATTATTGTATTTTTTTTGAGTACTCAAATCTGGATATAGAGTCTTAGGAATTTTTATTTTCAGTCACTGACATTTAAATCTCACATACTTTGTTTAAGCAAAAAACAAAGTATTTTAAAACTCATCAAGGAATATTCTGGAGTAGGATGACTGTTTCTATTGGGTTAATTGTTTCATTATTTGTGTGGAAAAGGTTCAAATTATTTTTGCTGCTTGTAGCCTGGGTATACACATTCTCAGATATTTGGATACAAGTGAAAACTTGAGTCAACATCTGGTTGCCTCCAGATATCTGTATCTTTGTTGTAAAGATGTAACCACAGAGACTTTATGATACTATGTTAATAGGGCCATGGAGCATGGATAAATGGTAAGAAAAGCAAAATTCCAATAAGATCAGAAGCAGATATACTAAAGGGTAACAATATAGTACTGATGTATTACCAGTAACTATTTAGTATTTTATATTACAATAAATATATTTTATTTCATAACTCTATAGATTTTAATTTTTTTATTATTTGTTGCCAATACAGAACGAGTCAAAATTCGTAGTTTTAACATACAGTTATAAATACCAGAATCAGATACCAGGTTGTATATCATGGACTTTAACAAACTGGTACTGTATATTAATCTTCACCTGTTGTGAATAGAAATTTTGCTAATAAATGTAATTTACAAAATATATATCTTCCAAAGTTGATCTGAAAGTCCTGCAGCAAATTGGAGGTTGATATTAAGAAGATGCCTTCTGGAATGTTCCATGAGACGTATCTATAGACTATTACAAAATGTTTAGTGCATGTGGAAAAGCTTGAGTATAGCATTAAATAAATCATTTTAGAAACAGAGTCCTAGTACAGCTACTGGCATAATGGCTCAGGATTAAAATATTGTCTCGCTGAGTCTCAGTGAGCTTCAGAGATGCATGAATCCCTACATTCTTCTGCATAGTCACCTATAACAATCCTTAACTCTTTGACATGATCGCAGTAAGTGTTTATACTGTTTCTGAATTTTAATGAATAATTTTACCTAGTCAGTATTAATCTATTATTTACCTCTTTATTTTTTTTTTCAATATTTTAAAGGGGCCAGAGTCTTGACAATCTCATCAAAGTGACCCCTGAAGTGAACAGAAGTAACTCAGGGTGAGAATTATGTCTTATCTTTCTTCCTTCCCCATCTGCATCACCTTGTGGCTCTCATCAGAGAAGCTGTGTTGAAAAATCTTTGAGTTGGAATCAGAAAGTCTGGATTCCATTATTTGCCACATGGGTACCTTAAACACGCTGAGCTTAGGTTTCTTTAGTTATAAAATGGGGATAATAATGTTTCTTTCACCTTTGTCACTTAATTATTTTAAGAATCAAGTGAAATAAAGGCTATAAAATCCCTTCCAAGCAAAAATGCACTATAAATGTAAATTATTAATAAAATAGAGTATAGCTACAGCATTAGATGCAATACTTAGCAGGATCAGGTGAGGGTTTTGGCAAATCATTATATAAGTCCTGAATTGATTTTCTTTTTAAACTCAATTCTGCCTGCCTTCATCTGTGGTTTTATTTTGAGGGTAAATGAGAAACTGAGATAGTGTTTCAATGATTTATATAGAGGGTAATATTTTACTCTTTTCAATGAAGGGCATAGACTGATATTAATTCAAATACCAAAACTGAGTAGTATAATTCATCTTGAGTATATATATTCTTTAAATTAAAATACTTAGTTGATTTAATCCCACTTTTACTTACCATGTGTTTGTTTGCTTTTTTTTGTTTAAAGTTTCAAAGACCTTGATAACCTTATCAAAGTGAGTGCAAGAACAGAAAAACATATGCAAGGGTAAGATTTGATAAGCTCTTCTTTTTCCTTTTGTGCTGACTAGTGCTTAAAATAGAATTCAATCGTCATTTCAACTCACTGGCCCAGAACTCAGAATTCAAGAAAAGCCATGTAACCTCCACAACCTTATATCTAAAATGTTAACAGTTTTGGGCCCTGGCCGGTTGCTCAGTGGATAGAGTGGTGGACCAGCATATGGACATCCTGGTTTGATTGCCGGTCAGGGCACACAGGAGAAGCAACTGTCTGCATCTCTCCCTCTCTCTCTCTCCCTTCTCACCTTCTCCTCCCACAGCCAGTGGCCCAATTGGTTTGCGCTATGGCCCAGGATGCTGAGGATAGCTCTCTTGGTCTGAGTGTCGGCCTCAGGCACTAAAAAAAGTTCAGTTGATTTGAGCATTGGCCCCAGATTGGAGTTTCCAGGTGGATCCTGCTCAGGGCACATATGGGAGACTGCCTCACTATCTCCCCTCCTCTCACTTAAAAAAAAAATGTTAACAGTGTTGGTCAATTAGGCAAATAGTTGTTTTTCCAGAATGGACAGGATGCTTTTATTCATTGATTTGTTTACATATTTTTCTTAAGCAGAGGGATGGCACAGGAAAGGGAAAAGAGAACGGACTGAAAACCATAGATTTGGATCTAGGCCTGGCTCTGACTAGTGGATGGGATTGGCACTGGTCACTTCCCCTGTTTGGGCTTCAGTTATCTCATCCTCAAAGTGAGGAAGTTGGACCAAGGGCTCTCTAGTTACTTCCAACACTAATTCCATTACTACGTCCCAGTAAGATGCTTGGAGTAATGGAGAGTGCATGCACTTGAGTTAGATTACTTAGCTTTCAATTACAACCCTGGCACTATTAGTCATATAGGAAAATCTTCATCCTTCTGTGTCTCAGTTTTTCCCTTCATGGAAGAGGGATGATAGGTCTTCCTATATCATAGAATTGATGGGAGGATTAAATCACATAAATTATGTAAATCACTGAGAACAGTGCCTGGCACATAACAAATTTTCTAAAAACACTAGTTATTGTTTATTATTTCTATGCAGTTATAGTTAGGTCCAAAATATATTTCTTCATAGTCAGCACAGAAAAACTTCAATCCTTTGAGACGATCTCTGTTTTAATAAGTATTTCATAATAAAATAGTTTCTAATAAAAATGTTTCTAAGTTTTAATAAATATTTGCAATGACCTGATGCCAATTGACCATTGATCTGATCGTTTCTATAATGTTTTAAAGGGGCCAAAGTCTTGACAGCCTCATCAAAGTGGCTCCTGAAGCAAACAGAGCTAACCAAAGGTGAGAGGTTCATGGAACTCTCCTATCTCTCCCCCTTTCTCTTTTCTATTCAACTTAAAAAAAAAAACATGATAAAATTCATTGTCTTACCATAGAGACAGCCAGTAACGGGACCCAAAATCAACAGCTCTGTGTCAGCGATTTGGTGTTTACATCTTTGTTCAGGACTCCCTGGCCATGAGCTTAAGTGGAGGAGAGAGACTCCTTTAAAACACCTGTTGTCAGTATGTGACTTGTGTTCCACACGAGATTTTCTCAAAATGAATTGGGATCGCCCATGAGATAAAACATCACCCCAAAACAAATTCCTAGGGCTATGCAAGCTAAAGAAGGTTTCCATGTGCACAGAAGTTCTCCTTCCTTCTTCCACCTCAGTTAGTCCCTTCTCCTCTTCCTGTCTACCACTCAAAAAACCTAAAGGTGGGAGGTCATAAAAAAAATTATTCTTAGTTAATTGAAATAATAAGGAATAGAAAAAAAATGGCATTTGTCTTTTATATAGAGAGAATTTTCTCTAAGGCACATCATGTTAACTAAGCAAAAAATGACAAAACCATGAAGATATAAATATATTTTGTTATGGTAGTTTGAGCATGAGTTAAATACAAAAGATCCTAAGGAATATCTCTTCTTTCTGATAGAGTTCCTTCTTACTTTGCATATAGAAATGCTCTTCTTTTACACAATGTAGCTATCAGACAATGTTTCTTAGGCTAGATCAGGATCAACAACCTTTTCTTAAAGGTCTGGACAGTAAATATTTCAGTTTTGGGTAGGCCTAAATATTTAGTGCTAAGTTGTCCTTATTTTGCCATTATTGTCATTGTCTGGGGGCCAGATACTGAATCCAGAGACTATATAATACTTTACATTGCACATTAAGGTTCAGTGAAAGAACAAGTCTCCCCCTTGTTCCTCTTCCAAGAAGACTTAGTTTCTAAAGCTGAAGATGGCCTAAATCACATGACCTTTCTTGTGTAGAGTTTGAGCATCTGTTTTAGTGCCCACATCCTACTAGGTATTGCATTAGGTCATGTGTCCATCTTTTCCACTTGATAATGAATTTTTTGAGTTATGAGAACACATACTAGCTATGAAGTCTGGATAATGGCTCAATCCCCTTTAAGCCTCAGCTTCTTTATCTATAAAGTGAGGATTTTAGGAGTTACTTTCCTCATGAGTTACTACAAAAATGAGGTAAGATCAAGCTTGTAAAGCATTCAGTGCTCACATACTCAGTAAATATTATCTATTGGTATTATTGTTACTGTTACTATTTTTCTTCATTGTTGGGCCCCTATCACACTATTCAGTGTTTAATTCAAAGATAGCAAAGAAATTATCCTATTATGTTGAACTTTATGAAATTATTGACATTCAACCATTTTTGACCCATCAACCGTAGTACAACATAGTGTACATGGAAGGTTATGTACATGATAAAATGAGCTTGTGAGTTAATCCTAAATATTAGTTAAGTGATATAAGCCTTTCTGATCTTTCTTTCTTCTCAGGATATATAACATATGGCCCCCATAAAGGAGTATATCAAATTAGGCTTCTTGTTCAGGCCTTTTGGTATTAGGGTTTGTATAAGAGCCCAATGTAATAATAGAAATGTCCCTAGAGCTATGATTGCCTATTGGAATGTTTACAATAAAAACAAGTTACATAATACATAGGCACAGACAACAGTATGGTGCTAGCCAGAGGGGAAGGGGGTGAGTCTAGGTGGAAATGGGCAAAGGGGGGGAGGATCAGGGATGGAAGGAAACTTTGCTTGGGACGGAGGGTGCACAGTGCAGTGTGAAGATGGTGTTTTACTGGGTGATTTTGTGAACATCCCAATAAATTGAATCAATAATAATAAAAAGAATATTACATTACTATGTTTTTATATTGAGATATTTGCACCTCCCTGAAAATAGACCCAGATGATTAAAATAAGATTTTTCCTCTAGGAGAAAAGGATTATATAATCTGAAACCTCACTAGTTCTGATTTAGCATTGCATGAAATACGATTCTGAAGTGATTTTTTTTTAAGGAGGAGGAAAATAAAGAACAAGTGGAAATGATGAGCAATTTTATATTTTTCTCTTATTACAACTCCCCAAATATCCTAAATGCTAATTCTATTATAAAAATATAATATGGATAATAAGGAGTTTATGAGTAATATAAATTTGAGGTTGTCTTTAAAGAAATAAGAATAAAATGAAAATGAATTTTCATATGTACAAAATTATGCAAAAAAATGAGTTGATAGTAGCAATCTGCTTTTCCCTGGGGGTAAAGGGATAATTCAAGTAATGATGAAGTTTAAATTAGCAATGACCATTTAATTATATATTAAGGTTAAAAAAATATACAAATTATTCATTTTAGTTTATTTTACCAGCCATTGAAACTTCCATTGTTTTAGGAACCAAGACCCGAACAATGTTATCAAAGTGACCCCCTCAGCGAACACAAGGTAAGCACATTACAATCATTCAAGACTCTAAGCAAGTATGCAACGTATGCTAAAAAAATAAGATTACTTATTTGATTAAAGACATTTTGAAAGGGGACATGAGAAATAAAGAGAACAAATTGAGTTGTTGATATGTAATAATACTGTATAGACTTTTCTTTTATTATTGCTTTTATGTATTTCCTTAGAATATTGTTTAAAATGATAATATTGAGGCTAATTTTGTATAATTACTACTTGAGAAATTCATTTTGACACAAAATAGCAAAACTAGTTTATCACTGTAAACTTATAGTTAATAAACATTAAGGTTTATAAAACTAAATAAAGACTACTGGTGCCTTAGCTGGTTGGCTCAGTGGATAGGCATTGGCCTGGTGTATGGACATCCCAGGTTCAATTCCTGGTCAGGGCATACAGTAGAACCAACCATCTGTTTCTCTCTCCCTCCCATAGCCAGTGGCTCAGTTGGTCCAAGGGTCAGCCTCAGGTGCTAATAATAGCTCAATTGATTTGAGTATCAGCCACAGACAGGGTTTGTCAAATGGATCCTGGTCAGGGTGCATGCAGGAGTTTGTCTCATTATCTCTCCTCCTCTCATTAAAAAATAATAATAATAATATTGGCTCTCTACTTCTTCACAAACCCAAGGATTAATTTTTAAATGATTCCTAAGAAAATTAGCAACATAACATTTTTATACTTGATTAGAATATTTTTGTATGACATTGAATTTGTTCCGTCATCTTCAGAAGATCCATTATACACTGAAACAAAAGTTAAGAAAAGTGTGGTAGAGCATCTCCTGGCTACCTTTTAAATCTTGTGGAGATCATGTTGGAGTAAAGCACTGTGCAGATGCAAGGAATCATTATGAATATGGAGAGAGGAAGGGTACTAGCAGAAAGGAGCATGGGCTTTGGATCCAGTGCCGTGATTTCAATCCTGGTTAACCCTCAGTCACCTCTTAGGTACCTAGCCCCAAAGAGTGTCTTAAATTCTCTGAAGTTCAATTTCTTCGTTTATAAAGGGGAGATGGTAGTTTCTTTGTTTATAAAGGGGTTATTGGGTTATTTTGAGATTTTTTAAAAAGATAACTAATTTATACAAAGTAGAAACAATAAAATTTATCACTTTTATCTAGGATTCCATTGAATCATCAAAGTGTCAAAAGAAAAAAATGCCTGTCATAAAATTTGCTTATTTCTAACTGAATTTGACCTTTAATTTTATTTTATTTCATCAGTAAACAAGGTCTGGAAGAACTTAATCTAAGCCCTAAATCTGTCAAAAACATGGCTGGGTAAGAGAAGAATGTTTTTCTCTTTTCTCTCTCTCTCCCCCCTCCTCTTTTTATTTCTCCTTAATTAAGCAGAACATGAATATAAATTAATATGTCTTTCAAAAGTATCACAATTTTTATTTGTCCCTGGAAATTTAGATCATCTTCTGTTAATACTAAAAAAGAAAGGCAGCTGAAAATAATATATGATGGTGGCTTCACTTTTATCGGCCTCAAATAAAGCAATTGAAGAGAGCGACTGTGGTAGAAACATAACTAGCCTGTGTGCTGTTTGTTCTGTACAATAGATGGTAATGCCTTTATCTCTTGAGTTGACAAAAAGGTATTAATAATAATTTTTTTTAAAAGACCTAGATACTTCATCAGACTCATCACCAACAAATACCGATCACCTTATTTTTGAAGAGTATTTTCTGGTAGTTAGTGAAAATTTTATGAGGTTTGTTGTTTCTTAGATGGTTTGCTGCTCCCAGCAAAGTTATGGACCTAAAGTTTGATAATTCTTTGATTAGTATCTGTAAGATGATAAAATTCACTTTTGTCTCTGGTGATATGAAGACTTTTGTATCATTATATGTTACTATTTTATATATAATATATATCTTAATATTTTCATGATTTTTCTTCTTAAGTTTATCTGGTACATATAAAAATTGCAAATTTTAGAGGTGAGATCAAGGAACTTCAAGAAACTCATAGCCTAGTTAGTATGAACAATTTTGAAAACCGTTGTTTCAGTTGAACCTAATCAACTTACATATGAGGAATTTATAATTCAGAAAGGTTGGGTGCTTTGCCACAGTTGCAGGAAACTAGTGGAAGACTGATAGTAGTTCTGTGATCTGCTAGGCAGTGAATAATTACTGAGTACCTATTGAGTTTGAAGCTTGCAACTACGTATCATGAGTAGCACACTAGATATAATTACAGGGCATGGATGCCAAAAAGAGAATTCAGTAGACATACTGAATCCTATTAACAGTAAGCAATTATCACCATTAAAGGTAATTATGTACCAGGAGCAAAAAGATGTTATTCCAAGACAATAATAAGTTGTCAATTTAAGATACTACATTTTGAAATACTCATGTACTGCTTGCTAGATATAGAATGCATTGTTAGTGTGTTGCATTTAAAAAGAAAAAGAGACATTGCATACCTAATTTAATAAACATGACAAGCAGTAAATGTTAGATTCATAGAGTCTAGGATTAAAGATGTTAGAGATGGGAAGAGTCATGGAGATGATCCAGTCCAATCTCCTCATTTTATAGATGAGAGTACAGAGGCCAGGGGCCAAATCTCTGTCTTCTATGAATTCTAATTTCTAGCCCAACCCACATTCTTTAAACCACAGCACACAGACTTTGATCTTAGAATAAGTGAAATTGAGCCCTGGCCTGTTGGCTCAGTGGTAGAGCATCAACCTGGCATGTAGAAGTCCTGGGTTCAATTCCTAGTCAGGCACACAGAAAAGGAAACCATCTGCTTCTCCCCCTGCCCCCTTTCTCTCTCTTCTTTTCCTGCAGCCATGGCTCAATTGATTCTAGCACATAAGTCCTGAGTGCTGAGGATGGCTCTATGGAGCCTCTGCCTCAGGTGCTAAAAATAGCTCAGTTGTAGCATTAGTCCTAGATGGGCAGAGCATCGCCACAGATGGAGGTTCCCAGGTGGACCCCAGCTGGGATGCATATGGGAGTCTGTCTCACTATCTCCCCTCCTCTCATTTAAAAAAAAAAAAATTGAGAACCTTGGGGAAAGAGAAGGTTTTACAGTTTGACTTGTTGCTGTTGCCATGGGAGGGTCCGGAGATGTCTTATGTCTTTTACTTCTTTATGGGGTCACTTGAATGATTACTTCATAAATGACAATGGCACAAATATGCAAATAGCTGCAAAGCACTTTACAGCTTTTAAACTACATGGAAGTAATAATACCTAAACAGTCTAATGTATCCCTTTACTACATTCTTAAAGCAAAATAAATGAAAGCAGTAACTTGAGTACAAAAAATGTTACACTTTTCCTGGATAAAGTTTGAATATAAGATTCCTGTGTTTGGAGAGACCCAGGGCCTGGAAAAAAAAAAGTCAATTAATTTGTTGTTCTCAGTTGATTGAGGTAAATTGTGTGATGCTCTCAAGCAAGGCAATACAGGACTGTTACTGAAATCCTTGTTTTATTAACACACACTGTTGTCTTTCGAGGACTAGTGATAGAATAGAGCAGACATTTATGTTTTCTAAATTAGTGTTTCTCAAACTGTGTTTGCAACCCATTAAAGAGTTTTGTAATTAACTGAGTGACAATCAGCACTTTTTTCCAATTAAATAAAATGAATTAAGTAGAGTAGAAAATGAGAATTTTTATGTCGTGAGAGTATTATTTCATGAAATTTATGTTTTATTGTGTCTGTCTGTCTGTCTGATAAAAGACAGTGTTGGGCTGTGATATAAAATATTTCTTATTGGGCTTAATAAGATAGTAGCTTAAATACCACTGTTCTGGATGGTTGGATGAATCAAATTTCTTATGTTGAGCAGGACAATTAAAATGGAAGTTCTCATGTCTGCCATTAATTTTATATATTGAAAGGTTGTGGTTGTTGAATATATTATCTCCTCCACAAAGTTTTATTCTTTGTACTTTTTCTTCTAATATATGAACTTATCCTAATTTTAAACTGAGTCTTTCAGTCACAGTTTAGCTTTATGACAGATTCTGCAATCAATTTATACAAGGAAATTATATTTTGGATAGTTTTCATGTGTTAATCATTCTTGTAATAGTATTTGTAGATAGCAGTTGACTATCTTAGAGAATACTATTATTGAAGACAATGCAAAACAGTAAAAATTCAGCAAGTAGCCTTCTGTCTAGCACAGAGATCTGAGACAGGTGACAAAGCTCACACTGCGTGAGCCCTGAGCCAGCGGGAAGCACATCCCATGGAAAGGTCTGGGCTGGCGGAGGGAAGTGCAGACCTTTCTCATATCTTTTTGACGATTAACCTCTACGTGGTTCCCTTTCATTTTCTAACCTTGTGTCCATGTTTTTAAAGAATAAAATATACTTTATTGTTATGTGATTAAAAAGGGTTATTGGGGGGAAGGAGGTACAGTCAGGTTGCTGTCCAAGATGATACTGGAAACAGATGGCAGCACGCCTGTGATTTCTTGACATGGAAGGCTATTTTACTTCTTCAAATAAATATTTAAAAGGGGTTTAGAGGAATGCTTTGAAAAGTCACAACTTTCCAGCCCTTTATACAAGAATTTATGATAACCAACCATGTGAAAGGGAATGTTTTTCTGTGACTGAGAAAAGAAACTGGTAGGGCTTCAAATAGGAGTGAACCTTGTCGGAGGATGTAATTAATTTGACCATGAACAATTGAGTTTAATTTGGTTTTTCAATCATCCTAGAGAGAAGAAAACTCAATTTTGATTGATTACTAGAACTCACTTTGCCAAATCTTATATTAAGTGTAATCCCAATATCAGGGTTTATTATTATTACTATTATTTAAGATTTTACTTACTGATTTTACAGAGAGAAGAGCAGGTGGAGAGTGAGAAACATCAAGCCACAGTTACTTCACTTTAGTTGTTCATTGCTTGCTTGTCGGTTCTACCTTGTCGAGGCAAGCCCAGGGTTTCTAACTGTGATCTCAGCATTCCAGGTGAACGCTTTACCCACTGTGCAACCACAGGCCAGGCAAGAGCTTATTATTTTTAAAAACATATTTGGTTAGTGAATATGATTTTAAAAATAACAAGGACATTAGAATCAGTTTGTAACTTCATAATGTTAAAACATTTCAGAGTGAAAAGTTCTTAATCACCAAGTATTTGCTGTGAACACTTAGCTAGTGTGCCCTAGTAGATATGTTCTGGCAATAACATGTGTGAAATCAAAGTAATTTTTCTTCTGATACAGCATAATTCAATCACATCTAGATTAGTTAAAAAACTTAGTTCAAGGCTATTCTATGCCAAATCAATACATCTCAAACTAAATGATAATATAGCAAATCCTTTCTTTCTATTTCCAACAATTTAAACCCTTATTATCGCTAAACTAGCTGCTTTAATTTTTTTTTCCACTTAAAGAAATCAAAACCTTGACAAGCTCATCAAAGTGAATCCTGAAACTCTCACCAACAACCGAAGGTAATAGAACTATATTAAATTTTGTGCTTTAGTCAGGAAAAGGCTATTTTGTTAGTACTCTAAGCAGATTTATAACCTTAATGATCTTATCTAAAGAACCTTATAATTAATCGCTGATCTTTTCATTTTTCTATTTAAAGAAACCAGGATCTCGATAACCTCATCAAAGTGAGCCCCGCAGCAATCAGCAATCAGAGGTAATCACATAAAAGCAGTCATTTCATGTTTTCATCTGTCTGTTGTCTCTGGGGGGGAGGGGGAGGAGTGGGTTTATCATGTTGCTTTGTTGAACTAGCACCACCAAAAAAAACCTGTCACTAATCTGAACTCATTTTCTTCTCCTTTGAATAGCCAAGACTTGGACAATCTTATTAAAGTGAAACCTTCAGCTCTCAGGAACATGGAGCGGTTAAGTGACTTTGCCTTACTATTCTTGCATGCTCTTAAGGTTCTGGGTTAGGTATTTTCTTTCTTTTCCTTTTTATTTCTTTTCTTCTTCTTCTTCTTCTTCTTCTTCTTCTTCTTCTTCTTCTTCTTCTCTCTCTCTCTCTCTTTCTTTCTTGAAGCTTTTTATTTTTCTTTATAACATTTATATTGCACTTTCTGTTCAGGAAGGAAACATGTTACACTCTTCTGGAATGAATTACTTGACTTTAAACTCGGTTCTGTACTTTTTATTTGCACTAAGACTGCTTAGTATTTGTTATCTTTAGGAAATAGAGTGTTGGGACTGAAATAAAACATGAGTTAAATTAAATTAAAAAAGGATGAGAAGCTGACGCAGACTTATGGTTTACAGAGAGACCTACAGAGATCAGAGAGGGTACTCAGGGTTGTCAGAATTACAGGCCACAGCTAGTGTGGGCTCACAAAATGTGACAGCAGGTTTTAGCCTTTGATTTCCATGTGAGTTCAGCAAACATCTTATAATTCACTTTCTATATGTCATATCATTCACCTAAAGGGCTTTTCTAATAGTTAATAGATAATGCAACAAAGTACATTGTATTAGAAGTTCAAACTGTTCTACTGACCTGAAATTTTATCATAAGAAATATATAGATGGGAATCGGTCTCAATATTCTAAGGTGAAGAAAGCAAATTAATATATGGAAAATGCTTTGAATCCACTGGGAAAGAGGACAGGGTCATATACTGAATTGATCTAGATCTTATATCTCCTGGTTTATTTTTTACATTAATATTTTATTTTACTTTTTCTGTTTCTTTGTTTTTCTCCTGTTGTTGGGTTTTCTGAAGCAGGAAGGCACAAAGGCAGTTGCTACTTAGTAACATTTATTAAGCACCTATAGTGTGGCGATTTATATACATTTCATCCTCACCCCATGAGAAATATATTCATATATCCTGTCTTATAAAAGAGGATATTATTAGCTCAAAGATGTGAAATAAACTTCTCAAGAAAGAAAACAGGTCCTGGCCCGATAGCTCAGTTGAATAGATTGTTGTCCCATTATGCCAAAGTTAAGCGTTCAATTCCCAATCAAGGAGCATATAACAAAAAATGCATAAGTGAGTGGAACAAGTCAATGTTTCTCTCTCTCTTGTAATTAAAACAAACGAACAAACAAACAAACACCCTCCTGGATATAAACTCAATCCTTCCGATGTTACTTTCTATAAGAAAAACAAAAGTTCCGTGGCTAAAACAGCTCAGACTCTCCTCTTCTTTTAATTCTTCATGCTCCTTACTGTCCCTTTCTTTCTACTCTCCTCCCCCACCTCTGCAGTTAAAGGGCCACAATGAGAAACATCTACTCTAGAAAATTATTGTTAAAATGAGAGGGTAGAGAGAAAGTACTTGTCACATAGAGGTTTTCTAATAGCAGAAATACCAGCAGACTTTCAGTGTTGCCCCTGCCACTGATAATCGTATGGAAATACCTTTGTTAAGTAAATAGGACCGTTTCTTGATAGTGTACTGGCTGGGGCAGATTTTCCTTTTTATTAATATCAGTTTCAGGAGGTTTAGGTTCCATAACCATATATGGCTATTGTAGCAAACTCTTCCCTCAGTGGATGAGTCTCAAATGTGTTCTATCTCACTCTCTCTCTCCCTCCCTCTTTCTCTCACCCCCACCCTCCTTTCTTCTAGCTTTCTTAACCTTCCCTCTCTCCTTCTCTCTGTGAATGTGCTATGTTGATGGACAATAGTAACCTTCTCATAATAGCTTTGTTTTTGTTTATTAGAAGAGGCTAATTTTACAAATATATTGTTTGTATTCCAGCAACTTCTAATAAAATAGCTATAAAAGAAGACATTATCCTTATATAGATAGGATTTTTATTTTAAAACTTTTAAAAAATATTGGCCATCATGTCGTTTTCAGATGGCAGCTTGATCCACAAATGTAACTTAAGTGATATCTGATGATTCTTTAGAATTTACACCAGATTTGATGATAATCAGCTTGGCTGTTCAACAGTTTTCCCAGAACAGACAAACAAGGACTAAGCTGCTTAGTTGCAAAAAGTGACTTCATTCAGTTAGTGCAGCCACCTGTATGTATAATGTCTCTCTGCTGCCTGCTTGATTTCAGTGGGTAAGAGAGGGGCCATTTTAAAGTGACTCCCAGTGGGAATAACAGCCACAAGGCACTTTTACAGTCAATTCAATGTGACGTGAACAGTGTTTATTTAATAGTGTAACAGCAGTGAATCAGAGTTCTTTTTGTGTGACTTTGCTGACATTTCCAGCAGCTGTATATTTAATTCATAGTAAGGGGCGGAATAAACTTTGGTCATCGATCAGAATGCAAGCAGGTGTCCCTGAGCTCCTCTGAGGAACACAATGACCTGAACAAATGCAGATGTGCTAAGAATGTTCATTTATTCAGGGAGAAACTGCATGGCTTTTAGCAGTGGTTATTTCATATTTTCATGAACTAAGAGATATTAGAGATATTCAATTATTTGTAGACTGCAAACTGCTGCTCCCAAGTGAAGATTAAAAAGCATCTAGTGACATTTAGGCCTTTACAGTTAGAAAAAGCATCCTTCATCTAAAGCAGAAAGAATACACTGAACTGTTGGTAGTGTTATACTTGATCTTTTTAAGGGCTTCCTATTTGCTGAGGCATACCTCCAAGTTTTTAGTATCCAAAAAGAGTCCCTTCCTATTGCATATTTCTCATTCTTCTGCTAAAGACAGAAAACTGGAGGCTGGGAGAGGGGGTAACATCGATTCTTTCCATTGCTTTATTCCTCCTAATCAGTAGGTCACTTTGGATGCTTCTAATTTTCTCAGGAACTGAGACCCTTCATTATCCCCAGTACTACTATAGTCTATATCATCTCCTAACTAGCTCCTCTGCTGTCTGCCGTACCTTCTGCTCTTCAGTCCATTTCCCACTCTGTAGAGTGATCTTTCTAAAGCACCAATCTGATCACGTCATTCTTCTGATTAAATCCTCCAGCGGCTTCCTGTTCCATTGGGTAATAGCCACACTCCTTAACCCAGTTTCCAAAGCCCTGCCCGCCATGTCTCCACAAGCCTCTTCTATGTCCCACCCACACACCCTAACTTACACATGGTCCTCACTCCTCCCTCGTTGGCACTGTGTGGTAACTTCCACTCATCCTTTAAGGCTCAGCTTAGGACTCTCTCTCAGGCTCCGGAAGCCCCACACATCACACCTGCATTGGGTCCTTCTAAGTATTCTTTTTTTTTTTTTTTTTTTTTTTGCATTTTTCTGAAGCTGGAAATGGAGAGACAGTCAGACAGACTCCCGCATGCGTCCGACCGGGATCCACCCGGCACAACCACCAGGGGCGATGCTCTGCCCACCAGGGGGCGATGCTCTGCCCATCCTGGGCGTCGCCATGTTGCGACCAGAGCCACTCTAGCGCCTGAGGCAGGGGCCACAGAGCCAACCCCAGTGCCCGGGCCATCTTTGCTCCAATGGAGCCCTGGCTGCAGGAGGGGAAGAGAGAGACAGAGAGGAAGGCGCGGTGGAGGGGTAAAGAAGCAAATGGGCACTTCTCCTGTGTGCCCTGGCCGGGAATCAAACCCGGGTCCTCCACATGCTAGGCCGACGCTCTATCGCTGAGCCAACCGGCCAGGGCCCCTTCTAAGTATTCTTTATTTTATCTGTCCCATAGCATTTGTCTCTAAGAGGGAATAATTATTTAATCATCTCTCTTCGACTATAAGATTTTTAATGGTAAGATTAGGTCTGTCTTGTTCACTTCTTTATCTACAGTGCCTAACACAATATGTGGCTCATATTAGGTGTTTAATGAATACTCTGTAAATTAAAGGCTAAATCTCAAACTAAGCAAGGCCCTATAATCACCCAGCTAGATAAAACATTTTGCTTTCCAGCTCAAACATTCTGAGACACTTGAGTGAGACCAGCATAAAGAAATCTGGTATCTTCTAAATCAGTGGTCCCCAACCTCTTTTGGGCCACGGACCGGTTTAATGTCAGAAAATATTTTCACTGACCGGCCTTTAGGGTGGGATGGATAAATGTATCATGTGACTGAGACAAGTGTCAAGAGTGAGTCTTAGACGGATGTAACAGAGGGAATCTGGTCATTTTTTAAAAATAAAACATCGTTCAGACTTAAATATAAATAAAACGGAAATAATGTAAGTTACTTATTCTTTCTCTGTGGACCAGTACCAAATGGCCCACGGACTGGTACCGGTCCACGGCCTGGGGGTTGGGGACCACTGTTCTAAATGGTCTCCTTTAGCCAACACCTATCTCCTGCTCATGGCATCAGCTTAGTGAACCATGGTGAATTACAGCTATTAATATTCTTGGTCACATCTTATACTTAAAATACCTAAAATTTTCAATTTTTTTTTATGGACCTGGCAAATTCTTTAATATATAATCTTCAAGACTCCCTCATTGAAAAGAGTTACAAAAATATATAAACCTGGGCCCATTTAGTGATGTAAATAAAGCTGAAGAACTATAGTTATCTCACCGTATTCTATACTCCTTTCAGAGAGTAAATACTCCTTTTGGACTATAATTAAAGCCTAAGATTTAGTTCTTGGCATAAAAGAAGTACCAAAGTAAAATTTTTATATGGAGACTCTTTGCAAATGTGTTTGATACTCTACAAAGGCAATTTAAGTAAGCTGCAGAGAGAGAAAAATATTGAGGCCTTTAATAAATACCTCCCATGTCTTCATGAGAGAGGAAGAGCAGTTGGGAGTGAGCTGCTAACTTTCTTTCTTACAGTGCTTATCCCAGGAAAAGTTGTATAATGAGAGACAATAATTAAAGGGCGTCAAATATATGGTGATAAAGGAGACTTTGGATGGTGAGCAAATACAATACAATGCAATATACAGATGACAAATTATAAAACTGTACAGCTGAAACTAATATTATTAACAAATGTCACCTCAATACATTTAAGTTTAAAAAAAGAGACAGTAATACCTTGATCCCCAAATCTCTATTTTCCCCCTTAATCTGCTCTGTAAAGAAGTGTTATATTTATTCCTTAATATTGTATACAACAGTGGAAAATAAATTACATAATGACAACATAGATAATTGTTTATATTCAAAATTTGTGCTATGACTCAACATAACACGTAACTCATATTTTGTCCCCCAAAATTTGAAATCTACATTTAAAAAAAAGCATTTTGAGTTGCTATGGTTAACCATTTCTTTTTAACATTTTGCACTGTATCCACAGAGAAGTGATGATTTTTCTTAGTTAACTCCAGCTGCTCATAAACTATAAAATTATAAGGGCTTCCTTCCATTGCAACTGCCATAGAAAGGGTTTGAAATCAAGCATTTGCTTGACGCTGAAGCATTTGGCAGGCCTTCTATAAAAATCTTCTTTTCACACTTTGACTCACAGCTCTTCATCTTGTACCACAGTGTAAGAGAAAAGATGCAAGAGATGTGGTCTTAATTAAAGAATGAAATCTATTTTTACATCCTTCAGCTTGGTAAATTTATGGGCAATCTGAACTTCTTTTATTGGATCTTCAAATCTTGCTGATGACATCAGTCAGGGTAAACAACCAAAGCAAATACACATTTTGTACTTTACATAATCTGGAACTTCTTATTTTGCTTTAAATACTACTATAGATGATTCAAGATTAGATTTTATAATCCACCCTACCAAACTTGGTATGTGGCATTGTTTAATAAAAACAACAAAAATTCTATTAAACCACTAATAATAAAGTTTATTAGATGGTTCACTTTTAGACCACTCTGGGAGAGCACTTCTTTGAAGGCATGCGTAGTTTTCAATTTTGAGTTATCTGTGTATAGTCGTTACATTTGTAAGATACTAGTTTCTCCTCTTTCCTCAGATTCAAACCCATTCCCATTTTTTCTCATGTTAACTAGGGTCCAAAAAGACATGGGAGGGGGTATGGGGGAAGTGGCAGGGGGGAAAATGTTTTGACAGAGCAAAGACACAGTATCTGCAGCAGACAGGAGTGAAAAGGCCAGAGGAAGTGAGATGTTCATCAGCCTGAGAAACTAAAGGTAGCCATGTTGTGAGAGAAGAAGCAGATCTGTATTAGTTTGCCAGAGCTGCTGTAGCCACAACCACAGACTAGGTGGCTTGAAACAGAAATTGATTTTCTCACAGCCCTGGAGGCTAGAAGCCCAGGATCAAAGTGTCAGCAGGGTTGGTTCCTTCTGCCTCTCTCCTTGGGTTGTAGAGGGCTGTCTTCACCTGTGTCTTCACAGTCTCTTCCATCTCTGTGTGTGTAAGTCTAAATTTCCTCCTTTTTTTATTTCTTATTTATTTACTTATTTTAGAGAGGGGAGAGAGAAAGAGGGGGGGGGAGCAGGAACCATCAACTCCTATATGTGCCTTGAACAAGCAGCCCAGGGTTTCAAACAGGCGACCTCAGCATTCCAGGTTGAGGTTTTATCCATTATGCCACCACAGGTCAGGCTTTTTTTTTTTTTTCTTTTTTAAGCAAGAGAGAGAGGGAAAGAGAGGGATAGACAGAGACAGACAGCAAGGGAGAGAAAGAAGAAGCATCAACTTGTTGTTGTGGCACTTTAGTTGATCATTGATTGCTTTTTATATGTGCCTTGACCTAGTGATTCCTTGCTCAAACCAGTGACCTTGGGCTTCAAGCCAGCGACCTTTGGTCTCAAGCCAGTGACTGTGGGTCTATGATCCCGCACTTAAGCCAGCAACTCTGCCCTCAAGCTGGTGAGCCCATGCTCAAGCTGGCAACCTGGGGGTTTCAAACTGGGTCCTCAGTGTCCCAAGGCAATGCTCTATTCACTGCACCACCTCTTTTCATTTTTTTATTAAAAAATTATTTTTGTTTATTCATTTTAGAGAGGAGAGAGAGAGCGAAAGAGAGAGAGAGAGAGAGAGAGAGAGAGAGAGAAGGTGGGGAAGAAACAGGAAGCAACAACTCCCATATGTAAGCCTGGGGTTTCAAACCTGCTACCTCAGCATTCTAGGTCAATACTTTATCCACTACACCACTACAAGTCAGACTAAATTTCCTCTTTTTATTAGGATACCAGTCATATTGGATTAGGGCCCATCCTAATACTTTATTTGAACTTATCTCTGTAAAGACCTTATCTCCAAATAAAGTCACACTCTGACATAATGTTTAGGACTTCAACAATGAATGAAGTGATGAGTGGGAAGGGGGTACAATTCAACTTATAACAACATCTCAAAGTAAGTAAACAAAGCCAGGGTTGGGAGCTGTATAAATAAACAAATAAATATATATATGTTTAATTCAGGGATAAAGTAAGGCAGGTTCTGGGTAATTCACAAGAACAGAGGTGAAATGTCCATCACTGGCTTTGCTGAGCTTTTCTGTGTGGTTTTGGTGCCCACTGTGTACCCGGATGTGAGTGGAGCTGACTGCCTTACAGGTCTAGGGTTTAATATTTTCCTCTTAGGGCTCCTTTAGTGTCTTTCCCAGAGCTAATTAAGGTAATAACAGAGGAGCAAAAGAGAATTTAAATTAATTTAGTTTAATTCCACAAGTATTTTTGAAGCAGCTACTATGTATAAGGAGATGGTCATGTGTCATGTGTCTCTACTTAAGTTGTAATGAAAAAGGACATTTAATTCATCCAAGGTTAGCAAAGGAGGGAAGATCACTTCCTGGGGGAAAATCCTAATTTCTTAAGATTCACATTCCCTTGTGCTTTCTTACTACTTACCATAGCCAACTATCCCACTTTGGCCTTCCTAGGAAACTGGATTAGGGAATATCATGACACTCTACATTTTTATTCCATTATCACCAAGTATTTATTTAAGTGTTATTTTTGTCATTTTTATTTTTTTTAAGTGAGAGATGGAGAGGCAGAGAGGCAGAAAGACAGACTCCTGCATGCATCTGACTGGGATCCAACTGGAAAGCCCCCAACCGGGCAATGCTCCGCCCATCTGGGGCCGCCGCTCCGCTGATTGGCAACTGAGCATTTCAGCGCCTGAGGCGAGGCTGTGGAGCCATCCTCAGCACGCGGGGACCAACGTGCTCTAATGAGCCATGGCTGCAGGAGGGGAAGAGAGAAAGAGGGAGCGAGAGAGAGAAGGTTGAGGGGGAGGGAAAGAGGTGGAGAAGCAGATGGGTGATTTTTCTGTGTTCCCTGACCAGAATCGAACCTGGAACTTCCACAGGCCAGGCCAACATTCTGCCGCTGAGCCAGCTGGCCAGGGCCAAGTGTTATTTTTAAATATTTAGAAAAGATCACTAAATGCCTAGGCTATTAAGATAGTACAATGGCTCTGGAGGCCAATAAGGTGGCTCTGGTAAGTAGTGAAGGACCATAAGGGTGTAGGCAAGTGAAAAACCTTCTGTCTCAATTTCTGAATTTAAAGGATGTGATATGGGAGGTTTTGTTACAATTTTGGCAGTTATGTTGAGAAAGTCATTTGGAATTTTGTATATTCAGATTACAGGATCAAATGATTTTTGTACTTCTGAGAGATTTCTGTTAAGATTCTATACTTTTTACATATATTAATTGGCATGTTTCCTACTAAAAATGTACAACTAGTATTTTAAATGTAAAGCGTAAGTCTAGCTATGGAATGCTGACTTTCTTGCAGATTTATCAGTTATCAGTGGTTTGGATGTTATAAAAAAACGAATATTGAGTCTCATTCTACATATAAGAGAATTTTTAATATTATTTTTCATCTTTATCAATATTAATTTTGTAAGAGTCTGTATACTGATTCCACACAAAATAACCTTATTTAAATCTACTAGTTAAGATCAAAAGGGAGATTTACATAAACTGGAGTTAATTCTAAAGATGTGAAAATTTAGTGCAGAAAAAAAAATGAAACAGTAGTCTCTCAAAATTTTGGAATCAATAGTGGCGACTATTATTTATTTATGCTTATTCGTTTCACCTACAATTGTAGTCATTGTGTCCACAAGTTTTATTTACAGTAACTCATTTACTCTCACTGCAGCCTTACAAGGTTAGATATTATTAGCCTAGTTTACAAAAAGAAGCTTAGAAGAGTTGTCAAACTTGTCCAAGAAAAGTAGGGGAATAGATCACTCTGACTCTTAAACCATACTCCTAATCAACAAGGTTCATGACAAAGCCTTTCTAAATTCATGGGGAAAAAAAAAGGTAAGAACTGCCAGTATTATAAAGATACACTGTAAATAACTCATATATAAATAATATACCAGAGGATATTTATTATATCTTATGAAAGTGTTTCAAATCCTAAATGTAGCCTAAGATTTAAGAATCTAGTTGTCCCATTTATCCTGCATAATATGCATGATAATGCATTTATCATGAATTATTAATTCAAATTTAGGGTTGATTTTTCATGTTTCTGTAATCCAAAAAGCTGGAATAAAGTTTCTAATTAAATATCCAAGAATTGATTTCAGATGGACAGGTGGCTCAGCCTCAAATCTTGACTCTTTTACAAATTAGTTAATTGGCCTTGAAAAATGCACTTAGCCTTTCTGAGCCCAGATGCTGTCCTGTAAGATTTTGTGAGATCTGCATGAGATAATCTGTATGGAAACGCACAATTAGTACTTTGAGACACAAAGTACTACACACTGAATGTTAGCTGAATGTGAATATCAATTAGTTGTTTCTTTTCAGACCAGGTTTCTCAAACCTTTCAAAACCTAGTTCTTTTTCTCACGTCATGCTCTCATGCTTGAATTATATAGATTAATAGCACAATGTTAGATTTTCATTGTCCCAAATCCTTACATCACAATGAGTATGTCTATGATTATGTACTGATTTGTAAAGTTTTAATTCTTTTTGTTTTCTAAAATTATATTGTAACTTGCCAAAGGAAATACAGATATGTTTACATATATAGTATATATTTATATTTATATTTATATTTTTCTATAGAGATCGGGAGCTGGAAAATTTAATTGAAGTAAATTCTAATGTATATAAAAATAAAAATGGAAGGTAAGGCTTATTATAATTTACTTTTGTTTTATGAATTTCATATGAGCCTGCATAAATTATGTGAACTTGTAATATTTTCTGAGGAGTTGAACTGAACTATAGTATGATATTTAAATATAAATACAATCTCAATACAAAAAAAAATGTACAAGTACAATGTATCAGTAATAAGCTGATATAGAAGAAAATTAACAAATTCTGACTAAAATCCTGCTGTTCTACTGCTTAGTGTAAAAGGCATCATGAAAATTCAAATTTCTGCACTTGGTCTGTGAAGACTTATTTTTACTTACTGTTGCTTGGTAGGTTTTCAGTGGTGCAGAAAGCACCCTGAGAACATCTTCCTTGGATACCTAGTGCTAAAAGAATACACAAATCTATCACAGCTACAAAACAGGTCCTAATTTTGAAATTTCTCTACACTGCACAGTATAATGATTTTAAATCTATTGGACCCTGGTAGCTTTTACACGAAAGCTTGGGTAGAAGCTGTACTTTATTGCTGTTACACACTCTTTAAATTAAAAAAGTATTAAAAAAATTTTCCATGTGTAGCAATTCTCCCCCCTTCTACATGTATGGGGAGAGACCCTAAAAACAATAGGGTGCTATTTTGTATCTTCTTAAGGTGCAGCTGCCTTTTCTGTTAAAAAAAATTTTTTTTTGATGTAAAGAAATGATATTGTTGGTATTTTTTGCAAAGAATAGAAAATCAGGAAAAGAACTGGGCTACTTATCTTTTTTCCCAATGTGTATAAAAGTTTCTTGTATCTAACAAGTAATTTCTTTCTGTTCCCTTAATTATCTGCCTTCTTTTTTTGTGTGGTACTAAGCGAGCTTTTGATAAAATGAGAGAGTAAATAGAATCTATTTTCAATGGGATCTATTTATCCTGGAAAACATTCACTATTTTGGAAGCAGGACTGGGCTTAAAATTAACCAATCTCATTCAGATAATGCTTGGTAGTGATCATGGTAAAAAAAAAAATACAAGTAAATTATTTAGTATAATTTAGGAATTTCCCACTTAATATGATTTGAGAGGTGCTCCACTTTCAGTTGAACTTGCTCATAAAATTGGGTTTTATTGGAAGGACATGAGATAATAGAGTTTCATCAAAATTCAAGAGCAGGAATGGTAGCATGACCAACTTCACAGGAGGCCTGAACTGGAAGGTTGTTTATTCTTGACCAGCAGAGCAGACATTCCATTAGGAAAACCTGGACATTAACATTCATTGTTTTTTGTTTGTTTGTTTTGTTTTCATTAAAAAAACTTAGCTACTTCCTGAATGTTAGCTTCTGCCTATATTCTCCTGCTTCTTTCTCTACTTACTGGCTTCCTTATTTTCTACTCTTTGATAACCAAGAACATTTGCTGCCTCTCGTTTCTGCTTGCTCACAACGTCAGTTTCCTCTCCCTTTCCATGGTGTGTCTGGTGCCCTTTCCAAGGGGGTGTGGGTGTAGCCATCTGCATAGACGGTAGGTGTGGAAATGGAAAACACCATGGGGGACTCTAATGTGCACACTCTCTCCTTTCCCTTTCTGCAATTTTATCTGTGCCTCCTGTTAGACATAATCCATCTATCACATACACCTTCACAAAGGCACTCCCTCTCTCCCCAGTGGGAAGGTGATCATCACATTTATTTATTATTTTATTTATTTTGTATTTTTCTGAAGTGAGAAGCAAGGCAGAGAGACAGACTCCCACATGCGCCTGATTGGGTCCACCTGGCATGCCCACCAAGGGGCAATGTTCTGCCCATCCATTGCAACTGGAGCCATTCTAGCACCTGAGGCCGAGGCCATAGAGCCATCCCCAGCGCCCGGGCCAACTTTGCTCCAATGGAGCCTTGGCTACGGGAAGGGAAGAGAGAGACAGAGAGAAAGGAGAGGGGGAAAGGTAGAGAAGCAAATGGGCGCTTCTCCTGTGTGCCCTGGCCAAGAATCAAACCTGGGACTTCCACAAGCCAGGCCGATGCTCTACTGCTGAGCCAACTGACCAGGGCTGATCATCACGTTTAGGTATGGATCCTGGAATTCTGTTTCCAGCTGGTATTTATTCTCCTTCAGTTCTGTCCCAGTCATGTACAGGTATGATTTCTTGTGGTTCTGCTATTTACAAATGAAATAGTAAATATAACCACTGCCCAAGCATTGACAGAACAACTATAATAAAATTTCTCATTTGAAAAAGAGTGAGAAAAGAAGAAATCCTTGGCTTCAATTTTTATACCTATGTATTGTCACTACAGAAAGGAAAGTTCACTTGAATCTCCAAAGGAGTCAAAAACAGAAAAAACTAAGGATCGGAGCGTAAGAGAAACCATCAGGTTAGTAAAGTATTCTGGCATCAAGTTCCTCTTTTTCTTTTTCTACAATAATTCTTTTTATATATTTAACATATTTAATTTTTACAAGCATTCAAGACCTTGACAGTTTTATAAAAGTAAACCCTAACACATATGATACAAAATGATAAGCTCTTAATAAGCTTTTATTCTTTATGCAAACAAGATTTATAAAGTTTGCAGTGATATAGATATTTATCAGTGAAATTGATTTTGCTGTTTAATCTCAGGTTGTTAAGTTAATAAAACAATGGAAAGCTGTATAAGAATCTGGGGCCAATCTACTAAAGAGAGACTTGATTCACTTTATGAATATGTTTACTTTGTATACTGATTGGATGCCCAAGTAAATATATGTTTTCTCATTGGAATATTCACAGAGTTGCGTAACCACTATCACAATCAATTTTAGAACATTTTCATCACCTTGAAAAGAAATCCCATACCCATGAGAAGTCACACATCATTTTCTGCCAATCCCTCAGTCCGGGCAGCTACTAATCTACTTTTGGTCTCTATGAATTGCCCTATTCTGGATAGTTCATAAAGATGGAATCATACAATATTTGCTCCTCTGTGATTGACCTCTTTTACTTAATGTTTTCAAGATTCATTCATATTGTAGCATATATCAGTATTTCATTTCTTTTTATTGCCAAATAATATTCCATTGTATGGATCTATAGTATTTTGTTTATTCATCAATTTATGGTCATTTGGGTTGTTTCCAGTATTGAATTGTAATTCATTATTGTGAACAATGCTGCTATAAACATTCATATGAGTTTTCTATGAAGTATGCTTTCATTTCTTTTGGGTATGTACCTAGGAGTAAAATTGCTAGATTATATGGTAACTATATTTAACAATTTGAGGAACTGACAGAGTATTTATCAATCAGTTGGACCATTTGCCATGCTCATTAGCTGTGTGTGAGAGTTCCAGATAGGAAAATTTCAAACTGAGTTTCCACTGCAGGAAGTACTTTCTCAAGATTCTGTAAGATCCAACACAATGTTTGGGTTTATATTTTATACAGTTGTTATTTAATTAAACAAAACCATGACCATTAATCAGAACTTACAATTTTGCAATTTGTTTCAATGAAGGATAACTTAACAATAAAGGTATCAAGGGACAAACATTGTGAGTCATAAGTTCTCTTTTATGAATATTGTTCAAGGCATTTGAGAGGAATACTTTGGCAGAGAGTCCTCTGTTACCCTGGTTCCCAGACTGTAGTGTACATCAGAATGATCTGCTGGTTCAGGGTCCATGTTTTGAGAACCTGTGCTCATTTGAGTAGAATGTTGGACTGCTAAATTTCTAAGCAAGTCGTTCTCAGCATTGACTTGCGTGTTAAACTCAACAGGAGAGATTTAAAAGAATCCCAGTGCCAAGCTGTAGTTCAACTAATTAAATCAGACTATCTAGGCCTAACCTGTGGTGGTGCACTGGATAAAACACTGACCTGAAACACTGAGGTCGCTGGGTCATATTGCTGGGCTTGCCTGGTCAAGGCACATATGCGAATTGATACTTTCTGTTCCTCCCCCCTTCTCTCTCTCTCTCTCTCTCTCTCTCTCTCTCTCTTCTCTCTAAAATGAATAAATAAAATAAAATAAAAATAAATTAGACTATCTGGATGTGGGACCCAGCAGCATTTTAGAAAGCACTAGAGGTTATTTTATTTGTTGTCAATGTATTGTCTATTATTATGGTTTTGAGTATTAAAAATATAGTAGCATCAAGATAGAATTTTCTTTTTAAAGTCTATCACCATCTCATTAAAAAGAAAAAAGGACTTAGATTCTATGACAAGACCCTAGGAGACTAAAGAGACATGATGATTGTGTGGAAGTGGCAGTCTGACTTGGCTTCTGGAAGTGAGAGAGGACATCAATGGAAAATGAATGAAGTACAGATGAACCCTGTAGTTTAGTTAAATGCATTGTACCGATGTTCATTCCTCAGTTTTGCCAAATGCACCATGGCTATGTAAGATGTTAGCACTAGGAGAAGCTGGGTGAAGGACATGCAGGAATTCTTTGAATTAGTTGTGCCGTTTTTCTATGTATTTTAAATTATTCCAAAATAAGAGGTCCATTTAGAAAATATCTATCATCCTCTAAACCTACTTGAAGAACAAACCCCATCAGTTTGTTGTTCTGCATTCCAAATTTATTTATTAACATTTGGTTTTTTATCACAATTATAAAAATTAAATCTTTCATGAAGGCACCTCTTGATTTGCAGATGGTTACCTTCTCATTGTGTCCTCAGATAGCCTTTCCTTTCTATATGCACACATCAGAGAGATCTCCGATGTCCCAGTCCTATGGGTTCAAGGCTCCATCCACCCTTATGACCTTACTTAAGCTTTATTATCTCTTTATAGGCCCTGTCTTTAAATCACACGGGGGGTTAGGGCTTCCATATATGAATTTTGAGGAGGGGGACACAGGTCAGTTCACTACTATTTGGAAATTATTTCCCTCTTCAATTTGTAGTTTTTATAAACCCATAATATTTGATTTTACATTGCTAAAGACCATGCAAACACATTTTAAACTCACTAACAACCTTTGTCCTTTGAAGCTGTGTATTTGTTAAAATTGGGTTTTGTATTGAACATTTTTTTGAATTTATAAATTAAGTTTAATGGAGTAACATTTTTGGGTGTTTTTTTTTTTTTCTGAAGCTGGAAACGGGGAGAGACAGACAGATTCCCGCATGCGCCCGACCGGGATCCACCCGGCACGCCCACCAGGGGACGACGCTCTGCCCACCAGGGGGCGATGCTCTGCCCCTCTGGTGCGTCGCTCTGTTGTGACCAGAGCCACTCTAGCGCCTGGGGCAGAGGCCAAGGAGCCATCCCCAGCGCCCGGGCCATCTTTGCTCCAATGGAGCCTCGCTGCGGGAGGGGAAGAGAGAGACAGAGAGGAAGGAGAGGGGTAGGGGTGGGGAAGCAGATGGGCGCTTCTCCTGTGTGCCCTGGCCAGGAATCGAACCCAGGACTTCTGCACGCCAGGCCGACGCTCTACCACTGAGCCAACCGGCCAGGGCGTAACGTTGATAAATAAGAGAACATAGGTTTCAGGTGAACATCTCCATGGTCTTTGAACTGTTTATTGTGTTGTGTGCCCATCACCCAAAGTCAACTAATTTTCTGTCACTACATATTATACATTTTTAAATTTGAATATTTCCAAATAATTCTTAGCTAGGTTTATTATTCCTGGAATGACATATTTTAATAATCACCTTAGCAAACTTTTTAATAATATTAAGCCCACTTTCTCATTACTCAGTATCATTTTAACTTGGCTGTATGTTTTGTGAAGCATCCGTCTTAAAAATAGAAGATGATTTTCCATAGGCCAGAGATGATAGTATGTGAACAAAGGTTCTCCTCTTCTTTCGGAGCTTTTTGGAAATGAAAGGAGCAGTCCATCTGCAAATGAGAAGGCACATAAAGATCTAAACTTCCCTTTCGGTTTTCCTGTCTTTTCTATTTCAGAGTTTACCAACATGGAGGAGGGAAAGGAGCTAAAGCTCTTGTAATTCCTGTGTTAGAATGTTTCTCAGTTTCATAGGAAAAAGGAAATATGCTTATAATTTGTTAAAGCATAGTAACATTTGAAAATTAGCAGAAATCTAGGTCAGACTTCTTCTGCAATCTTCAAAGTATTGCTTTCCATTAAAAAATAAAATGAAAACTGGAATTTCTCTAAGCAACCCCTGGATAATTTTCATTAAATTGATAATCTCTTAGATGTATGGTACATGAAAAGCTTTCTAAAATGGCACTGCTGCTGTGAAAATGTTAGTGGGACTAATTTGAGATGGTTCCTGCCCTAATGAAAAGTATTCCATCCTAGCTTTAGATAACGTATCACCTACTTATATAGAGATGACCTTAATGGTATGACAGTGATCTCTGTGGAGAGTAAAGAACATGTACACTATTTGTGTACCTGTGCAGAAGCCAGGCAAACATAAAGAGGTTCATGTTACTTGAACAGAATTTTAATAAAAAATATTAATATGTAAAAATTCTAAGTGGCTTTGATTTTAAGTACCAAATACTTGTTTTCTTTTTTTCAGGCGAGGTGGCCAAGTCAGTGGATCTACTGATGCTTTACACAGCCTATCCACCAGAACCACTGCCCAGTCTTATGAAGGCAGGAAGAATTTCAGGTATTACCTAGGTGAATTATAAAACAAATGATAGAACTGTTCTGTTTTTTAATAAACATCACATATACAACCTGACCCTTCTTTGGAAATACAGAAATTTCTAATATTATTAGTGGCTAAACAGGCTTACAAAAAGCTGTTGAGTTAACACGTTGGTCATTGGTAAGGTGTGAGATCCAGAGAGAAAAGTGTAAAATACAATTTTGCCCTAAAATGTCTACAATTTAAAAAAAAAGCATTTTTTTAAAAATTTTTATTTAGATAAGGTCCATTTTTGTTTGAGATTTATGCGGCAAGTATTATTTAGAAATATGAATGGAACATTAGGGAAATAAATACTAAAACATATTACACAAATCTTCAAAATAATCTTCATGTTGTATAGCAGATTTTGTGAGTGACCAATTTTCGTATGATTATTCTGGAAGTAAGCCAGGTCAGTGGAAGGGAGGAACAAATGGGAGACAAGAAAATTTTACAGAAATGGATTAATACCATTTAAATGTTTATATGTGTAAGGAAGGCCAGTAGCCACGGCCACCATCACAGCCTCCTGGCCCATACAGGTTTGAATTTGATTTGGACAGACAGTAATGAAACAATGGAGCCAAGAACTGGTGGGTCATTAGCTTTAATCCTAGCTTGCACTCAGCGGGCAAGAAATACACACAATGGGAAAACACTTCCCTTTCCATTCAGGATTCCCAAAGCCACTGACTTATCTGAGTTTCCTAGAATCAAATGTTTCTACCTCACCAGCCTTATTCACCTCTGTTCCCCATCTCCTTCTCTCTGCACAAACTCTGCACAAACTGGCTTCTCCTTCAGCACTCTGCCTCTTGGCTGCTTCTCCTTTCCTCCACGTGGCCTTTCTCTGCTCTCCTTCAGCATGGGCTCCTCTGCCCCATTTTATAGTGTAGAAATCAAAACCTTTAATCCAATATATAAGCAAGGAAGTCTCTGATACAAAGTCACTTAGGATGGGAAAGGCTTAGTTTTAAAACTAAGCCTTAGGCTATAATGACCCTGCCTGCTTATAGCCTGTCCCCCACACCCAGTGCAGACTATAAACGAGCAAACATATATATCATATTTACAAACTTATTTGACCAACAATATGTCAAAGATTATATAATTCCAAAGTAACATAGCATTTTTGCATTGGATTGAGTAATAACCTTGCTATTTTAATTATTTTTGTATATAAACTTTAAACATAAAGTAAAATAGTTTTTCTTTCCTTAGCTCCAATGCTGACACCAGCCCCACAGGACCAAAGGATACCGTTGTGTACACGAGAACATATGTGGAAAATAGGTACTGGAAATTTATTTAAAATATTTTGCTACATTTATAATTTTGAAATGATTGTGTCAATGTGTAAGAAGAAATGGCATTATTTTAGCTATGCTTGCTTTTTTTCAAATAGAAGACCATTTAAGAGTACGTTGGATTCTAGGTATGTAATTATTTATAATGTTTCCAATATTAAGTAGTTGCCAAATAATCATAAAATGTCATTTAGTGGACCAAATAATATTTAACATAGCACATAACAGGATAGCCATTTGTAAGTTTTTGTATATGTTTATGGGAGAATGTGACTATATGTTTACAGTTAGTTTTATAAAACACACAAAAATTTTGGTGCTAATTTGGAGTTGCCCTTTAATTAAGTGGTTTGTTCCATCTGCTATTGTTTACCTCTTATCTGAAATAAGGAGTGTAATTTTTCATAGCTATAGTCTGGCCCAAATTACAGGGAATTATTATCTCATAAAGTCTGCTGGTTGTGTGATGGATGTTGAGAAATATGTCAACCAAGGTCAAAGATGCACAATCTATTTCCTTTCCAAGGGGGATAAGAACAAGAATGAGTCTAACTGTGTGGTACTGCAATGGTGGGGCATACAAATCCAGATGTAGGTGACACCTGTTAATCAGAGCCCATTTCAAAGAGACCAAAGAGCAGAGCATCTGGGAGGGCTTCTAGGGGGAGGAGACTCAAGGGAACTCAGTAGTTTCAGTGTCAGAAAGTGAGCAACCATCCCCCCTGAAAAAGGTTTCTCAACCCTACATATAATTCATCTTGTAAAATGCAACTCCCAACTTTGATTTTTCTGATTAATTCATTTCTCCCTAAAATCTACAGTGACCGTGCAGTGTAAGACAGAGGCCCTAGAATCAGACTCAGGATTGAATCTTTGTCATTTACTGAACATGTGGCCTTGGCAAAGCTATTTGACGTCTTTGTCTCAGTTTCCTCATCAATAAAGTGGCAGTAATGATATACATGTGATGCATAAATATGTGCAAATTCTTATTTAGTGTCATGGGTTACGTGTTCCATAAAATGGATGCTATTTCTGACAGCAGTCTGCCAACGGGCAGTTTGGTTGGAGGAAAAGAGATTTTTCCTTAAAAAAAAACAACCCCAAATTAGGGCCGTGGAGTTATCCCTCACACTGTGCAATAATAGGGACATATTGCTTCCAGTCCCAATATACTCATAGGTGGCATCTGTACTTGGGAAGCAATTACAAGCAGCCAGTTGGTTCGCACATGACAGATTCCATTTGTCTCCAGGGGAGAGTGACGTTTCCAAACTGGAGCAAACTGAGAAAGGGGACAAAAAGGACTTTTTTAAATTACACTTTTTTTTTCTTGCTTCTATGCTAAACTACTCTTTTTTGGATGTTTTCAATGAAAATTTCTATAGCTTCGTGTAAAAGTTCAAGAGTCTTCTTACTGGTGTGTGTGTGAATGTGCTCACTCTCGCTCTCACTGCATGCATTGCCTTTATGTCGGACACCCCCAGCTGTCATCTGGTCAATCAATGAGCGAGGTGCCAGTGTAAATTTCAACTTTAGATTTAAATCATTTAATTAATTGAAATCATTTAAATAATTAGCATTTTATCCTAACCACTGGACTAATGACAACTTATATCAATGTCAGCTTATATCAACTTGGGGGTGGCTTATATATCAGTATTTCTTCAGATTAAAAAAAGGTATTAGTTTATATATTGTCCTTGCTTGTAACATCACAAAGAATAGAATAAAAAGGCTGCATGAGAGGGTGTGTGTGCTTTCTCACCTGCATACGGGTATATACATTAATACTAGGGCAGTAGCCCAGTTCTCACATGTCCATTTGTGTTGTTTCTAGTAAATCACCAAAGGACAGCTATCCTGAGAATGTCTCTCGAAGATACATACAAACTGTTTATTCGACTTCAGACAGGTAAGTGTGTCTATATTCCCACATATAAAAGTCTATATACCATACTTGTATGTATTTTATATGTATACTCTTATTGTCTATTGTCCTTGGAGATGGTGCTCTGATGGTGATTATTATATATAGGGTGGGGTAAAAGTAGGTTTACAGTTGTGTGTATGTGAAGCACACAGTCTGTTCTTGTATGATTATTTATTAATTACTGGATTGTTTTCCACATGAACAGCTGTAATCCTACTGTTGCCCCACTCTGTATGTGTGTGACGTACACCAATTCTGCATCCAGGAATTTGTTCCTTGGCTTCGGGCTGTTGCTAATGCACTTTATTCCAATAGAGCTTTCAGTGCCGTACAGCTGCCTCCCAGGCCAGGCCCCTGCTGTTGCCAACTCCCAGGAGTCCCCAGTCCTGCCACATTATTAGACTCTAAGTTTCATTGCAGCCCTAGACTGTGCCCTCAGCCCTCCCTCGTTGTGGTTTTCCAAAGCCGTCTCACCTTACGAACAGCTGCGTGGATATGCTGCTATGACCCACTCTGGGTCCACACTCAGTTCCCAGGAGGGGTTTACAGTGAATATCAGTTTTGTGCTAGTAAACTGACCCCAGGCTTTTGCTATTGGTGATCATCTTTTACCATTTAATGTTCAGTGCGACACGTAGATGACAGTGACGAGAGCGTGGCCAGCATATTTTCAGTGGAGGAAATGAACATAAATCATTAGCATTTTATCCTAACCACTGGAAACCAGCTGTAACACAAATGTCTGATATTCTACGTATGGTGTTGCTCTCAGAAAGGGCTGAAAATAAGGTTCATTGAGGGTAAAGACATATTTTTACGCACAATCTAATTTTCTAATGCAGTACATGGCACTCAATAAATGTTTTCCAGAAAAAAAATGAACCTATGTTCTGTTTGCTAAAGGAAACATGGATGCGTCAAGCATCAAAATCACATTCCCTTTCAGTCACTTTTATAAAATCTTGCCCATTACCAGTGCTCCCTGCGTATCTTGAGGCTTTGCTCTTTGAAGAGTGAAGTCATGTATACATTATATACAAATAGTGCCTAGGTAGCCAAATACCGGGGCTAGCTTCTTCCTAATACTTTGAAAAGGTCTTTGACTAACAGTATGACTTTAATAAGGACACCAACATCAGAGCTTTCCCTGGGTTCATATATTTACTGTTAACTTAAGGAAGGAAAACATACTTCACAAAAGTATTGCTCTTAATATGAAGAATTTCAGTCCTGTTCCTCGAGTGGTCCTTGAAATGTTTCTTAGTCATCAGAGCAAAAGTCAATTTTCTGTTAAGACCAGCCAGTCAAACATCTTTCCCTGTTGATTATTCTTTAAAATGAGCCATGACCCTAGAGTTCTTCCCTACGCACACTAATCCCATTTACGGTGGCTTCCCACTTTACAGGATAAAGACTAACTCCTCTGCACATTGTTTATGGGCTTTCAGAACCTGCTCTTGCGTACTGACTCCTGTTCAGTCACTCCAGACACCTTTACTGTGTAGCACTTTGGAACAGCCTGTTCACTGTGCTTGGAGCCCCCTTCATGCCTCTCCCCACCTCACTGAGCTCACCTTGAGAGCTCCTTGATTTTCAACTGTAACTCACCTGACACTTTTTCAACCAGCCTTTCTTGCCTTCACCACAGGGATTAGTTGCTCCCTTGGCTGTGCTCTCCTAACTCTGTTTACGTGTCTATAAGATGCCATGATCACCAAATCACACACCTGGCTACCCTAGTGGACAGAAAGCTTCTCATTGGAAGAGATTGTCTCTTCTTTATATTTCTAGCTCCTAGCTTAGTGCCTCAGGAATGCAAAGATGATAGAGAGTGCCTGTTGTCTACTCTTGTAGTGCTTGCATGGGACATTTAAGTGTATCTGTACATATGTATGTATGTATGTATGTATGTGTGTATATATATATAAACCATATATAAGAGGAAAAAATTGTTTTATATTCATAAGGGTTAGGAAGAAGTTACTAGAATTTACTGAGCATGTAAAATAAGACAAGATTATCTATTCCAATCCCTTTCCTTTCCCACCCCTCCTCCCTTCCACTTTCCATCTTCTCTGCTTCTTGTCCTGGGCTGAATGATAGGATTGTGGCTCCTGGGTATGATTAGTTCATTTTAACAAAGTGAGCGCAGCCGTCCTCATGGGCAAGCCCACAGGTGGCACAGTGACTCTGGGCCATGCTGCCTTTATTCACACTCTGCCACTAGCTCATGGCAGGATAGGCACCTTCCATGCCTTAGTTTCCTCTTCTGTGAAGTGATGATAAAAACAATAGTTTCTGCTTCTCAGAGATGTTATGGAGAATGAGTGAGTTTATATACACAAAGTGTTTGGAAAATATACTGTGCATATTAAGCATAGTAGCACTATAGAAGTATGGTTTTTTTTAAATGTCACCACCCCATTATATACCAATTCTGGAAATTTCAGGCTGCATGCCAACACCCTGAAACTAGTAAAGTCCTCAAGGTTCTATTTAAAACACTCCTAAGATCTTCCTAAAGGAAAAGAATCACACAGTTATTGGCTTTTCTTAAAGCTCTGGTGTGACCCAAGGTCTTTTGGAAATGTTGAACATTATTTTTCCAAAGTAAATAATAAAACTCTTCTTTCTTCATCAAATTTGGGAGGGGTGTTATATCATGGTGGAGAATATCAATTGTGTCATAAAAGGTAGCTCAGTATTCTGAGTCTTATAATGAATGACACCAAGAGAGTGTCATAGGAGAGAATGTTGCTAGACCCTAGAATCTGGAGCACCACAGACCCATCATTTATAAATTTATTAGCATACTGCTGAGTGGATTTCTATTTTTGTCCTATTGAATGTTTTGAAAGTTAAATTTTATATTAATCTACAGTATAATTTTTCTATGATATATGTAAATTAATAATTGAAAACTCTCTTTGAGCTTCAAGGGGTACTTATGAATTAGTTTAATTAGGAAACTGTAATTCTCTTTGCCCTGATCAGATGTACTTTTGATTGCTAATGAATTAATAATTGAGATTTTCCTTTGTGTTAATGCTTTGATATTATTTTGAGGTAACCAGATGAATCAATTCTCTCACTAGAATAAGTAAATTTTTTTCTTGATTTTTACAGTTTCCTAAAGTATCAACAAAATTAACATATCATTTCCACATGATTTTATGGGGAATACATCTGTCTTTTGTATGATGACAAAGTTATTTTTAATTGCTTACATCTCTATAGGTCTGTCATTGAAAGAGATATGTGCACTTACTGCAGAAAACCCTTGGGCACAAACACTAAAATGATTTTAGACGAATTACAAATTTGCTGCCACTCCACTTGCTTCAAGGTAAGGATATGTTTATTTTATTTAACTAAGTATAAAATTGCATAATGCCTGGAATATAATTATTTAATGAAATACATGAGACGAAGTTAAAGCTTTCAGAAAAACTCTCATTCACATTAATAATTCATTACTTAGATATTTCTCAGAGTTCTGCAGCCTAACCTCAGAGGTTTATAATTACTATCTTGGCTTTAGGCTTAGAGTTGATTACTGACACATTCATTCCTATTACCCTGGAGATTTAAACCTAGAAAAGATAAACACTTCTTTTCTTTATAAAAGTTTTTGCAACATTTTAATAAATCATGCATTATATAAAATATATAATGAAGTCCAAAAAGGAAAAGAAATTGTTGAGAAAAAAAAGCTAGAAGCTCCTTATATCGTGAAGGTAGGACTGATAGGCTTAACAGTTGTAGACACTCAGTCTGCTTTTGAGAGCATGTTTGATGATAGTTCATTGTGGCTTAGTATAATAACAATAAGGCTCACATAGTAGAATGCTTGAAAGTTTGTGTTTTTATATTTCATTGCTTTAACTTCTCACATTGGGTAGATTAACATTACAGTTTTTGGTGTAACTGGTTGAGCACTGAACTGGGAGTCTAAAGATCTGAGTTCAGGTTCTAACTCTGTCACTAACTGTGGCTGTGTGACTTTCGGACAGTCACCTAGTTACCTTGGCTTCAGCTTTCTCACCTGTAAATGAGGAAACTGACTAGACTTGTTCTTGACTGTAGCTTGTCATTATAATAATCTGTGCAGGTTAGGAGAAAAAGAGAATGCTTGGGACCAGCACTAATTAAGTCAGAAATCTCAGAGATGATTTCTGGGCATAGGTATTTTAAAGCTATCCTTAGATAGGTCTAATGGGCAGCCAGTTTGAGAATGATTTACCTAAATCTATGGTTCTTTCTGTGCTGACATTCTATAATTGATGGAAGTTACCTAATTCAGTTAAGTAGCTGTAATACTTTGACAACTGATTGCATCTCCTCCAATTAGCTTCAGTGATACATAGCAATCAGAAATATGATGCCTCATTTTGAGCAAAAAATAAAATCTGATTTTACACCATAGTAAATAGGATACTATATAAAATCTATTCTGAAAATGTTATAATTGTTTAATTATGAAAAAATAAAAATTTTTTTAGTTATTTCAATTTACTCAATAAAAAAAGATTATAGTTCTTTGTTTAAAATTAGTATGCAGGGAACTTTTTTTAAGCGAAGAAAATTCTCCTGGTTATTGCTTTTGAAAAATTTGAATAATTTCCATTTATTATATTTTGGATAATTTATTTTCATTGTTAATTTAATTATAAAATGTTACTAAGAATAAAAATGTCCCCCATACTAATAGAAAAAGATGAATTATTCTGTAGCCATGAGAATAAAGAATCATGTGGACTGCTTTAACATGTTGAATTGATCAATGATAATTTGCTTCAATGAACTTGCCTCTGAAAGCCAACCAATCAGTGACAGCCTCATGCTTGCAAGTCAGCCAATCAACAGTGAATTTGCTCCAGTGAACAAAGGTCTAAAGCAAATGTCAACACTTTCCTACCAACACAACTCAAAGCGAGTTTTCCCCTATAACCCTATGTAAGGTCAGAAATTTGTCTGGCTTAATGTCCAGTGACTGTATACCTTAAGCAAACAAGTGATAAATACACTATGTGTTTCTGTTTGAGATATCAAGTGGTGATCTTGTCCCTGTCACAACCAATTTTTGAACATTTATATCTACTTTATAGTAAGTTAAGTAGAGACTTCAGTGGTAGATATGCCCTGAAATATACACCAACATAGCAGAGAGAAGCTGTGAGAATGTATTCAAAAAGTTCTGCATGTGGATCCTAGACCAGTACACTCTCACTTTCTCTGAGGGTTCTCATGAGGCCTCATCTGAGTGTTAATGTGGAGAATAGTACTGAACAAATTACAAGGGCTTTCTATCATGTTACTCTAAGAATCTAGACTTTACTTGTAATGTAAACTTAAATGTATTTTTTCCTTTAGTGTGAAATATGCAAACGGTCTTTGGAAAACCTGCAAGCAGGAGACAGTATTTGGATTTATAGAAAGACGATACACTGTGAACCTTGCTACTCTAAAGTTGTGGGTAAGTGTTAAGCTCTGTAAGATACTATCACTTTTGCTAATATCAATGAACATTTAATATTGTTGAAAATGAAGGATTTTAATAAAGCAAAAATATTTTATATTTAGTTAAGAATTCAGCTGCAGAGGATACAATAGTATTTTGTTTTTGGTAAAAAAAAAAAAAAAATCAACATTTTTATTGTCTTCTGATATCAGACCTGACCCAGACACAACTAAGTAAAGAGGTTATTTATTTCAGAAAATTTTCCATTTTTTCTTAACAAAAATCAATCTTCCCTGCTCAAATTGTTGGAATTGAAGTCCATATCGGTGAACGACCTTTTACATTTGCACTGAAATATACGTTTTAACCTAATTTGATTATTATGCCAAATGCCTTTAAAATTTTTTTAAATGGAAAATTAAAAGTTAATTATGTATAATTCTATATTAAATATAGCATCTAAGTATTTTTATCAGTTTAAGATTAAGATTGCTATAATTTGGGCTCTTCATTAGCATAAACAACATGAGAAGCAAACATCGAGGATATGCATTTCTAACTCACACTTTCTATAAACTTAGCTTGAAAGCTTTAAAAGTTGATTTAAGAGATATGCACGGTGCCTAATAAATTAGTAAAAATAAAATCGCATAAAACTTGATTAGTTTTTAAAAGGCAGTATCAACATTTTATTTTTAATTCATAGTAAATAGAATAACCGAGATGATATTGGGGAGCTGGTCAGCAGCACTGCATGACTGGCAAGTTTCTGATGTCTTGGAGTGATGAATGAAAAAGCAACATTTGTGATTCTTAAATGAGATCCAAAATATGGAATTCAATGACAAATGTGTAATATAAATGAGGTACTGGGAGGCTACATCTGGGAAATGCTCTGAAAAAATATTAAGAAACCCACGTTCCATCAGGCTGCAGAATCAGTTACAAGAAAAAACCTAATTATGCTCCTACTTTGCTTCTATTTTCTGCTTTCCCCCCGCCAGTTCCCATGTTCCATTTTCCTCCCAATTTCACAGCCTTTTCATGATCCAGTATTATATCAAGAGCCTTGATGTATATGGTGATGACTCAAAAACTTTCATTCTCCCAGAAGTCCATGATATGGCTTAGGAGATGTGACCACCAAAAGACTCAGAATTCATTGTGTCTTCCTCCCCGTGTGCATTTTTTATAGTAAATCTAAGTTGTCAAGAGATAGCTCTCAGGCATTTCATAAATATGAATACCAGGCATCAATCGTTCATATTTATGGTATGACCAAAGGTGATGGATGCAGTAGAAGAAAAAGTAAAATGCTAACTATACCATGACCCCCCTTGATGAGTGATTATTTTAAAATTTTTAGTTATAGGTTTATTTTTGTACTGAATTTGCATATCTAACTGTTATTTTCTTTTAAATTTTCAGCAAAGTGGATTCAATAATTCTGGCACATGGAAATCAAAGTGAAAGCACTCATTAAGGAATTAAAATTTTTATTTCAAGAATATGCAATTTAGAAAAGCTTTTACAGTGAAGATTGACTTTTGTATACAATTAACAATTCTGCTATTGCATAAATACTCTAATTGCCAATAAGGTCATGTACATAAAGGAACCATCTGTTATCAGGCTAGATTCAGTCATCAAAAATTCAAGTGGTTTCAGTTACCAATGTCAAAGAAATGATGCTCCTGGTGGCTGTGAGCATTCTCAACCCTAAACAGGTCCATTTTTAGGCTGAGATCATGATTTCTACTATAAACAAGTTTTTCATTTTCTCGCCTTTGTTTTCTTAAGAATTTGGATTTGCAGACATTATTGACATTCTGACAAACTCAAGAAAGCAAGATATGTGTCCTTCGTGTGCAAAAGAAATGACAGAAATTTTCTTATAACGTTTGGCAGAAAGATAATAACATATATAAGTTGTATGGAACTCATAAAATCATTTGAACTTTCTGGGTCTCTGTGCTTTTATCTGTAAGATGAGGGACATTGAAAATTGTACCTAAAGTCTCTTTATGCTCTCCAGATTATTCTAAAGCAAATTTTTGTTCGCTCTTTAGAAATATATCTGAATATGTGAATGGGGAATGGGTAAAATTATCTGACATGTATTTTACATATTATAATTTGTTAAATGTTTTGCATGCATTTCAAAATCTGGGTATATAAATAATCTGTGAGAAAATAATGGTTATGGACTCCGAAGGCCTGTTATTTAGCATGTTACATCTATTCATATTACAGAGCACTTTATATTTAAATATGGCTTATAAAAATAAAAGGAACTGTCAATGACGTGGAATCCTTTTGTGGAGTGTCTATAAATATCAATCACTGACACTGATTTTGTCAATTACAGTGATCTTAATTTATTATATGCTATACCACATTGGTTAACTTAATTATCTAACTGCTCATGCTGTAGCTTTTATTCTTAAGGAGATTTTCATTTTTTATTACTTTAAATGCAATCCATTTAAAAAAATTTTATGTATTGATTTTTAGTGAGAGAGGAAAAAAGAGAGAGAGAGACAGGAACATCTATCTGCTCCTGTATGTGCCCTGAACAGGGATTGAACCAGCAACCTCTGTGTTTAGGAATGATGCTCTAGTCTAACCAACCCAGCTACCCAGCCAGGGCTAAAGAGCTTTTCTTAAGAAAATGAAAATTCTATAACCAGTTTTGAGGAACTGGTATTATTGTTAAGATTGAGAAATTGAACTTATAAACTATTTTATATGTACATAGCAACTGCTTCTTGAAGGAAGGCATATGGAACATTCAGGAGAGGGTGAAATTTGGGGGAAGTTTAAGGTGGTTGTAAAAAAACTAGGTATAAATCAGAAATCAATAAAGATAATCGTGTATTTTCCAAATTTTGATAAATTTAAAGAATTATTCTTCTGTATAATGATTTTAAGCATCTGTTTTTCTTAAAGACTAGTCTGCAGTGTTAAACACAAAATGCTTACCAAAATTCAGCAATCTATAATTGTGGTCCCACCACAGGGAGCCAGGAAAAACAATTAATAATGATTTGATATTCATTAATTCATGCTAGATGAGAAGCAGTGGTAATTGAGCCATATGTTTTATTGTTCTTTTATTACATGCTATCAGAGTGGACCAAAAGAAATAATTTTCTGTGAGTTGAAATTGTGGCATGAAAGGATGGATAGATAATGTCTATTAACATCTCAATGCCTTGTAGTAATTAAAAGTCATTTAAATGTCATTTTTAAAGTATTCTATTTTCTAATGCTTTATTTTAAAAAACTAAAAAAAACATACTTTTCACTTTTCTGAAGCTGTTTATGGACCCTTTCTTTTACAATAATATATTAAATCAAACCAAAAGCTGTTGTAAAATGGAATAAATGCAGAGTGGAGAGAGAAGGGCTTTGATTCGCCAAGTCATCTTCATTGTGTCGGAGTTTATTCGCACCATAGGAATGACAGATTCCCAAAACAATTTGGAAGGTCTCCTTATATTGCAGCCAATTAAGTGATGTCTCTAAAAGAGAATTAATTGCTCCAGCAAGGCAATATATTTCTAAAACAGAAAAATGGAAGAAATATAATCATTTCAGAACAATATATTTCTAAAAACAGAAAGATGGAAGAAATATATTTATTTCAGAAACAGAACTGTTAAAATGGTATTCTTTCTTTTCAAAAGGCCCCCAAATAAAAATTTATTCAAGAAGTAATCTGGCCTGACCAGGTGGTGGTGCAGTGGATAGAGCATTGAACTGGGATGCCAATGACCCAGGTTTGAAATCTCAAGGTCACTGGTTTGAGCAAGGCTCACCAGCTTGAGCCCAAGGTCGTTGGCTTGAGCACAAGGTCACTGGCTTGAGCACAAGGTCACTGGCTTGAGCAAGGGGTTACTTGGTCTGCTGTAGCCCACTCAGTCCGCTGTAGCCCCTCCCCTCTGGTCAAGGCACGTATGAGAAAGCCATCAATGAACAATTAAGGTGCCACAACAAAAAACTGATGCTCCTTATCTCTCTCCCTTCTGGTCTGTCTGTCCTTATCTGTCCCTCTCTCTGTCTCTGTCCTCCCAAAACACACACACACACACCACACACACACACACACACACACACACACGCACAAAAACAAAAGACAATCTGTACATCCTTAATTGACTGATTGCAATTCCTTTTATAACCAGATCTGAGTGAGGAAATGGTCAAGCTCTCACTATGGTTTACTCACAGATTTGTTTATTTCAATAGAAAATCATTAGTGTTTGAAACATTTTCCTTCTCAGCCTGACTCAGAGCTCTACCAAAAAAAGTGACTGGTCTCCTACTTGGCAAACTGACAATGACATTTTGGGGAAAGGAGTAGTACTACTGAATTTACTGCTTATTTTGGCACAATGTAAATAAATAGCTTTTAGAGTTTTACCTATTCCATCTTACCCAACAGTTCCCAGGGGCACCCATAAATATCTGCATTAACTTGGGCAAGACATTTCTCTCACAGGCCTATTCCCTGCTATTTAAAATGTGAGGTTTAGATTATTGGCTTTCTAATTACCCAGCAGCTCATACATTGCCTGAATCTCTTCCTGCTGATTACCCCATTCTTTGATGGTCTCTTTTGTTAGGTGACTTAAAACTGTCCAGTGTTTTGTATGTAATTGAGAATTGCATGTTGACTTTATCACAGCACAAAGGTGGGCACCATTCTGAATCTTATTTACTGGATCTTTGTCCAGCCATTTGAGAAGTATGATTTTTGAGAGATATTACTGAAATGTTCAAATGCATGAATTAGGTAATAGTTTCAGTTTTTTCACTATAAGAGACAAAGCTGAACATCATCATTGCTTTATAACTGCTATCTGGGAAGGTTCTTTTACTGCCTTGCCTCTGTATTTTCTTTGATACATTCTTCCCATTCATCCATTGAAAAGAAACACAACACTTTATGAAAGAAGACCCATGAAGAAAATAAAATACAGTGATTAGGTGAAGGGGGAGAGTTAAAAATAATGTCATTGACTGATATTTGAAATAAGATCAGAATGATGAGAAGGAATCAGCCTGTGGGAAAGAACCCCAGGAGCAGATGTTAACTTACTGGTGAAAATCAGATTGTTTTCTAGGCTAAACTTGACCTTGTTTCTTTTGAACAAAATAGCATGGAAGTTTAAAGATTGCAAGAGATAGAGACCAGTCAAAGAATTTTTATTTTTTTTGTATTTTTCTGAAGCTAGAAACGGGGAGAGACAGTCAGACAGACTCCCGCATGCACCCGACCGGGATCCACCAGGCACGCCCACCAGGGGGTGACGCTCTGCCCCTCCGGGGTGTCGCTCTGTCGCGACCAGAGCCACTCTAGCGCCTGGGGCAGAGGCCAAGGAGCCATCCCCAGCGCCCGGGCCATCTTTGCTCCAATGGAGCCTCGGCTGCGGGAGGGGAAGAGAGAGACAGAGAGGAAGGAGAGGGGGAGGGGTGGAGAAGCAGATGGGTGCTTCTCCTGTGTGCCCTGGCCAGGAATCGAACCCGGGACTTCTGCACGCCAGGCCGACGCTCTACCACTGAGCCAACCAGCCAGGGCCAGTCAAAGAATTTTTAAGCTTTCTTTATTCTTCATGCAAGAAATATTAAGATAGTACTTAGATAGCTTTCAATTCTCTGTCATGGGGTGATTTACACTAAGTGGCTGCTTCCTCTTGGACCTCAGACTAATGTCACCCACTTGGAAAAAGGAGCCTCCAGGCGAGCTCTGGTGATGGTGTCAGAGGTGGATCTGGGTCTGAACCAGCCCAACCTGGAGTGGAATCAGTGGGCCGGGTTTGGTTTCCTCACCTCATTTAAAGCACTAAAAGTTAAGTCCCTATCTGCTTCTCAAATAGAAACATTAGAAGATTAGGCAGCATCATTTGAGATCTAAGAGAAACTTTTTCACAGGGATTTTATAAACATTACACGTTCTATTGTTGCAATATGAATAATGTATCTGGTGGAAAGGAACATTCAGGTCTTGGTATAACTTCCTTAACAGTCACAATTTGTTAATTTTACATTCTTTCCCAAGTCAAAAGGAAAGATTATGAGCTTCCAAATTCCTTCAGGCCTATAAAGGCAGATTGAATTGAAAGTCTCCCATTAGAAAGTGTTTAGGGCCTAAGGTAAATGCAGCTTTGGTGTGGTTTAGGAATAGAAAGATTGCCAGGGGTTGGGGGTGGTGAAAGGAGATGAGGTAAAAGAAGCAGGCACGAGACAGGTCACAGTAGTTTCGTAATGGATCACTAATACTTTACATTATCAAATGAACATTGACATCTAGTAGAATGTATTTATACCTTTTATATTTGTGTCATTAAAATACTGAATATTATTATTTTCATGAGTAGGTTTACATTCTACTGAAACAAATATAGTGGACTGATTTTTGACAAAAACACAAAGGCAATTCACTCTTTTTTAACAGGTGTAACAAATGGCGCTAGGACAATTTGACACCTGTTAGTCAAATAAGTTTGTAATATGATGTATATATTTGCTTGCTTATAGTTTGCATGGGGTGTGGGAGACAGGCTGTAAGCTGGCAAAGTCCTTATAGCCTAAGGCTTAGTTTTAAGACTAAGCCTTTCCCACCCTTTTAATACTAAGATCTTTTCAACATCCTTCTACTACTAAGATCTTCTCAAAACTAAGCTTTTCCCCACACCCTTGACTGTTGCATGATGGAGGGTGGTGCACTCTTATGAGGAATCCCTTTTATGCCTCAGATAAGTGGCTTTATATCAGAGACTTCCTTATTTGTATATTGGCTTAAAGGCTTTAATTTTCTCCACCATAAAATAAAGCAGACCAGGGGGCTATCTCGTTAGATTCCTGCCATCAGCATTGCAGAGGAGAAGCATCCAAGGTGGCAGAGTGCTGAAGGAGAAGCCAGTTTGTGTAGAGTTTGTGCAAAAAGAAGGAGATGGGGAACAGAGGTGAATAAGGCTGGTGAGTCCTTTGATTCTAGGAAAACTCAGATGAGTTAATGGCTTTGGTAGCCCTGAATGGAAAGTGAAGTGTTTTCCCACTGTATGTGTTTACTTGCTTGCAGGTGAGAGCTAGGATTAAAGGTAATGGCCCTCCAGTTCTTGACTCTGTTGTTTCATTACCATCTGTTTGAATTAAATGCGAACCTGCATGTGCCAGGTGGCTCTGATGGTGGCCGTGGCTACTGGCTTTACAACACCCATATGCAAAAAATAAAAATTAAAAAAAATAATAAGAACCTAGACGCAGAATTTATGTCCATCTTTTGCAAAAGTTAACTAAAAAAAAAAATTGTAGATTTAAATGTATAATGTAGAACTATAGAAGAAAAGCAACATGGCCTTGAGCTTGGTGAAGAATTTTTAGATACAACATAAAAAAGCATTATCTATAGCCTGACCGGGTGGTGGCGCGGTAGATAGAGGATCGGATTTGGATGTGGAGGACTCAGGTTTGAGACCCCGAGGTCACCAGCTTGAGTGTGGGCTCATCTGGTTTGAGCAAAGCTCACCAGCTTGGACCCAAGGTTGCTGGCTCAAGCAAGGGTTACTCGGTCTGCTGATGGCCCACGGTCAAGGCACATATGAGAAAGCAATCAATGAACAACTAAGGTGTTGCAACAAAAAACTGATGATTGATGCTTCTCATCTCTCTCTGTTCTTGTCTGTCTGTCCCTATCTCTCCCTTTCTCTGACTCTCTCTCTGTCTCCTATAAAAGAAGATGATAATTTCAACTTTATTAATATTAAAAACTTGTGCTCCATGAAAAACACAGTTAAGAGAATGAAAAGATAAGAGACAGACTAGGAGAAAATATTTGCAAAACACGTATCTGATAACTTGTCCCTCATATATGAATAACTTAAAACTAAACAATAAGAAAATAAAAAACTTAAATATGGGTAAAATATCTGAACAGACACCTAATCAAAGATCTACAGATAAGCATACGAAAGATGCTCAATATCATTTGTAATTAAGGAAATGCAAATTAAAACAACAATGAAATACTATGTTATGCCTATTAAAATAACTGAAGACTAAAAACTGAGATGACCAAGTGGCGGCCAGGTTTCAGAACAACAGGAACTCTTGTTCATTGATAATGGGAATGCAAAACGGTATAGCCATTTTGACAGTTTCTAATAAAACTAAATGTAGTCTTACCATATGATTCAGCAGTTATGCTCGTAGGTATTTAACAAAGAATTTGAAAATGTGTCTGTATGAAAAACTGCACATGAATGTTTATAGCAGTTTTATTTGTAATAAACAAAAACTGTAAGAAACCAAAATGTCTTTTAATAAACAAATGTCTCAACAAACTGTGGTACATCCATATCATGGAGTGATATTCAGCAATAAAAGGGAATGAACTATCAAATCTTCAGAAACAGGGATACTTTTTAAATGCATAATGCTAAATGAGTAAAGCCAGTCTGGAAAAGGCTCTATACTATAATATATTTGTCCACTTATATGACATTCTGGAAAAGATAAAACGGTAGACACTTAGACAGATAAGTGATTGCTAAGAGTTCAAGAGTTAAATAGGTGAAACACAAGAAATGTTTTTTAGCACAAATGAACTATTCTGCATGATACCATAATGGTGAATTGGTAACACTATGCTTTTGTCAAAACGCATAGACCTTTACAGTACAAAGAATGAACCTTAATATATGCAAATTAAAAATCTCATTTAGATGGTCAGGGGCAGGGGATCACAAGATGGAATACAGAATGTAGCAAATGAATTCAACTGTATTACAAATGCATGAAAGAGTCTTACTAAAGGTTTCTAGTCTATTTGCTTCTAGTTAGTTCCATATGAACCTTAGCAAAGGCCTTGGATGGTTATAGTTCTTCTGTTGGTTGATTCTCTTATTTACTGACTTCCATGCTTGGCTTGTCCCTACCTCCTTCAATTAAAGGATCTCTGCAATTGAGTTGATTTCTATTTTCTGAGGAAGAGCATTTAATGAAAGACCCTGTCACGATTTCTGAGACAATGTTATCTCTTGCTCTTTGTCATAAAGTGGCAACTGGCTTTTCTAGCTTGGGTAAGCCCTCTATCACAGGCCACTCAGTCAATTTAAATTACAGATCTCTGACAGAGTAGAACTACAATGTAAACATTGATGTTTGCAAACTGATTAAGCCTTCTTTCATCTCTCTCATGATATCTTGTTAAATGCAGCAAGGAGCAGCTAACATATACTAATATTCTGGGTTTTTCTGGTCACTTCTAGAATAATGGGCTCCATAGCTAAGATAAGTGAGAGAAGCTTGACAAATATTTTGCCATGACATAACAAGGTCATTAGATTTCCAGCCTGCAATATTTATTTCCTCATTCCCTATTTCTAAGCAATTAGCAAATACCATGTGTTTTTAGCTTTTGTTTGATAGCACACTAATTTTAGTATCACGTTTCAAATAAGTTAAGGCATGACTAAGTGGCTGTAACAAAGAACCTCTAAAACACAGTGGCTCAAACAAGATGGATATTTTTTCTCTTTGTCATGGCAAGATGGAAGTAATCTCTTTGTTCATGAAATTGTCTAGAATATTGTTGGTTTTATAAATTAACTTTTATTGTATTTTATTAACTTTTTTTATTATTCAGTGAGAGTAAGGGAGGCAGAGAGACAGACTTCCCCATGTACTTTGAGCACCACCCAGAAAGCCCACTAGGGGGCGATGCTTTGCCCACTAGAGACGTTGCTCTGTTGCTTAGCAACCGAATTCTTCTTAGTGCCTGAGGCAGAGGCCATGGAGCCATCCTCAGTGTCCAGGGCCAACTTACTTAAACCATTTGAGCTATGGCTGTGGAAGGGAAGGAGACAGAGAGAAAAGGGGGAACAGGAGGGGTGGAAAAGCAGATGGTGGCTTCTCCTGTGAGCCCTGGCCAGGAATTGAACCTGGGACATCCACATGTCAGGCCGATGCTCTACCACTGAGCCAACTGGCCAGGGCCATATTCTATTAACTTTTAAAATTACTGTGACACACTGCTAACTTCCACTTAACTTGTGGTTTTTATGATTTTGGATTCATTTTTGTCATGCATCTGCAAACTAAGTGGTCCTAACTTGTATTTGTATGGATTTCATCTTTCCCTAGTTACTTTTTGTATCGTGTGTGTGTCACTTTTGAATTCGTTGAATTTACAGTCCCTTTGAATCCCATTTAACTTGAGATACTTTATAAATTAAAACTCTGGGACTAAATAAAAATTTTACTTAATATGAACTATATCCATTATATGCCCCTCAATTTGCCATATTTGCCACTGTTGTAAAAAAAAAACAAAAAAAACTTGGATTGAGATTACTCCTTTAAATCCCAATGTGGAAATGGAGAAAACCAAACCATATATGTACCAAAATTAATAATTTTTTTCTTGCGCAATAACTTCCACTCACTGGAAACCAACTGTGTTTCAGGTACTTTGAACACATGTGTTTCTGATTTTCACATCTTCAGAAATTGGAAAATTTTTCAATAGTTGTCAAGTGCACACAAAATTATCCAAGAAATACTATATACTGCTAAAGTACTTAATTCCATAATGCTTTGAGATGGTAAATGACATATACACCACAGGAAGAAAAAAAAATGTAAGCATCAAAATATTCAGCCTCAAGGTTCTTTCTGTTTATTTTTTGTTCTTATGGTTTATGGTTCCCCCAAATCATCATCACTTCTGACACCAATTGAAAATTCAAGATATCTCAAGACCACTGGCAGATTTATTACGCTTTCTTTAGAGCTAGAGAAAAACTTTCTATTTTAGTTATACATGTGCTTTAATGATATCATCAATTCATTTTTTCTTATACATGCTCCAGGGAAAACTAAAACCAAATTTGAAATAGGATGTATAGTTTATTCTACTGGCAGAAGTGAGCAACAAACCTTCCTTTTCTACCTTCACCTTTCATCCCCACGCTGCGCCCACTTACCTCTAGCCTCAGAGTCTGTTCAATGATAGTTCATATAGTATGCTTGCTAGACTACACTTACTGTGCTTACATTTTTTAAAACATGCCACAATATCATTATTGTTTCTTCCGAATCAGCTGTAATTCTTTAATCTCAAATATCCAGGCAGTACTCACACTTCCCAAATTATGCTATAAGCATTCTCTCTCTATTTAAGTTTGTTGGAAACATGATGCAAAACACTCTGTACATTGCATTTGGTTAATATTCTTGTCTTTTATAATTTGTAAATTCTTCATCTCTCTTCTTTCTCCCTCTGCAATTTTGTTGTTGTTGTTGAAGAAGAAGGAGGAGGAGGAGGAGGAGGGGGAGGAGGAGGGGGAGGAGGAAAAGGAGAAGAACAGGAAGCAAGGGGGGAGAAGAAGCCGAGTCACTTGTCTCATAGCTTCCTGCAGTTTGTACTTTTGTTTCATTTTGTTTTATACGTGTTTCTTGGCCCTCACATTCCTATGACATGAGATTCGATCAGATTCAGGTCTGGTGGTGCTGGAGGGTGTGTGTGTATGTGAAGTCTACTTAAATGATATTGGTTGCTGCCATTGGAGCACATAATGCCTTTCATTTTGTGCTTAGCAATTTATTTAAGTATTTTGAACTAATGGATTTCAACATATTTTATGTGTTTTAATCCATGGGAGTTGTTACTGTTCTTCTTGACACTTAAGTACTCTAATCTTTGGACAGTGGGAACTTATTTCTATTGTCTGCTAAGGCCTTTCAACACAATTCTACCAGCTTTCATAAAAAGTTGCAGGCTCATGTAGTACACTTTTCCCTATCTTAGACCTGCAATCAGCATTCTTTTTCAAGATTCCTGGACTCTTTTTATGAAAAGTGGTAATTAAAAACCAAAATTAAGGCACTAGAATAACTCATTGCTATTGTGCTGGTCAATATCTCCAGGCCATTTCAGTGGGTGGTGCTGAAAAGAACTTTTTTTTTTTTAAACTAAAAAGCATAAATGAATTTGCACTGATATTCCAGTCAATTCAATCCAGGATTATAGGTTAAGCTCGTTGACCTTAGTGGTTATCTCCTTTCTCCCATGCCACTAATACTAGTTCTCAATGGCACAAACATAACTCTTATTTGCTTTACACCTCAGTGTACATATCACAGTCTCAAAATAACTCTTTTGGCATTGGTAGCAACATATTTTTAGTAATTTTTCAACTCAAAAGTTCTCTTAGGAAAGGGATGAAATTTGAAAACTGACAGTATGGATCACTCTTTCTTAAGCAAATACTAATTTCATGGCTTAAACCTATTTACTTGGTGTTATTTAAGATCTGTATAAAAGCGTTGAGGTACTGTCTGTGTGGAGGTCCATCTGAAGAAGATGGTACAATTTTCTGCTCAGAATTAGCACCTGCTAATTCAAATGAGTCACAAGAATGTCTATAACTACTTCTCATCTCTGCTGTGCATTAATCCGAGGGCTAATATATTTGCAGAGAAACTCTCTTGTAATGTGACAAGACTCACAATGAGTTGGTCTCTCCCCATGAGAAAGGCACACTAGGGGTCAAGCCATACCGGATTATACCATGGTTCTCTCTGGTGTCCCTGAACAGTTACCACAGCCACTTTGAAGCACTAAAGTAACAGATGGTAAATTTAAAAGAAGAGCTTTTTAAAATTTAAAACAAATCTAAATGTAAACCTCCCTTATCTTCTCCATTCCACTCTTTGCCAAAAAAGGAGAGAAAAAAACCCATCACAGGCATGATTCCGAAATGTTGATTTTAAAAGTATTATTTACCCCAGATTAAAACATCCATTACAACTCATATTAAAGTGTTTTTTGTTTTTGTTTTTTTTTTGTAAGTCAGCCTCATTTTGTCAACTTTCCCCAGCTGATGACCAGTATGTGAGTGACAAAAAGAGTTATGAGGCTGATGTGTCTAGAAGGCAGCAGCGGGGAGGGGAGCTGCAGCCACTGTCCAGTTGACTCGTCCGGATGGATATAAAACATCATATCACTTACCTGAATGAAGGGGAAAATTCCTAATCTTAATTTTTATAAGAAAATATTCTATTTAATTTACCTACTCATTTTTACGTAACAGAGAAGGTTAAAACCACTGTAGCTTCCCCTCATTCCCTGAGCAGGGGCAGAGGCTGCTGATGCACGGTGCCCCGTGCACCGCGCCAGGTGCGCGAGAGGCTGCTGCAATGGCGCAGCAACGTGCAGGGGTGGGGAGCGCACAGTCATCTACTGTGCAGCAGTCAATGTACTGTTTAGTTTGGGATTTTTAAAAAAGTAGATAAGAAAAAAGTATAGACTTCTCATCAAAATGATATTCAAAGTTCACACTTTGAGTCACCCCCAGACTCTACATCGAAGAATATAACAATGGGAGAAAAAAAATCCTTTCTGTGGACCAGGAACTGAAGTGAGATGTGAAACTGAAGCCACAGGACTGCCATCGCAGTGCCAGGTGTGGCAGAGACTGGGTAATACAATTTCACAGGGCCGTGGCTGGAGAAGTGGGATGGATAGACAGGTGCTCTACCCCCACCTTCCTTCCATCCATCCTGGGAACAGAGGCAGAGAAAGGTGCTTCCCATTGCTACACTTGTAGTCCAAGAGCCAAGGTAGATGCTAGGATAAACTTAACCTTCATGACCTAGTTTAGTTGATTTACCACTTGACTTTGAATTATTTCTAATATCATGGTGGAATAAGAACACTGAGCAGCAAGAGAAGAAATGGTTCTGGACGATGGGTCTTTGGGGCTAGGCTGAGGCAACCACAAAATCTCTAAAGAGAGAAAAGGAAGAAGGAGAAGAAAAAAAGTCATACCAACTCAAGTGATTTAAAAACCAAAATTACCAAACATACATACAAAGTTGACACTAAGAAAAACAGCAAGTAATATAAAATATTGAGAAATGCAATCATTCTAGACAAAATGAAAATAAATGTACCAACTTAAAAAGATTTTAAGTTTAGTATGTTTACAGTTATCAAGAAGATAAAAAAAGGAATAGCAGCATTCCAAAGAATGGAAAATTATGCAAAACAGATAATTAAAAAAAAACTCAGTAAACTGAATAAATTGGGATAATCAAGATTTGAATAAAAAATAAGGAATATGATTTCAAACATGTATATTTTGATAAATACTATAAGTTTAGATAAATGTTTTACATCTCTATTTATATAAGTTAAATGTGTGCATATATCATATACCTAACAAGTAGAATATATACATACTATTCAGGTATACTTGGAACATTTTCAAATATTGACAGTGTACTAAGGTATAAAGCAGGGGTCCCCAAACTTTTTACACAGGGGCCAGTTCACTGTCCCTCAGACCGTTGGAGGGCTGGGCTATAAAAAAAAAAACTATGAACAAATCCCTATGCACACTGCACATACCTTATTTTAAAGTAAAAAAAACAAAACAGGAACAAATACAATATTTAAAATAAAGAACAAATAAATTTAAATCAACAAACTGACCAGTATTTCAATGGGAACTATGGGCCTGCTTTTGGCTAATGAGATGGTCAATGTCCGGTTCCATATTTGTCACTGCTAGCCGTAACAAGTGATATGACGCGCTTCTGGAGCCGTGAAGCGTGCGTCCTGCGTCACCGGAAGTAGTACTACTGTACGTGAGTGATGTGCTTTGCGGCGCCGCCACAACAGTGCCCCTCTCACTGACCACCAATGAAAGAGGTGCCCCTTCTGGAAGTGCGGCGGGGGCCAGAAAAATGGCCTCAGGGGGCCGCATGTGGCCCGCGGGCCGTAGTTTGGGGACCCCTGGTATAAAGGATGTCTCATTAAATAAGGTTCATGTGGTAAAGATGAAAAAATGTTTATACACAAGCAAGTAAAATTGTATTTTTAAAATTACAAATAAACCAAAAGATAAATAACAATAAAATAACAGCCAAACAACCACAAAAGCAGAAGATGCCAACATTTATGGGAATCAGCCAAAATATTTAAGGTAAATCTTAGCCTTAGTTTATTTAGTAGCAGAAATAATTTACATAGAAGTATATATTTTAGTCGGCAGTGTCGTACACTATTTCTTGTTCTTCTGGTCATATGGTACTACTGCATACCACTGTTACCTTGAAGTTATGTGTCACCAATGACTTGTTTTGGTCAATGAAATGAGTAGAAGGAATTTTGTGCCAGTTTTAGGCAGGGACTTTATGAGCTAGTGTGCGGTTGGCCAGAACCTTTGTTCTTACCTTGACAATTCAGGATGCATGATGCTGGAGCCTCCCTTAGCCTAGGTGCCTGAGTAAGGATGACAATCTTCTCAGGTCACTCTGACCCTCTTCCTGTCTGTCCATATGTGCATTGCAACAGCATCAGAGTGACATATTGCCACCGTCTCGTTTCCAACTTAGGTGTCCACAGTTATTACCTGGATTTCTGTCTTGACAAGCTAAGTCATTTCAGATTTTCTTCTTTGGAGATGCTTGCAATCTGCTGGCCTAATCATATAATGAGCCTGATCTTTTAAAATCATGTTTTTTTGCTTGTTTTGTCAATCTCCAGTTTTTAGTAGCATCTGGAAGCTTTCAGACACTGTTTTCCATGAGTAATAAAAAGTGCTTACAAATACTATCAAATAAATCCCTGGGTCTGAAAATGGGCTTTAGGCTGGTCATAAAGCTGAAAAACTGTGCCACTAGTTAGTCCTCCATTCTACCCATTTGACATCCCTTTAGTTACCAGAGTATGTTCATCTTTGAAGTTGTTTGCATTCTGTTTTGGTGAAAGCAACCATATCTTTAATAAATGTATTTTCTGGTATTTGACACATATTTTCCTTTTGCAAAAAATAAATAAATAAACAAAAACAAAACAACCCCCCCTAAATATTCCTGAAGATAAGAAATAACATATCTGTAATCATTATGACAAATTCTTTTGTGACATGATTATAATCATTGTTTCTGTGATGCGTCTAGACAAGATATTATAGTTGAGACACAGATCACTCCTTTAATTATTATTCTTTTCCAAAAATTAATTATGTGCACAGACCATGATTAGGTACTCACTGATGATAAGTTTTGAATAAACTCGCAGTAACTACTTTGAGGCTGGCTTATAACTTCTGGAATGTGATGATTTGCCCAGGAGAATGCTGTGCTGTTTTCTGTTTGTGACTTCCACCGCCATTAGCTTAGATTCCAATGGTCATGTCATTGTAGCTGTGCTGGTCCCTGGAAACAGAAAACAGAACTAAAGGTATCCCCTCTCATGGGAGGGCTCCCTGCCCTGTTGTGTCACACAGACTGTCCAATGATTTCTGACTTTGGTTTGTAAGCACTTCAGTGTGACTGTAATTTTTTGCAGGGGAGTTTTATAAAAGCTCTAGAAATGATCAGAGAAAATTCTTTTGTAGCAAAGAAAGAAAACTTTGTCACATTGACATTTATGATAAAACATTTGGGGAAAACAAGAAAATAGATTGTTCTAAACCCAAGTACTTTTAAAAGCTCTGGAGTGGTCACCAAGTATGATGGTAGTTTGAATTGCCAATTTTTGCTGGCAAGACTCAACTCATATCAGATCCACTTTTAATTTTGAACAAATTAAAAAAAAAATTAAAGATGGTTTTAAATACGAGGTTATTCTTCAAGGTTTACGTGATCTTACATGCTTATTGTTCAAAAATGTCTATCTGTTTTGGTTAAAAAAAGTTTCAGGTTTTGAAAAAGTTTCTGAATTTATTACATTTTTGAATTTTAAAATACCTCCAAAACCATTTTGAGATCTGTTCAGGCCCAGCATAGGCTGTGAGAGAGGCTATTGACACGTGAAGAATCCAAGTGGCTGGAAACGCAAAACAAGGCAGTGAATGAAGGTTTATGCTCTTTTGTCATCTGAGCAGAAATAAGTATTGAGCGAATAGCCTTTGTACTGCCAGAAATGTTGTACCAGCCCTGGCAACATTGTTGATCTTGGAAAACTACTGTTCTCTAATCTGTGCTTGGTGACTTTTAAAGTTTCAGTAATATTTACTTGCTAATGAATCAGACCTTGCTTCAGGCATTCCCGACTATTGATTTTGCATTGGTCACTATTTTTGATTGATAAGCCACTAAGACCAGAGCAGGGTATTCTGCTGGGTGCCACCCGAGACCAGAAAATAGATATTGCAGTTTATGGGTTTGAACTCAGGGGCTTAATCTAGCCAGGCTTCCTAGCTAAAATCTTGGCTGTGCCACTTACTGGCTAGGTAACTTTGGGCAGACCTTTTGATCCCTCTCTGCCTCAATTTCCTCATTTATAAATCAAGAAGAATAATAGAAAGTACCTCAAAGGGTTATTTGATGATTAAATGAAAATACAATTAAAGACCTTAGAATAGTTGCTGCATTTAATAAGAACCAATCATTATTATTAGGATAAATTGTAAAACATTTCATTTTAATGGGAGTGGTAGATAATGAACTATTCATAAAAACAAAATAAAGTGACCACAGAAAAAATAATATTAACTAGGAATTAGAGCTGAGTGCTGTGTCCTAGTTCTGTCGTTGTTTTGATATATTCTGTAGTCTGTCTAATAATGACTATCACACTTGCCCAATGCCTCCCAGCTTTCTATGGACATCTAGATGAAATAATGTATGCTTTTTATTATTTTTTATTATTTTTTATTTTTATTTTTTTTATTTATTCATTTTAGAGAGGAGGGAGGGAGGGAGAGAGGGAGAAAGAGAGAGAGAGAGAGAGAGAGAGAGAAAGGGGGGAGGAGCAGGAAGCATCAACTCCCATATGTGCCTTGACCAGACAAGTGCAGGGTTTTGAACCGGCAACCTCAGTGTTCCAGGTCTACGCTTTATCCACTGTGCCACCAGAGGTCAGGCATGTATGCTTTTTACATCATCTCCCCCCAAATTTTCGCTGAAATTAATTGCTCTTTCTGAGCACTCCCTATGCTATTGACTTGTATTTTCTTTTTATTTATTTATTTATTTATTTATTTTTATATTTCTGAAGTTGAAACGGGGAGGCAGTCAGACAGACTCTCACATGCGCCCGACCGGGATCCACCTGGCATGCCCACCAGAGGGCGATGCTCTGCCCCTCTGGGGTGTTGCTCTGTTGCAACCAGAGCCATTCTAGCGCCTGGGGCAGAGGCCACAGAGTCGTCCTCAGCACCTGGGCCAACTTTGCTCCAATGGAGCCTTGGCTGCGGGAGGGGAAGAGAGAGTCAGAGAGGAAGGAGAGGGGGAGAGGTGGAGAAGCAGATGGGCGCTTCCCCTGTGTGCCCTGGCCGGGAATCGAACCCGGGACTCCTGCACACGAGGCCGATGCTCTACCACTGAGCCAAATGGCCAGGGCTATTAATTGAATTTATTGAAGTGATATTGGTTAGTCAAACCATACAGATTTTAAGTATATGCCTCTATAACACATCATCAGCACACTGCATCATGCGCTTACTATCCAAAGTCAAGAGACTTCCTAGCACCATTTAGCCCCTTTTGCTCTCTTCCACCTCCCTGCAACCTCCTTTCCCTCTGGCAGTCACCATACTGTTGCCTATGCCTGTTTTTTTGTTTTTTGTCTTCTTCTTAATATTTTCACCGAACCCCCAAAACTCCCTCCTCTCTGACAGCTGCCGGTCTATTCTATGTTATTTTCATCATAATACTTATCATGCTACCTTGTATTATAGTTAGTCTTTTTTATGCTCTTTTCCTCCAACTAGATAAGTCTCAGTGGTGGAGATGCTGTTTTGTTCACTTTTTTTTTTTTTTTTTTTTACTGAAGTTGGAAACAGGGAGGCAGTCAGACAGACTCCTGCATGTGCCCGACCGGGATCCACCCGGCACGCCCAGCAGGGGGCGATGCTCTGCCCATCTTGGGGCATCGCTCTGCCGCAATCAGAGCCATTCTAGTGCCTGAGGCAGAGGCCACAGAGCCATCCTCAGCACCCGGGCCAACTTTACTCCAATGGAGCCTTGGCTGCGGTAGAGGAAGAGAGAGACAGAGAGGAAGGAGAGAGGGGAGGGGTGGAGAAGCAGATGGGCACTTCTCCTGTATGCCCTGGCCTGGAATTGAACCCGGGACTCCTGCACACCAGGCCGATGCTCTACCACTGAGCCAATCGGCCAGGGCCGGTTTTGTTCACCTTTAAAGTATTATCTAGCATTATAACTTGAACAAATAGACAAACAATAATTGTTTATTTAAAAGGGCTCTGACAAGTACAGCTTGCCAAATGAACAGAATTATTATTATTATTGTTGTTGTTGTTATAGCTACTACTATATGTGATTTTACGGGTATAATTACCTGGGAAGTTGGCATGAATTTGAGTAGTAGAGTTGGGTGGGGTCAGAATGGAGCAACCCACACAAGGATTACAGGAATACCCTGGAGATATTGTGGGTTTGATTCCAGACCACAGCAATGAAGTGAAATGTAGCCTTGCTAGTAGGGTCTTGCCTTCAGTTTGTAAAAACATTGCAATTTCTGCGGAGTGCAATAAAGTGAAGCACATTAAATGAGGCATGCCTATAGTTACAGAAATTCTGGCTTCGTGTATTTCAGTTTTCTCTCTGCACTATTCCTTTACATGAAAATACACACATTAGATGCAAGTGTTTTTCTAGCTTTTAATTGGATGAGACATAATGAATGATTATGAGGGGGTCTGCAAAAAAAAAAAAAGTCTGATCCTCCTGTGTTCTTCCCGTGTTATTACCATTTGATAAATTAAGTTTATGAAAGTAAATAATTAGGTTCTTGTCTAAATTTCAGCTAGAACTTGGGGATTTATTTATTTCTCATTTATTCTTTAAAAACTTATATCATTGTTTCTTTGCTATGTGCTAGACACCGTGCTGGGCACTAGACAAGAAATTTGGGATACACAATATTCATGTCTTTTCTGGGTGCATAGACAGGAATCTTCATTAAAATGCAAAGAAAAGCTTGACCTGTGGTGGCGCAGTGGATAAAGTGTCGACCTGGAACGCTGAGGTCGCCGATTCAAAACCCTGGGCTTGCCTGGTCAAGGCACATATGGGAGTTGATGCTTCCTGCTCCTCCCTCCCCCTTCTCTCTCTCTCTCTCTCTCTCCTCTCTAAAACTTAATAAAAGAAAACAAAAACAAAATGTAAAGAAAAAAAAACCCCTACTGTATTTTGGGCTGGATCAACATGAAACACAGTTGGGGATCTCTGATCTCAGTTTAACATATTAGGTGATTTTCTCTTGCAGTAATTGGATCTATCAACTTGAATGAATGTAGTGCTCATATTAAGGTATGTCCACTCTACTGACTGAAAATTTACGTTTCAAACATATGGGGCTTACTCCTAGAATTTTACTCTACGAAAGAAGTATAAGGAAAGGGTGGTTGGATGACTGAAAACTGTACTAAAACTGTCATTTTCATGACTGAACTTGGGCAAGTAACCTAACCATGTTAGGTAACCTCTAAAATGGAGATAATAAGCTGTTCCTAGATTTCCTTGGAGAAATAGATTCAAGAAAAAACTATGCTGCTGTGCAATTCTGTGACTGGATCAATTTGATGTCCATAGATCTATTAGAGGTATACGGAAAAAAAAAAAACCCAAATCAAAAGAAGTTTACTTTTTCTCTTAAAACAATGTGTGCGGTATATAGGTGTTTCCCATCAGCTTATGGTATTTTAAATGTATCCATAGAGCATAAAGTTTTTAATGAGACATGTACTTTTGTTTTTTTATATCTTCTTTGTAAACCTCTGAAATTGTCTTGTGTATTTCTCTTAAAATAAAATAAAAATTAAACCGAGCAGCTATGCATAGAATTTCTTTCAAAACACAAAGCCTATAAATTTGCATCAAAATTTAAAAAATGAAGACTGCTTTAAATAAAGCCTTGACACCATCAACCTCTTTAATTGCGTGGCAGAGACTGGCATCCTGTGGATACCAACCTAAAATCAGTGTGCATTTTAAGTGTCTCTGATGTGTGTACCTGTGTAATTCCCAGAAGGGGTAAAAAAGAGGTGCTTTAATAGGAAGCAAAGAAATGATTTAAAGGTTTTCTAGACATGAATCATTTCATACTTTTAAAACAGAAAGAGGGCAGGCAGATTTGTCTTTTCAGAAAAAGAATGTAGAATACAAAGAAATTGAGGCCAGAACATTTTATCTCTCTTTTATGTCTAAATTTCAACGAATGCTTGCTAGTTAAGAAACAACGATTTTTATTAACATTATTACTTAGAAAACAGAATTCCAAAGCTTGACTACTAGTTGCTTGGATGTATTCTATGGACCATTTGGGCAAATGGGGGGAGAAACAGGCTGTTTATTTCTCTCCTTCTCTAGAGTGTATAAATTTTGAAGTAAACTGACTGCTTTTCTCTACATCTTAATTCTTGTTGTCTTCACTAGGCTTTGCCTATTCCCAATTTCTTTTGCTAATGTGGAATCCAGCAGCTCTTTGTTCTCCTTGTCTGTCGTCTCCTTTCTTTGTGTTGTAGGGATACAGCTACCCGCATCCGCCACTGAGCATGCGGAAAAAATCCTTCAATAGTCCTTTACTTAGGACTTTTCGGTAGTATTGTTCCACTTCTCCAGGTTTTAGTAATAACCAGAATATTCAGAAGATAGACGGAAACTTGGAAAGGTGATGGGTGATACAGGTGGTTAGGAGGTGGTCTAGCAAGCTGCCGGGATGGTTCAGGGTACTTATCACACACAGTTATCTAATTTATTCAAGCTCTCACCAAGCAAGTTAAATACACACAGAAGCTACGGATATATAGACTTACAATTTAGAAGACAATTGTTTCTGAGCCAGTAGGCACTGAGCCATATCAAAAACCAGTTGATACAATGTGCTAGCAGTTCTAGATCCATAGGTATTCAATACATTGTCACAAAAATTGGTATGTAAAGTCCCTGAGCAGGGCCCTTCACTAGACAGTGTATCATCTGAGGATGAGAATCAGTTGTGTGGACTTTTCTCATAATAAAAGTCCGTCTGTCTTAAACATTCAAAATACTAAGTCAATAGTAACTGAAGAAAACTAGATTCAATCTTTCTGCTTAAAAGCCCCTCCTCCCTCATCTTAAAGCAGATTTGCTGGTTTCCACAGATGTAAGAAACAGGTGAGTTGAGTGGGGTTGAGGTAAAGTTCTGAGGTTTTCTGTTTTTCTTTTGTCCTTCCAGCAAGTCTGACCTTAATAGCTTGTAACAGGTGGAGTGCTACACAATTTTACTCATTTATATCTCCCATAATGACTTTTGCCTGTTTTGTTCGCTGCTTACATGGCCAAGTTTTAGAATAGTGTCACGGAGAGAATTCGGTGCTCAAGTCTTTTGTTTAATAAATATATATAGTATGAAAAACGATCATTTTATTGGGGGCAAACATTGGTGATAATAGACTAGTTCAAATTAGACTATTGTTGAGTAAATTGAAGTGAACATTTGACTCTTTAGCAACTGGCCACTATCCCTCCTAGTAAGGGGGTTTTCTTCTCTCTCCTCAACCTCCTCCCTCCCACCATTTTGTTTCTGTATCACCAATTAATGGATTCACAACATCGTTACAAAGCCTTTCGGTTCCCTGTATTTACTTTCCAGTTCTTAGAATGATGTTCCCTTTCCTTTTGGTTTTCTATGAGTTTCATTAGTTAGTGGCTAGCAGGTAATGTCGTTAAGTGTAACAGTGTTCTTGCAAGGTAACAAATCAGCTGGTGCAAGACGCACTCTAAGACTGGCACCTGCAGCAACAGCTTCTTTGGAACCCGGAACCTGGCTCTGAGGTGCACCCAGTTCACTCCTGGCAAGGGTGAGAGGATGCGCCTATGGCGGGAAAGTTCCAGCAAGGTCCAATCAGACACCTGGGATTAGGTAGCATGGGCGGTGCGGAAGCCCCGCCCCTTAAAAGCGCCGCACCCCCCCTAGGCCAGTACTCCACCCAGGCCCCGCCCACTCGGCTCCCGCGCCCCGCCCCGCCCTGGGGCCGTGGCTAAAACCCGGAGCCGCCGTGAGCCCAGGGGACTGGAGGGACGCTCTGAGCATGTGCAGCACAGTTCGGCAGAGGCTGCCTCAGCCGGAGGCTGGGGCTCGGTGCTGATGCGAGCATCCGACTCGGCCTCAGCCCCAGAGCGGTCGCTCTTTCGGGCCGGGGAGGCAGGGAAGGAGCCGTAGCTTCCCCGCGGCCAGAGGCACCGGTACCACGGTGCACAAGCCCTGGCGGCCGCGGCGCCCTCGGGGCCCACGATGATGGCGGAGCAGGTGAAATGCGCCTCGGCGGGAGGCGGCTCCGGAGCGGGCTCCGGGCCGGTGGTGAACGCGGAGCTGGAGGTGAAGAAGCTGCAGGAGCTGGTGCGGAAGCTGGAGAAGCAGAACGAGCAGTTGCGGAGCCGAGCGGCCAGCGCGGCCGCCGCCCCGCACCTGCTGCTGCTGCCGCCGCCGCAGCCCGCCGCACCGCCCCCCGCCGGGGCCTGCAGCCCGCTGGGGCCGCGGAGCCCCCCGGCCGCCGCCGCCGCCGCCGCCTCGGGGAGCCTGGGGCTCGGGCTGGCGCTGGGCGCCGGGGGCGGCGGCTGCAGCGGCGGCAGCAGCTCCGCGTTCCCGGGCACCTTCTGTCTGCCCAGCCCGGCGCCCTCCCTGCTCTGCAGCCTGGCGCAGCCCCCCGAGGCGCCCTTCGTCTTCTTCAAGCCGGCCGCGGGCTTCTTCGGCGCGGGCGGCGGCGGCGGGCCGGAGCCGGGGGGCGCGGGCACGCCTCCCGGAGGAGCCCCGGCGCCGCCCTCGCCGCCCCCCACGCTGCTGGACGAGCTGGAGCCGCTGGACCTGGAGAGCCTGGCCGCCTGGCGGGACGAGGACGACTACACCTGGTACTGCCGAGCTCCGCGCCCTGCGCCGGGACGGCGGCCCCGAGGCCCCGGGGACGGCGGGGAGGGTGTGGGCAGGCAGGGAGGGGGCCCTCGCCGGGGCCCCCGGACGTGGTGGCCGAGCTGGGTGCTGAGCGGAGGCTTACAGGAGGGAGGAAGCCTGCTTCCACCAGCTCAGCGGATCCGAGGGGGTGAGCTGGCCCCTCCGTCTCTTTGTATTCTTCTCTCTGCTGGTTACTGGGTCCCACGCTCTTGTTAGCATTGACTGGAAAACCCGTGCTATCTTGTCTTTTCGTTCCCAGCCTTTCTCTTTCCCCTGTCTGTTTGGGTAGTGGCGGGGATGGTTAAGGGTTGGCCTCCGTCTGCGACTGCTTCTGTTTTTTCCTCCCACACGGACGCGGGATGGGATTTGCGTGTTGCCTCCCCTCCTGTGGCATTCACACCGCGCTGCCTAGTGATGGAACTCTCCTTAGAGACTCGTCCTTGCACTTTTAGGTTGTACAATCGGACGTCCTCATTCCCTGCGTTTTCACTGATAACTTCTTATTTCAGAGACTGACTTTTTAATATTTTTTTAATGTGCTCACCTCACTGACTTGCCTATCAGTAGTGTCAAAAATGGGGGCTTTTCAGGGAATGAAGTGGGCAGCTTGAAGGCACTCTACTGCCTAAGACCAAGAAACTTTCTTTAATTTTAAAACTGAAACTGCTAATTGAAGAAAAGTGAGATTAGAGAAACATTATATCTTTCAGAAACTTTTAAGTTATCAGAAAATTTGAGGCTGGCAACATTTATTTAGTTGAAATCTAGTTAGTTCTTCCTACTTTCCATCAATGAATAACTTCGGAGAGGGTTCTGATTCTGTTATTTATTTTTCATGCTGTTTGCTTATGGAGTAATAATACGCTTTCTTCAGGCAATAGAGGTAATGGGATATAGTCAGGTGAGTGGAAGCTTTAGATAGGGTAGAGCTTAGGTTTATGCTGAGGGGAAAATCAACAGCACTCACTTCTACATAGCAATGACACGAAGAATAGTTGTAGTCCCTCTTTTAACTTGGGTTCTTTTATTTAGGACCCTTCCTATTTGTGCAAGCTGGGTTTTTCTTATTTTCTTTGTGTTCCTATTGCATAATTGCACAGGAGGGAATGGGAAATGGAGAACCTCACTGGTTTCCTACTGGGAACTGTGCTGTTTCTTTTCCTTTACTCTTACCTGAGAACTCAGTCAAGTGTATTAACTAATTGGTTTGATTCTGAGAATCAAAATATATGGAGCATATTCATATATAAAGCATTCGTCATTCTCGTTAGTAGAAGTTGTAAAAATCAAAACAGCTTAGCACTTTCTGGAACATTAAGCCATTCTTTTTAGAAGCTACACCTTTATTCTTGTGGAATCCAGGCTGTACTGTAGGTCAGTTTCAGCCTGAGTACGTCACTGGAAAATGCTCTCGTGGTGGTTCTTAGGTTATCACTAACTAAAAGCACTCTCATATTATTTTAGATTGATTTAGTCCTCATTTGACCTTTTCTGAAGATAAGTAACAAAGGGAGACTCATTTGTATTTTTTATACGGATCAGTTCTGTGCCTTAAAATACTAGCATTTAAAAATTAATATAAACCCTGGCCGGGTGGCTCAGTGGTAGAGTGTTGGCCTGGCGTGCAGGAGTCCCGGGTTCGATTCCTGGCCAGGGCACACAGGAGAAGCGCCCATCTGCTTCTCCACCCCTCCCCCTCTCCTCTGTCTCTCTCTTGCTCTCCTGCAGCCAAGGCTCCATTGGAGCAAAGTTGGCCCCAGGCGCTGGGGATGGCTCCATGGCCTCTGCCTCAGAAACTAGAATGGCTCTGGTTGCAGCAGAGCAACGCCCCAGGAGGGGCAGAGCATCGCCCCCTGGTGGGCATGCCGGGTGGATCCCCATCAGGCGCATGCGGGAGTCTGTGTGACTGCCTCCCTGTTTCCAACTTCAGAAAAAAAAAATAATAATATGATATTATTTTATAAGTATATTAGATTGGTGCTAGTACATACAGAGCTAACTTAATTTTTTTTATGAGTGGACTTCTACCATATGTAGTTATCATCCAACTATTGCTAGTATTTAATATCTAGACTTTCCTTTTGTAGTTTATTTTTTTAATCAAAATAGCATTGAAATAACTTAAAAAAATCACCGACTTAGTTGAATTAACTTATTAGCACTTCAGATGGTTAGAAGCAAATCTAAATTGTAGCAGGTTCTACTAATTTTATTCATCAAGTATATAGGTGAATTAGTAAATTACTTCTTTGACACTTTACAAATGCTTCTGCAGACAAATGGTACAGTATTTATAGAGTACTTTATCTTCCTCAAAACAAACCTAGGAATAGAATCCCAGGTGGAAAAACAGGGAGGGTCATTAATCTTAATGGGATAGACTTAAACATTCCTTTAAGGTCACCTGACTTACAGAAAACTTTCTATCAGCATTATATGCATTGAGATATTTTTATATTGCAATATTTTGGCCTATTGATGAACAATAGCCAGCAGGGTTTAACCCACCTGTTAATGCTTGCTTGCAAAGTCCTCTGAAACTCCTTCCTCACTGCAAAATGTGTATGTCTTTGTTTTGTCTCACAGAAAGGGGACTTTGTTTGCAGGAAGGCAAATTATTTTTATTTTTTCTGTTAAGAAACAACAGTAGTGGATAATATGTACCTGATTATTTAAAAAATACTTAAAAATAAGTTTTTTATTTTTATTGTAAAAAAAGATTAGACAAAGCACAGGAGTGAGTATGAAGTCTTATCCTTAGTTTACAACCATGACTCAGAGATAACCCTGTTAACATTCTGTAGATCCTTTGAGATAAAAACATAATTATACAAATCAATATGCAAATAATCTTTTATTGAACTATCTTGGATATCTTTGTCTCCCTGTAACAGTTACATAATATTAAGGACCAAATTACTGTTAACTATCACCTACATTTTTTTGTGTATATTTTCCATGTCTTTTTATCATGATTTCATCCTAATGAGTTAAATGAACTTGATATTTAATAATTTGTTTAGAATAGTACTCCCTGCTAAGGTGTCCTGTCTTTGGGAAAATAAAACTTACAAATGTAGATTAATAATTGAATATTTTAGAAGTTCTATCATGTAAGTCTTTCTAATAAAATCTTAGAATATAACTGTTGACTTTTTATTAACAATCTGGATGACACTTGGTTCAAGAATAATGTTAGAAGGAAAACAGTGAGTTTGTTTTGTTTGTTTGTTTTTTGTGGCAGAGACAGAGAGTCAGAGAGAGGGACAGACAGACAGGAAGGGACAGAGATGAGAAACATCAGTTCTTTGTTGCTGCTCCTTAGTTGTTCATTGATTGATTTCTCATATGTGCTTTGAGGGGCTATAGCAAACCAAGTGACTACTTGCTCAAGCCAGCAACCTTGGGCTCAAGCTGGTGAGCCTTGCTCAAACCAGATGAGCCTGCACTCAAGCTGGCAACCTTGGGGTCTCGAACCTGGGTCCTCCACATCCCAGTCTGATACTCTATCCACTGTGCCATGCCTGGTCAGGCAAAAAAAAAAAAAGGTGGAAAACAGTGAATTTGTAGAGACAGTATTTGCTTGATGATACTTCATTGGTTGATGAATGATTTATCAGGTCTCTTAGGTCTTTTTTCAAAACAATTATGTGGCCTATAAGCATCTTATCTATAACAAACAAAACAAAACAAAATTTTGATGTAAGAAGAACGATGTGTTTTGCTTTTCATTTATTCAAATACTTATCTCAGTTGAATTTAAAGTATTTAATTTTGCCATGATATAATCTAGTTATTTTAGCACAGTGCTACTAGATTTAATATCTCAGAAAGTTAAAGTTGATTGCAGTTCTAGAACCTTAATTTTTTTTTTTTGTATTTTTTTCTGAAGCTGGAAACGGGGAGAGACAGCCAGACAGACTCCCGCATGCGCCCGACCGGGATCCACCCCGCACGCCCACCAGGGGCGATGCTCTGCCCACCAGGGGGTGATGCTCTGCCCCTCCGGGGCATCGCTCTGCCTCGAACAGAGCCACTCTAGCGCCTGAGCCATCCCCAGCGCCCGGGCCATCTTTTGCTCCAATGGAGCCTTGGCTGCAGGAGGGGAAGACAGAGACAGAGAGGAAGGACCTGGCCGGGAATCGAACCCGGGTCCCCCGCACGCCAGGCCGATGCTCTACCGCTGAGCCAACCGGCCAGGGCCCAGAACCTTAATTTTTAAGTCCAGTTATTATAATCCCATAGTATTTCAGTTCCTTGATTTCACTGATAAGGGACTGAAGTTCACAAATGAAATGACTTATGCGAGCTCCTCCAGTTATTTACTGAAAGAATTAAGACCAAAATCCAGATTGTTTACACAGATTCAGAATTGTTTACACCAATGATATTTTTCCTCTGCTTTGATGTGACCCATTAGTAGGTTATAAAGTCAGTTTAGTGGATTGCTTGATCAGCATTTTCTTTTTTAAAAAATGAAGTGCAGTAGAATATAAAATCAGAGTGTATTATATCTTACAATACAAAGTTGTCTTGGGTAAACTTGTTTGATTTTTACGTGTGTGTGAACTGGGTTGAAATAGTAAAGGTATTTGTGCATTAAGGTCAAAGTTAGAAAAACTACAATTTATACTATTGGAAAGCAAACTGGACTTGGAGAAAACAGGTGGGCAAGCACAGCTCTCAAGATTGGGTAGCAGTGCGGGGAGTCAGGCCTTGCACACCTCATACCAGGAAGGCCAGTCTGTATCAGAAAATGCCAAGATAAGAACATGCTAACTAATACATAAAATAGTCATATAAGGAGACTTTTATTTTAGTGGAGTGGCTATCAACAGAATACTGAGACTTGTGTAAAGGTTTGTGGAAGGGATTTTAAACTTGCCCAACTGGAAAGGACAGGAAGAAAGTTCATAATTACATAAGGAAAAAGTGTGATGTGTACAAATTAAAGTTAATGAATGAATATTCATCTTTCATGTGTAACACCAAGATCCTGGACAGCTGGCTGAAATCCTTGCCAATTCTTCATGAAAGCTGTTGAGCACCTTGTGCTATACAGATGGCACAGCTAAATTAGACCACCTAAACTTTTTTTTGTGTGTGTGTAATTGATTTTCAGTGAAAAGACCAGAGGGTGCTTCACTTTCTGACAATGCTAATTGAAAACAACAGTGTTTTCTGGGAGCCCGAGGAGTTGACTGAAGTATGTGCTGATGTGTCTTTAAAATGAGTAACTTGGAAACACTGCAGGGAGACCCTGAAATAGAAGTTTAGATATAACTGTGGAGGGAGTGGGGAGATTCTACTATAAGACAGTTCAGTAACATTTTGACCAATGTAATGCTGGTGGTTGAGGCCAGGCAGGTTCACATTGAGTTTGGGCAGATGGTAGAAGAACTGTGGAGCTGGAGAGCATCGGGCCATTTCTGTTTATTGGAGGCTTGCAGAGGCGGGCTAGCAAATAAGCAAAGGATAACTGCTTTTCGCATTGGAGGGCAAGGGATCAGTTAAACCGCTCCTCATGGTGGTGCTGAGGGAATCAGCACCTCACAGTGATGGGAGGGCACTCTGGCAGAATCACCCCTGAGGGAAAGCACCCATAGCTTTTCATAGAGACACACACATGGCTTTCTGCCACGTGCTCATGCACTAACCATGCAGAGTGCTTGCAGCCTGGGAAACCAACAAGCAAGTCTAACACAGCTGTTTTCTCCATGACCATATATCCTTTTAATAGCTTAGTGATGGTCAGTTTCTTTTGCAGTGGCTGACCATTTTGACCCTAGCCAGGTGCTAGTTAATTGAACACTGTTTAATTTGGCTAGAGATTGGTTGATTTTGCTTCTTAGTGCTGATGTTTTAGCTTTCTTTAAAATAAAACTTGTAGTGATTGAAGTCTGAAAATTACTTGAAAGTTGCTACATACTACCTTTTAGTGATGTATGTGTATAATATGAATATAGATAGATATTGCTGAACCATTTGTTTTTGTATTATCTGCAGAGGGATGACCTTAGAACCAAACATTTACTTGAGAATAATTGAGATAATTGTAATGCTTCATTTGAAGAATTTAGGGTGGTTGTGGTGGGCTTTGTATTATTTCTGTCTTAAGTGTTATTAGCAATGCATTAAGTCAGGGGTACAGAATATGAGATATATGGAAAAGCGAGTTTATGAGGAGGATAAGTTTCTAGTCATGTGCTTTTGGAAGTAATTGAAGAAAATTAGAGTGTGACATTTCAAATATTCGTGCCAGATAATTTACCATCGATTGAACTGTAGAAGTTGAAAGAATAGTTGGTAAGTCATTACAACGTATGTTGTATTAATGATGGCAAAATAGGATGTTGTAAATGTTGCTGGCATTGTAATGACAATGAGTAAGGTGATTTTTTAATGACTTTTTTTTTTACAAGATTAGAAGCATTTAGTAGAAATATAGGGTTTTTTTTCTTTGCCCAATTTTAGAGCTATGTTGTACTCAAGGAGTTTGTAGTTACATGATCTGTCTTTTTTCTTTTTTCTTTAACTTCAGCTGTATGTAGACCTTAGCGATAGAAATAGTAGGCTTGGGACTGTCTGGGGTACCTTATTTGAAGACTGACTGAAAATAATCATTTGTCTTAATACCATATATGCTTCAAAAGTTTCATCAAAGTAATACAATAAATAAGGAGTATATGGGTCAAAAACTCATCTATAGCAAGGCTTACTACAGGGAGCAGCAATGCTCTTTCTTACCTTTGAGTCATCCACATGGGCATCACTTTATACTCCTCTAGCTGTTTCTTTTGTTCTTTTTTTCTGAATGGTCTTTATATATATGAACTTAGACATCTATAGACTTGCTTTGGAAGGTGAAGACTTAAGCTTCCTTCCCCTCACCCCAAACTACCATATCTCCTTTCTTTTCTCATGCTTTTCATATGAAATCATTGTAATGCCAGAATTACGATCATAACTGTTACTAGCTGAGTTCTGTTAATTGTATGTTACATTTACTCTTTCTAATTCCCTTTGTTCCTCCAAGAGTTATAATGGTATTTTTTCCCTTCACTTTTCTTTAATCTCTTATGACTAGTTATTTATCCAAACACTACTAGAGCTGAAAAATTCCTCAATAAGGCCAAACACATTTGATGATTTCTTAAACCTGTCTTTAGAGATGTATTTTGTGGTGCTATTCCTTCTGAAACTCTGTTGTTGTTTTTTTTTCTTTTTCAAGTGAGAGGAGCGGAGATAGAAAGATAGACTCCTGCATGTGCCCTGACCGGGATCTACCCGGCAGCAGCCCCATCTGGGGCCATGCTCACCACTGAGTTATTTTTTAGTGCCTGAGTAGGAGGCTCCACAGAGCAATCCTCAGTACCTGGGGCCAGTGTGCTTAAACCAATCTAGCCATGGCTGCGGGAGAGGAAGAGAGAGAAAGAGAAGGGGGAGGGAGGGTGGAGAAGCAGATGGTCATTTCTTCTGTGTGCCCTGACTGGGAATTGAACCTGGAACACCCATACATGGGGCAGCCGCTCTACCACTGAGCCAGCTGGCTAAGGCCTTCTAGAACTCGTAAGTCCATTGCTCCTGTCTTTACTGTTTGCTCCTTGGGCTGGATACCTGGTGCTATTGTCATGGGAGTTCCTTGGGTTTCTTACCTATGTAGAGTTTCCTATTTCTTTAATTCTGTGTCTTCCTATTTTATTTATTCTTACAGGTGGGGTGCAGTCTCCATTAGCTTTCTGAGAAATGGCACATGTATGAGAAGTACACTTTGAAATCCTGCATATTTGAAAGTGTCTTTACTTTCTTCTCATAAAAGATTCAAAGTTGGTTTGGGCATAGAAGACCAAGTCAGTCATTTTCCCTCATGTTTGAAGGCAATGCTCCATTTTGTTTTAATTTTTATTATTTTCTAGATATTGAAGTGTACTATGATTTGGATATATAACCCTATTTCTTTAGCTTTCTTTCTTCATTCCTAATGTCTTAAGTGTCACACTCTACCTTGGTATGGGTGTCTCTATTCATTTATTGTAGTGGACATATGTGGCTGCTTTTACTCTAGAACTAAATGGCCTGTCTTTAACTCTCAGAAATATTCTGCTTTTTATTTATTTATTTTTAAATCTTTTCTACGTATGTGTGTGTGTGTGCGCCTGTGTGTGTGTTTTAGAACCTGTCATCAGATATAGGCCCACCTGGTATAGCCATTTAATTTTCCTATATCACATTGTATATCTATGTCTTGGTTTTGTTTCTGAGAGACTTCTTCAGCTTGATTTTCAAAACTCACTTATTGAGTATTTTGTTTCTGCTATAATAGTTTTATTTTTCAAAAATGAATAAACTTTTTTTTAATATTCTGTTTTTGTTTTATGAATGCAACATTTTCTCTCAGATGATATTGTATAGTTGTCTTGGATTTTTCATTTCTTCTCTGCATTGTTTTTCTCCTCAGCTTTTTCTCTGCCTTTACTATGAGTCTCTGGGTTTTATTTAAAATGAATATTCCAAATATCTAGTATTATTGGTTGTCTGTTCATACCCAAAAGAAGTATTGAAGTTGATTTAAAATTCTTCATGTGTGGAGTGTTTTGACTGGTGCACTCTACTAAGTGATTGAGTGGGTAGCTATAGGGAAAACAGCTGTGTTAGGCTTGCTTGCTTGCACTTTGCATGATTAGTGCATGAGCACATGGCAGATCCATGTGTATGTAGCCTATGTTAGGCTGCAGGTGCTTGTTTTCAGTGTGGTTTTTCACAGATTGCTTGCCCACCACTGTGAGGGGCTGTGTTGCTGTTTGTTCACCTGCGGTCTGAGAAGTGATTTCCCCTACCTGTTAGCCCGTCCACTGTTGCGAGAGTCTATTTAAAGGGGAATGACCTGATGCTTTCTGCTCACATTCCTCTACCATCTGGCTGAATCCAATGTGGACCTACCTGGCCTCGGCCACCGGCATTATAGTATCAATAGCACTTCAGTTTCAGTATCTTTGGATTTTCTCTTGGTTTCATCAGACTGCAGTCAGAGCTTCTCTGGGTCAGCCTGTCCACATAGTAAGGCTTCCATCTTAGGTTGTGATAGAGAAGGGGTGGTGGGACTGGCTGTTATGGGGTAGAGGGAGGACATCTAGGTCCCAGTTGTTCCTTATGCAGACTTTCAACTGAACTCCCTGCTTTCAGTTGCTTGATCATCTCCATGTTCTATGAACTTCAGGGTGGAGGTGAGACGTAAGTACCAAATAGCATGGATAGACATGGAGTATGAAAGAGAGAAATCCCCATAAATAAATATGGCAGAATGAGTCAGTTAGTAATCATATGTGCTGTGGGCAGTGAGCATTGCTTTTTGTGTGGTCAAATGAAAGAACTATATTACATAGGCTGTCAGAGATTGAGTTCCCCTACAAGCAAAGAGCAAAAACTCCCCCCTCTCCCCCCCCAAATTGGTCTGTGGATCTGAAATCCTGCAGTAAGCTGGTTGGCAGAAGCTTTCTAGTAGCAGTGGCCCTTCTGACGCCAGAGGTAACAGGCAGAACAGTGCTGCAGGTGGTTGCTTCACATGCTGCTGAGAGGGCTTTGGAAAGAAGCAAAGGCTCAGACAGCGACATGATTTGTATTAAACAGGAAATTATTAACTTAAAGACTATAGGTAAGGAAGATTCTCACTTGACTAATTTCATGGCTCATTTATGTCTGAGCAGTGGCACCTGCTCCTCTTTGATTCACCTGTGTGGTAGATGGCAACTTGAGTCTCAAATCTTAAGAACATTTGACGGGCAGTTTCTGTCTTGAGACTTTTATTTTAAAGTTTTATTAAGATATAAGTGAAATGTAAACTTAAAATGTACTATTTGATTGTTTGTTTTTTTCTGAAGTGAGAAGCAGGAAGGCAGAGAGACAGACTCCTGCATGTGCCCTACCAGGATCCACCTGGCATGCCCACTGGGGGGCAATGCTCTGCCCATCTGGGGTGTTGCAACCAGAGCCATTCTAGCGCTGGAGGCAGAGGCCATGGAGTCATTCTCAGCGCCCGGGCCAACTTTGTTCCAATGGAGCCTTGGCTGTGGGAAGGGAAGAGAGAAATAGAGAGAGACAGAGGAGAGGGGGAAGGGTGGAGAAGCAGATGGGCGCTTCTCCCGTGAGCCCTGGCTGGGAATTGAACCCAGGACTTTCACACGCCGGGCCAACACTCTACCACTGAGCCAGCCAGCTAGAGCCTATTTGATAGGTTTTGACATACATATCTACCCATAAAACCGTCACCACAATCAAGATAGTGGCTATATCCCCATGCTCCAAGTTTCCTGGTGGCCCTTTTGTGTCCCTCATGATCCTGTCTATCTCCAACCCAGGTAACCAGTGATCTGTTCTCTTTCAGTCTGGATTAGTTTGCATTTTCTATACTTTTAGAGCAATGAAGTCATTTACTGTGCACTCTTTTTTGACTTCTTATAATCAAGATATTTATTTTGAAAGTCATTTGTTGCATTCATTCCTCTTTTTCATTGTGAGAGCTATTTGATTGTATGGACATTACAATAGTTTGTTTATTTATCGTTTAATGAACATTTGGGTTTTCAGTTTTTGACTGTTACAAGTAAGTCTTTGTTATGGCCACATGCATTCCTATCTCTAGGCTAAATACTTAATGACTTTAAAATGGCTGGTACAGAGAGTAGGTGTATGATAACTGTTCAGGAAGCTACTATAATCTTTTCCAAAGTGGTTATACCATTTTATATTTCTACCAGCATTGTATGAGTCTCATTTTCTCCACATTACCAATACTTGCTATGGCCAATCTTTTTATTTTAGCCACTCTGATGTCTAGTTGTATCACATTGTTGTTCTAGTTTGTGTTTCCCTGATGACCAATGACAAGCACATTTTCTTTTGCTCTTTGCCATCATAGATTTTCTTTGGTGAAATGTTTGTTCCAGTCTTCCGTCTGTTTTTTAAAATTGGGTTGCTTTTTTTCGAGTTTGCAGAAGTTTTGTATATATTTTGCATAGAAGTTCTTTTATCAGGTATATGATTTGCAAATATTTTCTTCCAGTCCATGGTTCATTATTCATTTTCTTAATAATGTCTTTCAAAGAGCAAAGTTTTAACTTTGATGAAGTTCAATTGATGTTTTTTTTCTTTTATGGATTATACTTTCAGTATAAGAAGTTGTATCTAAGAAATACTCATCAACCTAAGAATACAAAGGCTTTCTTTTGCCTGTAGTTTCTTCTAAAAATTTTGTAGTTTCAGGTTTTACATTTTTGTCTGTCATCTGTTTTGTGTTAACTTTGGATATTGTGGGCAGTATGGATCAAAGTTTCCTTTTTGCATATCGATATCCATTTGTTCAAAAGATTATCTTTTCTTCATTGAATAGTGTTTGTGATTTGCCAGAAAATCAGTATTCCATATAGGTGTAGCTCTGTGTTTGGCCATCTCTGTTGCCCATTGATCTGTTTATCTTTATGCCTTTCTGAGACTTTGTTACCATAGCTTTGTAATGGTGGGTCAGCAGTAGCTTTCCACCTTGTTGTTTTGGCTCTTCTAGGATCTTTGCATTTCCACGTGAATTTAAGAAGGAGCTTTTACACTTCTACAAAAAGCCTGCTGAGATTTTGATTGGGATTTTGTTAAATATATTGATCAATTTAGGAATAATTAACATCTTAATGATCTTTAGTCTCCTGACCTGTGAATGTTGTCTATTTATCTCTTTATCTCAAAACAATTTGTAGTTTTCAGTGCACAGGTCTTGACATCATGTGTCAGGTTTATCCATAGGCATTTTATGTTTTATTTTTATGCTATTGTAAGTGAAAAGTGAAGTTTTAAAAGTAGTGATTGTTGCTAATAGACAAATACAATGAACTTTTGTACATTGATCTGGTACCCTAAAAACTTACCAGAAAACTGCTTTATTCTAGTATCTTTTTTGTAGAGTCCTGTAGAGAAAATAGCTGTGTTAGGTTTGCTCACTTGCACTTTGCATGACTAGTGCATGAGTACGTGGCAGAGCCACGTGTGTGTGTATAGCCTACATTAGGCTACAGTACTTTCCCTTGGCACGGGATTGCTTGCCAGTCACCAAAAGAGCAGTGCTTTTTGCTGCAGGGAAAAGAGGTTTTCTCTTGCCTGTTTGCTCGCCTGCCATTGCAAGAATCTAATAAATGGGAATGACCCTGTGCTTTCTGTCTCCGCAGTACCTATATCGTCTGCCTGAATACAATGTGAACCTGCCTGGCCTTGGCCACCTGCATAACAAGTCCTCAGGTTTTATACAGACAATCATGCCGTCTGTGAATAAAGACAGATTTACATCTTCCTTTCCAATGTGACTATTTTTATTTATTGCTTGATTGCACTGGCTTGATCCTCCAGTCTTTCTCTTGTTTTTGGTATTAGGAAAAAACATTCATTGGCTTTCATCATTACAGATGCTGTTTTTGTTGCTGTATTTAATGAAATCAAGGATGTCTCCTTCTATTCCTAATTTGCTGAGAGTTTTCTTTTTTTAAAAATAAGGAATTGATAAAATATGCTTTAGTCTTTGTCCATTGAGATTAGTATATAGTTTTCTATTTTAGTATATATGTGGTAAGGCACATTTACGTTTGTATGGTAAACTAACCTTTTATTCCTGGGATAAATCCCACTTACTAATGATGAAATGTGCCTTTTACTTATGGTTAGACTCAATTTCCTAAAATATTTAAACTTTTGCTTCTATGTTCATGAGGGATATTCATTTTAATTTCTTCCCTTGTAACGTGCATGTCTGGTTTTGGTATCAGTTTACACTGGCGTGGTAGGTGTTAGGAGGCATTTCTTCCTCTCCTGGTTTTTTTTTTTTTTTTGGAAGAGTTCCTGAAGAATTGGCATTTTCTTTAAATATTTGGTAGAATTCAGTGGTGAAACCTTCTGGGTCTGGACTTTTCTTTGTGGGTAGTTTTTTAATTTTTAAATTTTCCATCCTTTTAATCCATGTGTTTGTATTTAAAGTGTATATGTTGTAGGCAGCATATAATTGGGTCTTTAAAAATGAGGAGACAAAAAACTGAACAAAAAAAGAGGAGAAACATGTCCATATGCCCATCAGAATATTTCCCCTTAGTTTTTATTGGTTAGGATTGTTTCCAGGGCCTTTGCCTAAACCAGTCACTGGGCAACAGGAATAATGGGGCTACTCTGATTCTTGGACCAATGCATCCATTCTTAGGTGTGGTCTCCAGACTGCATTGTCAGCATCACCTGGAACAGGGGTCCCCAAACTTTTTACACAGGGGGCCAGTTCACTGTTCCTCAGACCATTGGAGGGCCGGACTATAAAAAAAAACTATGAATAAATCCCTATGCACACTGCACATATCTTATTTTAAAGTAAAAAAACAAAACAAAATGGGAACAAATACAATATTTAAAATAAAGACCAAGTAAATTTAAACATTTTTTTTTAATTTATTTATTCATTTTTAGAGAAGAGAGAGAGACAGAGAGAGAGAGAAGGGGGGAGGAGCTGGAAGCATCAACTCCCATATGTGCCTTGACCAGGCAAGCCCAGGGTTTCGAACCGGCGACCTCAGCATTTCCAGGTCAACGCTTTATCCACTGCGCCACCACAGGTCAGGCAAGACCAAGTAAATTTAAATCAACAAACTGACCAATATTTCAATAGGAACTAGGCTCCTCTCACTGACCACCAATGAAAGAGGTGCCCCTTCCAGAAGTGTGGCGGGGGCCAGATAGATGGCCTCAGGGGGCCGCATGTGGCCCGCAGGCCGTAGTTTGGGGACCCCTGACCTGGAACTTGCTAGAGATTCAGATGCTTTGACTCCACCCTAAACCTACTGAATCAGGTAGATTAGACCTGCCTGCAATCAGGATTTAGCAGTTTTTGTTTCAGCAAGCCCTCCATGAGATTTCGATGCGCCAAAGATTGAGAACAGCTGGCCTAGAATAACCTTTATTTACTTGGGAGGTCTAGAGAGCTACCTAGTACTGGATAGTTCGGGGGTCCTTTAGTAGGAGAGGGATGGGTTTAGGTGATAACTCTTGTATTGGTAGACTGAAGTGGGGCCCAGGAATATGAATTTTTAATCACTATACTCTTGATTAAGATAGGACCATGTGTCAACACTGTCCGAGAATGATGATATATTAGGATTACTATTAAATCAATTAAAACAGATATTTTAGAATCTTCATCTATGTAATGGAGTTAGCAAATTGTATCCTATGGGTACATTGGGCCTGCTGCATAGTTTGTATGGCTGGGCAGCTAGATTTTTACATTATTAAATGATTGAAAAAATCAAAAGAATATTATTTCATGATGTAAAAATTATGGTAAATTAAACTTTTGATGTCTATAGGTAAAATTCATAGGACCTTATTCATTACATATCACCTATGATGTTTCTGGGCTGCAATAGCAGAGTTGAGTGGTTGTGACAGAGACTGTAGCCCACAAAGCCTAACCACTTACTAGCTGGCCCTTTACAGAAAAAGATAGCCAACCCTTGACTAAAGTGGATAGTTTACTGAAGAACAGTACATTCCCCAACAATCTTGGATAACTGATAAACTACTCTGATAGGTGAGTGTAATAGAGTGTAAAAGAGTGAATAATGGGTATGTTATTTCAAGAAAGTGCACTTATTAGAATTATGGTAACTTTGTTTAAAGGAGTATTACTTTAATGAGATTTGTAATTAGATTACAGCTTCTAAAGTAAGGTCAATTACTAGAGTCAGTGATTATAATTTTCTTTCTCCTTTTTTTTAGTTAACTGTTAGTTAATCCTCAAGTTAAACCTTTTTATATAACCCTATCACTGAAATTCTAAAATTTACCTTAGCGTAGTATATCAATGAGAGGAAATCTTTGTTTTAACTTACAGTGCCTCATGATTATTTTGAATTCTACCCATTATTATATAATGGTATAGGTGCTGCAAGTGAACTCTTCCTTAAATATTTTTCATAGCTGTTTGGCTTTAATGAGAAAGAAGCACTTACCAAACTTAGTATAGACTTTACTAGAGAAATTTCTGATTATTTGAAAGTTGAGAAAATCAACAGACAATTGACTTTCACTTTTAAACAGCACATAAGATTTGCTTTGCTTGCTACGTCATGTTTACATACATACATTAGCTCATGTAAGGTTCTGTTGCCAAGAAACACAAGAAAATATTCATTTCTAGAAATGTGAGGGAGATCATCATGGTTATTTCAATAACAAATCTAATCTCTCTGACTCTCAGACATTTTCATAGTTTTTGGGAGTCCTTTTCACCAACATACATAAAGTGTCATATTATATTTAGGGATGTTTCCCTATTAAAAAGTAATTTGGGCCCTGGCCATTTGGCTCAGTGGTAGAGTGTCGGCCTGGTGTGCAGAAGTCCCGGGTTCGATTCCCGGCCAGGGCACACAGGAGAAGCGCCCATCTGCTTCTCCACCCCTCCCCCTCTCCTTCCTCTCTGTCTGTCTCTTCCCCTCCCGCAGCCGAGGCTCCATTAGAGCAAAGATGGCCCGGGCGCTGGGGATGGCTCCTTGGCCTCTGCCCCAGGTGCTAGAGTGGCTCTGGTCGCAAAAGAGCGACACCCCAGAGGGGCAGAGCATCGCCCCCTGGTGGGCAGAGCGTCGCCCCCTGGTGGGCGTGCCGGGTGGATCCCGGTCGGGCGCATGCGGGAGTCTGTCTGACTGTCTCTCCCCGTTTCTAGCTTCAGAAAAATACAAAAAAGAAAAAAAAAAAAGTAATTTGGGTATTTGAACTAATCAAATGTGAGTTAAATACATGTTATTTTCTTTGTAAGGTAATTTGTATATACCAATATAATGCCTATAATGTAGATTTCTCTTTTTAAGGTTATATGTTGGCTCTTCAAAGACATTCTCACCAGAGAAATCCCTGAGCCCTCTGCAGTGGTGTAGGCATGTCCTAGATAATCCGACTCCAGAGATGGAAGCAGCCCGGCGCTCCCTGTGCCATCGACTGGAGCAAGGTAATTGCCAGCCTGTGTGTGCGTTCTCAGACTTGCCACTGTCAACTCCGTTTTTGCTGGGTTTGGAATAAGCATTTAAATGGAAAAACCTTACCCTGAGGTGTGGCTGTTGCATGCAATTCACCTCACATGCATTGTACATCAGGGTTCTTAATATAGACTATATTTAGTTTTGTGCTTGTGTGTAGACAGATTTTTAGCTTGTTTTAGTTTGTATTTTGAAGTAGGAATACACATGTTTTTCTGTTTTGATTTTTAATTTCTGTTTACAAATATACCATAAGTAAAATGGCTCAATCTCAAATTCTCTGGGGATGGTAACAAGTTTGTGTGGCTGAATTCCAAGATGGAAAACTGAGTTTCCACTAGGACCTGAATACTGATCATTTTGAGTTCCTTAAATGTCTAGTTGGTGTATAACTGGAAGTCCTAACCTTTAAAACTGGAAAATCATCTTGTATGTAACATTAGTTAACTTATGGAGCCCAACACAAGTTTAAATTTGAAACAATTAGGATAGTTGTAAAAGGAAAAGCAGCAAAAGCAATGAGTAGTATTCAGCTCCTTCCTATTTTAAGTACACTACTTAATTAAAACTGATTTTTTTTTTTTAGGTTTTTGCTTGTCTCTTAACCTCTCAATATGTTTCATTATCTAAGAACACTATTTTTATTCCGTGGACTACCTGTATTCAAATGTCACTTGAGTTTGCAAAAGCAGATTCCCTCCCATTCCAGATTAAATAATCAATGTAGCCGAGAGGAGGCTCAGGGAACTCTGCATTGACAAGTTCACCAGGGTGGCCCTGTGAGCACTGAAGTTTGAGAACCCTGCCTATGAAGCTCTTCAGGGATGATGAATGATTATTAAATATTTGGAGCCTGACCTGTGGTGGTGCAGTGGATAAAGCGTTGACCTGGAAAGCTGAGTCGCCAGTTCAAAACCCTGGGCTTGCCTGGTCAAGGCACATATGGGAGTTGATGCTTCCTGCTCCTCCCACCTTGTGTCTCCTCTCTCTCTCTCTCTCTCTCTCTCTCTCTCTCTCTCTCTCTCTCTCCCTCCCCCCCTCTCAAATGAATAAATAAAATCTTTAAAAAAATATTTGGACATGATGAGACAAAGTATACTAGGTAATATTTCTTGAACTCTTAATTCTGTGACAGTCAGTATATTAAGTGTTTGATATCCTTCATTTTATTCAGTTTCTTCACTCTCATCTGAAGTGGGTACTACACTCATTTTTAGAGGTGAGAAAAATGAAATTTAGAGAAATTCAGAGGATTATGAGGCTAGAGTGATACCTTAGTGACAGAGCCAAGAGTCTGGGTCTCCCCAATGCAAAGACTGTCCTCAGCCAGTATTCTTTTTTTTTTTTTTTTTGCATTTTTCTGAAGCTGGAAACAGGGAGAGACAGTCAGACAGACTCCCGCATGCGCCCGACCGGGATCCACCCGGCACGCCCACCATGGGGCTATGCTCTGCCCACCAGGGGGCGATGCTCTGCCCATCCTGGGCATCGCCATGTTGCGACCAGAGCCACTCTAGCGCCTGAGGCAGAGGCCACAGAGCCATCCCCAGCGCCCGGGCCATCTTTGCTCCAATGGAGCCTTGGCTGCAGGAGGGGAAGAGAGAGACAGAGAGGAAGGCGTGGCGGAGGGGTGGAGAAGCAAATGGGCGCTTCTCCTGTGTGCCCTGGCCGGGAATCGAACCCGGGTCCTCCGCACGCTAGGCCGACGCTCTACCGCTTTTTTTTTTTAAATTTTTATATATTGATTTTAGTGAGAGAGGATGGGGGAGAGGAGATAGACAGACAGGCAGGAATCTCAAGCTGTTCCTGTATGTACCCTGACCGGGATCGAACCAGCAACTTCTGCACTTTGGGACGATGCTAAAACCAACCGAGTTATCTGGCCAGAGCCATGGCCAGTATTCTATACTGCTTTTTCTTTGGCACAGTCATAAGTAAATTTCAAGGGAAATCTGTTTTAAATATTTGGGGAAGGTCTAATTAAAAAAGCATGTTTTATTAACATTTTAATGAAAATGAAATTTAGTAATAGAAAGTTATAGAGGGGAATAGGTACAAAGAGGTTAAAACTTTGGTGACAGGTGCTTATCTAAGGGAAAAACTATCTCAGAGCCAGGAGACTCTGCTCTTGATTCTGTTCCCTTTTCCCTGGATGACCCTGATGACTCTGAGTAAACCATTTAATCCCTCTGGACTTTTTCTTTCAAGGTTGTTTAGACCATTCCTAAGTGTCTTATTTTTTTTTTTTTTTCACAGAGACAGAGAGATGGACAGACAGACAAGAAGGGAGAGAGATGAAAAGCATTAGTTCTTCATTGCAGTACCATAGTTGTTCATTGATTGCTTTTTCATATGTGCCTTGATGGGGGTGAAGGGGGGCTACAGCAGCACGAGTGACCCCTTGCTCAAGTCAGCGACCCTGTGCTCAAGTTGGATGAGTCTGAGCTCAAGCCGGCGACCTCAGAGTTTCAAACCTGGGTCCTCTGCATCCCAGTCCAATGTTCTTGCCACTGCCTGGTCAGGGCCCCTAAGTGTCTTTATTCAAATATCCCTTGATTCAAGGACTTTTATGTACACATTTTTAAATGTATGAATTTGTCTTAATTTTACTTAAAATTCAAACGAAATTCAGAACAAGAGTTCTTTAACTCAGAGGTCAACAGACTTTTTTTGAAAGGGACTAGATAGTAATATATTCGTCCACACAATGTCTGCCATCACTACAAAGCAGCCGTAGATGCAGACATTAATGAACAGGCTCTGTTCCAATAAATCTTTATCTGTGAACATTGAGATTTGAATTTCATGTGATTCTCTTTTTTCGCTCATGTGTCACAAAATAATAGTCTCTTTATTTTTTTAAAGCATTAAAAAAATGGAAAGCCTGACCAGGCAGTGGTGCAGTAAGTACTGTCAGACTGGGACACGGAGTACCCAGGTTTGAAACCCCAAGGTAGCCGGCTTGAGTGTGAAATCATAGTCATGACCCCATGGTCTCTGGCTTGAAGCCCAAGGTCGCTGGCTTGAGCCCAAGGTCGCTGGCGTGAGCAAGGGGTCACTTGCTCTACTATAGCTCCCTAGTCAAGGCACATATGAGAAAGCAATCAATGAACAACAGAGGAGCCACAATGAAGAATTGATGCTTCTCATCTCCTTTCCTACCTGTCTGTCCCTATCTGTTCCTTTCTCTGTCTTTCTGTCTCTGTCAAAAAAAAAAAAAAAGTGAAAACCATTCCTAGCTGGTTATACATGTATATGATAGATCAGGTTCCCTTCAAGCTGGTGTGATCAACAAAACAAAGTTCTTGTCCTTGAGCAATTTATACTTGAATAAAGGGAAACAGTCTTGGTCTCTAAGAAAATGCTCAATAATATTTGTTCTTTGAAAATGCTGATTGTTCAAGAGAAAAATGAAGTCTAAATAAAGAAAATGCTTTATTAGAGAGTTTCATGGAACTTTTAAAGTAATGAATGTTCACAATGTTCCAATTAAATATTTGTTATATTATGAATAAAATTTAAGTTAAAACCATAATTTCTGATATGTTAATTAGCTATCATTGACAAAGGGCCCCCTTAATTGGGGGCCAGTAAGAATTCTTCAACTATGAATTTTTATCTATTCTCTTACAAGCCCATACTAAGAATGGCAGCTAAACTTAGTCTCATAAACCGGATGGAAGGCTGACTAGGAGAGGAGACCCTGTCAGACTAAGTAAAGGCATTTTATTTAGAAATGAAAATACAGATGAGCATTAACTAAGACTTAATGTTAAGACTTTGGTCTTAGCATTCACTGCTCTCAGGGTCCACAGTGGAGGATAAGCCAAAAGGACCTAGGAAGGTTCTAGAATTGAAGATGCCGGGTACCACAGAGGGTAGAGATTCTATGGTGAAGCCAAAACAGGATGAGTGTTTCTAAGTCTACTGGGAAATACGGATTCCCTTGGGCTCTCCCCCTGCCCCAAGCAGCTTCTCCTCTCCAGCTCTTCTCAAAGACAGGTTTTATTACTTAAACTGAAACAGAAAGCTGCTAGGTTTAAGATACTTTAAGCAAATAAGGGTGCCTTACAGAAAAACAGGAGGGATAGATGAAAAATCAGATACAGTAAACTCCCTGAGGGCAGGGACTTAACATCTGTTTTGATGACTGCTGTATCGCTATAACCTACATGGTGCCTGGCACATAGAAGGTACTTAGTGAATATGCAGCAAAGGAGTGTGGAAGAAGGGTTTTTAAATCTCCAAGAAAGCAGAACATCAAAAAATAAAATCAAGGAAAAAAACACAGGAGAGAAAAATACAAAATGGGAACATGAGTCCAGGAGATTCAACAGCTGACTGAAAGGAGTATCTGGAGCCCTGGCTGGGTAGCTCAGTTGGTTAGAGCGTGGTCTCAGTACGCCCAGGCTGCAGGTTCGATTCCAGGTCGGGGCACATAGAACAGTCAGCTAATGAATGCATAAATAAGGGGAACAACAAATCAATGCCTCCTTCACTTCCTCCGTCTCTCCATCTTGCCCTCTCTCCCGCTCTCTCGTCCCTCCTTTCCTTCTCTAAAATCAATAAATAAAATTTAAATATATAAAATATATAAAATTTATATATATAAAATATATATTCATTCCAAGAGCTCACTTTCCAGATACTGGAAAGAAAGAATGGAGAAAACTAGAGGGAAGATAAGAACTACAAAGAAATAATGCTTGAAATTTTGCAAAGCTTAAGTTTTCAGGTTGAATTGTCCACTCACTGTCAAAAGCAACCCTGAAGCTAAAATTTAATGGAATGTCTTCTAAACTCCATTGGAAATGGTTTCTAATCTAGAATTCTAGCCCTTCTAAACAATCAAGTATAAGAGTGAGGGTATAGTAAAGGCACTTTCCAACATATGAGGTTCTCAAAGTATATATATATCTCCCACGTATTCTCTGTCCTCTCCTGCTCCTCCCAAAAAACTACAGGAGCATGTAGTCTATGAGAAGAGGGAACATGAGGAAAGGAAGTCTGCATCTAGGAAACAGGTGATACAGCACTGGAGAGCGAAGGGAATTCCCAGGATGAGAGCAAAAGGAAGCCCAGCAGGGCAGCTGTGCAGGGGCTGCCCAGAGCCAGTTCACACCGGAGTCAGAGAACAGGATGCTACCAGGAGGGACAGAGAAAAACAAAACACAAAACACGCTCTGTGTCTCACCGTACAAAGGATGGTTCGTTTGGAGAGTTTGGGAATAAATTAATGACAAAGACAAAAAAAATCAAATCTCTTCTTACAATTAACTCTAAGAAAAATTAAGCTGAGAAAAGAAACATAATGATGAAATATTCTGTGGCTTAGATATTCCTATTTCTATCATAATCGGTGTATCCTAAAAGTAGTAGAAAACTGTGGGAGATTATGTAAAGCAAAAGTATAAGGAGGGGGATGTTAAAAAAAAATTAAACCTTTGTCATCCAAAGCAGAAAGCCAGTGAATAATGTTTAAAATTTACAACTCAAGCAATAGCCATATAGGCATGGAATTTATAAATAGAGGCAAAAAACAAAGTCAAATAGCTTTGCTTGAGTAATTACATCTGGGTAATAAAATGGGCATGGGAAAAAAAAAGAAATGCTAGTTCTGTGCTTAACCTCTCTAATATGATATTTAAATAAATTACCTCATAAATAAAACTGCAGCTTATCAATTCATTTCCTCATGACCTCACAATTCTGCTTTAGCTCCTTGTCAATGAGAGGAAAATTTGATAATCTGGCACTTAGTCTAAAGTCTCAAAAGCCACCAGCAATTAGGATTATTTACATCAAATTTAACAAAAGCACCTGACCAGGTGGTGGCGCAGTGGATAGAGCATCGGACTGGGACGCAGAGGACTCAGGTTCGAGACCCCGAGGTCACCAGCTTGAGCGCGGGCTCATCTGGTTTGAACAAAAGCTCACCAGCTTGGACCCAAGGTCGATGGCTCGAGCAAGGGGTTACTTGGTCTGCTGAAGGCCCACGGTCAAGGCACATATGAGAAAGCAATCAATGAACAACTAAAGTCTCACAACAAAAAACTGATGATTGATGCTTCTCATCCCTCTTCGTTCCTGTCTGTCTGTCCCTGTCTATCCCTTTCTCTGACTCTCTCTCTGTCCTTGTTAAAACAAAACAAAACAAATTTAACAAAAGCCTCTTTATTTTTAAAAAATCAATCTTCTGTATCCATGTATCCTTTATGCAGGTGGCTAAAGCAGAGATCAGCAAACTGGCCTGAGTGCTCAAATCCAACCTGCCTGGTTTTAGCTGTTGCTAAAATAAATTAATTTTTAATTCTTTTTGAACCCAGTGTCACAATGACTGCTGTTGTAGTTTCAGTTTTTATTATTATTATTATTTTTTTACAGAGACAGAGTATCAGAGAGAGAGATAGACAGGGGCAGACAGACAGGAATGGAGAGATGAGAAGCATCAATCATTAGTTTATCGTTGCCCGTTGCGACACGTTAGTTGTTCGTTCTTTGATTGCTTTTTCATATATGCCTTGACCGTGGGTCTTTAGCAGACTGAATAAACCCTCGCTTGAGCCAACGACCTTGAGTCCAAGCTGGTGAGCTTTTTGTTCAAACCAGATGAGCCCACGCTCAAGCTGTCGACCTTGGGGTCTCGAACCTGGGTCCTCGGCATCCCAGTCCGATGCTCCATCCACTGCGCCACTGCCTGGTCAGGCTGATTATTTTTAAATGGGTTCTTTGTCATCTCTTTCTTCCAAAGAAAGACTGACATCACATGAAGTCTCAGCTTGTGGCATTGTTTTCCCACTCATAAGCATGTTTAATTGAAAATAATCAGTTTTTACTTATTTCACTGCATTTTCTTGCAAAGTATTAGTGGTTGTATACATTCCCGTGAATTTAAAGACCATCCCCTGCTGCTACAGGGAGCAATTAAGGATTGGATCTGAAGGAAGGTTAAGTCATCCTCTTTGTCTCTTACACACACACTTCACTTTTTTACTAAGGGATAGGTAATGTTCTTTTGTGTTAGCCTGCAGTTCAGATAATATGCTGCTCCTTAGCAAATATTTTAGATATTTGGTGTCTATTTCTTGACTCTGATGTTTTGGGGGAGAAATCACTCGTCAATGAGATTCCATGTAGAAGATGTGGGGAAGGGCCATCGCTATGAGGAGCCCTGAGTGTATCTAGCGGGGCAGACCTTACCCACCCTCTGGTTCCCTGGTCATACATCCTGTTCTTTTCTTATCCCTCTTGTACCCTAGGCACTGAGCCTCTGCTATTTTTTTGGTCACAAATTAGCTGTCTTTCCTGCTTAAGAAGGTTGCATATCTAGGAACATATCTGTTCAGTTTCTGTAGGTACCTTAGGCAGTATTTCTCCCAAGATTGTCTCTAATTGTGCAATTGCTCATGAGCTCGTTTGGATTGTAACTTCTTGAAGCTGTCTTTTGCTCCCTACAGTTTTGGTTTGGGAGATCTTCAGATAGCCTTCATGCTCTACGGGACAACTTTGTGACTGTGTGTCTAGATAATAAAACTGGACAAATTGTGCGCAAATGTATGGAAAGGGTTCAGGTTTTGTCTTGAGGTTGTGAGAACAGGCTTACTAAAATACTGCTCTTCTGAAAGTTTATTTTTCTGAAGAAAATGAGGGAAAGAAAGTGATGCTTTGTAAAATTTAATTTTATAGAGAGTTAGCACGGGTGTTATGACTGTTTTTAAGATGTTGCTAAGAGAAGTGCTTTCTCTTCACAGCTACAGTTTTGCAAATGGTTGTGTGTGTGTGAGTTGCAATAGCATAATTATTTTTGGTATAAGATATGTAAATATTCTTACAGATGACTGATATGTATTCAATACCTTTAAATTTTTATAGGGAAAATTAATTGAAAATTAGTTAAATTAATTGAAACTTTTATTGTGGATCTCAAACTTATTTTCTCCTTTTCAAACTTTTTTTAATGCCACTATTTCATAATTAATAAAGTCTTATATATCATCTAGTCAAAACAGGCAAATTACTTAAGCTTTCTCAGCCTCCTCTACATTTATATTTATTTTATAGAGTTGTAAGGGATTAAAGATGTTTGTACAGCAGACATAGTAAAGACTTAAATTTTAGATCTCTTTCCTAATAGATTTGAATAATGTAAATGGCTCTTTTAGATAGTATACAGAAAACAATGGTAAAAGTAAAATAACTAATTGTTGAAAGTTAAATCTTTTGATACTAAATCTGCATCCTATTGGTGTAAAATTAAGAAAGCCTAGACTGACATTTTCTCTTTTTATCCCCACAACACTGAACCCTGATTTAATATGCAATTTAGATAAAACTCAATATCTTGGTTGCATTTTCTCTTTTAAAAATGGTCCTAACATTTGTTATTTTTTATTTGGAAGCGTCTGAAGATAAGGAACTATACCCCAATTTCATTTTGAATTGCCATGCTTAGTAACTTTCCAAACATGTTTTAAGTTCTGAGTGTTTGGTTTTTGTGATTTATTAGTTCGACTACATTAAGTTCTTTCAATGAGCAAAGAAAGTAACTAAATATTTGGTGTTGTAAATGTTATCTGAGTAGCCAAGCCAGGAGAAAAAACATCACATGGTGGTGCTGATTAAAATGTTAGTTCCGAGTGTGGAGGTTTGAGTCTGTTTGTTCATTGGTCTACCCCTTCCAGTGCCTAGAACAGTTCCTGTCACATTGTACCATATTTCCCCATGGCTAAGACCCAAAATTTTCGAAAAATTTGGGGCCTAAAAACTGGGTGTGTCTTACACAGTGGTCGTAGATTTTTTTACTTTCATTTCCAGCTTTTTTGCACTTGTATGTGCTCATTGTTGAAGACAGTGATTCATAATCAGACACAGATGAGGACAAGCTAATGGATGGGAGTTTTGACAGTAATAAGGAGTTGTATGAATTTTATAGTGAATAAAACTTGAGTTCAAGGCCCCGGCTGTTGGCTCAGTGGTAGAGCATCGGCCCGGCGTGTGGAAGTCCCTGGTTCGATTCCTGGGCAGGGCCTGTAGGAGAAGCGCCAATCTGCTTCTCCACCCTTCCCCCTCTCCTTCCTCTCTCTCTTTTCCCCTCCTGCAGCCAAGGCTCCATTGCAGCAAAGTTGGCCTGGCCACTGAGAATGGCTCCAGTTGCAGCAGAGCAACGCCCCAGATGGGCCGAGCATTGACCCCTGGTGGACATGCCGGGTGGATCCCAGTCTGGTGCATGTGGTAGTCTGATTGACTGCTTCCCCGCTTCTAACTTCGAAAAAATATAAAAAAAAAACACAAAAAACCCCAAATTCAATAACTTTATGTAATACATTTATTTCAAATTTTGGGTCCCCAAATTAAGGTGCGTCTTATACATGGGAGCGTCTTACATGGTAGGTTTTAAATGTTAATTATTGATTGAACGAATATAGTAGAAGAGTTTTGATCTAGTAGTTAGTCTTAGTGCCATAATTTCTCATCCCTACTTAACTGTATGATTAGGAGCGTGCTACTTGTTTTTAGTGTTTTGCTTAGTAAGTGGGGACATTTAACATAAAGATTTTAGGAAATGTTGAAAGTGAAATTACTTTGAAAAATGTGAAGTGCTGCATAAATATGGAGACACATTCCTAGTATGCAGTTCTTTATTCAGAAGCTGACCCCAAAATATAGTGAATCTTCTTCATTTAACTGTTTATACTTTATAGAAAACTAATAGCATTTTTTTCTCCTTTTTTGGGGAGGATGTCTGTTTTCTCTACTTAGAAATAAAAATATTTGTTAGAGTTAGGAATCTCAAATTGAAAAGTTTTGAGTATAGTTTATTCAAGAATAATAGAAAACTCAAGACTACCTCATTAATCTATTTCTTTTATTTATTCTTAAGTCTGTATGTATTCAATTTCTGCCATGCTTTTCTATATTCTTGCTCACTTCCCCTACCCCTTTAGATTATAAACAACAAACACCCATAGAACTTTCATAAATAGCATTAATTCACATGATATCCTAAATTGGAATAAGACTAATCTAGAGTCTTTGCTAAGTCCAGGTCATGAGGCTGGGATGTTAAATAACCAAATAATGATCAAAAAGCTTATCTGAGTAATTTGAAACACCCAATATGTGGCTCAGTTAATTTGGGGCCAGTTAATAAAAGCTTATCTTGCCCTAAGATACTTGAATGTCCATAACTATTGAATCAGGACAGGTCACATTTGAGGAGTGTGGGTATACTTTTCACAAATAGTGTCACTCTGCACAATTACTATCTTGGCTCATGTTTCCCTATGACTCTCTCATTTCCTCTGGGATTATGCTTAGCAAATGTGAATAGATATTGCTTCTTTATTGGATTTTTCTTTTGTCTTCATATGATACCAGTTCCCATTCTTGTCTTGGTTGTTATGATGGGGTGTTTTTCTCTAAATTTAGCTGATGAAGAAAAAGTCCACTAATCTAGTGCTCTGAAGGTGGCCTTTTCAGATTGAACTGAGACATTAAGAAGCTTGTTAAGTGTCTCTCCTGGAAGCTGCCCAGTCTCTCCTTGCGTGGCCTAAGATGCTATCTGCATCGGTTCATGTTTCCAGTCTTGAGGTACTCTGTCAAATTCGGAACACAAAATTAAAACTTAGTCTGTGCAGTTCATTTTAGGTAAGCTTTGTAAAGGATTCCCTTTCTCATTGGAAAAACAAACTGGAACCATACTGGAATTTTTGTGTAGAGACATGGTCTCTTGACATTTGCTATTATCCCATGTGCTGGAAATGGAAGACACATTTACATGGCTGTGAGCTTCTATCCCATATTTTCTTTGCTCTTATGTTGAGAATAGCCCCAGTGCATTTGTTTCACTATTCCAAGTGTTCTTTAGTACAGAAAGTAACAACAGAGTGTGCTATGAAATTTACAGTTTCTGTCTTGAGTGTTTCTGTGTACATAGTTTTTGTTTTGCCTTTCTACTATGATTAGGGAGATGTTTATTAAACTAAGCAATAAGTTATGACAGTACATAATTTGTTATAATGAATATGTCATTGACATGCTATTTTGTTACCTCAATAAGGAAAAATAAAACCATAGAGATTCTCCCAAAGTAGTTGTTTACTGTTTTATACTATTCTCATAATTGATTAAATTTTCCTCCATGGCAGTGAAAATTTGTTTTCGGAAGATGTTCATTATGCCTGTTATCAGGGACCTCTACAAAAATAGAATCAGTTTATGCAAGAATTTGTAGACTCTCCTTTCTGGAAACACTGGGCCTTGATCAGAGAGACAATTCAAATGCTAGCTCTTGAAATAAATATATTGAGTACTTGCTGGTCCAGGCACAGTGCTAGATCCTGAGGGTTCAGAGGCAAGACAAACTCAGTACCTGGTTTTTGGAGCATATCATGTAGTACAAGAAATACTATAAACATAGCAGCTCCTGCTCTTTTTCTTTCTTCCTTTCCTTTAAAAAACAAGCTTAATGATGCTAACGGACCTGAGTCTGAAGGGTATGGCTAGGAAATGCTTTCCTAAGAATATGACATGTTGAGGAGTCAGTAAGAGATAAGCAGGTACCTGTGGGGGGGGGGGGTCAGAAGAACAGCCCATAGCATAGGAATAGTGTGTGCAAAGACCCTGAGTTGGGCTGAGACTCCTGGGGAGAGAGGAACTGGCAGACCAACAGACCTGTTTAATGGAGGGAAATGGAGTTTAATGGAGGGAAATGAGAGGGAGAAAATATGAACTGAGTGGCTCTAAATGCAACTAGAGAAGTATGCAGGATTTTTAGGGCAGTTAGGGCATTCTGAACTTTATTTTAAGATGGTTGGGAGGCCTTTAGATAGTTTTAGGCAAAGAAATGACATGATTCTGGACAGGAAAGCTACAGGGTATTGTCTGAATTGTCTTATGTAGCTGAGCCTTTTTTTAAATCTGGAAAGATGTGGAGAATGAAATAGTGATTTTAGAGATTCTTTGGAATGTGAGTAAAGTTAGGCTTTTGCATTTTTTAGGGGGATTCTTTAATTTAGATAAACTTGGAAAGGCTTTCTTCTGCTTTCCTCATTAATAATTGGAATTTCTTCTGTGACTTCATGTGAGAAATGGTAGTTTGAAATGTGGCCAAACTCTTCATTATACTTAAATGATTTTAAACACATAAGGATTTGATATTTTTGTTTTCTTTCAACACATGGAACTTGAAACTTTTATATAGTAACAAGTTTCGTGTATTTGAGTTTTGGAGCTCTCGTCAGTCTCTGTGAGTTTAATCCCCCCCCCCCCCCCTTATAGCTGCATCGTATTTCAAGTGTGTGTGTTTGTGTATAAAAGTATCTCTTTTGAAATTCAGATTTATAGTCATGTGTGTGTATTCTTATGCATATGTGTATATGTTACATGCTGTATGATTGTGTGCGATCTTCCATTTTTATAGCATTTTTAGATATGGAATGTTGGTTCAGTAAAAGGATATTATAGCAGTAAGAGTTGCTAGCATGTACTAAGATGACTGCAAGTATTGGGGATGTCTAGTATTCAGGATAAAGTGAGATACCTCTTTTTTTTTAAGTGAAAGATGGGGAGATAGTGAGACAGACTCCTGTGTGCGCCCCAACCAGGTTCCACCTCAGAACCCCTGTCTGGGGCTGATGGTCGAATCAACCGAGCTCCTGGCTGTGAGAGGGGGAGAGAGAATGAAGGGAGAGAGGAAGGGGGAGAGAAGCAGCTAGTAGCTTCTCATGAGCGCCCTAACTGAGGATTGAACCCAGAACTTCCATATGCTGGACCAAGGCTCTATCCACTAAGCCAATTGGCCAGGGGCGATACCTATTTTTAAAGAAGGTAGAGAGATCTAAATGTGGGAGGATTTCTACCCTTGGTTGAGAAGCAGAGCTCAAGCTAATGTCAGATGATCACATTAGACTGAGCAGGAGGTGGGAGGAGTAGTAGATGGACTTCAAAAGCAGCCCACCCCTAGGATAATGTGGTTTTTACATTTTATTGTGGGGATCCTCAGCCACTCTGCTGTTGCATGTGCAAACACCATATGGAAAGTTTGCTATGGAATAACTCACCCTATACATGGTGTCTGTTGGCAGTTTTCTCTTTTAACTTAGAGGCCCATTGGGGTAATACCTATATTGATGTAGAAGAAACTCATGCTGGTATCTCTGGGATGAACTGAGTCTTTATATAAATATAAACCAGTAATAAAGTCTTACTTGCCTTTTGGCAAACTAACAGCAAGAAAAAATAAACAGAGCTACTCACTTTGTAGGAAACGAGTACCTAGGAGCATAGAGAAATTAGTGTGCTCAGATTTAAGACAGTAATACACTTTTAGAACAAGAACAGGTTGCTGGGAGTATAAGCATTCTAATCATTTTTAAGTCATTTTTAAATTTCTTGGTAAAACTTAAATAAGAATGAATAGGGCTAAAAACAAAGCTGCTCACCTGAATTAGTCAAAGGGATCTCAAAAAGAGAAAAAATAGAGATGTCAGGAGGCACGGAGCACAGATTCAGAGCTTCTAATTTTAAATAGTTTTAGAAGCAGGGACAGACTGTTGAGAAGAAGAAAGTACTAATAAAAAAGAATTTCTCTGAGCTGAAGAAAGGGAAGTCCTCAGCATGAATTAGGATAAATGAAAAAAAACCCGACCCCTAGACATAGGCATCCTGGTTGAATTTCAGATTTTCTAAAGTTAAAGAGACAATCCTAAAAATGTTTGAACGAAGAAATAGGTTATCCACAATAGTAACAAATGTTTCAGTGGTAACAGACAGACATTTCATAAGCAATGTTGAATGCTAGACGAAAAATGAATATTTTTTTAAAGGTTTGAAGGGAAGTTATTTTCAAACCGTAATTTTGTACCCAGTCAGATCATAAATCGTGGTGCAAAGGAAGGTGTTTTGGTTCTGCTGAAGATCTAGAAAATTTTCCTTTGTGCACCCAATTTTGATGGCAGAAAAGTACAAGGAAAAATCCATGAGATCTAGAGAGCAGTGGCACCGAGGTGACTGACCCAGGAGAGGTCAGGACGGATAAAGGAAATGAGCGGAGGCTGCGGGCTGGTGATGTTCTCTGCCAGTGGTCGGGTCTAGTGCCAAACACTGACTTTCTTTTCCTTGGTGCTTTTACAGTATTCAGTTCCTCAGTTAATGATTACATCAAAACACTGAAAAGTTTTTTTTTATGTTTTGTTTATGTGGTTTACCATCTAGTGATCACTTTAAAGCTGCCCTAATCACAAGTATAGAACGGGATGAAAATGCAGTAAACCCTGACAATGTACAAACAGACCTGTTATATCCGGAGATGGATGTGGCAGGTAAGAGAGTGTGTATACTGAATGTTGGCTACCAACAAGGTGGTGTTGGTTTATCTACCTAAAGTTACACTTACGTACACTGATTATATAATTGCCTCCCAATTCTAAGACAAAACTCCTGGAAAGTGGGTCTGGCTGTTTTAGACTTTTATGTACATTTTAATGTTCTTCTTTGTGCAGGTATTATAATAAAATCACAAAAGTGGTTAGTTTTAGCCATTTCCTCCATGCCAAAGGTGTCTTTTTTGTCAAAACTGATACATTTATGTTTACTTTCTACCACCTCCCAAGACAGGTGGGCCAGAGACCTTTTCTGTAGACGTCAGCCTACATGTGTTGTGTCCTTTGGAAGAAGAGTATGTAGCCCAGAGGTGTTGAATAGAGAGAATTGTCCAAATTTTATTTCTCTCCCTTTTTTTCCATGAATATTTCAGCTTTATTGAGGTATAATTGACAAAATTGGAAGATATTTAAAGTACTCAAAGTATGCAAGTATGTATGCATTGTGAAAAGATTCCTACCACCTAGTTAATTAACACATCCATCACCTCCTATATTTATCTTTTTTTATGTGAGAACAGTTTTTTGCTCTCCTAGCAAATTTCTATTATACAGTGTTAATTCTAGTCACTGTGTTTATAGTAGCTCCTCAGACCTTACTCATCTTATAGCTGAACATTTTTCCTCTTCCACCAACCTTTTCTTATTTCTCCTGGCAATCAGTTTTCAACTCTGTTTCTGTGAGTTTGATTTTTACCCCCCTAGGGTCCACATATAAATGATACCATGCAGTATTTGTCTTTGTCTGGCTTATTCCACTGCTCAGCATAATGTCCTCAGGTTTGATCTACATGTTGCAAATGGCATGATTTCTGTCTTATAGCTGAATACTATTCATGTGTACATACACACCACATGTTCTTTATTCATTCATTTGTTGATGGACATTTAGGCTATTTCCATATCTTAGCTATTGGGATAATGCTTCCATGAATATGTGAGAGCTTTTCTTTTTAGTTGGTGTTTTTGTTTTCTTCAGATAAATATCCAGAATTGCAATTGCTAGATCATGTGGTGGTTCTAGTTTTCATTTTTTGAGAAACCGCTATACTGTTTCTTATAGTGGCTGCGCCAATATACATTTTATCAACAGTGCACCAGGTTTTCCTTTCTCTATGTTCATGGCTAACATTGAACTATCTCTTGTCTTTTTGATGACTGCCATTCTAACAGGTGTGAGGTAGTATCTCATTGTTTGTATTTCCTGATGATTTGCGATGTTGAGCAACTTTTCATGTACCTATTAAACCTTTGCATGTCTTTAGGAAATGTCTATTCAGGTCCTCTGCCCATTTTTTAATAGAATTGTATTTATTTGGTTTTGCTATTGAGTTGTGTAAGTTCTTTATGTTTTTTGGATATCAGTCCCTTCTTGTCAGATATGATTTTCAAATATTTTTTCTCATTCAGTAAGTTGCCTTTTCATTTTGTTGATCGTTTCCTTTGAGGTGCAAAAGCTTTTTGTTTGATGTAGTCCCACTTGTTTAATTATTATTATTATTATTTTTGCCTTTGCTGTTCCATTATTTTTCTATTCAGGAGCTTCTAGTGCATCCTAATAGCCGATGGGGTTTGGATTTCCTATCAAACTGTACATGGTCAAGGACAGGAGACTCTTACTGGTTATCTAGTCTGTCCTTATGTTTGGTGTTGTGAGGACTCACTACTTTTCGACACAAGTTAATCTAGCCTGTTTCTTCATAGAATTTAGTTTTGTAGCACCTTTCTTAATTTACGTCATTATTGCACCGTAGAATTTGGAAGTTATGCTAGCTGCTTGTCACAGATACATGGTGCTGTATTCTAATTGAAAGCAGCTGTGTAGAATCTGCATGACAGCATCATATCGTTGACAGATTATTAGGTCACTTTTTTTCCTTGTTCTTTTTAGATTATTTCACACAAGCCCTTTTGTCATGTTCTGTGGCTATTTTTATTGTCCTTAAATTTGATTTAACTCTTAGAAGTCAGGCCTAAGGGAAAAATGGCTTATATAAAAGGGAATTTTTAAACATGCCTTTGAAGTGTAATTACTATTAAAGTTAAATTTTTTTAATCACCCTTATTAACTGCAGATAGTGAGTCTGATGATGACCTGTAGATGAAGCTGTAGCTGTCACTCTGCTCCTGGATACCATTGATTTGGTCTGTGTGTGCTTAAAGCTCTTTTTCATTTTGACCAGCGGTTAGATGAAAACAAGTTGCAGTCCAGAAAGTTTCCCCTTTACAACCCTCACTTTTCAGGTTTACTTTTAGACCATTGTCCTGGTTAGACAAGACCCAGAGAAGGACCCTGTAGTGCTAGTGAGAGAAGAGCATTTGACACATGGTCATGGAACTGGTTAAGGTCTGAGATATAGAAGAGGTTTAATGCTTTTTTATGACTAAATTGAACCAGTAAGGTTACTTTAACTGTTAAGAACTGGGAAGCATTTGATCTATCAAATTCAGATTCAGAACAGTTATTTATACATGTCTGTCTTATGGAATGTTATTAAGCACTACTTTTTATGGTGAAATTTTGTAACTCTCATTGAACAAATATTTATTAAACATCTGCCAATCATGGATGTATATAATCCCTAAATTACTTTCAAACTTAACATATTTTAGAACTTAATTCTAATGTCGAATGTGACTTTCTTGATTAGTTCTAGGTATTATTTAAATGGATATATGAACTCTTTTACTAGATACTTCTTAAAGGTGGTATGAAGTCATATTTTTGTAAAGTACTGGTATTAACCTCCTGAATGTAACTGTAAGTTGAAATATTGAGTATCTACAATGTTCTGGCATTACAGATACATATATGTCATGGTTACTAATTTTATTATTATTATTATTATTATTATTATTATTATTATTATTATTTTAGCAAGAGAGAGAGAGGGACAGACAGGAAGGGAGAGAGATGAGAATCATCAACTCATAGTTGCAGCACCTTAGTTGTTCTTTGATTGCTTTCTCATATGTGCCCCAACTGGGGGATCCAGCTAAGCCAGTGAACCCTAATTCAAGCCAGCAACCTTGGGCTTCAAGCCAGTGACCATGGGGTGAGGTCTGTGATTCCATGCTCAGGCCAGTCACCCTGCTCAAGTCAATGACCTTGGGGTTTCAAACCTGGGTTCTCAGTGTCACAGGCCAATACTCTATCCACTGCACCACCATCTGGTCTGGTTACTAATTTTTTTTTTTTTTTTTGTATTTTTCTGAAGCTGGAAACGGGGAGAGACAGACAGACTGCCGCATGCGCCCGACTGGGATCCACCCGGCATGCCCACCAGGGGCGATGCTCTGCCCACCAGGGGGCGATGCTCTGCCCCTCTGGGGCGTCGCTCTGCCGCGACCAGAGCCACTCTAGCGCCTGGGGCAGAGGCCAAGGAGCCATCCCTAGCGCCTGGGCCATCTTTGCTCCAATGGAGCCTTGGCTGCGAGAGGGGAAGACAGAGACAGAGAAGAAGGAAGGGGGCGGGGCGGAGAAGCAAATGGGCACTTCTCCTATGTGCCCTGGCCAGGAATCGAACCCCGGTCCCCCGCATGCCAGGCCGACGTTCTACCGCTGAGCCAACCGGCCAGGGCCTATGGTTACTAATTTTAAATCATTACATTTGTCATCAGTTGAATTAGCTAGAACTTTGGAAAAAGATTCTAATTAACTCAGTAACTCTTTCTAGCTAATGTGAATATTGAGAGACTTAGAGGTTCTTACTTACTCTGATTAAATATTTCCTAAGCATACCAATTAGGAACACCATTTTCTAGTTCCCTGCCCATCCCCTTATGTGAATACATTGGCAAATGCATAATAGTTAAATCCTGTTTACTTTGTGCACGCCTGAGAAAGAACACTGTGAACACCTGTTGCAAAGTAATAGTAGGACTTCCTAGATCCCATATGCTTATTTATCAGATCATGGAGAGCTGTGGAGAAATTAATGCTACTCATGTTTATCCAATAAAAATAGTGGATCAGATAAGCTGCCAGCCATATGTTACTACAGGGGGCTTGCTCAGGTTGGGGCCAAGTCAGTAATGCTTACTTAATGTAAACATGTAGCCTCTCCAGAAAACTGATACCTCAGTCTGTGCAGAGTTTTTAAGAGTGAACCAGTAAAATACTGTCTTTGCCTAAGGTCCTCGATTCCTTTGTTTAAGCTTAGCCCAAACATCTGAGTGCATCTGTGTGCCAAGCATTTCTGTAGGCTTTAGGTATATAAAGATGTAATATGATCACCTAGGAAGTTTATACCAGAAAGGCTGGTTGTGTAAATTAAGGTCTTCTTGCCTTGTGCGTTTAGGTCAGAATGCTGTGGTCTGGATGATTCTGCTTATATAAGGAGAATAAAAAGCATTAAAAGATCTGATGTCTCCCATCCCTTCACTGATCTCAGACCCCTCTGTACTAGTGTTTGTAAAGGACCATGTAATTGAATTCCTCTAATTGTTTGACGTGGAACTGAGGGCTGCCTACCCATTGTGTAAAGAATAGAATTCTGGCCAGGTAGCTCCATTGGTTAGAGTGTCAACCCAGTTCACCAAGGTTGAAGGTTCGATCCCCAGTCAGGGAACATACAAGAGTCAACCAATGAGTGCATAAATGGGTGGAACATCAAATTGATGTTTCTTTCTCCCTCTCTGTCCCTCTCCCTCTCTGTCTCCCTCTCCCTCTTTTCCTCTCCCACTTTTGTTGCGAACCAGCTGCTACAAGTCGATTCTGGGGTCCCGAGCTGGAAAAGGTATGGAATTGAATTAAAAATAGAGACTTAAAGATATATAACATACAGATGGGTTCGTGAGGATGCCATGGCTTGCCAACAGTCACTACTGTTCCTGAGCCACAACATGGCTCCCCCAAAAAGACATCTCCTATATTCATGGAAAAACGTGGTCCATTAGCAATTCAGTAAAGTTTCCAAGGCAACTCAACAACAACCCCCACCATACTATTCAATCTAACTTTACATCAATAAGAAACTAGCTTCCAGCCCTTGGGGCGGGGCGGGAATATGGGCAAGACAAGCAAGAATCAAGCACAGCCTCCTGCAACTCAATCAGGCAGCTGAGGTGGAGGGTTGGGCCCAACACCTCTGTCCTTTAGAGCAGTGGTCCCCAACCCCTGGGCCGCGGACTGGTATTGGTCCGTGGGCCATTTGGTACTGGTCCGTAGAGAAAGAATAAATAACTTACATTATTTCCGTTTTATTTATATTTAAGTCTGAACGATGTTTTATTTTTAAAAAGTGACCAGATTCCCTCTGTTACATCCGTCTAAGACTCACTCTTTTTTTTTTTTTTTTTTTTAATTTTTCTGAAGCTGGAAACAGGGAGAGACAGTCAGACAGACTCCCGCATGCGCCCGACCGGGATCCACCCGGCACGCCCACCAGGGGCGAAGCTCTGCCCACCAGGGGGCGATGCTCTGCCCATCCTGGGCGTCGCCATATTGCAACCAGAGCCACTCCAGCGCCTGGGGCAGAGGCCAAGGAGCCATCCCCAGCGCCCGGGCCATCTTTGCTCCAATGGAGCCTTGGCTGCGGGAGGGGAAGAGAGAGACAGAGAGGAAAGCGCGGCGGAGGGGTGGAGAAGCAAATGGGTGCTTCTCCTGTGTGCCCTGGCCGGGAATCGAACCCGGGTCCTCCGCACGCTAGGCCGATGCTCTACCGCTGAGCCAACCGGCCAGGGCCAGACTCACTCTTGATACATTTATCCGTCCCACCCTAAAGGCTGGTCCGTGAAAATATTTTCTGACATTAAACTGGTCCGTGGCCCAAAAAAGGTTGGGGACCACTGCTTTAGATATCTAGACCACAAAATACTCTGTTTATTTTTCAGTCCCCAACACTCTTTCCCTTTCCCTTTTTCCCTCTCCCTACTCCCTCTTTCCTCTCTCCTTTTCTTCCTTCCTACCTCCCTGACCACCTCCTCTTCTCCTTCCTCTCCCCCCATCTCCTCCTCTTCCTCTCTCCCTAAAATCAATTTTAAAAATTAAAAAAAGAATAGAAGCAGAAGGATTGAAAGTTTATTGCTATCCTTGCATCCTTTTCCCTGCTTTCCAGGACTCTGGTAAAGAGTCAAAAGATATGATCTTGCCCTGTGGTTTTGAAGAAACCATATTTCTTAAGAATGTGGCATTTGGGACATTTGTTTCCTCAGAGATAGTCTTTGGATAAATGAGAACAGTTGATCTAGTCTGATCAGATTTTTGAAAATTCAAGGTTTAGTACCTTGCCTTTGAGTTGGTAACATCTGAGGAAAAACTAAATCTAAGTGAAATTGTCTAGATAAGGTATGTGCACCACTGTGTTCATTGCAGCATTATTTACAGTAACCAAGATATGGAAGCAACCTAAGCAGTCATCAACGCATAATTGGATAAAAAGCATGTGGTACATACAGGGGTCCTTGAGTTACTACAGTCTCAACATTTGATGTTTCAAGTTTACAGTGCTCACTCCCACAAAAACTTAAAAAAACTGAGACATGAATGTTTCAGCTTATGCCATTATCGTTGTACTTATGGACTATGTGGGCAAACTACTATAGTTTGGTAAAGTACGTCAGAGGAATATGCAGCAATACACAACGTATGAGTGAGGGAGTTGATGTCCCCCAGTACAATGACCTACACCATTTTGGACTGTTAAAAGTTCAAAGTTCCATTTGTGTTAGGCTAAAGTATGTTTGGACTTACACCAAAATTTGGGTTATGTCATGTTGTAGGAATGGAATTGTGTCGGAACCCGAGGATCCCGTGTATGTACAATGGGCTGTTACTCAGCCATAAAAAGAATGAGAATGAAATCTTACCAATTATAACCATGTGGATGGACTTAGAGGATGTTATGCTAAGTGAGATAAATCAGCCAGAGAAGGACAAATACCAGATGTTTTCACTTGTATGTGGAATCTAAAGTACAAAATAAATAAATAAGTAAATAAAAACAGATTCATAGGTATGGAGAACAAACTGATGGTTGCAGATGGTAGGGGGATTGAGAGGCTGGATAAAAAAGGTGAAGGGATTAAGAAGTACAAATTGGTGGTTACAAAATAGTCATAGGGATATAGAGTAGTTTTGGGAATGTAGTCAATATTTAGTAACTAAGTATGGTACCAGGTGGGTAGTAGACTTATTGGAGATTCACTTCATAAATTATATAAGTGTCTGACCACTACACTGTACACTGAAACCAATATTTTAGGTCAGCTGTAATTGGAAAAAAGATACAATGAATAAAGCATGCCCACTTTTTTGAGAGGACAGGTTAAACTATGTAAGAATTAGAAAAAGTGAGAGAGTGGAATTTATTTTCTGCATTCTGTTTTTGCCCACCTACCTTCTAGAACATTTTCCTTAGAATTTATAGAATGTTTTGCTTCAACTTGCTGTAACTTTCTGGTAGTTTTTAAAAACTGCTTTCTAGTTTGGGAATACAAGCTGCAAGCTTTTGTCTTATATTTGTCACAGTTGCGCTTATTACCCTCTGACAAATACCGCTTTCAATGAGAACACTGTGACAGTGAGATGTCATGATGTCAAGCTACAGCTCTCAGAACCAGCATGTGACAGGATGGGGACTAAAGCTCTGGTATTTGGATTCTTAGTACAGTGTCCTTTTAGTCTCTTCTTGGTCTTCATTACCATATGTTATTAAAAACTGTAGTAAAGAAGTATGCTACCCGGCATCATTGTTATGTCCCAACACCTAACATACCCTTGCAATAAATTCTAGTCCTGTGCATGTTTCAGAGTGAATGTTAAAGAAGTGGCCTGCCCCCAGGGGGGCAGACTATGGCCATATCTGGCCCTTGGCCTGTTCTTCTTTGGTCCCTTTCACATTTTTCAATGGTTGAAAAAAAAATCAAAAGAATAATATATTGTGACCCACCATAATTTTTATGAAATTTAAAAAGTTTTATTGGAGGATGGTCATGTTCATTCCTTTATGTATTGTCTGGTTGCTCTAATGCTCTGATGGCAGAGTTGAGTAGTTGCAACAGAGACCAGATGGCCAGCACAGCCTGAAATATTTCATAACTGCCTCCTCACAGAAGATGTTTGCTGACTCTTGTTTTAGGCTGTTGCTGTGATCTTTGATTTTTACTGGCATTAAATACAGCCATGTAACCTTTCGGACCCCTATCTAAACGTTTTCATCATGATCTTACGCAGATTTCTAAAATTCCCTAATGGCTAGTAACTTTCAGTCACTAGGTTTGTTTTTATAAAATTTTTTTTATTTTTAATTATATGACAAAGCTGGTCACTTTCACATCTCTGTAAACGATATGACTACCATACATGAACTATCTAAATATACCTAAACCGACATTAATGTCCTTTACAGAATTATATAACAGACACTTGCTAGCATCTTCAGATTTTTTTGTTTAGGCTTAGTATACAGAGATAGGTCATCCAGACTTACCTAGCTGATTGCTTTTACTTCTCCAGTGGTGGCTGGGCCATTATTGCCTCCCAGGTCTTTTATTCTCGCCCCTGCCTTCACAGCATGTTCGTTGCCTGTTAACTTACAGATAAGAAGCCATAAAACCCACCTTCATCTCCTGCACTCTCTGTATCCTTACAGTCTTTGCTTGTTTCAGAGAAGAAATAACCCTTCCTTTTCCAAGGTTGCCCAATGAGTTCCTCATCTACATGGCTATTTATGTCATCTTTGTAAAGGACCTGTCTGGCCGTGCCTTTTTTCTTCTCAAAGTCAAAACACTGGTTGGATATTACAGCTTATACTGTAAGTGACAGTGCAGAGGTTGGCCCTACCAACCTCTCCAGCCCTGACCCTTCTCACATAGACCCTGTGCTTAAGTCCTAACTGCATTTGCCTTTCCCTGAATATGCACTGCTCTGTCAGGCCTCCGTGGCTCCCGTGTGTTTTTCTGTCCATAATGGCATTGTACCTTGCGAGATAGGCTCCTCAGCCTTCAGGACCGTGTTCATCGTAAGTCTTCTGGTGAAGTCTTTGGAATCCCTCAAAATGCATCATTGTTTTCCCTTCACTCTGAGTGTACTTCAGAGTGCTTTTGTGGCACTTACCATGTGACATCATACTCATATCTTACCTGCTTGTCTTATGCATGACCTGGTCTTTAGAAATGGAATGGGAAGAGGAGGAGAAGAATACCATTTTTACACAACTCAGTTATCTGCAGCATCTGGCACTTTGTAGCCACTACGGTAGGTTCTTATTCAAATGAATAGAGAATTGAATTGAATTTTAAACAGCAGGTGGGAGCACAGGGCCAGCTGGATTTCCTAGAATGATTGTACAGCAGGGACATGACTCCTATGTGTATCTATGAAAGCTATTTGCATAACTATTGGAGGTTGATTCTTAATTTTATTATTTTTTGGTGTCTTTTGGTAAATGGTGAATGAATGAATGAATGACTTTGCATGTAGTCTGAGTGTTGGGTTCTGAATCATTCTGGAATGTTCCCCTATTTTTTTCTTTTGGCCCAGAATACATAAGGTTTTGCCTTTGAAGATATAAGTGGTAATTGGCCAGTTCCTCGAGGCCGAACCTGGGGTAGGGAGTGGTAAAAGAGAAGGTGAATTTGTGTAGGCAGGAAGAAAGATGTGAGCAAGGTGATTCAACACTGACTTATTTAGGAAGTTCTGTGAATTTTAGTAAAAAATCTAAAATTTGCTTTTAGATTTCATCAGCCTTAGTCAAAACTAAAGAAAGAAAACATTTGTAGGGTTGGTTCAGCCTGGTTTCTTCTCACTGCAGGGGTCATTCCCGGCTCTGGAGTGATGCTGTGCAGAAGAACGGGTGGCAGATGAGAGAGCTGTGGTCTCTGCAAGCTGCAGTCTGCCTTTTGGGAATCTTATTCTTAAGTGAGAGAGGAGACAAAGGATAGAAGAAAAGTAGGGCTTGTTTTCTAGAATAACTTCCCTGTGTCTTGGTGTGTTTTAGCTGCTATAACAAAATACCACAGACTGGCTGATAAACAGCAGATATCTATTATAAGGCCCATGGCCGTGGCCATGCAGGTTCCCATTGGATTTGGGCAGATGGCAGAGAAACCGTGGAGCAGGAAGATGGTGGGCCATTTCATTTATTAGAGTCTCGCAACAGAGGACGAATAAGCAGGCAGGGCAAACCACTTCCCTTTCTCTCAGAACTCACAAGCAAAACAGGCGAGGGTAGGGAAAAACCCCTTCTCTGGCAGACAATAGCAAGCAATGGCCCCTCCCAATGGCAGCAGGCAATCGTAGTCTATAATCTGCCACTGTGAGGGCAAGTACCTATAGCCTTATATAGACCATATATACATGGTGCTGCCCCATGCTCATGCGCCAATCAGGCAAAGTACAAGGTGAGTAAGCTTAACACACTTGTAACAAACACACTTGTTTTCCCAACAAGTATTGGGCTGCTCCCTTCACAATATATACAACAGATATCTTCCACGATGGTCCCTGTGTGAGGAATGAGGAACATTACATAAACAAACAGACTACAGCAACAACACAAGTTATACAAGTACATACTTACAAAGGTGCCCTTCACAATGTCTCCCTGTGCACTCTACCCAAGGTGTTAACTGGAGGCCCATCTCTAGCCCCTACCCCCCGCCCCCCGTATGTGGGAGGGCCTGTATAATCCAGGGGTGTGTCCATGGAAACCTTAAAGTGTCCTTGGTGTGTCTCTTGAACTGGATGAGAGAAGCTTCCCAGAGCTGCCCCCTCCCATCAGGGTCTCTCATACTGTCCAAAAGTGGCTTGTCCATCCAACAGAGGAATCGGTGCCCCCCTCTGGTTGTAGTCCAAGAGTTAATTACACTGCTTAATGATCAGTCCGTGATAGACAGCCCAGCTGTCTGTGCAAATCACCAAAGTAAAGGTCCATTACAGGCAACTAACCATACAGCTCTTTATTAATGGATCTCAGTGCTTTTCCATAGTGCTCTGTCTGTTGTCATAAGCCCCATCCAGAACCCTTAGCAAGCTTACAGGGCCTGGCAGGGTAAACACATTCAAGGCCTTTGCCACCTTGATAGTTCTCTGAGCTGCTGCTGCTGCCGCTGCTGCTGCAAAAAGCACCTATTACATTCTAATGCCAACACCTGCTGCACATTAGAAGGGGACCATTGGATTGACAGTTTCACATGGGGCCTCTGGTCCCCATCTATCCCTGTTAGAGGGGTCCCTCGGCCTTCTCCCTACTCAAACTGGAACAACGGGTCTTGGGGGTCCTCCTCTTTCTCAATTGTCTCCATCATATAATCCTGCAATCCCACTGGCTCAGAGCCACTCCACCAGTACGAGTGCTACTTCAGTGCCATTTTGGCTCCTGTGGCTGCTGGCTCTCAGCCTGAAGCTGAGACTCGAGCTCTTGAACCTACAGTTTTTTCTCTAATAGCTGTTGGTGCCAGCATTCTTCTTCCAGGGCAAACTGCAACTTGCAAAACTATAATTCCTTCTCCAGGGACTGTTCCAGTTCCAGGCACTGTTGGTGCTCAGCCTGCATCTCATGCTGTAGCTGTCAAACCTGGTCATCCTCCTTCTCAAGTGCTTGCTCCAGTTCAAGCCGCTGGTTCTCAGCCTGTTGCCTGACCTGCAGTTCTTGGGCCTGCTGCTCTTTCTCCAGTGACTGTTTCAGTTCATGCCATTGTTGCCAGTTGGTCTGCAGCTTACCCCGGAGTTTTTGACTTTGGGAAGCTTCTCACACAGAACTCCTGGTTTCCTCTTGCAGAGTTGCAAAAACAAAACAAAACAAAACAAAAAACACCCAGCCCACGTCCCCCAAAAGGAGAGCCATAGGGAACCATACACTGGAGAACAATGGCCACTCATCTACTCCACGCCTTAAGGGTATTATTGGCAGCTCCATACCAATCTGATCCAAATCCTGCTGACTACAGCAGATGTAAGGCCGATGGCTATAGCCATGCAGGTTCCTGTTGGATTTGGGCAGACAGTAGAGAAACTATGGAGCCGGAGGATGGTGGACCATTCTGGTTTATAGAGACTCAGCTGATGAGCAAGCAGGCAAGGCAAACCGCTTCCCTCTCTTTTTCAGGACTCACAAGCAAAACAGGTTGCAGAGAAAAAAACCTCTTCTCTGGCAAACAATAGCAAGCAGTGGCGCCTCCCAGTGGCAGCTGGCAATCAGCAATCTACAATCTGCTGTCCCATGCTCATGCACCAATCAGGCAAAGTACAAGGCAAGCCTAACACACTTACAACATACTTGTTTGCCCAACATTTATTCATAGTTCTGGAGGCTGGACATTCAAAGTCAGGGTGCCCCCATGGCCTGGTGAGAGTCTCTTCTAGGTTTTAGACTTACTGTATCTTCATGTGGTCGAATGGCTTATAGATCTTTGTGGAGCCTCTTTTATAAGAGCACTAATCCCATTTGTGAGGGTTCCACCCTCATGACTTAAGTACCTCCTAAAGGCTTCACCTAGTAATACCATCATCTTTTAATACACAGATTTGGGGGGGACAAACATTTAGACCATAGCACCCTAATTGGAAACATGGCTATAGTGTTAGGAGCCACTAGAAAGAATAAGTTTACTGCTCTCCAGGACTTCTTACTCACCACTACATTATTGACAGTAAAGTTCATAGACTAAAACATACTTTCATCTGTTCTGTGAGTAGTTCCTTTGATTGTAAGAATGGTAACATTTCAAGACTTTGAGGAACTAGCTCTAGTGTTAACTAATTTTGATGCCTCTGTTACCCAATCACAGGTCCTAGGTGTTAGTAATATAAAATCATTTAGCTAGAAGGCTATAAGATTCACACACATAAAAGTCAACAACTTAGTAGTTACTGGGAGTACAAACAAAATGCTTCCTACAGGTATATTTCTTCACTGAGCCTCTAGGTGGGCTGAAATGTCTAGACCAGGGGTCCCTAAACTTTTTACACAGGGGGCCAGATCACTGTCCCTCAGACTGTTGGAGGGCCGGACTATAAAAAAATCTATGAACAAATCCCTATGCACACTGCACATATCTTATTTAAAAAAAAAAATGGGAACAAATACAATATTTAAAATAAAGAACAAGTAAATTTAAATCAACAAACTGACCAGTATTTCAATGGGAACTATGGGCCTGCTTTTGGCTAATGAGATGGTCAATGTCCGGTTCCATATTTGGCACTGCTAGCTGTAACAAGTGATATGACATGCTTCCGGAGCTGTGATGCATGCGTCCCGCGTCACTGGAAGTAGTATTGTATGTGAGCGACGCCGCACTTTGTGCACTGACTTCTCACGGACCACCAATGAAAGAGGTGCCCCTTCCGGAAGTGTGGCGGGGGTGGATAAATGGCCTCAGGGGGCTGCATGTGGCCCGTGGGCCATAGTTTGGGAACCCCTGGTCTAGACTAACCTTTGGCTTCAGAGATACTATACTAAATTATAATAGGTTTAAGAACTTGAGTAAAATAACTTAGATGTCAAGATAGGAATGGTAGAATGTTAAACAAGGAAATATTAGTGAAATTGTCAAGAATTTGACCACATTAAACACTTATTGATCATATACTGTGTGCCAGACATTGTGTTAGGTACAGAATTGGCTATTTCTATAGTGAGAAGAAAGTGGAAACAGCTGTTTCCAGAATGGGTTGTAAGGTTGCTTTATTTTTGAGTTCCTTTAGCTTGACGCAGTGTTGACCTCTTGATAAGATTTCATTAGATCGGGGGGTTTTTTTGTGTGTTTTTTTTTGTATTTTTCTGAAGTTGGAAACGAGGAGGCAATCAGACAGACTCTCGCATGCGCCTGACTGGGATCCACCAGGGGGCGATGCTCTGCCCATCTGGGGCGTTGCACTGTTGCAACCAGAGCCATTCTAGCTCCTGAGTCAGAGGCCATAGAGCCATTCCCAGCGCCCGGGCCAACTTTGCTCCAATGGAGCCTTGGCTGCGGAGGGGAAGAGAGATACAGAGAGGAAGGAGAGAGGGAGAAGTGAGTGGAGAAGCAGATGAGCGCTTCTCCTGTGTGCCCCGGCTGGGAATTGAACCCGGGACTCCTGCACACCAGGCCGACGCTCTACCACTGAGCCATCTGGCCAGGGCTATTTTTTTCTTTTATGTGAATTATCATATAATGCTTTCTTATATATGATTTTGATTATATGCAGGAACCTATATATTCAACAAAAATTTGAATATTTATTATATTTACTACAAGTCTAGGCAAAGATGATAAGGCATGGTAGGAATGTCATTGTTTCTTGGAACTTTTTTTGTGGCCAAAAGAATAACTTTCAGTGTGGAGAATTAAAGAAAGTTAGATTCTTTCTTAAACCTCTCATGTCACCTGTCCTTTGTGATTTTTCATCACTTGGTATTATCATCCCAGGATCAGTTTTGGAGGTAGTACTTTGCTTAATGATGTAAAAAATAATCACACAGGTGTATTATTTATTTTTCAGGTCAGGTAACTTTGAAGATGTACAAAAAATAAATTAATAGACCTTTAGACACTTTACAGTAATTTTTTTGCAGAAAGATGAAGGATCAGTCCACAACTTAGTAATTTATAACATTTATCTTCATAGAAAATGCTCATTAGTCAAGGGTGGCAAAGTAGAAAGTTTAACCAATGCGAATATAATTCTTAACAGGGACGTTTTGGAAGCACTGTAGAGGTGGATGTGAGATGCAGAGCGTAAGGGTGCAGTGAGATGATCTGCAGCACCTTTCAGATCTTGTATAATTGGTGACCAGCCACTGTAGCACTTTAATGGAAGGATGTAACAGTTAAAATTCCCATGACTATTACAACTTTGGTAGTGGGATTCAGAACCATCTTGGTGAGGGTAGTTGGAGTTCATCGAGGAACAGATGGAGGTGATCTGGTGAGAGGTGGCGAGTATCTGAGGGAAGCTGTGGTAGAACTACAGAGTGTGCAGCAAGCTGTTCTGGGTGGCAGTTGTAACTTAAGGCGTTTGGGAAAGAAAATCTTGTCAAGTATGATATAAAGTTTAAGCAATGTATTGTTATCTTCTGGCCCAACTCTGCTATTCTAGGGGGAAGTTTATCACCCATTTTCTCTTTTAGCAAAGTTGTCTTAATTTTCTTAGGGTCATTTTGATCATCATTGATCCTCTCAAATAATTTAACATTCTTATATTTTAAAAAAAACCTGTTAAATTAATTGATTTTTTAAAAACATAAAATTGCCCTATGAAAAGTTCTTTTTTTATTCTCTGTAAAAATTGCTTCCTGTTACAACTCTCAGCCTACATAGTGAAGAATAAGTAGGATGTGGTGGCTTCCGCTTACTTCTCCTCCTCCTCCACCACCGCAACCTTGGGCACTAATATAGCATCGTTGTTTTGTCAGCTTGCCTCCACAATAATCCTCCTCCCTCTTTTCAAAACCCTCTGTGCCAAAGGACAATGTAGAGTATTCTTTTTTGCAATAGATGCTAATTGTGTGCTTAGTTGGGATCTTGCTGTCATAGCTGCAATCACTGTGGCATTGTGCTGGGAGGCTGGGTTGCAGTCGTTATTGTGCAGAGTAATGAATGCTGTTTACTTGTGATGCGTTGTTGCCTGCATCTGTGGGTGAGAACATGCGCTCACTGTTAATTTCCCTGGCAAATGATCAAACTGGTATAAAATAACATTATCTGTTAAGCAAGTTAGCAGTCACAAAGAACTATTGATTTTTTTAATATAGAATTTTTAATGAGGAACTTCTAGAAATAGAGATTGAAGATGTGAAAACAGCTACCAAGTGTCTGTTGCATATTAACCCATGTTTTTCAGTGTGTTTGGGGTTTGGGTTCACATATCTAGAAGTTAAGGAGCTGGGAGTGCCCACTCTGCACATCCCTGCTCTGGCTCAGGTTGAGAAGAGCTGCTTCACCACCGTTAATTTCATATTGGATAAGCGACATGACGGGTGTCAGTTAGGAGCTGGGCTTCGTGGCACTGTCCCCTTCATGAAGCTTATAAATTCTGAAAGCATAATCATTATGAATATAGCAACTTTGTTGCCTGGTTGTTTGACCTACCTGAGGAAAAGATATCTTTTTATGTGGTTGTGATGGCATGGTACTTGGATCTCAAGAATGTTTGTTGAAGTAAAAGGAAACATTTTGCTTTTTCAAATAACCTTGGCGTTATTTTGCAAGGATACTTAAAATCCCAGTTTGGAGCTGATTATTTTCTTGACAAACTACATCCCATAGTTTTTCTTTCCACCCCATCACCCATTTTTAAACACTTTTGAACTGTTTGCTCATTAGCGTTGCTCATTAAAAGTGATTTGGGGAGTGCATTTCAAAGCAGTTCTTTTTACATGTTTTTCTTCAAGTTTTGTCAAATTTCCAGTGAACATAAACTTATTTGTTGTCTAAAGGTGATGTTTAACCTAATTTATATATTTTTATTTATTTCTTATCATCCTGCTTAGTACATGTGTAAGTAGTTGCTTTTTAGGAAAGTGGATTCTGACTGGTGCAGTAATTTGTATCCCTTAAAGGGAGAGGGAGTGATGTTTGGTGTGACTTACTCAAGATTTACAGTGTTGAGTCTTTTTCATGATCCTAAGAACTTAGAAATAGCAAGGGTTTGGTAATTTTGGAGGAGAGAAATCATTAACTAGCCAGGTGAGATAATGTAAGGATTAGATTATCTGCCCATTGCAGGTAAAATTCTTCTTTGTTTTTTGTTTTATAGTATTAAAGTAATTATATAGTATACCTTTAAATGTTATAGGAATAATATATTGAATATGTTCAGTACAAAAATTTGGAAAATATTTTTATAAAAATTAAAAAAAATTAATAGATCACAAATTAGTCTCTATACTTGCCATCAAAAATAGCTATCATTAAATTTTGGTGTATATACCCTTCTGTGATTTTGTATCATTTTTTCATAAATCTTGTTTTGGACTCAGGGCCATTCAGAAACACAATAATCACTTTAAGTTTCTTCCATATTTAAGAATATAAAAATTTTTGATTAACAGTTTGTCATTTTACATGGGTTGAAAACTAACCTTAGGAAAAATACAGAACTGTGTGTAGTTAATATTAAGAACATTTTCCACAACTTCTGAGAATTATAAGGGGTTTTTTTTTGAGTTTTTCAAAGCAGATTTTCACTGTGAGGCATGTTGGCTTTAATCAAGGTGAGACACTTTTTCTTAAAGGAGGTATAAATACGACCCTAATTCACAAATTGCCTTTTTTTTAACACATATTTTTTCTTAGGTAAGTGGAAGTCAGTTAAGATATTCTTATGAAAAGTTGTTTTGTCTTCATTTTTTTAACCTCTTCCCTTCCTCCCTCTGACATGTCAGCACCTGCTTCCATGTAGCTAACTGCGGCTCTTTATTTCTGCTTCTGTGACAGCTAGCCGATGGCGGAGTCTCTTCTCTTCAAATGTCTCACTGGCTTTTCCTTATAGTCCTGTTGCAAGACTCAGCCCTTATAGCAATGGCATTAGTACTCCCAGCCTCTCTAAATCCTCAAATAAAGCAATACTAACACCTGAAAGAACAGGTAATGTTTCAACTTCTTGACCAGCTGCTTGCTTTGTCATTTAGTTACTAAACACAGCTGAAATATCCATCTTTTATTGACAAGTTTGAGGGTAATCTTATCGCAATGGGAAGTTTGTGCTGCATACTTTGGGTACAGAAAAGACTAACATTAATTTGTACTTTAACATTAATCTGCTCTCAATTGTGTGTAGTAGGCGGTCTTCTCTAGTTAAAGTATATGTATATAGCTAACGTGTTTCCAAATGCCTAATGTGCCTTTTAAATTAAATGTCAAACACAATTCAAGGATTTTTTATTAAGATTCAAGAATATTAGTCATATAGATATGACTTCTTCTTTTAAATTTTACTTGTCTGGTAGCTTTTTATGCAGCTAGAGCTACAAAGAAAATAGTCCTAGCAGCATTTCATGAGATGATGGTTTCACTATTTACTTATTTGTCTCAGCCTTGGTGTGATTCCATTCCTACCATTTTCTGTGTTTGGGTCTTTTCTTCCTTGGTTCTTGTATCTCAAGCCTTTGCCTTTTCACTTTCATGAGTGACTACAAGTCTGCTCTGACTACTCTTAATTTCAAAGGTTTTGTGTATGCCTCTGTGTATATATGTATACATGCCTTTGTAGGTGATATTCTTACCCATTTGTAGCACTATTATTTGTCCTTGTTAAAAATGGACCAGATTACAGTTTAACTTTAAATATGTAATAATTACCACCGAGACAAGCATATCTGAATATTAATTGAAAGTGCACGTGAATATGTATTCTTACACAATGCCTTTAGATCTATGCTTAGCTAATGGGATGCAGATTTTAGCAGTAATGATTTTTTTCTTATTGTGATAAAAAATAATGTGAGATGTATGTTTCTTTCAGTTATTTTTAGTTTACAGAGAATGATTTTTTAAATTGTAAAAATTGAATTTGGAAAAACAAACAAAAGGTTTTGTATATAAATTATGAACATGTGAAGTTAATCGTATTGTGACTTGAAAACAGGATAAAAATCACCAATTGCTGTTACATGAATTATAAAGCATAAATAGATATTAATTCTTTAGACTAATTAATGAACATATTTCCTTTGGTTTTTAGGTTATACCTCCAGAGGCTCCCCGCTCAGTCCCCAGTCATCTATAGACAGTGAGCTGAGCACTTCAGAATTGGAGGATGATTCTATCTCCATGGGATATAAGTTACAGGACCTCACTGATGTGCAGATCATGGCCCGTCTGCAAGAAGAAAGTATGTTCTTTTTATATTAGAAAACTTTTAAAAGTACAGGCTTCTATTTGAAATATAGGGCATGGAAGATTTGCACATATTTCTTTCCAGGTAATGGGCAAACAATTAGAGTCTTCCTCTCATACTATCCTACTTTGTAAGTAGAGTAATTAATGCTTCTCACATTCTCATGAGCATCATAGGAGTTAGGACATACTCTGATAAATATACACCAATGTAAAGACCATTGCCGACAGAGCCACTGTGGAAACTGTCAGTTTCTTAAAATCCAAACATGCAGTTTCCACAAGGCCCAGCAAGTTTCACTCTTGGGCATTTGTCACAGAGCAGTGGAAACTTGTGTTTCTGCAAAAACCTGTAGATGAATGTTCATAGCAGCTTTATTTGCAGTAGCCAAAACCTGGGGTGAAGTCAGATGTTTTTCAGTAGGTGAATGGTTAATCAAATGGTGGTTCCTGTATATCATGGAATACTAGTCACCAGTGAAAAGGAATGAACTATTGATTCATGTAATATCTTGGAAAAATCTACAGGGAATTATGCTCAGTGAAAAAAAGATCATCCCAAGAGATGGTATATTATGTAATTTCCCTTTATATCATTCTGGAATGACAAAATTTTAGAAATGGACAGATTACTGGTTGCTATGGGTTAGGGATAGACTGTGGGATTTCAGGAGGGTGTGCATATGATTATAAAAGGGCAAGGCAGGGGTTCCTGAGGGTTTTTGGAACTGTTTGTTCAATATTTAGACACTGGTGAGAGGCATTTGATCCAACAGGTGGTAGAGTTATATAAAACTTAATACTAACACAAATACATGAGTAAGACTGGGACCATCCAAGATGGGTTTGTACCACTGCTGGTATTCTGGTTGTCCTAGTGTCCTATAATTTTGTAAAGTGTTACCATTGGGGAAAACTGGGCAAAGTGCGCAAGGGATCTCTCTCTCTGTTATTTTTTAGAACTGCATGAGTCTATAGTTATCTTAGTAAAAACTCTATCAAAATACATTGGTATAATTCTCAGGATAAATATAAGGTCTACTGGAAAGTTCTGTCCGTTTTTGGAATAAAACAAAATACAAATTTTTTTTACCGTCATTAAACTATTAAATAATATAATTGCCATTATTATTAATGATTTCTTGCCAGCGTGAGGGCAATTTGTATATCCCATTTTTGAAAAATGTTTTATCTTTTGATGCGAAAAATTAAACCACTGCTTGTTTGATAACTTCTTCATTTTTGAATTTTTTGTCCTTCAAAGAATTTTGTAAGGATAAAAACAAGTGATAGTTGGTATTATTCCTTCACCAGACTCTTTCAATAAATTTCTACATCCTTATGTAGCATTTCTTCCTTGTTGAAATTCATAAAAATTACAATGGCGTAAATGAACTTTATCAGTAGCCATGGGTACACTATCGCTTACATAAGACTAACATGAATCAACTTTGTTTTAGTTAATTTGCTATGTCAGTATGTATACATTAAGTGATAAAAATAGAGAGGCACACATGTGCCAAATAAACATGTGCTTACGTGTTGAAACTTGTGAGAGAAATGGACAGAACTTTCCAGTAGACCTTATACTTATGGAAGAGAGGATCATTGAAAATAGGACAGTTTATCCCTGCTTCTGCAACAAAGTTACAGTAAATAATCTGGGAGTAAACATGTCAAGGATATTAATGGCATAAGAAGGCACAGTAAGATGTAGATCACAGAACTGGGCGAGGCTGGTTTTAGAGTTAGAGTTTCAGGCCAACATAAGTAGAGATAGCCAGTATCATTTAAGAATAACAATTTCCTGTTTTCAGAATTAGTCAAGGCTGCAATGAGATACATGGTAATACTTATGTAGAATGTAATAAGATACATTTTTGAGAGCAAAAGTAGTTATTATTTTTTTGTCATTTATTAACAGTAAACGAACAGTAACTTTTTTTTAATGTAAGTTTTCATAAAATAAGTAGTCAGGTATAGACTACTTAATAATTGTGGTATTGAGATGAATAACTAGAAACTTAGAATGTGACTATCAGTATGCTTTGAAAAAGAGAGTATTAGTGACAAAAAGAACAAAAGAGAGGTAACCTTGTTAGAAAATACTTGTGTCACAGGTTTTGAACTTTCATTTGACTTTGAGAGTTGTGGTAGGGAACAGAAGGATTTCCTGTGTGGGCAGAGATATAACTACTTTAATTGCCTAACTCATAGCAAACGGTTTATAATGATGATGAATAGTATTTTCTAGGTAACCTTCCTAAGTATCTCTCCAGAGTTCAGAAGGGATTATTTGGGGACACTGATAGACATTGACTGATGAATTATAGTAGTGCTATTATTAGTCTCTGCTGCAACTGGGTGATCTCCTTGAAAAACAGAATAGCCTAATATCAGACATCTGTTTGGTAGATATTGTATCTGTTTTCTTAGGATAAAAACAAAATCATCAGTCTCCATTTGAATCATTTGGCACAAAGTTTCCTCTAATATCTGAGTTTAATTTTTGCTAGATTGAAATGCCTCTTGTAACAGTACTATTCCTCACTGTCTTATAGGTCTCAGGCAAGATTATGCTTCCACTTCAGCATCCGTGTCAAGACATAGTTCCAGTGTGTCGTTGAATTCAGGAAAAAAAGGGACATGTAGTGATCAAGAATATGATCGATTCAGTCTAGAGGATGAGGAAGAATTTGATCATTTGCCACCACCTCAACCTCGTCTTCCGAGATGTTCACCTTTCCAAAGAGGAATTCCCCATTCACAGACTTTCTCCAGCATTCGGGAGTGCAGGAGGAGCCCCAGTTCCCAGTATTTCCCTTCAAATAATTATCAGCAGCAACAGTGTTATTCACCTCAAGCCCAAACTCCAGACCAACAACCAAGCAGGACCAATGGAGGTAGGTTAGGATGCCGTTCGGTATTTGATGTGCTCAAGAAATGGATTTAAGGTCAATGTAATTAATCTCAAGACTATCATTTTGGCCTAAATTTAAATCTGTAATTGACTGAATTCTGATAACATGTCCCAGATTTATAGCCTTCGGGCTTCAAGAACACCACTGCAGTATAGCTGGCACAGATGGGTCATGTGTGGGAGCATCGCTGCGTTGCTGCTAGTTCAGGTGTAGGGCGGGCAGGGTTGTGCAGGTGGCAGATCTCCCTGGGGGTCAGGCATGACTTACCTTTCCTCATCTTCCCCACAACCTTCAGCCTCTTACTGCCTGTTTCTAGTGCACAGTGATTGAAGGTGCTTGAAGAGGATGGAGCACGTCACATCTAGGTTTAGGGGCAGTTGGGAAGTGTCTTTTCCTCTGATCCTGACATCGAGGATTAAGATCTGTGTAGCAGTAGGAGAATGGAGGCTGATATTTGGCATGTTAATAGAAAATTATTTGCCCCGGTGTCAGCATGGAGGGTTGGAATATGTGTCATCTTCTTGTGTATTTTTTTGTCTCCCTTTTCATCGTTGTCTTCCTTCTCCATTATCAGGAGCTACTCTTTGACTTCCAACAAACTGTAGGGAGAACAGTCATGTACTATTCTAAGCCTGGTATGTTTTTGTACTAATGATCAGTCACACACGAATCTATGTAATATGGAGAAACAAACCATATGTATACAGGTATCACTTTTAACTATATAGTACCACTTGTTAAAGCTGGGGACAGAAGTGCTCAAGCAAGTAATTTTATAATACTGCAAAGCCAAATATAAATTATATTTGTGATCATCTTTTTAGTTTTTACCTTTTCTTTCTATGTACTTATATTATTAATGCTAATTGAGAGATAATTTGAAAATACTGAAAATTTCAGCCATAATTTCTCTTTTTTTTTACTTTAAATTTTATAAGAAACATTCCCTGGCTGGAAAGCTCAGTTCATGGGAGCATTGTTCTGGAGTGTGGAGGTTGCCGGTTTGATTCCTTGGTCAGGGCACATACAGGAGCAGCTTGATGTTCCTCTTTCTCTCTCTGGCTCTCAAAAAAAACCCCACAAATAAACAGTGGCAGCTAAAGAATGTCATAGTGACTAATTTCTAAAAGCTCATAATATCAGAAAGATAGTTTATTCCATATGCTGAATGAAAGTCATAGCCTTATTTCACAATTGAGGGGAGAGGGCAGCTAGTATTGTATCTCTAAAGGTTTTTTTGTCAAGTGTCTGAGAACATCATATCCTAGTTGTCAAGCAGATGCTAGCTAGCTCTGCATCTTGATTAGTGTTGTCAAATGGGATCATTGTCTTACCTTAGAAAAGTGGTTTTAACTTACTTTAAACACCATTATGAAAATGGTGACAATTTCCCTGAACCTGTGCTGTGATGATTCCTTTTAGGAAAGCAGAGACATATCACAGCTTAGTATCCGACGCTGGTAGTTTCCTGGCTGTATGTAGGTCTGGTTTCCTACAAGGGAAAGTGGAATGCAATAGCCGTTTTCTGCTTTACCTTCTGACTAACTCACCTGGGGGTTGAGAGCACAGGCTCTGAAGTCCAGTAAGCCTGAGCTCCAGGCCTGCCCACCACTCACAGCTTTACAAGTTTCTCGTGGCTCTAACCGTAGATTTTTTTAATATTTATTTTTATTTGGCTATAAATTATGAGCAAAGTATCTCTTTCTTAGAAAATTTAGGTATAATTTCATGAGAATATCTGGTAAATATTCTCCCAACCAAAGGAAAAATGAAATGATGACTGTTACATTGCCAGGAATAAAAGTGCTGAAGAAAGTAAATAAATACTGTCTCTTTCCCCCAGCCACTGCCTTTTTCTCAAACTTTTATGAACATATGACTCAACTATCAGAGCTTTCATTTGTTACCATGGAATATTTGAACAAAATGGTTACATAAGAATGGTAACTTTGAAATGAATCTCACATTTTTTCTAAGGTACCAAATTAATATAGGTAGAAAAAAATAATTGTTAAGTCATTGATGCATTTTAAAATAATTAAAAGCCTGACCTGTGGTGGTGCAGTGGATAAAGCGTCGACCTAGAAATGCTGAGGTCGCCGGTTCGAAACCCTGGGCTTGCTTGGTCAAGGCACATATGGGAGTTGATGCTTTCCAGCTCCTCCCCACCTTCTCTCTCTGTCTCTCCTCTCTCTCTCTGTCTTTCCCTCTCCTCTCTAAAAAAAAAAAAAAAAAAAAAAAAAAGTGATAAAATAATTAAAAATAAATCAGAAATGCATTATTAATATTTATTGCTTCTGTAGTGCCTACACTGTTGGAATATTTTCAGGGGTCCTAGAATTAAAAGAAGCATATTTGGAGTAATTTGTCAGATATGAAAAATAAATAAATCTTGCAGAATCTTTACTAATTTTTAGGGTGTGGCAGGGGTTATTGGTGGCATGAGGTAATAATAATTACTGTTAGGCTGAGGGTCTCCCTGGACCCTATTGACTGGAAGGCTAGATCTGTTTGGTGGTAACTAAGTGTTTTCTTTATTTCCTAAGATTCTTTAGTCTTTATTTCAGAGTGGTGAGTCTTGCTGCTTCTTTTATAGAAGAAAACACATTTGAAACCTTTCCTTGGTCTTTTCCTCCAGTTTCCTTTTGCTTCTTAGTCCTTGAGGAGAAATTGCTGATATACTGTTAAGAGAGAACGTTATTTTTGATTCCTTGAACCCAGCACCCTGACTCACCCACATCCATCTCCGCCTCCCTTGCTTAATCATTCAGCCCACAAAACGAGGTTCTGGTCAGCATCCAGTAGACTGAGAAACAAAGCCTCAGGTCTGTTGACCACAGAGGCAGAGTTTCAATCAAATAGAGATAATAACATCTAGGCCTCAGTTGTATTTCAGCTCTAGAACTACCCCACTGACTCCATTCTTGTGAAACCAGATGAAGCAATGTCATGGCTGACCTCAGGACCAGATGCAGTGATCAGCTACTGTCTAGCCCAGCACCAACTGATCAATCAGTTGAGACCACTACCCTAACTCCTTTAGTAACCATGACTACAGATTTCCCTATCTAACTCACCCTGTGGAAGCCATTGGGTGCCAGGTCTTTGAGCGTGAGCTACTTGTGACTTGGTCATGGTGCCATCTTCTTAATAAAACCTTCTTTTCTTGGCTGCGAACTCCTGTTTGTGTCTTACAGGGCTTTGATATGCGCAGGCAAATAGACTCCTCCAGTCCTGTAACAAAAGTAAATGTGGCTATATATTCTGATTGTTTGACTGGAAAGGGAACCTCATTTCCAGATGGTCCCTTACACGCTTGGAGATCACAGCTTAGCTCTCAGAGGAGTAGTGTTTTAAATAATTACACTTGGAAGCCTTTATTTTTAAGATATTTCAGATTTAAAGTGTTGTGGAACTGACTTACTGATTAAATATGAGTAAAGATGGGTTTTAAAGTGAGTACATCAGGATTAGCATAGATTTAGAGACATAAGGACCAAATCGAATGTGTGAACCGTGATTGGATTGTGGTTTAGGAGGAAATGATTAGGAAAAAGATTATTGAGATGTCTAGAAAATTTTGTGTATGGATTATTAAAAACTAGTGTCACTTTGTTTACATGTCATGACAATATTGTGATTCTATAGAATTTTCTTATTCTTAGGAAGTATCTAAGGTTTCAAAGTACCTGGGTACCTTCAGATTTCAAATTTAAAAGAAAACAGTGGCAGCTAAAGAATGTTGTGACTCATTTATCAAAGCTCATACTATTAGGAAGATAGTGTTTTCCATGTGCTTAGTGAAAGTCACAGCATCATATTAAAACAGAGGGAGAGGACACTTAGGGTTAAAGTTTTGAGTTTTGTGGTTTATATGTTGCTTAACAACAGTAAACATATTTACATAGTATATGGAGATAAGTTACATTTGGCAAAATGGAAACTAATATATCTAGGTGGAAAACATACAGATGCTTTTGGTACTACTTTACTATACTTCTGTATATACAAAAACTTTTATAGAGTTGTGAAATTAAAAGAAAAGTAGAAACTCAATTCATTTTCTAAAAACAGAGTAATTATTTCCCTGCTCCTCCCTGCTGCTTAAATAGATATAGTCCAAGTAATTTAGTCTTGTACTGTTGATAAAGGCTCACTTTTTTACTTTTTTATGCCAATCGTTAGATGTTCAAAAGATCAGATGTAGGCTCTAAGACTTGATCTCTATCTTTAACTTCCTCACTCCTACCATATACCTTCTGTAGCACGTGTGTAATATTTGCTGAATGTATTAAATGCTTGCTGCTTGAGGCTAGGAACATCAATAGGAATTTAGGAATATAAGATGTATGGTTGTTAAAAAAGCATTAAGGAGATAATAAGAAAAATGGTCAAGAAATATACTGCTTACAAAAATTAGAGGGTATCTCAAAATGAATATGAAACTATAAAATATCCACTAATTTTTGTGAGCAGTATATAATAGTCATTGGCAGTATTTGAGCATTTTTACTCAAATTATGCACAGAGAGTAAGGAAATATGTGAGGGGTAGTGTAAAGCTAGTAGCCATGGCCACTCACAGCCGCCTGGCCCATGCAATTCGCATTAGATTCGGACAGATGGTAAAGAAACAATGGAGCCAAGAACTGGTGGGCCATTACCTTTAATCCTAGCTTGCACCTGGCGGGCAAGTAAAAACACACACTGGGCTCCAAAAGCCACTCATTCAATGCTCATAAAGCTACTGACTTATACGAGTTTCCTAGAATCAAAGTTTTCCTTTCTGTCTCTCTCTTTCCCTCCCGCAGCCAAGGCTCCATTGGAGCAAAAATGGCCCGGGCGCTGGGGATGGCTCTGTGGCCTCTGCCTCAGGCGCTAGAGTGGCTCTGGTCGCAACATGGCGACCCCCAGGATGGGCAGAGCATCGCCCCCTGGTGGGCAGAGCGTCGCCCCTGGTGGGCGTGCCGGGTGGATCCCGGTCGGGCGCATGCGGGAGTCTGTCAGACTGTCTCTCTCCCTGTTTCCAGCTTCAGAAAAATGAAAAAAAAAAAAAAAAAAAAAAAAAAAAAGTTTTCTAGCTCACCAGACTTATTCACCTCTGTTCCCCATCTCCTTCTCTCTGCACAAACTCTGCACAAACTGGCTTCTCCTTCAACACTCCGCCATCTTGGTTGCTTCTCATGGCCTCTCTCTGCTCTCCTCTCTGCTCTCTCCTCTAATGCTAATCTCAGGAACCAAGAGAGCAAGCTCCCGGTCTGCCCCACTTTATAGTGCAGAAATCAAAACCTTTAATCCAATATACAAACAAGAAAGTCTCTGATAGAAAGTCACTTATCTGAGGCATAATGGGATTCCTCATAAGAGTGCACCACCCGCCCTGGCCGGTTGGCTCAGCGGTAGAGTGTCGGCCTAGCGTGCGGAGGACCCGGGTTCGATTCCCGGCCAGGGCACACAGGAGAAGCGCCCAGTTGCTTCTCCACCCCTCCGCCGCGCTTTCCTCTCTGTCTCTCTCTTCCCCTCCCGCAGCCAAGGCTCCATTGGAGCAAAGATGGCCCGGGCGCTGGGGATGGCTCTGTGGCCTCTGCCTCAGGCGCTAGAGTGGCTCTGGTCGCAACATGGCGACGCCCAGGATGGGCAGAGCATCGCCCCCTGGTGGGCAGAGCTTCGCCCCATGGTGGGCATGCCGGGTGGATCCCGGTCGGGCGCATGAGGGAGTCTGTCTGACTGTCTCTCCCTGTTTCCAGCTTCAGAAAAATGAAAAAAAAAAAAAAAAAAAAAAAAAGAGTGCACCACCCACATCATTCAACAGTTAAGGGTGTGGGGAAAAGCTTAGTCTTAAAACTAAGCCTTAGGCTATAACGACCCGGCCTGCTTACAGCCTGTCCCGCACACCCAATACAAACTATAAGTGAGCAAACATATATATCATATTTACAAACTTATTTGACTAACAGGTAGGTACCTCAGGTAGGTGGTATATGGAACATCTTTTCTAAGGAAGGGATAGTTGTGCTAATTCTTAAAAAATTGATAAAAGTTAGGTGATATGATACTCTTTCTAGTCTTCTATCATAGTGTTCTTTTCAATTTCTTATTATACGTCCTTATACCTAAAGTACATGTATTGTACTTGTTTAATTGTCTGTCTGACCACCCCAAGGAGGCGGAAGTGGCTGGCCAGGGCTACAGGGAATGGGTGCAAGCAGTGCAGAACGGCGGGCATGAGAGGCAGAAAGACAAGATGTTTAGTTTTGTCCTTGAACATGTTTTGGATCACTATTCACATATATTATTTGTCTTCTGATTTAGCTTGAAAAAAACGACTAAAAATTTGGATATCCTGATTAGTTTTTTTAGGGTATATTAATAAAGATAAAAATAATGGAGTTGGGACATATAAAAAACATGAGATAATTGTGGTTCTCCAACATTCAGCCCCATCTTTCAAAATGTTATTTTTTAATATTTAATTTCTTATTGGGGAAGAAACTAAACTTAATGTTAAATTTATTTTAGTTTTTCTCTTTAGGATCAACAATGGAAAAAATAGATTGAGAAACACTGGTCTAGACTATATACTTAGTGCAAGTTGGGGACTATATCTGTCTAATGCACTGTGGTCTCCCCAACATCTTCAGGAGCACCTGGCATGTAGTATATACACAATAAGTACTTGTCCCCTTGGTCATTCACTCATTCAAAGTGGGGAAGTGTGTCCAGGTGGAGGGACCAGCATGCTCGCAGGTACTGGCATGTGGATATTGGGGAACTTCACTCACCCGCCGTGGTTGGAGAGTGGGCTGAGAGACGCAGCAGGAGATAAGGCTGGAGAAGTAGGTCTGTAGAGCTGATACCGTGAGGCGTCTCTTCTGGGTTGTGCCTAGGAGCGTGAACTTCAGATGAAGGTGCCGGAGAATAATTGGAGGGTTTTAAGAAGGTGCCTAGATGTGTTCTGGTGAGAATGGAACTGGTTCTCCAGATTTCTGGATTAGGTGACTTTCTGCTCAGGGCGACACCACAGATCTAAGTAAGGCTATATGTGAAACACAAAGAAATGAATCCAGTTTTGTACTTGAAAGGATTTTGGCTTAGTATTTAAATATATCCTTCATTTTCTGAGCTTACGTAACTTGATACATGTATTTTAGTGGGTTTTTTTGGGGAACATGTATTAATAAAGGGAAAACTAACTGGAGTTGCAGTCTTGCAGCTCCTGTTCTCAGGCACTGAAATCTCTGCCCGACTCTCTGCTGCCCCTAAGTGGCAGAAGATGTACTTAGCAAGGAGAAAGGAATGGAAGCATTCTCTTGTTCAAGCCTCCAAAGGTTTGGTGGCATACTCATCTCATGATAATTAAAACTTGTCATAAGTTATATAGTCATCTTGATATGATCAGCAGATTTCTCAAAACATCTTAAGTTTGAATTTTAATAATTTCTTCAATATTGATATGCTAGCAAAAGATCCAGTGTTGTTTTAACCTCACTTTAGTATTTATATAATTTTATTTATTGTATATGAACAAACATAATTGATTAATTCCTACACCTTGTCTTATAAAACTCATATATCTATCTCTCTCTCTCTCTTTTTGTATTTTTCCAAAGTTAGAAGCGGGGAGGCAGTCAGACAGACTTCCACATGTGCCCGACTGGGATCCACCCAGCATGCCCACCCAGGGGCAATGCTCTGCCCATCTGGGGCGTTGCTCCACTGCAATTGGAGCCATTCTAGCTCCTGAGGCGGCGGCAATGGAGCCATCCTCAGCACCGGGGCCAGCTTTGCTCCAGTGGAGCCTTGGCTGCAGGAAGGGAAGAGAGAGATAGAGAGGAAGGAGAGGGGGAGGGGTGGAGAAGCAGATGGGCATTTCTTCTGTGTGCTCTAGCTTGGAATCAAATCTGGAACTTCCACACGCCTGGCTGACGCGCTACCACTGAGCCAACCTGCCAGGGCCAAACTTGTATTTCTCTTAATGGTCTATTTGGGGAAATCGTTTTGGGGATACTGAGTGTGTTTTCCTTACATGAGGTTAATTCCATTAGCTTGTTATAATTCATAATGCACATGATAATTTTTACTTGTTGAGCAAAATATTTGTATTTACTTTTGAAAACTAGTGTTTTTATAGGCATAAAATTTGTGATATTTTTACTCAGTTAAAATTTTTTCTCTTCTAGACAAGCTTCGAAGAAGTATGCCTAATCTAGCTCGGATGCCAAGTACAACCACTGTTAGTAGCAATGTTAGTTCTCCAGTCACCGTGCGAAATAGTCAGAGCTTTGACTCAAGCTTGCACGGAGCTGGAAATGGGATGTCAAGAATACAGTCTTGTAGTAAGTATAAAAATTCTTAACTTTTTTGTAATTTTTACTTAGTTGTAACACCATTAGGCAAATATCTTACTGTTCCATTTCTTCTTTTCTTCTCTCTTGGGAATACTACAGGAAACTTCTCTCCTTATTTTGTGACTTTATTTCCCCACCATTAAAATTGAGTGATGTGTTTAACAGTGCCTGTGTTACCAATTAATAGTTAGTAAATTATATGTAATCATTTATACCAAAGATAGCAATGGAAGCACTAAATCAGGGGTCTCAAACTCGCGGCCCGCCGAACAATTTTGTGCGGCCCGCAGACTAATCCACGAGCTTACTTAATTTTATCCAAAATATTTTGAACTTCGTGGATTAGTCTGCGGGCCGCACAAAATTGTTCGGCGGGCCGCGAGTTTGAGACCCCTGCACTAAATGGTAATTAATTTGTCTACTTATCCTACAAATCTGTTTTTTTATAGATCTGCCTCTTCCTGTCTACTTGATACCTTTACTCTGAAGAAAGTATACTTCTATATTTCAATGTTGTTTTTCACCAGTCCACAGCTCCCCCCTCCAAAAAAAATGAAGTTATATTTTAGCATGTCTAAAGTAGTCTTTACGTATTCCATTTCAGCTTACTACACAGAGTGTCATTCATTTTCTATGTTTTACCCAGCAACAGACAATGCAGAGTGTTCAGTCTGGTGTTTATGTTTGTATTTTTTTGTGGGATGTAGTGGTTCCAGGTCCCCTCCACCCCATTCCTGCTCCTGCTGTCTGTATGGGTGGCTCTGCAGTGGTGAGATTCAAATAATTTAACAACTGGTTCTCTGCCCTAATGGCTATTTTAAGTATAAAAAATGATGTACCAAAAGGTAGTTTGTTATTTCATGCATTTAATACTTAAATAAGAATAAAAAAGGTACACAAAAGTAGATTGAGTTTTAAAATATTAATGAAAAAATATTAAATAATACCTGACAAAAAGCAATAAAACTGTTATTTAAGATATTTTCATACTGCTTCTTTGTGTGTGTGTGATAGAGACAGAGAGAGGGACAGGTAGGGACAGACAGACAGGAAGGAAGAGAGATAAGAAGTATCAGTTCTGGCCCTGGCCGGTTGGCTCAGCGGTAGAGCGTCGGCCTGGCGTGCGGGGGACCCGGGTTCGATTCCCGGCCAGGGCACATAGGAGAAGCGCCCATTTGCTTCTCCACCCCCACCCCCTCCTTCCTCTCTGTCTCTCTCTTCCCCTCCCGCAGCCAAGGCTCCATTGGAGCAAAGATGGCCCGGGCGCTGGGGATGGCTCCTTGGCCTCTGCCCCAGGCGCTGGAGTGGCTCTGGTCGTGGCAGAGTGACGCCCTGGAGGGGCAGAGCATTGCCCCCTGGTGGGCAGAGCATCGCCCCTGGTGGGCGTGCCAGGTGGATCCTGGTCAGGTGCATGCGGGAGTCTTGTCTGACTGTCTCTCCCCGTTTCCAGCTTCAGAAAAATACAAAAAAAAAAAAAAGAAGTATCAGTTCTTCATTTTGGCACCTTAGTTTTTCATTGATTGCTTTCTCATATTTGCCTTGACTGAGGAGCTACAGCAGAGCGAGTGACCCTAACCTCAAGCCAGCGACCTTGGGCTTCAAGCCAGTGAGCGACCTATGTGCTCAAGCCGGCGACCATGGGGTCATGTCTATGATCCCACACTCAAGCCAGCAAGCCCACTCACAAGCTCAATCTGGTGGCCTCAGGGTTTTGAACCTCAGTCTTCTGTGTCCCAGTCTGATTGATGCTCTATCCACCGCACCACCGCCTGGTCAGGCTCCATACTGCTTCTTGATTGGTGTCCTCACTTGTAATTTTCTTTGCTTTTATTTGAGCATTGTAGGCTGTGTGATTTATCCTTAACTATCTTTTCACTATAGGAGTAAGATCTCCTTTCTTTAGAGGTATGACGTGTTGTTGTGAGTTGGGGGCGCAGAGAGAGAGATCAGCAGACCAAATCTTCATGAACTAGCAAAGGACCACCACTCACTCAGGCAAATGGTGCCAAGTTTGCACTGTGTCCTATTTTTATTCACAAGATTTCAAAAAGCTTGTTTACTTAGAAATTGGCATAGCATCAAGCATAACGTTCACTTAAAGATACACGGAATACATCTGCACGGTAGCTTAATAACAATACAATATCAAAAGGCATTAACTGCTATTGCTTCTATGGTTCCCACAACATTCCTTTCTTTTATCTCAAGGAATAGCCTTGAAGGGAACAGTAAAATCCTATGAGAATGTTTTACTGAGAAGAGAGTCTAGCAACCGCTTTCAGTCACATAGACTTGTTTCAGTGACTTGCCTTTGAATCACAAAACAATTCTCTTGGCAAAACATTCTTTTCTTGTTGGCTGTGCTCCCATCCAAGGCCATGCAATGGCTTATTCCACTACATTTCCCCCTTTTTGTTTATGCTGAATGTTATGAAGCACTACAGAAAACACAGCCTTCTGTTATTCATCCTTAATTTCTCTTGCTTTGATTCGTCGACAGACTATATATAAAAGAAAACATAGAATTAATACTATTAGAAAAAGTCCCACAGTGGATCCCCAAAATCCTTTAATATGTTCAATAGGATTTAATTGTGATAAATTATCCATTAATTCCTTCAATATAGGTTGACCTGTTAGAATGTCTAATTTTCTTTGAAAAGCTTCAAGAATATGTTTTTGTAATTTAATTATTTCTTTAGTTATATTTTCATGATTTAGCAAATGCTTTCTAACATTTTCCTAATGGAAATAAGTACGATTTTAAGGAATAGGGGTAACACAAAAAGTAGTTACATTCTAATCACACTAGCTTACTTTGTCTTTGCAGGCTAACAATTTGATCTCTTAACATAATCATAGTCTGTTCTAAATCATTCACTTTAGTATTAATGTTAATATCTATACGTTATTGAGAAGTCCACAGTTGTTCAGAATCTTCATGCCTTTTTTGCACAAAGTCCACAGTCTGTATACTTTGATGTAATGTAACTCCAGATACAGCAGCCGCGGTGGTTACAGCTATTCGTCCTATAATGATGGCGATAATCGGTCCAACTAGTCTCTTGATTCGCTTCAAGGACTTAATAAGATGTTGTGACAGCATCATGGAAGGGGAACCCTGCCACATCCGATGCATCTGTACTGGAATCCAGACTCCTGTTTGGGTTCTTAAAATGTAAAGACTTTGACTATTTTCATTAAAAAGAATAGAAGAATTAATACATGTATATAAAGCACACTTATTGCAAGTTATTGAATAATTTTCAGCTATTCGGTTTCACCTATAATAAACATATAAGGCAATCTAACACAGCAGATATGAAATGTGTTTCATTTTTCTTAAGGATTAACATAGTATGATTAGAAGGATAATTTCTCCAGATTTTTCCTTTCTACGCTGACATATGTTGAAGTGCTGTGGCTAGTCTCCACAAATGATACTGTATAGGGCCAGATTTTATATGAAGAGCTCGAGGTGACATCCCTCCTCTATGCCATATGATAGTATGATTACTTTGATCACCAGCTGTAATTAAACCATTGTTCTTATGCCACCTTAAATCAGCACCCTGCCCTTTAACTCGGGCGGAACCATGAGGGCTTTAATCTGTGACATTTCATGTACAGATGTATTACTTTTAAATCTGTATCCTTGTACAAACGTTTTATTTTTCCTTCTCCTTTAATGTTATTTTGACAATAGAGAGTCAAGCTTGAGTTTCTATTTTTAAACAATGTGGCTCATGTCCTATACATATAGGTAATCCCTCAACTCCTGTTGTATATTTTTCTAATTTCATGCCTTCTTCCGAAGGTGCTAAGGGACCTCTATCACTAAAAGGTCCTGGAAGCCAATTAGAGTCATTAACAAAAATAGGAAAGGCATTATTTTCCTAAAGAATAGCTCTACTTAATGGAGGATTAAGGACATATGCCTAAATAACTAAATTTTTCAGCTCTACTTACCGGAATTGTTAATAAAGCAATTATTGCTAAGAACAGATTAGTAGCATTTTCTTCTTTTCTAGTAGCTTGTAGCATCTTTTTACCATTAAAGGTCAGCTTTTTAAGTTGACCCCAACTTAGTATTTTAGCCTTTTCAATACCAAGCAGCAGCACCTTTAAGGTTCTTTTGAAATTCATTTCTTCCATCTCAGCAATGGGAGGATATGGAAAGAAGCTATTATTCTTATTCATGTTAGTTTAATTCTGCGAGCAGGAATCCAGGAATCCAAAGGACTTCACCGGATTCTGCAATGACACAAGCAAACCCTCTTCCCCAATGTTGCACTACACTAGGTACCTATTGATTCAACTCATTTTTATAATGCACAGGTTGATTAATCTTAGAACTGTTATTTTTTGTCCAATGTCTTTCTGCAGCAGTCAAATTAACTTCTCCTGTATTTAAGAAATTTAAAGTAAATAAAACTGTGTGTAACATAATTCTAGGGGATAATCTTCCTTCTCGCTCCTTTTTGTTTAACATATTTTTTAGAGTGCAATTACTGCATTCAATAATCGCTTGTCCTTGTGAATTATATGGAATTCTAGTAGTATGTTTAATATTCCAAAATGCTAAGAATTATTGAAATTTAGCAGATGTATAGGCAGGACCACTGTCAGTTTTAATTGCTTTAGGAATGCCTATAACATTAAAAGCTTCAATAAGATGTTGAATGATACAATCAGCCTTTTTACTAGGCAAAGTTGTGGCCTATCGAAAGGAAGAATAAATATCAATAAAACTGTATATAAGATAGTTGTTTTTTTTTTTTAATTTTTTTTACAGAGATAGGGAGAGTCAGAGAGAGTGATAGATAGGACAGACAGGAATGGAGAGAGATGAGAAGCATCAATCATCAGTTTTTCGTTGTGACACCTTAGTTGTTTATTGATTGCTCTCTCATATGTGCCTTGACCGTGGGCCTTCAGCAGACCGAGTAACTCCCTGCTCAAGCCAGTGACCTTGGGTCCAAGCTGGTGAGCTTTGCTCAAACCAGATGAGCCCGTGCTCAAGCTGGTGACCTCAGGGTCTCGAATCTGGGCCCTCTACATCCCAGTCCGATGCTGTATCCACTGCGCCACCGCCTGGTCAAGCCTTAAGATAGTTTTCTAAAAGAAGAAATATGAGTAATATTTATTTGCTACAGGTTATTACTGTGTTGTCCTCTAGGATTCATTCCTCTTGGTAATGGAGGAGCTTTTATAATACTATACTGAGGACAGTTTCTAACAATATTCCGAGCTTCTTGCCTGGTCATTTAAAATTTTTGCATTAAACCTTTTCTATTTGTATGAGTCTCTGTATGAAATTTAGTAGCTATTTCTATTGATCTAATGAGTAATTGATTAACTTTATTACTTGTAGTAGATATAGGTCCTGGTAAAGCTGTATGAGAACAAATGTGAGTTATATGGACAGGAGAATTTCGTTCCTACAATAAAAGTTGTAACTCTTGAAACAATTTGTACAATCTAGAACTATCATTTGAATTATAAACAGTTTCTATAAGTTTAACTCTGTGTTCTACATATTGTGAATCAGTAACAGTGTTAATAGGACAGGATGTTTGAATTTTGTCTTCAGCTATAATTAAACTACTGATTTAAGGTTTCAGAAGCATTTTTAAGAATGACTGAAAGTTCAGCAATATTTTCACAAGCTATTAATATTTCATAATTGATATATAATGGATTATTAAAAATTGAGGATATTTCTGACGAATTTTTCTTAAGGTTGATTTACATAATGTTGATACAGTGTCGGGCTATTCAACATTGCTTGGGGAAGTAATATAAACTTAGTAACAATAGTTCTGCTTATTGTTATAGACATCACAGCTAGCATTATTAGAAACAAAGATGTTTTTGAAGTTTTAGTTTTAATTAAAACATTTTTTTTTTGTATTTTTCTGAAGCTGGAAATGGGGAGGCAGTCAGACAGACTCCCGCATGCGCCTGACTGGGATCCACCCGGCACGCCCACCAGGGGGCGATGCTCTGCCCCTCCGGGCCGTCGCTCTGTCGCAACCAGAGCCACTCTAGCGCCTGGGGCAGAGGCCAAGGAGCCATCCCCAGCGCCCGGGCCATCTTTTGCTCCAATGGAGCCTTGGCTGTGGGAGGGGAAGAGAGAGACAGAGAGGAAGGAGAGGGGGAGGGGTGGAGAAGCAGATGGGTGCCTCTCCTGTGTGCCCTGGCCGGGAATCGAACCCGGGACTTCCGCACGCCAGGCCGACGCTTTACCACTGAGCCAACCAGCCAGGGAATTAAAACATTTTTTGCCTCCTGGGTACATTTATTTAATTGTCAAATCTATCTTCTATTTCCGACTTATGCCGAGGCTTCAATCTTCTGGAAGGTATCTACTGGTCTCCCATATCTGTGGAGATAAGAGCAAGTCCACCCCTATATTTTGCCTACATTGCTGTTGTAAATTAGCAAACTGTCCATCTAAAGAGGGTTAGCATTAGCATTCCGATTAGCTTGAATACAAGCCTGATTCTCCTACTAAGTCATAAATTGTAACTCTTTAGCTTTTGAAAGAACAGTTCGAACTAACATTTCTAAATTTTTTGAGGTAAAACATTCAGAGTCCATGAAGGAGGATAGCAGTTCCTGCATATAAAGACAGTTAGTTCTATACTGGGAGCAAGCCGTTTTTAACTCTTTAAGAGCTTTGACAGAAATTTGGTCATAATGAGTATAAAAAACTCCTTGTCAGAAAGTTTAGACTATAATTTAAAAAGTTGCTTGTTTAATTATTTATAAGATAAATAAGATAAATGTTTTTCTTTATCAGAGGCCAAATGACCCTTGTTATTTTCCTATTGTAAAAAGAAATCTTAGAGCTTTGTTAGGGACTTTCCCTAAGCCTTGCAGCTTAGTGACTACTGCCTAAGTGGGCTAAAAAGAAAACTAATGTTGCTTAGTAATAAGAGATGCATTAGCTTCTATATCTAAAAGTCTTTTGTATTGTTAAGTCTATTATAGGGCATCAGAGGAACTAAATTCCCACTTTCCTCGGTGCCTCTTTTTTCAGGATGTGGCCTTACAAGCAGCCACTGCCTGAAGCAGCTTGAGATAAATTCTTAAAATGACTTAATTTTACTTAATTTCTTAGTTTTACAGATTTGAGCACATTTTTATACACAAACAAGACAGTTTTCAACACAGAAACACAAGTATAATATATAACTTTAATTAACCCTAATACTTGAATTCTTATTTGATTTCAAGCTTTGAATACACCTTACAATGTATTAACCAAATTAGCAAGTCATAAGGATCCATATTCCATTCAATTTAAATTTAAATGAGCGCTCCTTATAATTTCTAATTCTAAAGCAAAAAAATATATGGATGAAACTTTTTGATATAAAAGCTGGCATTTAAAATTTTTGCATGTAAACAATTCAGGCCTTAAAAATCACTTTTTTTTTTTTTTTTTTTGCATTTTTCTGAAGCTGGAAACAGGGAGAGATAGTCAGACGGACTCCCGCATGCGCCCGACCAGGATCCACCCGGCACGCCCACCATGGGGCAATGCTCTGCCCATCCTGGGTGTCGCTATGTTGTGACCAGAGCCACTCTAGCACCTGGGGCAGAGGCCAAGGAGCCATCCCCAGCGCCCGGGCCATCTTTGCTCCAATGGAGCCTTGGCTGCGGGAGGGGAAGAGAGAGACAGAGAGGAAAGCGCGATGGAGGGGTGGAGAAGCAAATGGGTACTTCTCCTGTGTGCCCTGGCCGGGAATCGAACTCGGGTTCTCCGCACGCTAGGCCGACGCTGTACCGCTGAGCCAACCGGCCAGGGCAAAAATCACATTTTAAACAACGTCAAACAAAAACTAAACAAATTGAATCAGACAAACCAGACCGGACAAACCAAAGAGAAACCCGGGATTTCAGAGCACAGTCAGACTAGAAAAATGCCTGCTTGATTTTAATCAGGGCATTTTCTGACAGAGGGACTAACGGATGGACGAGACTAAACAAAATTTCCCCAACAAAATTCTCTTGGCAGCTGCTGGGATATTTTCTATATTCAGATCCAACACAGGTCCCCTGCCTCAGTTTCCAGGCAAAGAATAAGAAAGAAACAAAGTGATAGCTCAGAGGATCATAACTAAACCACCAAAGAAAATCAGTATTTATTTTTTTATTATTACAAAGACTAGAGAATTCTAAGGACTTCATGATTCTTCTATATGTCCTAATTCTAATTGAGTTTGTACTAACTGATGTAAAGCTGCAAGCTTTTCTCCTGTCTCCAACTCCAGTGATCTGCATCCAGGCTTTAAGACAAGCGATGTAATCTGAGCTATAACAGCATCAGTATAGCCAGTTTGTTGTCTCACAGCTGCATAAGTGCCAATGCCAATGAGCATTTCAAAAGTAGCTCCCAGGGGATTATTTCTGGCATTTATGCGAGATATTCAAAGAGCCTCCTCTCTCCATCAAGATTTGAATTGTAAATATTGTCCCGGTTCCAAAACCATACTAGCAAATCCCAATCCAAAAGAATCATTAAATGATCATTACAATAGGAAGAGATAAGGCCTTGAACATATGGGAACTGAGGTCCATACGTAGCAACAGATTGTTTGACTAGCTTTAAAAAAGTAAATTAAATTTGGCTGAATTGGACATTATACTCTCTCCCAGGATCATTAGGAGGAAAAGGCTGTCGAATAATTGGAAAAATAGATGCAGAAAAATTACTAGAATTAGATTCTAAATCATCATGATGCACAAGTGCCTGTTGCATTTCAGAAATTTCAGGGAATTGAAAAATCCTTCCCCTGCTAGTACCAATTAATTCTTGATCTTGAATTGGAGGAGCCATAGTCTGACATGTATTTTGCTTTTGAACAGCATAAGCAGTATACTGATTTCCAATCTCCTGTTGTTTTAGTGTAAGTTGTAATTTATTCAATAAATGTTCTAGACAGGCAACATCATCCATAGGGCCTCCCTCATTTCTTGGGAAAGAGGGATGAAAGCTGTGGACGGCTGAATTTCATTAACATTATCAGTAACTTCAGAAGCAGAGACAGTATTGTCCAAGTCATTATTCTGCTCATTCTGTGCTGAATCAAGTCCTTCAGGCTCATTATAAATAACCTCACTCAAGTCCTTAACAGAATCTCCATCTGATTGCAAAGGGCCAAGGGCTGCATGAATAAAACTATAAGCAGCCTACATTTCCGCATCAAGCGGATCTCTGTGCTGATGAGCGCGTCGTAAAGATTTCCCTACTTGTTGCCAAACATTCAAATTCAATTGATTACAATGTTCAGGAGTATACTAATAACAAAGTTTCTGAATAACATTTAGAAGATGTAACAAAACTTTGTCTTTTATCTGAACTCCAGATCCCTTTAAAAGGGATTTTAAAACTTGTGCATAGTCATCTAATAATAAATGGGAATTCCCCATGACTTTGCTAGTTATTCCCGAAAGTTTTGCATACACAGCACGTCCAACTTACCCTTTCGGTTTCGCTCATTCCTAATCTCTTCTTAAGTCCCCATGGTGGGTGCCAAATGTTGTGAGTTGGGGGCGCAGAGAGAGAGATCAGCAGACCAAATCTTCATGAACTAGCAAAGAACCACCACTGGCTCAGGCAAATGTGACCAAGTTTGTGCTGTGTCCTATTTTTATTCACAAGATTTCAAAAAGCTTGTTTACTTAGAAATTGGCATAGCATCAAGCATTTCCTTTACTTGAAGATACATGAAATACATCTGCACGGTAGCTTAATAACAATATAATATCAAAAGGCATTAACTGCTATTGCTTCTATGGTTCCCACAACATTCCTTTCTTTTATCTCAAGGAATAGCCTTGAAGGGAACAGTAAAATCTTATGAGAATGTTTTACTGAGAAGAGAGTCTAGCAACCACTTTCGGTCACATAGACTTGTTTCAGTGATTCGCCTTAGAATCACAAAACAATTCTCTTGGCAAAACATTCTTTTCTTGTTGGCTGTGTTCCCATCCAAGGTCATGCAATGGATTATTCCACTACAATAACTTATAGTCATTGTGTTTGATATATTAGAAACAGGCGACTTCTCTTCTCTGAACATACTATGTTCTTCTTTGAAAAATCCCCTTCTGCTTCTGCTGAACTTACAGCAATTGTGCTGACAATATTTTTAGCTCTTTGAACATTTTTAGAAATTACATAGTTCTGGGAATTTTTTTAAAACATTTTCCATGAAATCTTAATCATTAATATCAATTTGGTAATTAAAAATGTCATTAATACGAGCAATTGTTCTGCAGCTGCCTTCTATGGAACTAGTAACTTCCTCAGTATTCCACTATAACTTTGTTTACTGATGTAACAAACACGAGGGAATTAAAATGCAGTAAATAGTATTTCTTCAAAGATAGGAGTTTTATGAAATAAATACATATTACAAGCATAGTTCCGTCAAATTTTTTTCACCTATGGACAGACTGAACATTACTATGGGTGTTTAGAATATGCTGTTGCTCAGATGAATGTTAAAAAGGAGTAAGGAATGTACATTTGTGATTTCCACATTGGGCGGCTGCCCAAGCTCCCCCCTTAGAACCCTGATTACAAGTGCCTTTTTAACAACTGGTTCACCAAACTTAACAAAAAATTAGGTATTGGTTCTGCTAACCCGGGCAAACCAGCTGAATCCCACCACTGTGGTTGGGTTAAGTCTGAGGCTGATGCCGGAGAAGCAGACTCAGTCATAGTAACGATATGCCCCAACCTGGGAGGCCTTAGTGTGCTCAGAGTGTGCTGGTCAAGAGTCACCAATCAGATGTCTAAGTCTGCTCCTGTGTAGCCCTTCTGCCTCCATCCAATTTGGGGCTCAGCTGGTGAGCTGTGTAGCCCTCTGCCTCCATCCAATTTGGGGCTCAGCTGGTGAGCTGTGTAGCCCTTCTGCCTCCATCCAATTTGGGGCTCAGCTGTGGGCTGTGTAGCCCTTCTGCCTCCATCCAATTTGGGGCTCAGCTGGTGGGCTGTGTAGCCCTTCTGCCTCCATCCAATTTGGGGCTCAGCTGTGGGCTGTGTAGCCCTTCTGCCTCCATCCAATTTGGGGCTCAGCTGTGGGCTGTGTAGCCCTTCTGCCTCCATCCAATTTGGGGCTCAGCTGGTGGGCTGTGTAGCCCTTCTGCCTCCATCCAATTTGGGGCTCAGCTGGTGGGCTGTGTAGCCCTCTGCCTCCATCCAGTTTTGGGCTCCGCTGGTGGGCTGTGTAGCCCTCTGCCTCCATCCAGTTTTGGGCTCCGCTGGTAGGCTGTGTAGCCCTTCTGCCTCCATCAATTTTGGGCTCAGCTGATATTTCCCAACACATGATGTCTTTCATTTCTTTGGATAGTCTTTTGTTTCTCTGTCTCAATTTCTAAAGACAAAAGAACAACATTTACTCTGCACAAGGAATTGTGCTAACTAGTTTATATTCATTATTTTACTTAGTTCTGCCAACAACCATATGAGGTAGTTTCTGTTGTTGTTCCCATTTTAGATAAGAATACCGTTTAAGAAAGGTTCAGGACAGTTTGCCCAAGGCCATGAAGGTAAAGGAAAGGAGATGAAAACAGTTTAGATTACCCAGAGTTTATGTTTTAACTACTGTGATGTTTTCTGCCTCCCACGTGCTCCTCTCTCCCATTCTTCAACCAGTTTACTCTTGTTTGCCTTTATAATACTGCCCAAATACCACTCCCTTTGAAAAGGGCCCATTGGTGGCCCAAATAGACTGTCCCATGTGCCCTCACAATATCTAGATTGGATTAGGTGTTTGATGCTTACCCCTGTTATTCAGCGTTTAAAACTTTACTGTCATTATTTTTACCTTTCATGCTGATTGTTGTCTCCCTCTGAGCTTGGACCCTGGTTTGTACTGGCTTCTCTCCCTGGTGCCTGGTATGATCCCTGGTACCTGGTATGATCCCTGGTACATAATGAGCTCTCAATAATTGTTTATATTAATGAATGCTGTATGGTTGTATCTTTGGGCTCTATTTGTTAATATTTGATTTAAGGACTTGTATGAAGACACTGAAGACAGTGTGAAATTTGCTAATGTTGGGAAACAGTAAGGACTACTAACTAATTTTACATGAGGAGGTTAGGACAATGGGCCATGTAGACCATGGTGATATCTGAGGTAAATACACAGTTCTGTATCCAGTACCAAAGTAAGCTGGATAAACATAGAGTGGGAAGGCATGGTTTGGTAGTACCAAATATGGTAATGATTAGGAATTGTTGTTAACTTTCACTTACTGTGGGTTAATGGTGTGATGAGAGTGCTGGAAAAATGTATGTAACCCAAATTAGAATAGGGTGTACACTACAAAGAATGAATGGCCAGTGTTGATGGAAGTGCTCAAAAAATAATGAGAACTCATCAGAAGGATATAGGAAACAACTTGAAGAAACCCCCAGTAATGAAATCTGGGACAATTTGAGCCACAGAATAAATAATTATATTAAGGGATTATAATTCATAGATTAAAATAAATAACCATTGGTCTGTATTTAATTGAATAAATAAATAAATGGAGAATAGGGAAAGTTGTTCTTTATGTTAGAATTCCAATTAATAAAGCAATGAAGAAAACAGAAAAATGATTGAAGCGTAGCATCGTAGTGAGGGAAAAGAAACCCCAGAGAGTGTTGCTGTGGAATAGAAGGTCGGTCACAGACTTGATTCAGATCTTAGGATTCTGCTTTCATTTACTTTTATTCCTAAGCATTCAAAACAAATACTATTTACACATTCTGAATTTACATGGTGAAGCTTCCTAGTTCTGGACCATTTTACTTTCTGGAAAGAACAAAGTAGTTCAGAGAAAAGTTGGAAAGGCAGCATGATACAGAAGGAATAACACTCGATTGTGGTGCTCAGCGTTTGAGTTTGGGTCTTACTTGTAAGCTCTTGAGTAAATGATGTGTTCTTTGTTCTCTCACTTGTAAAGTTAGGATTATATCTATTTAACTAGTTCCTCCATATTTTAATTATTTTAGTTTTCATTACAGTTGACATTCAGTAGTTTCAGGTGTATGATGTAGTGATTATATAAGTTTCAAAGTGATTCTCCTGGTACTTATCTGAAACCATACATAGTTATTACAATAATTTGACTATATTCCCTTTGCTGTTGTTTACATCCCCATGACTGTTTTTACAATTGGCAATTGTACTTCTTAATCCCTTCACCTCTTCCACACATCCCCTCAACACCCTCCCATCTGGCAACTCCCAATTTGTTCTCTGTATCTATGGTTTGTTTTTGTTTTGATCATTTATTTTGCATTTAGATTCCACAAGTAAGTGGAAATCATGGTATTTGTCTTTCTCTGTCTGACTTATTTCACTTAACATAATACCCCTAGGTCCATCCATGTTGTCACAAATGCAAGATTTCTTTCTTTTTTATGGCTGAGTAATCTACTGTATATATATACCATCACTTCTTTATCCATTTGTCTACTGATGGACATACAGGTTGCTTCCACATTTTTGCTATAGTAAATAATGCTGCAGAGAACATAGGAGTGCATATATCTTTTCAAATTAGTGTTTTGGGGTTTTTTAAGTAAGTACCCAGAAGTGGAATTGCTGGATCATAAAGTAGTTCTATTTTTAATTTTTTGAGGAACTGCCATACTGTTTTCCTCAGAGGCTGCATCAGTCTGCATTCCCACCAGCAGTGCACGAGGGTCCCCCATCCTACCATCACTTGTTTGTTGATTTTTTTATGATAGCCATTCTTCTGGGTGTCAGGTGGTCTCTACTTGTTTTAGTTTGCATTTTTCTAATGATTACTGATGTTGAACATCTTTTCATATATCTATTTGCCATCTGTATGTCCTCTTTGGAGAAATGTCAATTCAGGTCCTATGCCCATTTTTAAAATCAGATTGTTTTCCTTTTTGGTGTTAAGTTTTATGAGTTCTGTATAAATTTTGGATATTAACTCCTTATCAGATGTATCATTGGCAAATATCTTTTCAGTAGGTTAGGTTGTCTTTTCATTTTGTTGATGGTTTCTTTTGCTGTACAAAAACTCTTTAGTTTGATGTAGCCCCAATTGTTTATTTTTTCTTTTATTTCCCTTGCCTGAGGAGACATCTAAAAAAAAACACTGCTAAGCAATTTAAAGCCTATGTTTTCTTATAGAGGTTTTATAGTTTTAAGTATTACATTTAAGTCTTTAATCTATTTTTAATTTATTCTTGTACATGGTATAAGGAAGTGATCAGTTTTATTCTTTCACTTATGTCTGTCCAGTTTTTCCAACACCATTTATTAAAGAGACTGGTTTTACTTCATTCTGTATTTTTGCCTCCTTTGTCACAAATTAATTGACTATATAGGTGTGGTTTTATTTCTGGGTTTTTTATTCTGTTTACTTGATCTATGTGTTTGTTTTTATGCCAGTACCATGCTGTTTTTATTATGATAGTCTTGTACTATAATTTAATATCAGGTGGTGTGATATCTCCCAAATTTGTTCTTTCTCAAGATTGCTTTAGCTATTTTGGCTATGGGGACTTTTGAGGATCCACATAAATTTTAGGATTATTTGAACTAGTTCTGTGAAAAGTGCCATTGTTATTTTGATAGGATTGCATTGAATATATACCGTATTTTGTGCTCCATAAGATGTACTTTTTTTCCCCAAAAAGTGGAGGGGAAAAATGCCCAGGTGTTTTATGGAGCAAAAGATACAGTATTTTATTAAATATTTTAACACACCATTTGGTTCAGAATATTTTTTTTCTTATTTTTCTCCTTAAAACCCTAGGTGTGTCTTTTGGTCAGGTACATCTTATGGAGCAAAAAATACGGTAGATTGCTTTGGGTAGTATGGACGTTTTAATGATGTTAATTTTTTCTGTCCATGAATATGGGATAGCCTTCCATTTATTTGTATCTTGTTCAGTTTTTTTATTCAATATCTTAATAGTTTTAGCGTATACATTCTTACTATTTATAAATTTTCTACTATTTTAATTCTTTTACTATTTTACCTGTTGACATGGTTTTGAGTGCCCCGTTCAGTATAACACCATTTGCACACTGCATTGTGTCCCTCCATGCCCCATGCACAGTCTCTTTCCACCCCCATTCCCACCCTTTGCCCCTCTTCCCCAGCCTCCATCCCTCCTTTCCCTCTATTGTTTTTTTTTTAAGTCAAGGTGGTTATCTGTTGTGCATTGGAGAATTAATAGGGTTAATAGAACTATTTCCCTAAATAACTGATATAATGTCATTTCAATTGATACTGATTGGGGTTTTATTAGATAATTTTGAGGAGAATAGGTGTCCTACCAGTGTTAAGTCTTATAATTCATTAAAATGGAACATACTTTCATTTATTTTGATTTTCTTTCATTTCTCTCAGCAAAGTCTGTGGCTTTCTGTATAGGAATTTTATAAATCTATGCGTAAATTTATTCCTAAGTACAGGTATTGATCGACTTATGACCTATGCAACTTACGACCATTTGACTTTACGACCACAATCGCTAGCCACGACTGCTCCACATCTGGCAGCGCAAGCATTGCCTAGCTGGGCATACGACAGTGCTGGCCAATAAAATGTTTTGTACATATATTTTGATATGTTTTGCAATTGGGAAAATGTTTCTTATGGTATTTTTTACACCTGTATTTTGTAATTTTGTATGTTTTGCAAATATTAAACCAATTATACTGGTAATGCAGTGTTTTACTTAAACCTGACAAATGTAAAAATAAACAAAGTGGTGTAGAGATGATGCAAATGAACAAAGAAAATTATGATATATAATAATGAAAGAAAATTATGATAAAATATGACTTAAAGATTTTTATAACATCATTTCACAGTACTGTATATATAGCCTACTCAACTTATGATCAAATCGTGTTGCAACTGGTCTGTTGGAACCAATCGTGGTCGTAAGTCAAGCACTAGCTGTATTTGATTTTTAAAACATTTCTTCAAGTTTTAGTTTCTACTAGTTTACTGGTGTTTAGAAATATAGTTACTTTTTGTATTTTTATGTTGTATTCAGTGACTTTGCTAACTTAACTTCATTTATCCTGATTGTTACAGAATTTGAAATACAGTGTGTCCGTAAAGTCATGGTGCACATTTGACCGGTCACAGGAAAGCAACAAAAGATGATAGAAATGTGAAATCTGCACCGAATAAAAGGAAAACTCTCCTAGTTTCATACATATTCAGTGCAGTTCAATGTGGGCTCACTCACGCACAGATTTTTTAGGGCTCCTTAGGTAGCTATCCCGTATAGCCTCTACAGACTCATCACTGACTGATGGCCTACCTGTACGGGTTTCTCCACCTACTGCTGGTTTCCTTCAACTGCTTATCCCACCGAGTAATGTTATTCCTATGTGGTGGCGCTTCGTTATAAACGCGCCAATATTCACGTTGCATTTTGGTCACGGATTCAAATTTAGCGAGCCACAGAACACACTGAACTTTCCTCTGTACCGTCCACATCTCAACTGGCATGGCCGTGGGCTGCTTTGCTGTATACACAGTGTTACGTAACCATCTGTGCATGCGCACATGCTGCCACATCATCCTACAGAAACTAGGAGGGTTTTCCTTTTTTTTTTTGGTGCAGATTTCATATTTCTGTCATCTTTTGTTGCTTTCCTGTGACGGGTCAAAAGTGCACCATGACTTTACAGACACACTGTATACCCAACATAATGAGTGCATATGAATACCAACACATACTGCATTTCCCCATGTGTAAGATGCTCCCATGTATAAGGTGCACCTTAATTATGGGGCCTGAAATTTGGAAAAAAATGTATTACATAAAGTTTTTGAACTCAAGTTTTATTCATCATAAAATTCATACAGCTGCTCATCACTGTGAAAACTCCCATCCGTTAGCTTGTCCTTATCTGTGTCTAATGACGAATCACTCTACTCAACAATGAGTGCAAAAACAAGCATGAAAAAAACGGGAAACACAAGTAAAAAATCCACAACCACTGTATAAGATACACCCAGTTTTTAGATCCCAAATTTTTCAGAAAAGGGTACGTCTTATACTTGGGGAAATAACAGTATTCAAGAATGTTCAGAAAACTCAAAATTAGAAATAACCTAGCTTTTCATCATCAGAAGAATAGATTGTGACCTTCATAAAATAGGATAGTACATAGCAATGCAACAGCATGGGTGAATCTCAAAAATGTATTGAGTGAAAGAATGCAGACACAAAGGAGAACATACTATATAATTTTATTTATATGGAGTTCAGAATAGGAATATCCAATCTGTGGTGATGAAAGCGATGAGAATAGTTATCTTTGGGGTAGTGTTGATTGGGAGGGGACCTGAGAGAGTCTTCTGAGGTGCTGATAATGTTTTATATCTTGATACAGATCCGTGATGGTGAACTTTTTATAAAAACCACCCACTTTTGCAGTGCTAGTCAACCTGGCCCCTCCTGCCCACTAGTGGGCATTCCAACTTTCATGGTGGGCCAATCGCAGTGCCATTTGGTTGCTCTGCTACCGCCCACCATGAAAGCTGGAACGCCCACTAGTGGGCAGGAGGGACCAGGTTGACCAGCACTGCAAAAGTGGGCAGTTTTTATAAAAAGATTCACCATCACGGATATAGATAGTGGTTACGTGAGTTCACTTTGAAATTTCATTGTATTTAACATGTATGTACTTTTTGTATATTATGTTTTATAAAAAGTAGGAACAAACTCATATATTGAATATTTTTATAATTAAGTCTTTTTTGAGCAGTTTTAGGTTTACAGAAAAATTGAGTGAGAAATACAGTTTCCATATATCTTTACATGTCCCTCATACCGACCCTGCCAGTTTCCCCTATTACTAATATTTTGCATTAATGTGATGTACTTATTACCATTGATAAGCTGAGGAATTGAAATATTCATGGTTAGATGCTACTAAATTAAGGAATTGTAGAATTAGATGGAAAGGATCTTAGAGATGATTTGTCAACCATAAATGATTGCTCGATGGGAACAGAACTATAGCAGAGTCTTACATAGGCCTTATTTTATTATTGAATTTGACTACTGTACACACACATTAGCATTCCTGGATGTAGATTACACCTACTATATACTTGAGCAAAACTAATTTAAGAATATAATTTAGTAAACAGGCGGAGTTGTGTGCATAAGTTTCCATTAAATTTGTGATTCAGTTTTTCCCTTGGAGAAAAGGATTATAAAATTTAAAATTTTCCGCTAAACAGTTCATTGTTTCTTAATGTGAAATGATACACAATGTTGGGCCAGTACATTGGTGGAAGTTTTAGTAAGAGAGATCCCTTTATTTTATAGATTTGGCTGTCATTATGAAGGTAAAAACCACTTATTGAGTGGTTATGCATACCAGGTGCCGTTGTAAGGCTTCGTGTAGATTAACTCATTTGACCTTCCCATCAACCAACCTTATGAGAGAGGCAAATGTCATGATGACAACTTTTTAGGAAATATATCTGTAATAAGCTGTACATTGTACTTACTGACATACCTTTGTCTTCTTTCTGTAATTACAGCTAAATTGTCCCTTGTTTTATTTTCATGAAATCATCCTCAAAGTAACCATTAAGAAATCTTAATGTCTTCTAAGCAAGCAAGGAAGAAATTGTCCTGTGAGAACTCAAATTTGTTAAAGGAAAGGAAGTTGTTCTTAAATATAATAATATAATATATTTAGGCACTCAAAAATGTTGCTGATTGAGAGAAGTGTTCAGACAGCATTTAGTATTGGAAAATTCTAATTCTTAACAGGAGAGACTTCTATTCTGTCAATTGGCAACACTGTATAATGAAATACAATTATAAATAATATATATTAAATATTTTATTTTTTATATATAGATATCTTTTAGACAGTATAGGCTTTTTTGACTAGAACATTTCTCAAGTTGGGTAGTGATAGAAGTTTTCTCTTCTAGTTCCATCCCCAGGGCAGCTTCAACACAGAATTCACAGCGTGGGACATTTCCCTGTTTCTGTCCGACAGCCTCTTAAAGCTACAGCCTACGTGAGCCCAACCGTTCAAGGCAGCAGTAACATGCCTTTATCCAATGGCTTACCGTTATACTCCAACACTGGAATCCCTACACCAAACAAAGCTACCACTTCTGGGACAGTGGGTCGCAGTGCACTTCCAAGACCTTCATTGGCCATAAATGGGAGTAACCTGCCTCGAAGCAAAATTGCACAACCTGTTAGAAGGTAAGAATCTTCACTTCTTGGTGTATATGACTTCATTTGCAGTTTGAAATTAGAAAGTTCTCCTGGCACCATCTTGCCTTTTGTTTGGTCTCAGCCTAACCCTAATGGTAGGTCATGGTGCTCTCGGGCCTGATTTGTATCCCTCTTCCTCTTGGAAGGTGATGGGGTGTGGATGTCCTGTGTCATCAGGTCTCTCTGATCTCTCATTGTCTTCCTTCCTCCCTCATCACTTCACTCCTGATGCCCCTTTTGCTTTGTTTTAATTTACCAAGGAAGTTGGTAAATTAAACTTCCAGAACTCTTGCATTTTCTTCCCCCCGTGTTATTTGCATGGCCTGCACCCTTCCTACTCCTGTCCGAAATTGCCGCTCCTGTGAGAGTTGTAACTCCTCCTACCCTTCTCCATTTTTCCCTGTAGATGTGGTCATCATCTGTCTATGCTTTCTGCTTATTTATTAGTTTATATGATCTGACTCTCCTCACTAGAATGCAGGCTTCCCAAATGGGGTTAGTTGATCATTGCTTCATTGCTATATGTCTCTATTACCAAGAGCTATGTTCAGCACAGAGTAGGACTGCAAATGTTTTTTGAATCAATTTTTCTATCAAAATGAGCAAAACTGTGTTAGATATATGTGCCTGAGCACCACACACCCTTCCCTTCACATCACATTAATGGTTAGAACGCATCTTAGTGATGTTTAGCTGCGTTTTGTTAGCTTATGTTGGTAAGTTCATGATGGTACAGTTAATAATTTGTTTTTCCAAAATTCAAGATTATTTTCAGGGTACATTTTAGATGAGCTCATGCTCATGAGATACCCTTTTTGAACCTAGGTATCCTGGAGTGTTTTATGGCTAAAAAAAGAAAAAGTGGGTTGAGAAGAGCTCGGAAGATGGAGGCAGTAAATATAGACAACTCTTACAAGAAATAAAGCTGTGAAGGGGGGGGCAGGAGGATTCTTATACAAGTTTGAAAGGGATGTGGGAACAAGTAATTTTTCTTTCTTTATGCATTGGTATGTATTAATAGTTATTTTTATTTTCTGATTAGAAGTAATAGGTGCTCAGATCAGAAACAAATTCAGAAACTATTGAAAAACAAAATAAAGGCTTGGTATAATTTTACTACCCAGATAGAAATGACTTTGGTACATATTTAACAAATTCTGGCTTATTCTTTCCTAGTAGATGCAGGGCTGTGTTAGTTTACTACTGAATAGAATGTCCGTAGGTTATCTGACATACGCAGGTAAATAGGGTCATCTGCTTACCCTTGGAAATAGATCTTTAGCCTAACCTGGAAAGGTTGTCACTGCCAAACGAGGATCTGTCCTCCCAAATGTAGGGCAAACACTAGGAATTATTATTTGAAAATTCTTTGCCAAACACAAACAAGTCTTTGATTCTTCATAAAGTTTAAAATTTCTTCACATTGCCCTGGCCTTGGGGTCAGTGGATAAAGCAGTGTACCGGTGCACTGATCTCGCGGTTGATCCCCAATCAGGGCATGTATGAGAAACAGTCCGTGGACAGCTAAATGGAACACCTAAAGTGCAATAGCGAGTTGGTGCTTCTCTCTCTCTTCCTTCTCTCTCTCTCTCTTCCTTCTCTTCTTTCGTTCCTTTCTCCTCTCTCTCTCTTTCAAATCAGTGGAAAAATTTAAAAAAATTATCTTCATTTTAATTTGCTGTCTGTTTTCATTGACATAAGCATTTGTTTTGGGGCTTTATTTCTGAGTTTATCTTTTTCTTTCTGATTAAAAATTATTTTTTTCATACATTAAAGGTCTTGCTTGATCATTTTTCACATATTGCCCATGCAGTTTGCATGGCGGTGGGCTGAGAACTGGATTTCTAGCTGATGAGCATGTTGCAAAGCTCCAAAGTGTGTAACACAGGGTATACTTGGGCAGTGCCTGCAGATTGTCATTACTGACGTGGAGGAGCATATTATGGGGAGCAGGCGAAAGTAAGTGATGAGACTCGTAGGGTTAACAACCTGTTTCCTTTTTTCTTACCTGTATAGTTTCCTTCAGCCTCCAAAGCCTCTGTCTTCACTCAGCACTCTGAGGGATGGAAACTGGAGAGATGGTTGCTACTGATGCAGTTTTATTCACTCTTGAAGACGGGAAGAAGTGGAAATGAGGGTTGCATTACCCAGCTGGCTGGGTAACAGTGGATGTCAGGATATTCTTTCCCTTTGCATTTTAGGCTACTAACTGCATTGTTTTTCAATGGACCAATCACCACAGACTAATTATTGCACTTAAATATTTGCCTGAGATACTGCAGCATTCTCAACTCCATGGTTGCAGTATTGTGACACTTAGATTTAGGAAGTTTTTGTAGAACTGCTACGTACCTGAACACTTTTTGAGAGAATTGAGATGTATCAATAATGCTTTCTTTGCCATATGAATTTTTTAAAGTAACTTGTTTGATTTACTTATGTGTTCTAAACATCCTCCCATTACATGTTCTGGATTTGAATACATTACATATTTACAAATATGTTCTATCAATGTATACTTTGAAATTTACTTTTTTATAGTTTACAGGAATTTTATTTTTTGTGCCTATTTCTTTTTACACCTATGTGAACCACTATGGAACAACTTAAATTTTGTGCCATAAAAATATTTTTGTGGTAAGGTACTATTTTTTTAGCTCTAGGGGTATATCAGCAAAAATCCATCATACAATTTGAAAGACATAACTTTGTGTTGAATGAGCACAGTGTAATCTCACACTTTTGCAAGGAGATAGCCAGACAGCAAGTTAAATGGTCTTGTCTTTTTCATGGTTAATTTATTGTCATATATGGGTTTCATATTTATAAAGGCATCACAAGCTCATTGCACTTAATACCTGCAATGTTTGCTACTGTACCACAACTGATTTTCAATACTTTATTACAGAGGATGAAATTGTAATGTTTTATTAACAATGCTTCTGGAAATGAATGCATTTTAAAGCAAATAAATCTTTTTGATAGACCTTTTACAAAACCCATTTGCACTAATGAATGCTTTTCTTATGGTATATGACTTAATATTTGTTACTGTGTACACTGCTGTTTTGGAATGTTCAGAAATAAAGACTATTTCAGCAATATCAGGTCCTGCGTGAATGAGCAGCATAAACGTGTGAATGCTGTGTGTATGTTCCACTGCAGCCGGGAACGTGGTTATTGTCGCTCTGTTCTCCTGCAGGGCACTTAGAGCTCAAGTAGGTAGACCAAGTATCAACACGTGTGAAACCCCTGCCTTTTCTTAAAACACCGGGAGGTTTAGTTTTAGTCGCATTGAGAAGGGCTGCTAGAACTCAAGTAGCCTGGTGCCCAGAACACATTAATGGAGGAGCACTGTTCCGGGAAGTTTTAACATTCTGTGGGAGTTGAACTTGTAGTACTTTTTCAGTATCAGTTAAACAGCAAAATATTATTATTCCACATTATATTTGGTATTTGTTGGAAACTTTCACCTGAAGATACAACTATGGAAAATTTATGTAAAAAGTTTTGATGGTAAGTTTAAAAATAGAGTTCTACCTCAGGTCATTGGAGATTTTTATTTTTAAAAATGTGCCTATATATATTTCTATATAATATATATTTCTATATGTTATATATATTTCTGTATAATATATTTCTATCTAAATATATATCTTTATATAGTATATATCTTTATATAATATATATACTGCTCACAAAAATTAGGGGTATTTCAAAATGAATATGAAGTGATAAAATATCTCCTAATTTATGTGAGCAGTATATATTTCTGTCTAAAACTGAAAGATTGGCTTTAAAGTAGCTTGTACTTTAAATGAAATGTGAACTCGAGGAGGAGAGATATCAAGGGGGAAGTGGTGTTTACGCAGCACCTCTTTAGTGTGCGCTAGATATATTTGTATGTATTTGTCTAATTCTAACAATCATCTATGGTCATCACCAGTTTAAAAATAAAGACACTGAGCCTAAAAGCGGTGCCATTACCCTAATGCACATATTTAGCTAGTAAATAGTGAAGCCGACTTCTGAGTCCAGGTTTACCTGATCTCAACCTCTGTTTTCCCACTACTGTGCTCTCTTTCTATGAACACAAATAGTTAAGGTAGCACTTTTTTTTTTAATGCGTTTACATTCTGCTGAGGAAATGAAAGGATTCAATTCAAATGTTTCATTAGTATTTAGAAGAGTCTTCAGCCCTTGGAATAAAAAGCAAAAATCCCCACATTTTACATTTTATAGTCTTAATTGGGGGTGGGGTGGGGGAGTAAACCATAAACAGGTACATCACAGTATGTTAGATCCTAAGTGCTATGGGAGGAAAAGAGAAAAAGACATCAAGGTAAGAGGAGTTGAGAAAATGGACACACTGATGAATAGAACCATCCAGTTGATCTCAGTCAGGAGCTGACACTGGAGCAGAGACTTGGAAGCAGGGGCGTTGGCCCTGAAGCTCTTCCATGGCCTTTTTCACCTGGAGTTCCACAGAGCACAAAATGATGTGAGTCTTTTCACATTCTCCCTGGGACAGTGTATAACAATTATTCTAGATGCACAGGGGAGAATTTAAAATGTTGCATACACCGGATGCCCTACGGTAGTGCTTCCTAAAGTGTAGTCCCCACAGCAGAATCAGCATCTATGGAGACCTTTAGAAATGCAGATTCTCAAGCATTTCCCCAACCTACGAAATCAGCCCTCTAGGTGATTTGCAGAACCCCCTTTGAGAAAGGCTCCTGGAAAGGAGGGAACAGGCTATGCAAAGGCTTTGAGCAAGGCGTGCCTGGTGTGTCTGAGGAAGAGCAAAGTGGTCAGTGTGTCTGCACACAGGATACAAGGAAATAGATGAGGTCAGAAAAGGGCAGGGTCATGTAAGGCATCTTGGGTCACAGTAAAAACTGATTTTACTTTAGAATGGGAGCTGTTCATGGTTTTGAATGGGAGAGTTCATGATTTGACTTGTTTTTTAAAGTATCACCCTGGAATTTGGTGAGAAGAGATGATAAGATAGTAAATGTGATTAAACTTTTTAATCCAGGCAAAAGGTAACAAATTGGAACAGAAGGATAGCAATGGAGACAGTAAAAATTGGTCGGCTTGAGGATATGTTCTAAAAGTAGAGCATCAGGATTTCTTTATAGTTTAGATATACTGTGTTCAAAACCAAAAGGAAGATTCCAAGCATTTTGGGTTGGCAACAAGAAGGATGGAGTCCCTCCAGCAGAGATGGGCGAGGCTGTGGTGGAGTAGGTTGGAAAGCCATGACCCTGGCTGAGATCACTGAAGTGGGTTTAGATAGAGAAGAGAGGACTGAGACCTGGGACACTTAATGCCTTCTCTCCTGTGTAAGTTCCTCATACTCGGTAACAAACTGGGCCGCACACAGAAAAGAGATCCTGAGAGCTTAGTTCTTAAACATGGAAGGGAGCCATGGTGCTGGATGAACATAGACAACCTAGTATGGTTTACATTTTTATTAGCCATTACTGTGTAACAACAACATAAATTTTAGTGGCTTAAAACAATATTATCTCACAGTTTCTATGGGTCTCGAATCTGGTCACAGCCTAGCTGGGTCCTTGGGTACAGAGTCTCACAAGCTGCAGTCAATGTGTTGGCCAGAACAACACAGAAGCACTCAGGGAAGACCCTGTACCAGCTCACTCCCATGGCTGTTGGCACGATTTATTTTCTTGTAAAAACATGGACCAGAACCTCCCTTCAGTTTCTTGCCACGTGGACCTTTCCACGGGCACTTAAAACATAATGACTGGTTTCGCCTGACCAGGCAGTGGCGTAGTGGATAGAGTGTTGGACTGGAATGTGGAGGACCCAGGTTCAAAACCCCAAGGTTGCTGGCTTCAGCACAGGCTCATCCGGCTTGAATGTGGGCTCACCAGCTTGAGTGCGAGGTCACTGGCTTGAGTGTGGGATCATAAATATGACCCCATGGTCGCTGGCTTGAGCCCAAGGTCACTGGCGTGAGTAAGAGGTCACTCTCTCTGCTGTAGCCCCCCTCTCAAGGCACATAATGAGAAAGCAATCATTGAACAACTAGGGTGCTGCAGCAAAGAATTGATGCTTCTCATCTTTCTCCCTTCCTGTCTGTCCCTCTCTCTTACTATCTCTGTCAAAAATATATGTAATGACTGGTTTCATCAGAATGAGCAAAGAAGAGTGACAGTGACTGCCAGGAAGATGGAAATCACAATCTTAGAATCTAATCTTGGAAGTGATATCCCGTCACTTTTGCCATATTATTCATTGGAAGCAATTCCTTAGGTTCTGCTCTCATTCAAGGGGGGTGTTACACAAGAATGTTAATACCAGGAGACAGGATCATTGGGTCCATCTTCAGCTGCCTGCTAAACATTGCCATCAATTTCATTGGATAAGGCTAACCTAATTTCTGAAATGGTGTATACCTGGACATGTCTGTGAGCATTCCTGTAGCTACATACTCTTGGGTGTGTAGTTGAGTGTTGTGGTTTTAATTTGCATTTCCTTGTTGCTGGTGAGATTGAGTATCTTTTTATGTGTTTATTGAACATTTGCATATTTTTAATGGATTTCTGTTCAGGTCTTTTGTCTTATTATTGAGGTTTTCTTACTAATACATATTAGTTCTTTATCTAGTCGGCTCAGAGGCTTTTGTCAGTTATATGTGTTATAAATATATCTTCACATTGTGTAGATTCCCTTTTCATTCTTTTTATGCTTTTAAAAAATTAAATTTAGTGGGGCAGCATTGTTTAATAACGACTTTCAGGGGTACAAGATTACAATTCAACATTGTGTATATGGGATATTTTGATAAATTGTACTTTATTAAAACTAGTAGCTATTTTAATTTTTTAAGGTTATTTATATCTAAAGAATATTTTTCCTAACCTGGAATCTGAGGTTTATTTGCTTTTCAATAAGGTTATAATCCATCTGGATTTGATTTTTGTGTATAATATCAGATAGGCTTACAGTTGCATTTCTGTTGTCCATGTCAATCTCTAGTTGTCTTAGTAATACTTATTTAGAACTTCATCTTTACCCTACTTCTCTTTCTCGTAAAGCAAATGTCTGTGTGTGTCTATTTCAGAACTATTTTTGCACCAGAATCATACTGTTTTAATCACTATAGCCTTATAATTCAGTTTTGCTAAACAGCAGAGTAGTCCTGCTATCTCATTTTTCCTCAAGAGTGTCTTGGCTATTCTTGTCCCTTTGCATTTCCACGTACATTTTGTTTTTTTATTTTATTATTTTATTTTTTTTTGTATTTTTCTGAAGCTGGAAACAGGGAGAGACAGTCAGACAGACTCCCGCATGCGCCTGACCGGGATCCACCCAGCACGCCCACCAGGGGCGAAGCTCTGCCCACCAGGGGGCGATGCTCTGCCCCTCCGGGGCATCACTCTGCCGCGACCAGAGCCACTCTAGTGCCTGGGGCAGAGGCCAAGGAGCCATCCCCAGCGCCCGGGCCATCTTTGCTCCAATGGAGCCTTGGCTATGGGAGGGGAAGAGAGAGACAGAGAGGAAGGAGGGGTGGGGGTGGAGAAGCAAATGGGCGCTTCTCCTATGTGCCCTGGCCGGGAATCGAACCCGGTTCCCCTGCACGCCAGGCCGACGCTCTACCGCTGAGCCAACCGGCCAGGGCCTCCACGTACATTTTGGAACATGCTGAACAAGTTCCAGAAACATATCCCATCAAGTCTTATAATCTATGACCATTATGTATTTATCCTACTGAGATATTCTTTAATCTCAATAAATTATACAGGTTTTCACAGAGGACTTGCACACCTTTTTGCTAGATTAATTTCTAAATATTTGATATTTTTATACTATTGTAAATGATATTTTAAAAAATTTCATTTCCAATGGTTTGAATGTTTTCTTCAACAGCCTTAAACTTATATTAGTTATATTCATTTATCTTTACAGTCTTTATACACAGTCAAATGTATGAATGTTAGATTTCTATCTTTCTTCTTATACCTTATTTTTTTGTTGTCTATGATCTTCAATGCAATGTTAACTATTATAAAATAATAGGTAACTTTCTCCCTTTGCTAATTTCAAAAGGAAAGCTTTCTATCTTTTGTCATTATATTTCAAGTTTGTAAAAGTATTTTATGTTGTAAAAAAATGTGCCTTTTAAACTTTTTCTGCATTTATTAATATAAGATTACAGGGGATCCTCGGGTTACAACATAGTTCTGTTCCAACAACAGTGACGCAACCTGAATTTTGGTGTATGTCGAAACATACTCTATCGTAAGTCACTTACCTATCCTACCGCAGTTGTAAAATCATAATCTAGAACATAAAAACACAACTAAGCCACAGAAAAAGGACAAGGACATAAATGTACTGTACACTGTACAATGTATTCTTCTACCACACACAACCAAACTAGTTTGCCCATATGTACAATGCTAATGGTATAAACTGAAACACGTCTTGATTTTTTAAAAAGTTTTTATGGGAGTGAGCATCATAAACTCGAAAGTATGTTGGGACTGTTGTAACCTGAGAACCACCTGTATCTCGTTTTAACCTGTTAATATGTTGACTCGATAGATTTTTTTCTAATGTTGAATCAACATTGCATTGAGATACATCCAACTTTGTCGTGATGTGTTACTTTTTAAAGATAGATTTGATGTGTTAATATTTTATTTAGTTTTTTGGTCCAATTTTTGGGAAAGAAATTGGTCTATATTTTTTCTATCTTAAAATGTTCCTATTAAATGTTGGAAATAAGATAATGTTAGACACATGAAATGAGTTGGGGAAGTGCTCACCTCCTGGGACACACCAAAACTGTTACGTATAGAGCAACTATGTCTGAGAACAACCTGAAGACTAGTGGAACAGATTCTGTACAACTGACAATATAAAGAGAAAGCCACATTGAGGTGGTTTTGGGTGGTAGAGACATGATTTGATCAGGACCCCACTCTCAGTGCAGGATCCCACAGGTGGGAGGAATATGGCTGAAGAGGTTCTCCTTGAGAAGTGAAGGATTTGAGACCCACATCATGCTCCCCAGCCCTGGAGACCACCACCAAGAAGAGTAGCTCAGCCTGACCAGGTGGTGGTGCATTGGGTAGAGCATCAGACTGGGATGCGGAAGACCCAGGTTCGAGACCCCGAGGTCCCCAGCTTGAGTGCGGGTTCATCTGGTTTGAGCAAAAGCCCACCAGCTTGAACCCAAGGTCACTGGCCCCAGCAAGGGGTTACTTAGTCTGCTGAAGGCCTGCAGTCAAGGCACATGAGAAAGCAATCAATGAACAACTAAGGTGTTGCAACGCGCAACGAAAAACTGAAGATTGATGCTTCTCATCTCTCTCCATTCCTGTCTGTCTGTCCCTGTCTATCCCTCTCTCTGACTCACTGTCTCTGTACAAAATAAATAAATAAAATTTAAAAAAGAAAAAAGAAAAAAAAAAAAAGAAAAGTAGCTCACATATCTGTTTTGAGGACTAGTAAGGCTTATATCTTTGGGAGCCTTGTGGCTATAGGAAATGGAGTCTCTGCTTTTAACCAGCCCATGCACAGACTCACTACCTCTGACTCCTAATGCAGAGGCCGTTGTTTGAAAAGTGTCTGGGTGATACATGAAGCAGATATACTGACTGATTTGGGGATATGTGCAGTGAAGCAGGAATCTGTTGGAGCTTATTTTTCTGGGAATGGAGATACTAGGGAAAGGTGCCATTACATGGTTTATTTTGCTTTCCTTCTACCTAGTATGTCCCATGCCGGTTCTGGCACTCAACATTAACTTACTAACAGTTTGACTCCAGCTTTTCTCTGAGGATCAACCCAACCCAACCTTCCCCTCCTGGCCAGCACATCTATAGGCCCCTCCAGTTGGCACACCATGCCCCAACACCCAGTAGGGGCTCCAGAGCCCATCCAAGGCAGCACCCGCCCCACACCAGCACCTGGAAAGAAAACCTGGGGTAACCCAGTGCTACACCCTGATCCAGGGGTCAGCTCCCACACATCAACATGTCTACAACAGTAGAGACCAGGCCTCAGAGCCAGTCAGCCTGAGGATCAACCCACATTGGAGGCCATGTCTGCAAATGGGCATGCTTGCACAACTACAGCTTGTTCACTATAGTCACAGCCATCCCTCACAACCAGTCAGCCTGAGGGTCAGTTCCACCCAGTGACATGCCAACAACAATAAAGGAGGACACACAACCCACAAAAGGGACTCTCCTGGAGCACCCAGCTCAGGTGGACAAAAAGATTGCACCACTGGGCCTCACAGGACATGTGCTATAGAAGGCACTCTACCAAGACGGGATGTAGCAAATCTAGCTAATACACTGAAACAAGTTGAGGCAATCAAAATGGGGAGACAAACATTCCCCAAATGAATGAACAGGGCAAAACTCAAGAAAATTAACTAAATAAAATGGAGACAACCAATCAATCTACTGGATACAGAGTTCAAAACACTGGTTACAAGGATACTCAATGAACTTAAGAGAAGAGTAGATGAACTCAGCAAGAACTTACACAAGGAAATAGAAACCATAAAAAAGGACCAGTCAGAAGTGAAGACTACAATATCTGAAATGAAATACATTTGATGGAATCAACAGCAGATGAGATGAAGAAGAGAATCAAATCGGCAATCTGGAAGATGAGGAAACAGAAAACACCCAATTGGAACAACCAAAAGAAAAAAATGGACCTCTAGGACAATGTCAAGTGTAACAACATTCTCATCATAGGGTTACCAGAAGGAGATAAAGGAAAGGAAGGGGTTGAAAACCTATTTGAAGAAATAATGACTGAAAATTTCCCTAACCTGGTGAATGAAATAGGTATACAAGCCCAGGAAGTGCAGAGTTCCAAACAAGATGAACCCAACGGGGCCCACACCAAGACACATTATAATTAAAGTGCTAAAGGTCAAAGACATATACTCTTGTTTCTCTTCATATCGTATAAATCTTTCGCCTTTTTTTAAAAGTCAAAGACAAAGATTCTTAAAAGCAATAAGAGAAAAACAGTTGCCTACAAAAGGGCTCCCATAAGACTGTCATCTCTTTTTAACAAACTTTTCAGGCCAGAAGGGATTGGCATAAAATATTGAAAGTGATAAACAGCAAGGACCTACAACCAAGATTACCCTGCAAAGCTCTCATTTAGAATTGAAAGAGGAGAAAGTGTTTTACAGACCATAAAAAACTAAAGAAGTTCATCATCACTAAACCAGTATTACAAATGTTAAAGGGATTTCTTTAAGTAGAAAAGATTGAAAATATGAGTAAGAAAATAGGGAAAAAAATCTCACTGACAAAGGCAAACACTTGGTAAAAGAAACAAATCAACTAAATATAAAGCTAGCACGAAGGTTGCTAGGTAAAAGTAGAAAGATCATGAGTAATCACAACAACAAATTAAGGGATACACCCAAACACAAAAAATATAAAAAATAGTGTCAACATAATTGTGGAGGAGATGAGTAAAAATTGTAGTGATTCTAGAATGTTTAAACTTAAATGACTATCATTTTAAAATAGACTGCTATAAACATAGCTTGATATATAGGAAACATGGTAACCACAAACCTATAATTTAATGTTTCTTTTTTTCCAAGTGAGAGGAGGGGAAGTAGACCCACTCCTGCATGTGCCCTGACCAGGATCCACCCAGCAAATGGCATCTGGGGTTGATGCTCTGCCCATCTTATGTCATGCTCACAACCAAGCTATTTTTAGCACCTGAGGCAGGGGCTCGATGGAGCTGTCCTCAGTGCTAGAGCCAATGTACTTGAACTGAGCCATGGCTGTGGGAGGGGAAAAGAGAAAGCGAGATAGAGAAGGAGGAGGCATGGAGAAGCAGATGGTTGCTTCTCCTGTGTGCCCTGACTAGGAATCATACCTGGGACATCCACATACCAGGCCTATGCTCTACCACTGAGCCAACTGGCCAGGGCTTAACCTATAATTTAAAAGAGATACAAGAAATAAAGAGAAGGAAATTGAAATATAACCATATAGAAAGTCATCAACAAACAAGAGAGCAAGGGAATAAAAGAACAGAACTACAAAAATGATCACAAATCAATTAATTAAATGGCAATTACTACATACTCATCAATAATTACATTAAAAATAAATGGACTAAATGCTCAAATCAAAAGACACAGAGTAGCTGAATAGGTAATAAAAACAAGACCTGTACATATGCTGCCTATGAGAACACACTTCAGATTGAAAGATGCACACAGACTAAAAGTAAAGGGGTAGAAAAAGATTTAATGAAAATAGAAAAAGAAATAGCTGGGATAGCAATACTTATCAGACAAAATAGATTTTAAAGCAAGGGCTGTAATAAAAAAAACAGATGTGTATTTCATAATTATAAAGGATGAATCCAACAAGAGGCTATAATTCTCACTAACATGTGAACCCAACACAGAAGCACCTTAATATATAAAGCAAATACTGACAGACCTAAAGGAAGAGATAAACAGTAATATGGTCACAACAGGCAACTTTATCACCCCATTGACATCAATGGATAAATCATTTGGACAAAATCAACAAGGAAACAATGGTCTTAATTGACACATTAGACCAGATGAACTTAATTCATATTTTTGAGACATTTCTCCCAAAAGCTACAGAATATATTTTCCTTTCAAGTGCACATAGAACATTTTTCAAGATAGCCTACATGATAGGCTACTAAACAAGGCTCAATAAATATAAAATTGAAATCATATCAAGCATCTTCTCTGATCATAATGGTATGAAACTAGAAATCTATTACAAGTTAAAAACTGAAAAACACACAAACACATGGAGGCTAATAAAATGCTACTAAACAATGAATGGGTCAAGAATAAGATCAAGAAAGAAATCATAAGATACCCCGAGACAAAAACAAACAAACAAAAACCAAACACAATGACCCCAAATCTATGGTACACAACTAAACAGTTCTAAGGGAGAAATTTGGAGTGATACAGACCTCAAGAAACAAGAAATATCTTAAACAATATAACTTTACAATTAAAGGAACTTGAAAAAGAACAAGAAACAAAGCCCAAAGTGAGTATAAGGAAGGAAATAAAAGTTTGGAGTAGAAATAAATGAAATAGAGTGTAAAATATGAATACAAAAGGGCGATGAAATCAAGCGCTGGTTCTTTAAAAAGATAAACAAGAATGATAAACCTTTAACCAGACTCATCTAAAAAAGAGGACCCAAATAAATGCAATCAGAAAGGAAAGAGGAGAAATAACTGATACCAAAGAAATAAAGAGGATTGTAAGAAAATACTATGAACAACTATATGCCAACAAATTGGACAATCTGGATGAAATAGATACATATTTTAGAAACATACAATCTTCCAAAGTGAATCAGGAAGAATCAGAGAATATGATAGGTAGATTACAACTAGTGAAATTGAAGCAGTAATAAAAAAATTCCTAACAAACTAAAGTCCTGGACCGGATGCCTTCACGGGAATTTTCGCAAACATTCAAAGAAGTAACACCTATCCTTCTCAAACTATTCCAAAAAATTCAGGAGAAGGGAGACTCACAAGTTCATTTCACAAGACCAAATATCCTAATTCCAAAAAACAAAAACACTGCAAAGAAAATTATAAGCCAATATGCCTTAGAACTGAGATGCTAAAATCCTTCACAAAATATTGGCAAACCAGATCCAGTCATACATTATAAAGATATTACACTATGATCACTTTATTCTAGGATGCAAGGTTGGTACAATACCTGTAAATCAATAAATTTGATAAACCATATAAACACAGAGAGTAAAAACCACATGATCATACCAACAGAGGCAAAAAAGCATTTGATAAAATCCAACCCTTATTTATGATAAATACTCTTAGCAAAACGGGAATAGAGGGAACATACCTCAATGTAATAAAGGCCATATATGACAAACCCACAGCCAACATATTCAATGGGCAGAAACTACATACATTTCCCTTAAGATCAAGAACAAGATAGGAATGTCCACTTTCCCCACTTTTATTCAATAAAGTACCAGAATCTGGCCACAGCAATCAGACAAGAAATAAAAAGCATCCAAATTGAAAAGGAAGAAGTAAAACTGTCATTATTTGCAGATGATATGACACTATATAGAGAATACAAAAGATTCCACTAAAAGCTGCTAGATGTGATAAATGAATTCAGTAAAGTAGTAGGATACAAAATAAATAGCCAGAAGTCAGTTGCATTTTTATTTATTATTACTTCTAATTAATTTATTTTTAATTTATTGGGATGATATAGTTTGCCAAACCATACATGTTTCAAGTGTATGACTCAATATAGCACAATCGACACACACACTACATTGTGCATCCTCTGCCCTAAGCAGTCTCTTTCCATTTCTACTTCCCCTCCCTTTGCCCGCTTCCTCCTACCTCTACGCTGCATTTCCCTCTATTGCCACCCTCTTGTGTGTATCTATGTTTTTGTACATACTTTTTTTTTGGCTAATCCTTTCACCTTCTTTCATCCAGTGCACTCATCCCTTCCCCTCTGACAGCTGTCCATATGTTCCATGTATCAAAGACCTGGTTTCTATTTTATTAATCAGTTTATTGTGTTCATTAGATTCCACGCATAAGTGAGATCATATGTTATCTGTCTTTCTCTGTCTGGCTTATTTCACTTAGAATAATAATTTCAGGTCCATCCATGCTGTCACAAAAGGTAAGATTTCCTTCTTGTTTATGACTTTGTAGTATTATTCTATTGTGTATCTGTACCACAACAGCTTTTTTTTAATTTTTATGTACTTACCCACTGATGGGCACATGGGCTGTTTCCAAATGTTGACTATTGTAAATAACACTACAATGAATATAGAGGTGCATATATTCTTCTGAATTAGTGTTTTAGGATTCTTAGGATATGTTCCCAGAAGTGTGATAGCTGGTTCAAATGGCAGATCCATTTTAACTTTTTTGAGAAAACTCCACACTGTTTTTCACAGTGGCTTCATGAGTCTGCATTCCCACCAATATCATTGTAATCAAAACTGCTTGGTGCTGGCATAAGAACAGGCGTATAGATCAGTGGAACAGAACAGAGAACCCAGAATTAAGCCCATGCTTTTATGGTCAGTTATTATTTGACAAAAAAAGGCACATACAATGATGTAAAGACAGTGTCTTCAATAAATAGTGTTGGGAAAATTAGACAGGTACATGAAAAAAAAAAAAAAAAACTAGACCACCAACTTATACCGTACACAAGAATGAAGTCAAAATAAATAAAAGACATAAGTGTAAGGTCGCAAAACCACAAAAATCCTAGAAGAAAACATAGGCAGTAAAATCTTGGACATTTCTCATAGCAATATTTTTTTCTGATATATCTCGGGCAAAGGAAATAAAAGAAAAAATAAACAAATAGGACTAAGTCAAACTAAAACTTTTGCACAGCAAAGGAAACCATCTACAAAATGGAAAGACCACCCATTGAATGAAAGAACATATTCACCTACACATCTGATGAGAAATTAATATCCAAAATTCATAGAGTCCTTGTGAAACTCAACACCAAAAAACAAAACAAAAAAAACCCCACAAAAAAAAACAACAATCCAATTAAAAACTGGGCAAAGGACCTAATTAGGTACTTCTCTAAAGAGGATGGCCAGTAGACTATGAAAAGATGCTCAATGTCACTAATCTCCAGAGAAATACAAATTAAAACCACAAAGAGATATCATCTCACACCTGTCAGAATGGCGCTCATCAATAAATACACAAACAAGCGTTTGTGAGGGTGTGAAGAAAAGGGAACCCTCGTGTGCTGTTGGTGGGAATGAAGATTAGTGCAGTCACTGTGGAAAGCAATATGGAGATACCTCAAAAACTTAAAAATGGGACTGCTTTACAGCCCAGAAATTCTACTTCTGGCCCAAGAATTTACCTGAAGAAACTTGAAGAAATACAAATGTAAAAAATATGTATACACCCCTATGCTTATTGCCTCATTATTTACAATAGCCACAATTTGGAAGCAGCCCAAGTGCCCATCAGTAGATGAGTGGATAAAGAACTGTGGTACATTTACACAATGGAATCCTACTTGGCCATAAAAAAGGAGGAAATCTTAACTTTTGTGGCAGCATGGATGGACCTGGAGAGCATTATGCTAAGTGAAATAAGCCAGTCAGAGAAAGACAAGTACCATATAATTTCACTCATATGTGGAATCTAAAGATCGAAATGAACTAACAAGCAAAATAGAGACAGATTCATAGAGAGCAGGCTGACAGCTGTTGGGTGGGCAGTAAGCAAAAGAAGAACTCATGGACACGGACAACAGTGTGGTGATTGCCAGGGGAAAGATGCGTGGGGTAATGGAGGAATGTATAGGGGGATAATGGTGATGGACAGAGACTTGGGGTGGTGAACACACAATACAGTGTACAGAAGATGTGTTATAGAATTGTACTCCTGAAACTTGTACAGTTTTGTTAACGAGTGTCACCTCAATAAACTCAACACAAGAAGAAAAAAAAGGCAACAGGTTAGTAATCTAATTATAGGAGAGTATGCTCCATGTTTTATAGGTGTTCAGAATGCACTCTATAGGGAATTATATAAAGAGTGTATACTAGCCCTGGCTGGATAGCTCTGTTGGTTCAAGCAACCTCCTGAAGTGCGGAGGTTGCCAGTTTGATCCTCGTTCAGGGCACATACGGTAACAGATCTATGTTCCTCTCTCTCTCTCTCTCTCTCTCTCTCTCTCTCTCTCTCTCTCCCCTCTGCCCCCTTTCCTCTCTCTCTCTCTCTAAAAAAAAAAAAAAAAGTGCACTACAAGTAATTTTGGGGGCACCTTAGAAATTCTGCATACCACATTGGCTCATTATGTAGATGGTCAAATTAATTATCAAAGGCCAGAAAGTAAAGTGAGATACTAGTGAGAAAAAGATCAAATGACTTTTCCTAGCTAAGACATGCATTTATCACATTATTTCTGTCAGTTGGGTCTTATACCCCTTATACTTCACAATAACCATGTCTTAGTGTTCACGGGTTTTGCTTAAGGATATATATAATCCTTTCTAATATTCCTTATTCTTTTCTGTTCTATTTTTATTTATAACTTTTTAAAAAGTAAGTTGATCATGAGTCACAAAATAAATTTTGATTCATGATTTTAAAAAACAAGATCTTAAGTGAGAAATTTTAATTAGTAATCTGAAAACATTTTTCTTTATAGAAAATATCAATTAGATATATTTATTGAAAAGTAGTTATTTAAGAATACATTAATAAGGGTAAAATTAAAGGTGCAGATGGGTCCACAGAAGCAGAAACTTCGAAAGTTTACCAAAAATTATTACAGGACAATTAGCAATATCATCATTGTCCACAGGAGGGCAGCATCTGTTCTAGGTATATTTTAGGCTTGCCTTCAATTTGCTGTGCTTTCTAGTGAATGGGAATTCTGATAAGTGAATTACTTATCGTGCAATAGTATAAAGCAAAAAGTGTTTGTGATTGATAATTGTGAACCAGTTCTGTCAAAGCCAAAAGAGCTACAATTTATTTTTTGTGTCTGATCCAGGGGAATTAGTTGAAATCTTCTTTTATTCCTTCTTTCTATCCTCTTGCCTGTCTTCCACTCCATTTTATTTTTCTCCAGTTTTTCTTTTTCGTCCTCCGTCCATCTCAGGCCTAATTGTCACACAGGTGGTCCATGTAAGGCCACATATTTACGGGCCCTGGGGACATGACAGTCATAAACATTTGCTTCAGTGTAAAGTTGTCCTTAGTTTCCAAGGTGGAACTTCACCACCACCCCCTCTCTTGCCCCCTGTGCTAACCAGCGGCTCTGTGGCGTCACTCCTGTGAACCGATACCCCTCTCCTAACTGATGTGAGTGGGCAGACCGGCCCGGAGATGTGTCAGGATGACTAATCCAATGCTTTTAGACTTTTAGGACTTTGGAAGCTTAAATCTAATTATAAATAAATGACTATTTTGAATCTCTTCTCACCTTCGCTCTGGACCCAGTACAATCTCACCTTAAAATCATGGTCTCATTTAACCTCTCCCTGTGACTCAGTCAGTAAGACATGGCCAAGAGGGCCCAAAGGTCGTTAGCCACCCTTTGTTTTCCTGAGGCCTTCATTACCGCAGGGGATAACACTGACCCTTAGTGTGTATTCGTTGCAGGTAATTTTGTTTTGGGAGGGGTTGGGTTAAGCAGATGTATTTCTACATTTTAAAGAGCCTGAAGCAGGGGTCGGGAAACTTTTTGGCTGAGAGAGCCATAAATGCCACATATTTTAAAATGTAATTCCGTGAGAGCCATACAACGCCCCGGAGGACAGCTGGGATTGGCTCCAGCCACCCGCAACCATGAACATGAGCGGTAGGAAATGAATGGATTGTAATACATGAGAATGTTTTATATTTTTAACGTTATTATTAAAGATTTGTCTGCAAGCCAGATGCAGCCATCAAAAGAGCCACATCTGGCTTACGAGCCATAGATTCCCGACCCCTGGCCTAAAGTGTGTTGAGTACAGCTACCTCTGTGAATTTAATATTTTTTCTACTTATCAATGTGCCACTTAGGTTTTGCAGCTGACCTGCTCTCTCTTGCCTTTGGGTCTCTGCATTTGTTGCTTGCTTTGCTCAAAATTATGTTCCTAACACCTTTTTCTTGTTGTCACTACCTGCTTCAGGAGTCACCTGAAATCAATTCTGGGAAGTCTGGTCTGGTAGTGTGTCTTATAGCCCCTCATCATCTGGCACAGTGCCTGCTGACTGTCAGTCTTTCTCAATAGATTGTGCTTTCTTCCTAGGCCTCTCATGGTGCCTGGTAAGTACACACAAATCTTTTTGTATAAATGAAATGAAAATAATTGCTGATGCTGTTGTTGACTGAGGGGAAACAGCTGTGCTAGACTTGCTTGTTCACTGGTTTCCCCGGCTGCAAGCACTCTGCATGGTTAGTGCGTGAGCACGAGGCAGAAAGCCGTGTGTGTCTCTATGAAAAGCGATGGGTGCTTTCCCTCAGGGGCGATTCTCCCGACTGCCCTCCCACCACTGTGAGGTGCAGTTCCCCGATTACCTCAGCCACCACTGTAGGGGCGATTTTCCTGATCCCTTTCCCTCCACTGCGAAAAGCACATTTTCCTTTGTTTATTTGCTTGCCTGTCTCTGTGAGCCTCTGATAAACCGGCAATGGCCCAACGCTTTCTGTCTCCGCAGTTCCTCTACCGTCTGCCCGAATTCAGTGTGAACCTGCCTGGCCTCGACCACCGGCATTACACTGACCTCGAGTTGACAGACAACGTAATTGGTAGACAAGGTCTTGTGGGTAGAAAGCAGCAGCACATTAGATGTGTTTGGGAGAGATGCGGTCAGGAAGTTGTGTGGAATAAGACATAAACTGAAGACGGACGTGTCGAGTCTGACGAGGTTTGGGAGTATGGGTTGCAAATACAGCTGAATGCTTTGGTTCTGGGAGGGAGAGGCAACAGCCTTTCATTTAGCTTAGCATCCTCTATTCTGGTGCTGTGACCTCAAGGAAGCACAGGAGGCCTAGCTGCCTGGGGCAGGGAGGAGGTGCTGACTTAGAAGAACTTGTGCTCTGAACCAGGAACACCTGACTCAGACCCTGGGTAAAATTCAGAGCAGAGGAGCCTCATGTTCCAGAGATGAGGAGTAACACACTGGTGGAAACAATACCAAACTACAAGTTTGCTAGAGCTGAGGTCTACATTTGAAGGAGAACAGCTCAGGACCCGCCATAAGGGGAACATAGAATGGCTTATACTTCCACAGTTTGGGATCCCAGAATCAACCATTTTAAACCAGTTTGCAGATCCCTTGGAAGACACTCCCTTATTAGGGAAACCCAGAAATAAGCCATATTCTGAAAATTGGGTAGTTTCTCTCTTGTGAACGCACATTTTCTCTTTGGTCATGAAATAGCAAACCCTTAGAAAATAACAACCCTCCGAAAGGTAATAGGAGGACGCTGAGTTCCTTTGCTGTCGTCACAGGTGATATGATAGTTGATGAGCTGTAGAAACTTGACAAAGTATTTCCTAATTCAGAACAAGTGTTGAGAAGCACAGAAAATTTGTGTTATAGGTGAATATGTGAACCATAGGATGAGAGGTGAGCTGAATGTTTCTTCTTTAAATTTCTTTTTTATTATGTTTATCATAACTATACCTAAAAGAAGACTGATAAAATAAATATCTGAAGAGCAAGGCATATGTGTATGATGAATGGAAAGATCTGAGCATAAGAACATTCACTGAAGTATATTTCATAGTAGTGAAAAATACTATAGATCAGCATCAGTAGGAATATGTGTAAAAAAACCATGGGACACAGTGGAAGATGAGCTGGTGGTTATACCAAGCAAGCTAAATTACATGGAATAACATGGAAAATTTTTGAAAACAGAATTTTTTCAAGTTTATTGAGAGATAACTGACATGTAATAAAAATATAATTTTGAATGAAGAAAGCAAACGACAAAAGGATAGCATTTACATAAATGGTAATATTGAAACAAAATGATAAACTATATATTTATAACAGAACTGGATCATACTTGCAAAGAGGAATACACTTGCAAATCAGAATATTGATTTTCTAGGGGGTGGGAAGAAAAAGAGATGGGGGATGGAGACTGGAGCTGAAACTATAATATCATATTCTTAAAAATACAATTCTGAAGCCAATGTGAAAAAAATGTTAAAATGTATTTTATTTTTGTGATGGATATATAGATATTTGTTGTATTATATTTTGTTCTTTTCGGTAGTTTTGAAATATAAAAGTAAAATATGGAGACATATGAATGTAAGCCTCTAAAAATTAACCTCAGAGAAGCACTACTGACAAAAGATTCAGTTGATCAGCCTTTCCAAGCAGAAAGCCCATTTCATTCAAGTGTGACTAGGCAGGGCTGTGGCCACTGTGAGAGCGTGGGGGTGGGGGCTGCAAGGGGGAGAGGGAATGCAAACAAACACACGTCTTTGGCTACCAGGAGGGTTTTATTTCCTCCCAAATTGGGACTCTTTGAAGAGAAGAATAGCCTTTGATCTTCCTCTACCAATTCAGCATGTCCAGCTAAGTAAGAGGAACACAAAGGCAGATGAAAATATCAATAACAAAACTTTTAGTTGTTCTACTCAACAGCTCAAAGCAGGTTCACAGGATTCCTTCATGTCGCCTCACTGGGGTCCTGGGAATCTGATTCAGATCACATTACCAGCGCCACTCTGCCTAATCACGATGCTCTTGTCCTGTTCAATATGGAACCAGAAGGGCTTTGTTTTAAGAAAGATGACCTGGGAGGAAGCCCTGCTGAGGTAGGTTAGTCTGGATTGCATTTGGCTCATCTCATTACTGGCTTGATCAATGTTGGGAACAATGGCAATGTGTTTCTCTGTTGGATTTTATTGAAAGGAAGTTGTATTCAATACTTCTGACTGTGACAGAGCCTTAGCACGTTTTACCTCAGTGCCTGCCATAAAATCCCAAGGGTCTTCCTGGTTTCTGTCTGCAAGTCATCGTTTTTGAGGGTTCTCTGTGTTTAAGGCATAGTAAGAGTTGCATTAGGTGATTCAGGAAAACTAGGAATCTGTGCTTATTGGTCCCAAGTCAGTCATTCTCTTTAGGCAAAAGAAGGAAGAAAAAATACAAGTTTAGCACTGTCCAAGAGAGTTGATTACTTTTAAAAACTTATTATTTATTGACTGATTTTAGAGAAGAGGGACACACACATACGCACACAGAAACATGTACTTATTCCATTTATCTCTGCATTCATTGGCCGATTCTTTTTTTTTTTTTTTTCTTTTACAGAGACAGGGAGAGAGTCAGAGAGAGGGATAGACAGGCAGGAACGGAGAGATGAGAAGCATCAATCATTAGTTTTTCATTGTGCGTTACAACACCTTAGTTGTTCATTGATTGCTTTCTCATATGTGCGTTGACCGCAGACCTTCAGCAGACCGAGTAACCCCCTGCTTGAGCCAGCGACCTTGGGCTCAAGCTGGTGAGCTTTTTGCTCAAACCGGATGAGCCCGCGCTCAAGCTGGTGAACTGGGGGTCTTGAACCTGGGTCTTCCGCATCCCAGTTCGACGCTTTACCCACTGCACCACCACCTGGTCAAGCATCATTGGCCGATTCTTGTATGTTCTCTGACTGAGATCAAACCCGCAGTCTTGGCGTATCTGGATGACACTAACCAACTCAACTACTATAGTTGATTATTTAATATCACAGGTTAGTGATTAGAGAACCAGAGAACACAGTACACTGAGATCTTTCTGCCTTACCAACCTAACTCCTGATAACTATAGTATATTTGACTCACAGCCAATAGATTGATTGTTTCCAAAGGATAAAGAAAATGCAATTATAATGCAAATTTTATAGCTTCCTTAAACAGGTGAATGGTGGTCAGGTGGATGTAGGTTCTACTCTAGGCCTAGCTACCTCACACAGAAAAACAATTCTGAAGAATGTAGACAAATTGCAGACATCAGTCAATCTCTTCATTTAGTAGGTAGCAAATTATAATGCAGGATAGTAATTGTCAACAGTTGTGCTGCATGAATTTTCAAAACATGCAATACCTGACTAATTTAGTCAGGAGAGTTGATCTCTTTCCTTTGGATTGTCAAGTAAAAAAAAAAAAAAAAAAAAAAAAAGACGATAGCCAACACAACAATTGCCATCCAGTGTGAATTAATCAAAATTGTTCCTATTTATTTTTTGTTAGATTGGCAAGATATATATATATATATATATATATATATATATATATATATATATATATATATATATATATATGTATATATATATGTGGTGTGCCATAGAATTTTAGTAGTTTATATGTGCCATGAGATGAAAAAAGTTGAAAGTCACTGATGTAGGAAACTATCTCTGTGGGGACCCCCATGGTAGCTAAGGAGGCAGAAATAAAAAATGGAACCCCAGAACCCTTTAGTGAAAGCACTGCTCTATGTTTTCTATCTATGAGATGAGGTCAGGTAGCCTGTTGGGCAGTGACTGGGAAGGAAAAAGAAAATTCAGAGGAAGATGATGGGAAAGTTCTACTGTTGCTCATGACTACAGATGAACATTTCAGTTAGAATTGTCTTTCTATTTTATTAAATTTAATGAGGTGACATTGACAGATAGGATCATATAAGTCTCAGGTGTACATTTCTATGGTAGATGATCTGTGTATTGTGTTGTGTGCCCAAAGTCAAACTATCTTCCTTCACTGTATTTTGGCCTCCTTTATCCCCCACCACTCCCCTCTGGTAATGACCATACTAGTGTCTGTGTCTTTGAGTCTCATTTTCATATATCATGTAAGAGTGAAATCATATAGTTCTTAGCTTCTTTCTGACCTATTTCGCTTAGCATCATATTTTTAAGGTCCATCCATGTTGTCACAAATGGTAGTTTCACCTTTTCTTATGGTTGCATAATATTCAATTGTATACATGTACCACATCTTCTTTAGCCTATCCTTTATCAAAGGACACTTTGGTTGTTTCCATGTCTCGAACACCGCAAAAAACATTGCAATAAACACGGGGGTGCATATGTTTTCGTGAACAAATATTTTTGAGTTTTTTGGGTAGATTCATAGTAAAGAGATTGCTAGGTTATATGCTAACTCTATTCTTATTTTTTTAAGAAACTGCCATACTGTTTTCTATAGCGGCTGTACCAGTTTACATTCCTACCAGCAGTGAATGAGAGTTCTTTTCTCCACGGCCTCTCCAACACTTGCTATTACTTTTCTTGTTGATGATAGCCAATCAGACAGGTGTGAATTGGTATCTCATTTTAGTTTTCATTTGCATTTCCCTGATAGCTGGTGAAGATGAGCATCTTTTGATATATCTGTTGGCTATTTGTATGTTTTTATGGGAAAGGTGTCTGTTCAGGTCCTCTGACCGTTTTTTAATTAATTGTTTGCTTGGTGTTGAGTTTTATGTGTTCTTTATATATTTTGATTATTAACCCCTTTTTGGAACTGTTGTTTGCACAAATCATCTTCCATTTTGCTAGCTTTCCTTTTTTGTTGTTGTCAGTTTCTTTTGCTGTGCAGAAGCTTTTTACTTTAATATAGTCTCATTTATTCATTTTTGCCTTTACTTCCCTTGACTTTGGGGTCGAATTCATAAAATGTTCTCTGCAGCCAAGGTCCACAAGTTTAGTACCTATGTTTTCTTTTATGTAATTTATTGTTTTGCATCTTATGTTAAGGTCTTTGATCCATTTTGAATTAATTTTTGTACATGGGGACAAACTGTAGTCTAGTTTCATTCTTTTGCATGTGGCTTTCCAATTTCCCTAACACCACTTATTGAAGAGGCTTTATTTTCTCAATTGTGTGTTTTTGACTCTTATGACAAAAATTATTTACTCATATAATGTGGTTTTATTTCTGAGCTCTATTCTATTCCATTTATCTGTTTGTCTCTTCTCCTGCCAATATTTAACAGAAATATAATTTGAAAACAGGTAGTGTGATACCTCTGGCTTTGTTCTTTTTTTTCTCAGGATTGCTTTGGCTACTTGCAGTGGTGAGATTCAAATAATTTAACAACTGGTTCTCTGCCCTAATGACCATTTTAAGTATAAAAAATGATATACCTAAAGGTAGTTTATTATTTTATGCATCTAATACATAAATAAGAACAATAAAAAAGTACATAAAACTAGATTATGTTATAAGGAAGAGTTTTAAAATATTAATAAAAAATATTAAATAATGCTGACAAAAACAACAAAACTGTTATTTAAGATATTTCCATATTGCTTCTTGACTGGCATCCTCACTTGCAATTCTTTTCACCTATGGACAGAATGAACATTACTACGTGCACTTAGAATACGCTGTTGTGCAGATGAACATTAAAAAAGAATAAGGAAAGTAAATTTGTGATTTCCACATTGGGCAGCTGTACCAGTGCCAACCTTAGAGAGATCTTTGATTACAAGTGCCATTTTAACAACTGGTTCGCCAAATTCAACAAAAAATTAGGTATTGGTTCTGCCGAACTGGCTACTATGCAAACCAGATGAATTCCACCACTGCTTCTTTTATATCTGTTTTATTGAGTGTTTTAATCATAAATGAATATTGTTATTTTATTGAATGCCAATTCTGCATCTATTGATAGGGTCATATAATTTTGATCTGTTGACTTACTATAGGTATATTACATTGATCAATTTGCACATGTTCAACCATCCTTGTGGCCCTGGAATAAACCCAACTTGATTATGATGTATTATTATTATTTTTTTAATGTATTGTTGTATTTTATTTGTTAGTATTTTGCTTAGGAAGTTTGCAACTTTATTTATCCGAGATATTAGTCTGCAGTTTTCTTTTTTGTGTGTTGTTTTTGCCAGGTTTTGGTATCAGGGTTATGTTGGTCTCATAAAATGTATTAGAAAATATTGCCTCTTCTTTGATATTTTGGAAGGGTTTGAGAAGGGTAGGTACAAAAATACACTTAGAATATTTGGTAGAATTCACTAGTGAAGTTATTTGGTCTTGGACTTTTATTTTTTGGGAAGTTTTAGATGATTGTTTTAATTTCCTCACTGTTTATTGGTCTATTTAGTTTTTCCACTTCTTCCTGCTTCTGTCTAAGAAGATTAGATAGTTCTAGAAACTTAGTCATTTCTTCTAGGTTATTGAATTTGGTGGCATATTGTTTTTCATAGTATTATAGTATGATCCTTTGTATATCTATGTCTATGATAATTTCTCCTCTTTCATTTTTTTATTTTGTTTATATGAGTCATTTCTTTTTTTCCTTAGTGAGCCTAGCCAAGAGTTTGTTAATTTTATTAATCTTTTCAAAGAATCAGCTCTTTGTTGTATTGATTTTTTTGTATAGAGTTTTTTCTCTTATTTTATTCAATTCTGTTCTAATTTTTATTTTCCTTTTTGTCTAATGACTTTGAATTGCCTTTGCTCCTTTTCTAGTTCTTTAAGGTGTAATATTAGGTTGTTTACTAGAGATTTCTCTGTTTCTAAAGATAGGCCTATGATTATATAAACTTCCATATTATTGTTTTTGCTGCATCTCAGAATTTTTGATATGTTGTGTTGTCATTCTTATTTGTGTCTATATATCATTTGATCATTCCTTTTATAATATTTATTCTCTGATTCAGTCATTTTTTAGTAGTATGTTGTTTAATTTCCACATTTATCTTTGGTTTCTTTACTTCCTTTTTTGCCATAGGTTAATAATTTCAGAATCTTATGGTCATAGAATATATTTGGTATGATTTTAATCTTCTTGAATTTTTTGAGGCTATTTTTGTGACCAAATATTTGGCCTATCTTTGAGAATATTTAATGTGCACTAAAGAAGAATGTATAATCTAATGTTCTGGGATGAAGTGTTTGTAAATGTCTATTATGTTCATTTGGTCTAATGTGCCATTTCAGGCTGATATTCTTTACTAATATTTTGTTTGGATATTCTATTCATACTGTCAGTAGAATATTAAGATCTCCAACTATGATTGTGTTTTGTCTTTTTCTCCTTTTAGTTCTGTTAGTAGTAGTCTTATATATTTCAGTGCTCTGTGATTTGGTACATATATATTAAGACATGTAATATCTTCTTGATATAGTGTCCCTTTTATCATTATGAAATGTCCATCTTTGTATTGAAATCAGTTTTGTCAGAAATAAGTATGACACCTGCTTTTATTTGGATATTTTCATGAAAAAATATTTACCACCCCTTCACTTTGAGTCTAACTTTGTCTTTGCAGCTTAGATGTGTCTCCTGAAGGCAGCATATGATTAGGTTTTGTTTTTTAACCAAATCTGCTACTCTGTACCTTTTTATTAGTAACTTCAACCCATTTACATTTAGGGTGATGATTGATGCATGAATATTTTCTATAGTCATTTTATCTTTTGGTTTCTGGTAGCTCTGTGAATTCATTGGTTCTTTATCTTTGTGTTTCTGTTTGTTGCTTTTGTTTGGTGGCATTCCATACTTCTTTCCTCTGTTTCCTCTTTTTTTAAGCTATGTATATCAACTTTTTTTTGCAGGTTGTTATTATTAGGTCATTGAATGAGAGCGTTTTATATTATAGAGTAGTCCTTTGTCTTATGAATGATTCTGCCCTCCATTCTCCTTTGCTAATTCAGACCTTTACCCCTACCACTTTTATGTTTTGTTGTCATTAATTATTCCTGTTTTTACTGTAAGTTTGTTGGAGATCTTATTCATAGTTTTGTAATGTTTGGTTCTTTGTTTCAGGTAGAATAACCCCCCTGAGTATTTCCTGCAATCAGGGTCGTCTGGTGATAAATCCCTTTAGCTTCTGTATATCTGAAAAAGTCTTTATTTCTCCTTCATATTTAAAGGAATTGAAGGATATATTATTCTTATTTGGTTAGTCCCCTTTTTCAGTAATTTGAATATTTGGTTTCACTCTCTTCTGGCTTGTAGAGTTTCTGCTGAGAAGTCCAATGATAACCTACTGGGCTTTTTGTTATAAGTTGTTTTCTTCTTTTCCCTGGCTGCCTTTGTTTGTCATTAATTTTTTATAGTTTTAATACAATGTGCATCAGAGAAGGCCTATTTGGATTGAAATAATTAGGTGTTCTATTTGTTTCTTGGAATAAAAAAATCTGTTTTATCCATAGGTTTGGGAAGTTTCCATCCATTATTTATTTGAATAGGTTCTGTTTCTTTCTCCTTCTCATCTTCTTCTGGTATGCCTATTATTCTCATATTTCTTTTTCTAATGGAGTCAGATGATTCTCATAGAGGTCCATTTTATTAAATTCTGTGTCTCTTTCTTCTTCCCTTTGCATCATGTGTAGATTTTTATTTTCAATACAAATAATTATTTCCTTCATATAGTCAGCTCTTTTTGCTATACTAATTCATTTTTAATCTCATTTATTGAATTCTTCATCCCCAGAATTTCTGTTTGGTTCTTTTTTAAAGTTTCAGTATCTTTGGTAGAGTACTTGTTTTGTTCATTAATTCATTTTATGAGTGCATTAAATTGCCTATCTGTATTTTCTCACAAATGAGTATTTTCAATTTTGAATTCTGTGTCATTTATATACCAAGTTTCCATGTACTTAAGTTAGCTTTCTGAAGATTTTTCATTTCTTTCTAAACTGTGTTTCTTTCTTTGCTATTCATGGTATTTGATGGACTACTTCTCTATCTAGGCATTAGTGTGAGTGGCTTTATAAAAAAAATGATTCCATCTAAAAGCTCTCTCTATTATTTTCCAGTAGGTGGTGCTCAATCACAAGTGTTAGCTTTGTGAAATCCATGTGCTGATGACCCACTCCAATGTTGGCTTGTTTCAGTGTATCCATGATGCGTAGGCCCAGGGAATATAGTTGCCTTTTTTGTTCTTCCTCCTAGCAAAGGCAACTTCAGGCCTCCATATGTTTTCCCCTGTACCTTGATCAGGGACCAGACACAGAGTACCCCCTCTGCTCAGGGAAAACAGTAGTTCTTTAGTGTTAGTTCTCTGGTATGCTGCTGATGTACTTGCACCCTGATACCAAGGGCGAAGGGAAATGAGTGCTGGAAGGCTGAGAAATTGTGAGGTTTTGTGTCTCTGTTTCTCTGCTTAGAGTGTGGACCATAGGCAGACCACAGGAGGACCGAGTATGTCCTAAAGCTGCATCTCCTGCCCAGGTTCTGGTACACAGATGTGTTCTAGTTGTTGTGAAAGTGCCCAGTGAATCTCTCCATTCTTCCCAGCAGAAGGAAATCCAGACAAAATCATTTCCTTCCTTCTCTGGAGCCCCACTGAAAGCTCTCAGCTGCAGAGCGGCATCCTTACTTTTCATCCTTCCCTCCTCCCTCATTCAGCTATTTTCAGCCCACTTTTCACGGCCTCAGTGTGTGGATGTCAGGCCTTTCTATGTGCTGAGCTGGGGTTCCTTCACTGTGTTATAGCTGTTCAAATTGTTGAAATTCTGAGGGAGGAGAAATCAAGGAGATCCCTCTGACATCATTCAGATTTGTCTTTTGATTTTGGTGAAAATACTTATTTTTGAGCTTTCAGTATTTTGTAGGCACTTTATTGAGCATTTAAAAATAAGTTTTAAATCCCCCAGTCAAACATGAAGTTGTATATTATGTTAATTTTTTAGAGAAGAAAACCAAGCTTGGAGAAATTTATTTTCCCAGGGTCACATGTCTAGTAAATGGAGGAGGTAGAATTAAATCTAGGTTTGTACTTGACTTCAAACTTATTTTTTATTTTACTATTTAACATTTGGACCATGAAATGGATTATCATGCAAATGAGAACATCCATGTGCACAAACACAATATACATGCTCACTCACATGCTTTCATTGTGTCAAGGAATTTTTACAGTGGGGTATATGTAACCGCACTGTGTACCAGGCTGATGAAGTGAGAATGCTCATTTATACCAGGGGTCGGGAACCTTTTTGGTTGAGAGAGCCATGAACACCACATATTTTAAAATGTAATTCCATGAGAGCCATACAACAACCCATGTACGTTACGCATTATCCAATAAAAATTTGGTGTTGTCCTGGAGGACAGCTGTGATTGGCTCTAGCCACTTGCAACCATGAACATGAGCGGTAGGAAATGAATGAATTGTAATACATGAGAATGTTTTATATTTTTAACATTATTTATTTTTTATTAAAGATTTGTCTGCGAGCCAGATGCATCCATCAAAAGAGCCACATCTGCCTCACGAGCCATAGGTTCCTGACCCCTGATTTATACATTCACCTTTTAAAAATTACTACTTTTGCCTGACCAGGTGGTGGTGCAGTGGACAGAGCATCGGACTGGGATGCGGAAGACCCAGGTTCGAGACCCCAGGGTTGCCAGCTTGAGTGCGGGCTCATCTGGCTTGAGCAGAAAGCTCACTAGCATGTACCCAAGGTCATTGGCTCGAGCAGGGGGTTACTCAGTCTGCTGAAGGCCCACGGTCATGGCACATATGAGAAAGCAATCAATGAACAACTAAGGTCTCGCAATGAAAAACTGATGATTGATGCTTCTCATCTCTCTCCGTTCCTGTCTGTCTGTCCCTATCTATCCCTCTCTCTGACTCTCTCTCTGTCCCTGTAAAAAAAAAAAAATTACTACTTTGTGCACATGTTGTAATATATTACATACATTATTTACAACAGATATAATGTATGCATGCATAAGTGTGTGTATGTACATGTTTGTATGCATATATATGTGATCAAAAAAGTTTGGAGGGTGCTGATATAAACCAGGGGTCAAGATAAACAGCATAGGGATCAAATCTGACCCATCACCTGATTTTGTAAATAAAGTTTTAATAGGATATCCATTCTCATTTGTTTACAGTTTGTCGGTAGCTGAGTCGAGCTGCGACAGAGACCATATGGCCCACATAGCCTAAAATGTTTCTCATGTAGTCTTTTACAGAAAAAGTCTGCCAACCCCTGACTTATACCATGAAGTAGAAATACACAATATAAGTTTTGAAGCAAAAGCTTTTCTTTAAACATAAGTTGATATTTAATCATAGTTCTTCCTAGAAGTAGATACAGCCCACTCTCATCTCAACAATCATAAATCAACTATTTAGTAGTGCTTGATATCTCATGACATCTTAAAATGCTGCTTCCTATCAGCTTGTTCTGTGTAAAACAGGTTATGATGAGCAGGCAAAAGAGCACAGAAAAGCTAAAGGGAAATATACAATCATGAGCAAAAGAAGGATACTTTCTATAAAGGCAGCATTAAACTACCTGCCTGTGGTTCTCAGGCATGCCTCCTCTAATTACACTCAGCTGCAGGAACTGCAGAATTTAAGCTATAAACTCAGTCTTGCTTGGTGCCTTAGTCAACCCACCAGCAGGGGATTTCTGGAGTGTCTAAGACTTGGTCAACCTGAGGTCCGGATTTGCCCTCTGTTGTCCATTTGGGATAAAGTTCTAACCATAGAATAGTCAGTTAGGGTTGTGATAACTTGTTAACCTCACCTGCCTTTATCCCTGAAAATATTCTGTTTTGATTGTGTGGTTTTCTTCCCTTTCTTACTCAGAGCTCTCTAGGACCATGATTCCATCACTTGGTGATCCAAGACAGTGCTCTGCTTAACCTACCAGCTCAGAAATCTTAGCAGTTAAAGCTGCCTGACTGGATTACAACTGCATTTCTGCTTGTCCTCAGATACTGATTTGGGCTACTGGCCATGCCAGAAAGAACTAATCCCATAGCTAGGGTAGCCTCACATTCTCTGCGGATCCACACTCACTCTCCTTTCTCTGACAGCTCATTTTGAGGCCCTAGCATGCCTTACAGGGAAAACCATAAGGGTTTTGTCTAAGATCTTCCTGGGAAGTAAAACTTGAGCTTCCAATGTTTGAAACAAGCAGCATTATAAAACAAGCTACTTATGAGATAAATCAGTCATAACTAAGATATTTCTCAAATGATTAAGCATCTTACCTAGATGCCCAGCTCCTCATGTGAATTCCTAACAGCTTTCTGAACCCCTTTTAGAACAGAGGGGTTCATTAGAGGTCGGAACCCTCCTATCTGATCAGAGATTAACAACTCCCTCCATCAGTGACTCCTACACTCAGTGGGGTTGTGTGACATTTGCAGTGCCACTCTTGCCAATGTTCTCAGTTTCTGAATAGGGGAATGCCCACTTATACCGGCCACTCAGTTGAGTGGTACACAGCATTGGTGCCTGATTGCTGCACAATGTCCCATGGCCGTGGGGCTGGCCCAGCAGCTGCGACCTCATTGTTAAAGGATGCCCACAGATTATTACTTTGCTTTTTGTTTGGATAACCTTGAGGGAAAACTATCGTTTGGATCTAGTCCTTTCTAATTGTAAAGATTCACTGTCGTGGAGAATGTTTTAAGAAGATCACTGATCTTATACCTGGTCTCACTCCTTCAGCTCTTCTTCCTCCAGCCAGAGCGATTCTTTAACACATAAATCACATTAGATTCCTTGTTCTGATTAAAATCTCTCATAGTTTCCCAAAGCAATAATTAGGGCTCATGAGGCTCTATACCAGGGGTTGAGAACCTTTTTGGCTGAGAGAACCATGAACGCCACATATTTTAAAATGTAATTCCATGAGAGCCATACAACGACCTATGTACATTACATATTATCCAATAAAAATTTGGTGTTGTCCCAGAAGATAGTTGTGATTGGCTCCAGCCACCCGCAACCATGAACATGAGCGGTAGGAAATGAATGGATTGTAATACATAAGAATGTTTTATATTTTTAACGTTATTATTTTTTTATGAAAGATTTGTCTGCGAGCCAGATGCAGCCATCAAAAGAGCCACATCTGGCTCACAAGCCATAGGTTCCCGACCCCTGCTCTACACAGTCTGGCTGTGCCTGCTTCTTCACACTCTGCCTTTCCACGCTTTAGCCACACTGAACTTCCATGCTCATTTACACCTCAGGGCCTTTGCAGTTGCTGGTTCCTCTGCCTAGAATGCTTTTCCCTGAGATATTTGTGTGGCTGGCTCAACCTAATCACCCATGTCTTAGTACATACATCACCTCTTCATGGAACTCTTCCCTGATCACAGGCAAAACAGATACCCCCCAAAGTCCTCCATTCTCTTCTGCCATTACCCTGTTTTATTGCTTTCATAGCACTTTTTACTCTTTGCACAATTTTCAAATGTGTCTAAACTATACATTATTAATTGATTTTAGTGCAGTTGGTCATGCAGGTGTATAAGCAAGGGTTTGATCAGAATCACATTGTGTAATAAAAAGAATTTATTAGGTTTTGTCTTAATGCAGTTATGGTTAAGTGTTACATAAGTATGTTGCCCAGTAGCTCATTCAGCTGGGAGAGGTTGGAAAGGGAAAAAGGGCATGAAGTGTGGGAGGCCAACGACAAAGTGAAAACTAGGAGGAGAAACTGGAACTTGTGTCTATCTCTCACTGGTACTCATGGTGGTCTTTGCTTCTAAGCTTCCTACTTTGATGCTATGGGTGACTGCAAAAGAGCTGTTGCAGTTTGCTGTGGAGAAGCTGAAGGAGGAGATCTGGGAGTTTCTGGAAGAACTGAGGGTTAGATATCGCCCCATGCCACCAAGGTGCTCCAGCAAATCTGTGACAATATGCCTGATGTGAGTTGCAACAGCGCCTGACTCTCAAGTGATCTTCCCTGTGTAGACCTGGCTGCTGCTTGCCTTCCTTCCACTTTGTGTATCATAAACAACCTTCTCTTTTGGCCAAACCTAATTCAAACCATGCAAGGAAACAGAGTCCCCACTTTGGTGGATTTTATACAATACCAAATCATCATAGTAGGTTGCAGATTTTACTAAACTCTATAATCCATACAACCTTAAATTGAAGCCCATTGATGCCAGACAGGTCTGGGTACTAATCTAGAGTTTACTCCCAACTAGCATCTCACCTTCAGGAGGTCACTTAAACACCTTGACCTTAAGATATTGCCAATGCAATTAAGAGCATTTAGATGATATCTCCAAATGGCTTTCTAACACCATGATACCCCTACTCTAGGATTTATCTTCTTCTTATTTTTTTTAATTTAAAAGAAATAAGTATAGAAACTCAACCAATAAACAAAATCTTTGATAAATGTGTATACCTATATGCTAGTTTTAAGTCTGTGAAGAATATAGTACCTGTATTTTATCGGAGAAATACACTGACCTCTTTGTGAATGTTAATGATCCTTTGAGTCAAAATAATAAGAGATAAAGAAAGTGCCGGGGAAGGAAGAAAATAAACATGACACTCAATAGACCATAAGTTAATAATTGCTGAAGTTCATAATAGTTAAATGTGGGTAATGGGTTCATTACACTATTCTTTTTACTTGTGAAGATGTTTGAATTCTCTGTTATAAAGTGTGTATTAAAAAAATTGTGAGCTGGCCCTGGATAGGTTGCTCAGTGGATAAAGCATCACCTTGGTGTGCTAGAGGTGGCCGGTTTGAGCCCTGGTCAAGGCATGTAGGAGAAGCAATCAGTGGGTGCACAACTAAATGGAACAGCTAAGTGAAACAGCAAGCTAATACTTCTCTCTCTCTCTCTCAAATCAATGGAAAAATTAAATAATTTAAAAAATTGCATGCTAAAAATTTTGGGTTGTTCCATGTTCCCCTCATTTTATTTAATGATTGACTAAGAAAAGTGAGGTACGATTCTTCCATTGTAAGATTCCCAAGAAGACAGAGCCTTTTGCCCATATGATAATTTGTATTTACTGGTCTCTATAAATTATTCTTCTCCCACCTCCTCAGACTGCAGTCCCACACCTGGGAACGTCTGATCACTCACACAGCAGAACATTGAAACATTCAACATATAAAACGTTATACAATCTCTGTTTTCAGTGCGGCGCTACCCCTGTGCCCAGGAGAGCCTTTTTGGTTCCCCTTCACCAGAGAATAGACCTCCTGCCTCATGTCTGTGTTGGAGTAAACAGTCACCCAGCAAAAAGAAATGGGGAGTAGATTTGCAGTTCTACCAGTTTCTTATAATGACTCAAATGGGTCCTGGTTTATCAGCCTCCTTCCACATCCCAGGCTGACCGGCTGTGACCGGAGGTGGGAATTGACTTAGGCAGATGGGACCTGTTTGTTTGGACTTCATTGAGTTAGTTGTAACTAGTCCTTGGAATTTCTATCTTCTAAAATGTTATTGGCATATGTCTCATCTATAATTCTTTTTGTTCTTATTAATTAGTATCATTTTAATCCTTTATTCATAAATTAAATAAATTTTTGCATTTATTTAATCTGGTCCCTTTAGCTGGAAATCCCTGCTTGAGAATGTCATATCAGAAGACTCTATCCCCTAATTTACATAGAACTCATGTCAATTCTTATGTAGACCTACAGTTTGTCCTTTTTTCTAATAAATCTGACCATGTATCTTAAACAATGCCTGCTTGGACATGCAGTACCTGTTAGGCTCACCTGCTGAACCAGATTTTTACTTTTAGAATCTTTGATCAGTCTATGAGTAATGCTATATTGTATAGAATTATCATTCTAGCTTAACCAAGACAACTCAGAATGATTATCACCATCAAAACCATCCGGACATACTATGGAAGAGTACACTTACCTGGTTTTTATTTATTTTTTATTCATTTTAGAGAGGAGAAAGAGAGAGAAAGGAGGTGGGGGAGGAACAGGAAGTATCAACTGCCATATATGCTTGACCAGGCAAGCCCCGGGTTTTGAACCGGTGATCTCAGCATTCCAGGTCAACGCTTTATCTACTGCTCCACCACAGGTCAGGCTAACTGTGTTTAAAGGCAGAAACCAGACTAATTCTACCATCTGGCAGGTTACAGTTCCAAATCCTGTTTAAGCAATAATGGCAGTGACAAGGAATTCAGTTGGGTACCTTTGCAGGTCCAGAGAAACGGGACTGTCTTTTTCTTACAGAGATAACAATTCCCCTTGGTCATTTTCTTAGCAGTATATAAAGCATCTTTGGAATGAGTAAAATGTTTCCAGAGGTGACGGGAGAGCTTTGGTGGAGAAGGAAGGGCAGGAAAAGGCGGAACCAGGGTGCTGGGAAGTGTTGCAGGTCACAGTGGGATAGGGCTCCCTTGCCCACCTCTCACCTCACCTGGGTCTGCAAGCTTAGACCACAGTCCTAATCCTGATGATATCTGAGAGGAATTGTAATCTGGTACCGATTTTCAAAGCTGCACTTGGAATGTGTACTTTAAAATATTTGTTTTGATTTAGACAGTTGTATTCTCTGTAAAGAAAGTGGTTTTAACTAAGGAATTTAGGTCAAATATTTAAATGAAGAAAGCCAGCACATTCTGTGGATCCATTCTTGCCTGTTCACTTCTGTAAAGCGAGTAGCCAGGGCCACCATCACAGCAGCCTGGCCCATGCAGGTTCTCATTGGATTTGGACAGTCGGTAAAGAAACAACGGAGCCAAAACCTGGTGGGCCAGCATCTTTAATCCTAGCTTGCACCCAGCGGGCAAGTAAAAACACACACTGGGCTCCAAAACCCACTCATTCAGTGCTCACAAAGCTACTGACTTATCCGAGTTTCCTAGAATCAAAGGTTTCTAGCTCACCAGACTTATTCACCTCTGTTCTCCATCTCCTTCCTTCTCCCTGCACAAACTCTGCACAAACTGGCTTCTCACTCAACACTCTGCCATCTTGGTTGCTTCTCCTGGCCTCCTCCACGTGGCCTTTCTCTGCTCTCCTCTCTGCTCTCTCCTCTAATGATAATCTCAGGAACCAAGAGAGCAAGCTCCCATTCTGCCCCCATTTTATAGTGTAGAAATCCAAACCTTTAATCCAATATGCAAAATAGGGAAGTTTCTAATACAAAGTCACTTTCTGAGGCATGATGGAATTGTACCACCCCACATCAAAAAGGGTGGGTATGAGGGAGGGGGGAGGGGGGAGGAGAGAGGGGGGGGAGGGGGAGGGGCACAAATAAAACTAGATAGAAGGTGACAGAGGACAATCTGACTTTGGGTGATGGGTATGCAACATAATTGAATGACAAGATAACCTGGACATGTTTTCTTTGAATATATGTACCCTGATTTATTGATGTCACCCCATTAAAATTAATAAAAATTTATTTATTAAAAAAAAGGGTGGGAAAGGCTTAGTCCTAAAACTAAGCCCCAGGCTACAAGGATCCTGCCTGCCCACAGCCCACCCCCAACACACATTAATATCACCTGGGCGATGGGCTTTCATGTGGGCAGCGCCATCTTTAACAAAGTGAGCATAATATATTTTATCTGCCCAACAACTTCTTATTGCAAGATAGAAATAACGGTTCTGATAATAGCATTGATTCTTTTTCTTCACTTCTTCCTCCTTCTCTGCTTCTCCTCTTCAATTATTATTACTTAACATTCATTGAGTTCCTGATATTCAAGATAAAAACATGGTAAGACATAGTTCCTGTCTTTAAGGAGCTTATAGTCAGTATAATAACATTTAACTTTGAGATTGTTAGTCAGTTGAGAAGGGGAGAAAATATTTTCTAATAACCCTTGGTTTTCCCTTTCCATTTTCCTCCCTATTTAAAACTTTATTCTCCATTCTCTGTTCCATGTTGCCACCACGCAAAAACATTATCATTGCCATATACAAGCCTTCCAAATTCATTTGTTATAACTCACATGCCACCCAAATTTGTGCAACTCCTTTTTCCCCACAGAGGGATGTGTCACCTTTAGTTTGAGTTTGTTAGTCCTTAATTAGAAAGTCTGCCTCAAACTCACTCATCCTTTCTGTGTGTGGGGTGTTACTCTTCCTCTTTCTTGACACACAAGTGACTGTAAATAAACTTCTCATCTGTTTCACATTTCTATGTGCAAGACTCATGGGGTTAGGGTTGTTTCTTCAATTATCTTAATTGAATCCATCTTCTACATGTAAACATTTGAAAAGGAAATGTGAATTGTGCAAGGGACGATGAGAACTTGAAACCTGAGGCCTCTTTTTATTATTAATTGTCTGAGTTTCCCATGCTACTCAGACGCGGTATTGCCTCAGTTTCCCAATCGTGAGTATTCCCTTTAGAGTAATGGCTCTGTTGACTTCACAGATGCTGGAGATGAGAAAGGGGCTGCCTAAACAGGCACGAACCACTTTCAAGATTGTGGAATATCACAAACTATGGTACTCCGTTGCCACACTGCAGAACAAGAACACGTAATGTTCTGTATTTCCTTCGTATACTTCAATGCTTGCTTTGAATTTATTAATCAATTGCATGCCTTTGTTCTTATTCTGGGGGGAAGTTACATTGTTCTGATGAGGAAAAAAATATGCTTAAATGAGCCCAGCTTGTGAAGGTAACTTTCTTTGCTTTACAATTTCCTCTCCTGGACTTTCCACACTATACTTTGCTTCTATATATTTTTTTCTTTTTTCTTTTTAAAATTATTTTTATTTTATTCATTTTAGAGAAGAGAGACAGAGAGAGAGAGAAATGAGAGAGAGAGAGAGAAGGGGGGAGGAGCAGGAAGCATCAACTCCTATATGTGCGTTGACCAGGCAAGCCCAGGGTTTTGAACCGGCGACCTCAGCATTCCAGGTCGACGCTTGATCCACTGCGCCACCACAGGTCAGTGCTTCTATATTTATATGTTATTTTCCACCTGCTTGAGGTGAAAGGAACTGTTGGGCTGATAAAATGTATTATGCTCACTTTGTTAAAAACGGCGCTGCCCACGTGAGGCCGTTGCCCAGGTGATATTAATGTGTGTTGAGAATCCTTGTAGCCTGGGGCTTGGTTTTGGGATTAAGCCTTTCCCACCCTTTTTGATGTGGGGTTGTACAATCCAATCATGCCTCAGAGAGGTGACTTTGTATTAGAGACTTCCCTACTTTGTATATTGGATTAGAGGTTGTGAAGCTACAGTATAAAGTGGGGGCAAAACGGGAGTTTGCCCTCTTGGTTCCTGAGATTATCATTAGAAGAGAGAGCAGAGGAGAGCAGAGAAAGGCCACGTGGAGGAGGCCAGGAGAAGCAGCCAAGATGGTGGAGTGCTGAGTGAGATGCCAGTTTGTGTAGAGTTTGTATTTGGGATAAGGAAGGAGATGGGGAACAGAGGTGAATAAGTCTGGTGAGCTAGAAACCTTTGATTCTAGGAAACTCGGATAAGTCAGTGGCTTTGTGAGCACTGAACATGACTGGGTTTTGGAGCCCAGTGTGTATTTTTACTTGCCTGCCGGGTGCAAGCTAGAATTAAAGACTATGGCCCATCAGTTTTTGGCTCCGCTGTTTCTTTGCCGACTGTCCGAATCCAATGCGAACCTGCATGTGAATGGCCCCGATGGCGGCTCCTGGCTTTACAGGAACTGTAGAAAGTCTGACAGTGAGGTAACATTTTTCTCCTTGTTCAAATAAACAATAAAAATATCTAGGTCCATAAGTTTGCAGGGGATAAAAATAAGGGGTGACTCATTTTCCTCTATATTAAGATATACTTTTTAACCTACTTAGTTCATAGCTGTAATTGTTTCTGCTCTTTTTCTATAAGATAATAACCTGTTCTCATAAAGTAACAGTTTCATTGACTATGAATTCTTTATTTTATAAAATTGAGAATTACTATAATGCCTTAAGAATATTATTCAATGGGCCAAAATCTTATTTGTGCACAGATTTTTCAAAAATTTGATAAAATCATATATATCATTCTTTACAAAGCAGTCAGTAATCTTTTAAAACACTAACTAGATGATGTCTTATCTCTCCTTAGAATCCTTGGTAGGTTTTCTATTACATTTAGAGTAGAATCCACACTACTTCTGGTGGCCTTCAAGGCCCTTGGTCACTTAACTCTAGCTTATCTTTGCGATGTTATCTCTCATCAGTTTTGTTTACTCTAAGTCATTGATCCATTTTTTCACTTGACAAATATTTTGGGGGATTTGACACATATTAGGCACTGTTTTGAACACTGTAAATAACAGTGAAAACAAGTGCTGCAAAGTCTTTGCTCATATAAAATTGGCATCCCCTGGGAAAGAGATAATAAACAAAACAACATGGAATATGTTAGGAATGCAGCCAGTCAAATCAAATGCAGCAGGCACAGCAGAGCAAAGATGGAGGAAGATATCTTTGGTTTGGGTGGACAGGGGAGGTCTCTTTAGGGAGATAACATTTTAGAAAAGACAACACTGAAATAAGAGGATCAATCACGAGGTGTGGTGGAAGAACGTTCTACCCAAATGAAATAACCAATGCGAAGACCTTGATGTAGAAATGAGCCCATGAGCTTGATGGACAGCAGGAAGGGGACTGTTAGAGGAGAGGAATGAGGGAGGGAGAATTGCAGATAAGATTATAGAAGCAGGCAGAACATGTAAGAACTTGTAGGCAGGGAGCTGGATTTTATTGTGTTTGTTAGAAGTAGACCCGAAAAGGAGCAGATGGGGATGAGGAATTTGTTTCAGTGTGTACATGAAAAAGGATGGTATCTAAGATTAGGAAAATGGCAGTGGATTCTGGAGAAGTGTTTGGATTGTAGAAAAAAAAAATTTAAGGTTGGGCCAAAAGTATTACTATGATATAGTGTACAAGGGTGAAAAAAACTTGAGAATGATTATTAAATTTTCAGCCAGAGCAGCTGCATAAATGGAGATTGCATTTATGGAAATTGGAAGGATTGATGGCAGATCGTGGTTTGCAGAGGAAACAAGGCTTTTGTTTTGAATATGTGGAGTTTGAACTGCCTAGGAGACGTCCATTGGAGGATGTCTGGGCAATTCAGAATGTAAATCTGGAGCTTTTGAGAACGTCTGCTATTGGGATATCTAGATCGTATACTGCTCACAAAAATTAAGGGATATTTTATTGCTTTATATCCTCTAATTTTTGTGAGCAGTATATTTGAAACTGAAACAGTAAATAAAATCAATGATGAAGTTGATGTAAGAAAAGAGAGCAGGAATTGTGAAACTGCTTCCAGAGGAGACCATAGAGGATTATTAGCTGAGGCAGAAGGAAAATTAGATAGTTTAATGCTCTGAAAATCAAGTGAATAAAGACTTTCAACATGGAGGAAATAAATAACTGTCAAATGAGGTCCACCATGTCAGGTGAGGTGAGGACTGTCTTGACAATTGGATTTGGCAATGTGGAACTACTGGTTACCTTGACAAGAATGACTGATGTGTAGTGATGGGGTTGAACTGAACAAATTGATGTCATTAGCAATTTAACAGCTGGCTAAGAAATGAATTGATGCAAATGCAAAACCCCCCAATTTTTTTGTGTTTAGCAATGTACTAGTGTTAAGATTTAAACAGCTGTGGCTGCCAGAGTTTAAGGTCTTTGTTAGGTTGCGTAAAACTGAAGTTTATGAAATGCAGGAAGTGGGTCCTTGAGATACAGGTGCTTAGGCTCACGGGCCGTGTGGGGTAGAAAGAGTGTACACAATTTCTAGGGCCACATGATCTGAATTCAAATTTTACTTCTCCAGCTGTACAAACTTTACTCACTCAACTTCTTGAGGTTTTAGTTTTTGTTTTTTTGCATAAAGTAGAAATAATATTGCCTGTATCAGTAAACTACATATACAAAGAGACTTGTGGCATGGTTACTTAGCTTCCTTCTCCAAAGAGTTCTCACAAAGTCTCTCCAATACTCCAGCTGTGTCATTGATACTGAAGCTCATGCCCAAGATAAGAACTTTCATGTTCTTGGATTTTTATTTTTTATTTTTTTTTACCCTAGAGAAATCAAAATAGTTTAATTAAAAATGTCAGTTCCAGTTTCATCCAAATAATGGGTAAAGTGAACATTTATTGTGCAGAGAACTCTTCCTAGAAGGGGAATCTATTATTGTTTTCTTTTTAAAAAAAACTTTCTCTCTCCTTCTTCTTCTTCTTAATTATTCTATATATTTCTCTTTTTTTTTTTTCTTCTTCCAGATTTTACTCTCTTTCATTGTATAATTTTTATAAATAATAACTGTTGATTTTAGGGGAGAAATGAACAATTTTTTTTTTATTCTTAAAGAGATGGTTCAAACCAAAGATGGTTGGGTCAGGTAATTTTTCCTGGGAATTTCCCACCAAGTGACTTCTTGTCTCTCCTCTGGCTTCTCCTGCTTCATATGGTTCAATGCTGAGAGAACTCTTTCCTGTTTTCATTTAGCAAATAGAGACTAAACATGATAAACAACCTTTGTGGGACCGTCTTTGGATCTTAATTCTGCGACCTCTTTCAGTCTCCTTCCTTTTCCCCACCGCTGTTTCCTTTCTGCACAGTACCTCCTAGTTGAGGAATCTGAGTAGTTTACGACCTGTGGAGCTGCTGAGCTCCTACCTGTCCTGCCTGGTTTACCCAGGTGCCATTTAGCCCCGAGAGTCCTCTCTCCTGGCTCTGGGATACTTTCTGGGAGCCGGCCCTGTGGCCTGACAAATGTGACATTTCAGACAGCTGAGTCCTAGAGAGCTTGGGGAAGTGACTATTCTCCTGAGGGAGTTGTGGGTTGGGCTGACTCTTTTGCTTATTGTTTCATGGAGGTCAATGAATCTGTAGAGACAAAATGTGCTCCAAGATGTTCCTTGAACAAGGTTACAGACCCTGTTTTTGCCTAAGTGGTGTTTGTCACACTCAGCTGCTGCTCTGTGAAGAAGGGGGAGGCAGGCTTTGCTTAGGACTGATGAGACACGCAGAGGGAAACGGAACCCACAGGCTGACGAGCTGGGCTTTCTCTGCCTCTTGAAACCAGACAGGTTTTCTATGCATGAGTTCCCGGGGAGCCTTCAAGTGCTTACATGAACTTGACAAGCACCTGTGATTTATATTTTGAATCTTGCCCAATTTTTGGTTTAGTCTGTGGGGGAGATTTTGAGCTTACTGGAGAAGGCTGCTTGAAAACCAAATGATGTAAGTTGATGTGCAGTTGCTCTGAGTTGTTTTTTTTATTTCCTTCTGAGCTGTTTTTAAAGGCAGGATATATGAAGTTGGAGAAACATGTACTCAGAGCTGGTGCTGAAGGAGCAGAGTGGGATGGGATAAACTTATGAATTCTGAAGTCTTAACTACGTGCATTTCATTTTCATCTGTGCTTTGAAAAGAAGTATCTGTCACATAAACCATGGAAGCCATCACCATTCCTAGATCCTGGAGCTCACATGAGGTGGAGCAGCAGGAAAAAATCCAAGTGGCAAGTGCTGGGTTCCATGATTTCAATCAAGACCTGTTAGAAAGACTCATCTTTACAAAGTTAATTGTGTGTTTGAAAGAAATAACTTATTTTTTTTTATTTCCACAACAAATAATAACTAAAGGAAATACTTTGAATTTTTCAAAAGTTACAGCTCCTTACAAACATGAACCTGCAGGTGTTAGCTTCTCAAAATTTTGTACAGGGTGGGGCAAAAGTAAGTTAATGGTTATTGAGTGGAAAATAATACAATAATTAATAAGTAACAATACAAGAATAAACTCTGTATTTTGTGTACTCATAACGTAAACCAATGTTTGCAGCATCCTATAAAGAAAACCAAATAAATGTACACTGCTCACAAAGATTAGGGGATCAGGGAACGTGCAGATACTCCAGTACTTTCAGCCTTTTGTGTATAGTGCATTTTCACCAATGAAACAAAAGTTGGTTTTGCATCTCATTTGTATAATTGAACAACTTTCTTCGACTTCTTGTTTGCTTTTCTGATGTTCTTGTTTAATAAAAAAAAAATCAAATGCTTCTTTTTTTAATTGTTTCATATTCATTTTGAAATATCCTCTAATTTTTGTGAGCAGTATATTAGTTCTAGGTGAATTACTGGGTTACATGAAGTTTTAAGGCTAGGTTTGGTCTTCTTTCTAAGGTAATATCAATAGCTTAAATAACCAAAGCAAATTCACCCAACTCTCTATAGAACGCTAATTAACAAAGGCTGGACTGTTTTCAGAAACCAGTGATAGATCAATATTATGGCTTCATGTGCAAGTTCTGAGGTTTTAGATGCACATGTTAAGAGCAAGATCTAAGGGCACTCTGGCTGCTATTTTTCTATATAAAATGAACAACAACAACAACAACAGCAGAGAAATAAGATAAAAATCCTAGCTCAACTTTCCAACTACTGGATGGTTCTTATCTCATAAAAACTCACATGGAAATCCAGAAGTCATAATTAGCAGACAGGCTGGTTGGGCTTTGTTCTTTGTCCTGTCTCTGCTACTTTCCTATAAGTTTTCCCTACCCTGGGAAATACCGCGCCTCGTTCCTTTCACATCTGTATCCACTCCTAGGAGCTGGAGGGAATCCTGCCGTATTTTCTCATGAGACTGTGAAGTGTGATAGCTGGTGAAAAGCACTCAGTTGCAGGGCATTCGATTCTCCTAAACAGCAGCAAGAGATGCTTGTTTTGGCCCCTGAAACCCTGCTGAGGGATCAGGGTTGGGAGTGAGCTCTACGGTGACGGTGACGGTGACGGTGACAGTGACCTTCCCGGGGCTCTCAGGCAGATACAGCCTGGGTAGTCTGCAGTAGAACTTTTATGGGCTCTGATACTTTAAAACACTGCTTTGTTTTTTTGGGTTGAGATTAGAAGTATTTTTAATACAGAGCGTATTCACCATTGGAAAAGCCCACCCTGTTCGTGTCAGAAAAACAACAACAAAAAACTGACCTGATTCTAGATGCCTCTAATAGTTTAGCTACACAGGTTTGACTACTAGACTTTTCTCATTTAGCAAAGAAAAGCCACTCGAGAGTTTGAGGCTTAAAGATGCTGGCTGCAGTTTAAATGGTTTAAAATAATCAAAAGGCTTCATGTGCTCCCAAAGCTCCCTTACAGTTGTGTTAATTAATGTAATAAATAGCTATTGCTTTCCTAAAGTATTATTTTACACCAAATTTTCTAGACTTTTTCTCCCATATACTTCAGTTAGAGTGTTAGTAAAACATGGCGTACACTGCATACTATTATTCAGTTTTTTCAGAAAGTAATTATTCCTGCTGTACTGTAGTAATTTTCCTTTTTTTTCCCTGAGCATATGCCTTGTCATAATAATTATCAAGCACCAGAAAAACAGAGGCTGTATTATGGTTCCCTTTTATTGTCTTTACCAGAAGGGGAAACGGAGCTCGGGTGTTAAGAGAACCGGTTTTTATTGAGAGTGCGGGACTGAGGACGATCCCACTTCAGTTCTCATCGCGTTCACAGCATTTACTACCATCTGAAATTATTTTGCTTATTGGTTTATGTATTTACTTTCTGCCTCCCCTCGGTAGAATATACACTTCTGAAGAGAAGGAAACTTACCTATCTTGTTTTCTGCTCTGTCCTAGCATGCAGAACATTTTGTTGTATATATTTATACAACATGTTTATATATATACACGGCATGTATATATGTTGTACATAATCCGGTATAGTAGCTACTGTACTGGTTGAGTAAATAAGTGATCTATCTCATCAAATATTTAACAACTGTATAGAATATTATCTTTCTCAATATAAAAAAAATAAGGAAATAGAGACTCAGGAAAGTTTAACAGTTTCCTTAGTGACACAGAGCCAGCAAATAAAATTTTCTGTGTAACTGAATTTGTCAGATTTTCACGGCTACCAATAACTGTTCTTATTCTCATCTTCATCTTTATCATACAATCACAGAATCACTTTGGAATGTGAACAACTGATGTGCTTAATCCCAATATATTTACTCATTCATTTATTTATACCCTGATACACTCTAAAAAAATTTCAGGTGTTTCAGAAATACACACTCTGAAGGTAGATACTATGCGTGGTCAAATAAGTAAAAGAGGAAAAGCATCCCCAAAGTAGATAAGATTTAAAATATAGGATGAAGCAGAATGAGATCAGTATATACAATGCTTATCAGAAACTCTGGTGTGTGTTCTAAGGGTGATCTGAAACAGCTTTCACACTATCTGGCAGAGAAATAACAATTACATTCTTCACAGTGTTCAGAAGGCAAAAGCTAACCAGTGATTCAAAAGCAGAACAATTCTGAGACCCAGAGAATTATCCTTGACTTTTCTCACAATAAGGACACTGTGTGATATGAGAAACAATATTTTCTACAGCATTTAATTATGGTAAACGTAGCCAAAATTTTCATGTTTTTTCTCCCTTATAACATGACAGCACACCAAAACCCAAGTGAGTAAGAAACAATTCTTTGAGGAACCCAAAATAAGTTATATGGGGACCCAGAGGGCAGATTAAGGTCGGTTGAGGCCCGGGGCACAGAAAAAAATATTAGGCCCCTTAAAAAAAAGAGACAAGGAAAATAGAAATACATGTTAACCATATATATATATATATATATATATATATATATATATATATATATTTTGTATTTTTCTGAAGCTGGAAACGGGGAGAGACAGTCAGACAGACTCCGGCATGCGCCCGACCGGGATCCACCCGGCATGCCCACCAGGGGTGATGCTCTGCCCACCAGGGGGCGATGCTCTGCCCCTCCGGGGCATCGCTCTGCTGTGACCAGAGCCACTCTAGCGCCTGGGGCAGAGGCCAAGGAGCCATCCCCAGCCCCCGGGCCATCTTTGCTCCAATGGAGCCTTGGCTGCGGGAGGGGAAGAGAGAGACAGAGAGGAAGGAGCGGGGGGTGGAGAAGCAAATGGGCGCTTCTCCTATGTGCCCTGGCTGGGAATCGAACCCGGGTCCCCCGCACGCCAGGCCGATGCTCTACCGCTGAGCCAACCGGCCAGGGCCAACCATATTTTTAAATAAATAAAAAGTATTATGTACTATTAATGTTAAAACTGCCCATATGAAACCAAACTTGGTGTCATCAGAAAAAAGTGTGAAGTTAGGGTTTTACAGGACCCTTCAGAAGTTGAGGCCCAGGGCGCACACCCGGTGTGCCCACTGTTAAACTCGTCTGTGTGGGAACCCGAAAATAATGCTGTTTGCTTGTCCAACTCAGTTCTGGGATAGCTTAACCCCAAAGATACAGTTCAAACTATTTTGGAAAGATCAGGTTTCCGTCAGGTCACAAATATTGCTCTCTCCAATCAAGCTGATCAGTACCGATTAACATTTGATACAGGAGGGTGGGGCACATACACACCTACAAGCCCCCCACCCCCAAGCTCATATGTAACTTCTAGTAACTACTTGAAGTGCAAAGGCTGGTACTGGTTACGTATGTAATCATAATCTTTGACAGTTAATAGGCTGGTAGTCCTGGCATGTATCATTGGACATGGGTAAAAAATCTTAAGGAATTGCACTTAAATTTCAAGAGTTATTAATGTTAATGCATCATTAACTTGTGCAATGGGAGTATTTTAGAGCAAGTTTCACTGTGACCATCCCCTTGGCACTCCATTTCTGAATGATTGTTTATTCTTGCAATCGTTTGCAACAGTGGAACATTTCATTTTGGGCTTGAACTGACATTTCATCCAATCTCATGTAAATAGTGATTTAATGTTGTCTAAATGTATTGAATCACCTGAATGGCTCAAAGTACATATTAAATAGCTCTAAATAAGATTTCCACACACAAGCAAGTTGTTTTTAACAGTGACTTGATTATACAAGATGGAAAATGTTTAGTGTGTCAAGCGTATGTTCAGTCTCTGGGAAATAAGTCAACAAAACACTAATCAGTTCATTTAGGAACTAATAACATCAGTCCCAAGGCTACAAGTGCCATTCAGTCTGGGCTTACTTCATGAGGGGCACTTGGTCTCTCTGAACTGGTGGTAGGGTGGATTTCATCAGATAAGCTGTCAAATGCTTCATAGAACATGCCTTGGAGAATTAAGCTTCCACTGTTCATACAATTTTATCAGACACCAGCAAAGTAGATTTTCCAGTAAAACAGGAAATTGCCCTAAGGGCATGCTTTTGAACATTTATTCAAGATGTACTTTAAATGCTGTTTCAGCTGTCATTTTTTGCTATCGGCAGAAATGTCTTTGCTTTTGTTGTAGATGAACAATTCTCTTTAATCACCAAAAATCAACTAAAGTTTGGAGAAAACAAGAGCTGTAAAACTGGAAGGGATGAGGGTTTGTAGGTTTTTATGTAGGAAGGAATGAGGGTAGGTAGGTTTTGACGCAAAAGCAATTTGAGCTGATTGGGAACCATGACTGATATCCTGAATTGGCAACAAAGAAACGTATAAATTTCTTTTTAAAATAAGGTTAATAAGATATACCATATAATAATGTATATAGGGGCAATATAGCAGAGTAGTTTAATAAATAAATTCTAGAGTTAAATTGCCTAGTTTCAAATACCAGTTCTAACTTTTGTACTTTGAACAAGTTACTTAACTTTATGCCTCAGTTGCCTCATCTGGAAAATAGAAATATTTACCTAGCACATGGGCTATTGAGCAGATTAAGTACAATATTTAATAAACACTATGTAAAATCAGTAAGGTGTTATATGAAAATTGGAATGCAAACATTGATTTTAGATAAGTTTAAAGTATCAAAATTAATAATTTCTGAAAGGTATAGCGATATAAGATTTTAAGAACCAATATAAAATGTTCAGCGTTGTTTAGGAAGTACAGTTTGTGTGTCAGAAATATGTAACGAATAGCTAGCAAAGGGAACACTCAATTTTCAAGGAGTAGAATGCAGATAAATTAAAATCTTCATAACTTTTAGTAGCAAATAACCTCCTGGTAAATAGTAGATATATATAAAATTTTTATTACACAAATATTCTTATCCTAGCAAATAAATAAAAAAATACAGCTATTTCCTATTTTATTACTTATGAATCTAAACCAGCATCTCAGGAAATGACTGGCTGATCTCATGTGGCATTCATGTGGTCCTCTGCTTTCTTCTCGTCTGAGAATAGAAGAGCCATTAATGTTTTTTGCCTTAAGTCATTTTTGAGGAGCATCAGTTCATTTCCTCAATATAGTAAAAACAACAAAAAAAGAGAATTTGCATCCTTGACATTTGTCTTAAAAGGCAAACTTAATATTAAACTATAGTCCAAATCTGTAAGTGTTTTACTGCTGGAAAAGCGAGCTGCTTTAGGTCACTTCAACAGTCAGTATGGATAACACAAGCAACACTGACCCCTGAATGAGCAGTGATTTGTCTTTAAACAATGTACCACCAGTCCTGTTTTCTTTGTATAGCAATGCTGACTTTCACTCAACTACTGCACTTCTAGCGATTTCAGATCAGATTTGTTGACAAAGCTCATACTTTGACATGCAAAGAACATAACTTTCTTATAAAGTTTATAAAAGTTCTTCCCTTGGAGTTTATCAGAATGACTTTCATCTTCAGTGGATATGGGACATTATCCAGTCATCACACTGCACCTGTCTGGCAAGGAGACATTACATTATTCCCATTATAGAGAAAATATAAAAGAAGAGCAAGTGATTTGCCTAACATTACAGCCTAAAAAATCACCTAAAAGAGGATTATAACTCATATTTTTGGCCCTATAACCTCATACTTTAACTTTTTGGGGGAAACATTAAAAAAGTATGTTTATGTAGAGTTTTCTGTCTCTTTTCAAATATAAATCAATATTATGTTACACTGTCTATGTAGTAGTCAAAGTTAGTTCTGCCTATAACACTAATTTTAAAAATGTGAATTTGTTTCTATGTGATTGCTACGTTAGAAAATGATTTGAGTATGACTGAAATTCAAATTTGTAGGTCAGTGCAATTGTGTCCTTAAGAAACAATAGAAAAAAACCCCAGAGAAACAATAGAAAAAAAACACTCAGAGGCCACAACAGCACAGAAATACCTAAAACGTAATTCCAAATGTTTCAAATTTCTACCATCTATCTGGTTACTGGCTGTCTTATGAGTCAGTCCCATCCACAGGTGACCTTACAACTTGCCCTCTGAATTCACAGAACCCTCCTTCCATCACTGCACGGTGACTCACAAGCTGCAATCCTTTCCAGGCTCTACTTCTGCCAGCAAACATCAGGTCTTTTTCAGGTATAGTTTCATATTTACTGTTGTATTTCTTTAAAACTTAACATGTATAAAACTGTTATGTCCTATGTTGTTTCTATGTGTCATTAATGAATGTTTCCCATGCACCCTATGGTTTATGTGGAAAGATATCGCATAGCACAGTGATTTTTAGGAAGGCAAAATCCTAAAATATCTTTGAAGACATGGGATTTGACTTGGGTCTTGATAAGTGAAAGGTGAATTTAGTAGGTCGGTGGGAAAGATATAAAGAAAAGGGTTTTCTGGAGCTTCTTTAATGACAGTTTAAAAATGCTTATATTTGGGTTAATGTTGAGTATGTGACAGTAGAGTCCTTGAGAAAAAAACTGACTACCAGGGAAGAATCTCTATGTATCACACTTTTGGCTCCCTTGAAACAATTGACATGAAACAGTTAGGAGTTTGTATTAAGGAAACCCAAGTTTTGCTATTTATCCATTGTCCCTATGAACAAATGTCTTCTCATTTTTGCTGCTGCTCTTTCTTTAATTTGTAAAGGATTTTTGTATCTAGTGGTTGGGTGTTTTTTTTTTAACCTAAGTATTATTTGATAATAAAACTGTCATGTAAACAAATATGGCATCCCCCAGACAATTTTAGGAAAGAAACTGGAAGGTCAGTAGAAGCATAGGAAAAAAATTTGTTGAGCACTTAACCATGTTCCACTTACTGTATAAATTAACTTTATATGTGTGATCTTACTTGATTGTCACAGTAACCCCATGCTTCCTTCTAACTGATCATGCCACCTATAGAGAAGCTAGAGATGCTTGCTGAGACAGTAGTTCTTAAGCTGGACTGCACATTAGAATCTTCTGTGGGTGGAGGGAGTTTTAATAATCCCCATACTCAACACAGTGGAGTAAGAATCTGTGGGTGTGGGACCCAGGCATTTTTTTAATCCTCCACAAATGGTGCCAATGGAAACGTAGGTTAAGAATAATAGGCCCAGGCCCTGGCCAGTTGGCTCAGTGGTAGAGCGTCAGCCTGGCATGTGGGGGACCCAGGTTTGATTCCCCTTCAGGGCACATAGGAGAAGTGCCCATTTGCTCCCCCCCCTTTCCTCTCTGTCTCTCTCTTCCCCTCCCGCAGCCAAGGCTCCATTGGAGCAAAGATGGCCCGGGTGCTGGGGATGGCTCCTTGGCCTCTGCCCCAGGCACTAGAGTGGCTCTGGTTGCGGCAGAGTGACGCCCCGGAGGGGCAGAGCATCACCCCCTGGTGGGCAGAGCTTCGCCCAGGGGCGTGCTGGGTGGATCCCGGTCGGGCGCATGCGGGAGTCTGTCTGACTGTCTCTCCCCATTTCCAGCTTCAGAAAAATACAAAAAAAAAAAAAAAAAAAAAAAAAAAAAAGAATAATAGGCCCAAAGAAAGATGGAAAGATGTTACATCATTGCAATACTTGCCTCACAGAGGGAAGTGTGAGAGTAAACTCCTTGGTTTGATTTAAATGCTAACTTTGTATAGATTCTAACCTTCATATTGTAAAATAAGAGAGAAGAAACTCATAAAATTACCTTTACTTAGACATTTTAGAAGGGCTGTGCTTCAGAGTTATGTGTAGATGAGTTGCTAGGTTTCTGTCAAAATGGATGAACCTTTTGGTGGACATTTGGACTGTTGCCAGTTTCTCAGCTATTGCAAATAAAGCTGCAGGGAACATTTATGTACAAGTCTTCATTAAAGGAAAAAGAAAGAAACTCACTTAGCATGTCAATATTACTCTGACCAAGAGAAGCAAAATCAGTTTTTGAGCCTACCACTACTTTTAATGGTAGTGCTTTTTTGCTAACCTTTAAGGAAATATACTGTAACTCATGGACTAATGTAGATTTTATAATTATGGGGAGAAATACACATTTGTTTTATTTGTACGGCTTAAGAGAAAAGGCATTTTAAGTTTTCTCAGATTTAAACAACCATACTTTCTAAAGATAATTAACAAAATGTGTTCCTGGAAGAAAAGAAAAAGACCAATGAAACTGGATATAGACTTCAGAAACAGACCCACCTATATACAAATATTGATCGACTTACGACCTGTGCAACTTACAACCATTCGACTTTATAACCACGATCGCTAACCACGACTGCTCCGTGTCTGGCAGCGCAAGCGTTGCCCAGCTGGGCATATGACAGTGCGGACCAGCTTCCGGCAGCACTACCATCTCTGCGTGCACCATTTCAACTGTTATTCCAGACTTAGTACAACAATTTGTGTTTTGTGTCTTGGATATTTTTCATCAAACTCCTCCCAAGATGTCTACCAAGAGGAAATTGTCTTTGCAAATATTAAACCAGTTGTACTGGTAATGCACTGTTTTACTTAAACCTGACGAATATAAAAATAAGAAACAAAATGGTGTAGAGATGATGCAAATGACATAAAATAAACAAAGAAAATTGATATATAACGATAATGAAAGAAAATTATGATAAAATATGACTTAAAGATTTTTATAACATAATTTCACAGTACTGTACATATAGCCTACTCAACTTAACAACCAATCATGTCACGACTGGTCTGTCAAAACCAATCGTGGTCATAAGTCAAGCACTAGCTGTATCATCATCTGATTTATGACACAGGTGACACTGCGATCTAATGGGTAAAGGATGATCTTTTGAATAAATATTTCAAGATCAACTTGATATCTATATGAAAAAGAACTGAAGTTTGACTTTACCTCACACCATACACAAAAACTGATGTCCCCATCAAGTTGAAATAAATAATAAAGCTTTTAAAAGAAAACATAAACTAGATCTTCATCACGTTGAAGCAGATGCAAATGTTTTAACAATGGACAAAATGTTCTAAAATATAAAAGGGAAGTTAATGAATTATATTAAAATTAAGAACTTCTATTCATCAAAAGACACTAATAAGGGGGAGAAAATACAACCCACTGAGTGAGAGAAAATATATCCAATTACGTAGTAAGAACACCTAAAAACTAATAAGAAGTTAGTGTAAAGACCAATAGAAAAATGGGCAAAATACTGGGACAGGCAATTCACAAAAGACAGTATCTAAACAGTCAAAATGTGTATATGAGCCCTGGCCGGTTGGCTCAGTGGTAGAGCGTCGGCCTGGCGTGCAGGAATCCCGGATTCGATTCCCGGTCAGGGCACACAGGAGAAGCGCCCATCTGCTTCTCCACCCCTCCCCCTCTCCTTCCTCTCTGTCTCTCTCTTCCCCTCCCACAGCCAAGGCTCCATTGGAACAAAGTTGGCCTGGGCACTGAGGATGGCTCTGTGGCCTCTGCCTCAGGCACTAGAGTGGCTCTGGTCACAACAGAGCAACGCCCCGGATGGGCAGAGCATCGCCCCCTGGTGGGTGTGCCAGGTGAATCCCGGTCGGGCGCATGCAGGAGTCTGTCTGACTGCCTCCCCGTTTCTGGCTTTGGAAAAAAAAAATGTATATGAAATGTATATATATTAGTCTTCAGGAAACTGCACATTAAAACCATGGTGTGACCTCCCAGAATGGCTAAAATGAATGAAAAAAAAAAAAGAAAGGTAAAGAAAGAAAAAGACCCAGAAATACAAAGTACTTTTGAGGATGTAAAGCAACCAGAATGTTTGTATGCTGTTGTGTGCATATAAGTACAAATAATTTCTAGAATATTTTGAGAAAATATTTGGTATGTCAATATGCATATTCTATGACCCAGTAATTCCAGTCCTACTTATATTTTCCAAAGAAATTATATGTACAAAATTGTGTATAGTGGTATTATTTATATTAGTCTAAAACTGGAAATTTCTCCAATTGCTCATCAATAGTATTATCAATAATAAGCTGAAGTATATTTATGTAATATTAAGGTGACCAATCATTCTCCTTTAGGGAGGACAGTCCTTCTTTTGTAAGTTCTGTCCTCCCTCAAAAAGTGTCCTCCTACATGTCCTCCCTTTTGATATTGTAAGATTAATCTGTAAATGTCCGTATTCAATCGATGCAGAGTTGATCCATTGCGTGTGATGTGACATACAGTATTTGTATTTGACATTACAATTCGTCAAGGATCAATACAGTGTGGTGAGACCCGATTATGAGACGCATGAGCTCCACACTGGAGACCTTGACAGAGCACGCAATATACTGAGTGCTCAAATGGTTTTGTGTACTTTTACTGAAACACGGCAAGGCACATACGACATTGTAGACTCATGATTATTTCTTTCTCAGTGAATATTCAATCATAGACAGGTAAGCACAATTCACATTTTATTAATTTATTATCTATTTAATAATTTCCAAATACATATAATTTTATTCCAAAAATTTGAGTTTTAAAGTGGAAATCTAACCTCAAACCACATCTATTAATAACACATTTTGATTGAGTAGTTCCATAAAACAGACATTTTGATAAATACACCTGAATACCACTCCAAATTAGTGGTTTTGTTTGATATTTAGTTTTGTTAATTTAGCTTCCAGAAAATTTGCCTGCCATGATGTAATGTTTTCAGTTCCTAATGTGCTTGCATTATTTGTGTAGCTCTATATTTTATTTTTAATTTTAAATTTCATTTAAGGAATGGGAAAATCAAAAAAGAGAAAATGCATTTCAACGATAAATTGAGAAAGGAATTTCCACTCCTCATAACAAAGAAAGATACCATTGTTTTCTGCAATATTTGCAGCAGAGAATTTTGTATTGCTGTTGGAGGCAGAGCAGCAATAATGAAACACTTGATCCCCAACAAACATAAGCAATCATTAGATGCATCAGCTTCCAGTTTTAAGGTAACAAGTTTTCTTTAAAACTTCAAATTATTCTGGAGATGAAAAACAGTTGGCTGCAATGGAGGGAACATTTGCATTTCATGCCATAATTCACAATCAAAGTTTTTGTAGTATGGATTGTACAACTAAATTATTGAAAAGTTTCACAATGCAAAATTTTCATGTGCCAGGATAAAATGTGAGGCTATTTTGAAATCAGTATTTAAAAATTACTGTGACAAAATACTTACAGAGGACTTGGAAACTGCAGCATTTGTAAAGATTTTGTCTGATGTATCAAATAATAATGCAATTAAATTGTATCCAATTAATAGTAAGATATTTTAATGTTACCAAGGGCATTCAAGTAAAAATTTTATATTTAGAATCCATTGAGTTTGAAACTTCTGAAATTTTGTCAAACCATCTATAAAAAGTAATAAATGAAAACAATTTGAAATCCAATATTGTTGCACTAATGGCTGATAATACAAATACAAATTTTGGTGAGTGAATGCAATCAACACAGCATCATGTGCCATGCCAATTGATGTAGAAGTAATGATAACTACAATTTATTTGCATTTTAGTCATTTTACCGTTTGTGTTGCTACTGTAAAACAATTCAAAAAACAAGATCACTAAAAGTATTAAATCCTTTGGTGGTAAACTACATATGAAGATGACTACTAAATTGAAAAGCTATTCAGAGCAGGAGATCTTCCTTTGAAGTCATCATGGTACCACATAGAAGCCATCCATGTATAGCTGCAGTGTGTTTTAAAAAGAACAAGAGTTTTTATGCAATCTGCTATGGGTCATATTTCTGGTTCCGATTTACGTGAGTTCATTAACCATTCTGAGATTCATTTTTCTGATCTATAAAACAGGGCTGTTAGGATCAGTTGAAGTTGTTATGGGGCCTAAATGAGATAATGCTTGCAAAGTATAAAGTGTACTTATTAAGCAATTTTCTCCTCTAGATATTGTGAACTATACAAGATTGAATAACATGTACTTTTTTTCTCTTATGCATATAATCTTTTGAGGTACATAAAATATATAAGTACCCATAACATACACTAGAAAGTAATGAATCCCATGAGAGGAACATGAAATGTTTTTTGAATCCTCAAATAAGACAAGATGGTAGAAGATAAGACATACTTTTGTGATCTACCATATGCTGGTGACTTTATAACTTTTTGAAATCTGAATATAATAGAGAACATTTTGAAAAGGAAGTGGCAATTGAGCAAGGCTATGAGTGATTTGAATAATTAAAAAGGATTATTTAGCCTGACCAGGCAGTGGTGCAGGGGATAGAGTATTGGACTGGGATGCGGAGGACCCAGGTTCAAGGCCCTGAGGTCACCAGCTTGAGCGCGGGCTCATCTGGCTTGAGCAAAAAGCTCACCAGCTTGGACCCAAGGGCGCTGACTCATGCAAGGGGTTACTCAGTCTGCTGAAGGCCCGTGGTCAAGGCACATAGGAGAAAGCAATCAATGAACAACTAAGGTGTTGCAACGAAAAACTAATGATTGATGTTTCTCATCTCTCTCTGTTCCTGTCTGTCTGTCCCTATCTATCCCTCTCTCTGACTCTCTCTCTGTCCCTGTAAAACAAAAAAAAAACAAAAACAAAAACCAAAATGAAAAAGAATTATTTGGATAGATAAAGATGTTAGAATATTAATTATTAGAAAGTCTTAGAAGCAGAAATACAAGATCTATTTAAGAAATAAATTATAAATGAGATTGGCTGGAATATCAGGTGGATGAAAGAAGAGTAATACAGAATAAAGTTGGAAAGTTAAGTGGAGGTCAGAACTTGACTACCATGTTAAGTAATTTTGTGTATTGTCTACAGGAGATGGGAAAACTAAAGAGATATTCGAGTGGATGAATTCAGTGTTCATAGCTGAGTTTCATTCAAGATTAATAGAACAGAAGGCGACAAGATGGTGATGGAGTAGACGGACATACCAACTTCCACCTCCCAGAACCAAAGTGAGTTACAACTTAATTTTAAGAACCATCATCTGGAAAAACTAACTTTGGACTAAACTAAGAGGACCCTTCAACCAAGGAACACTGAAGAAGCCACACTGAGACTGGTAGGAAAAGCGGAAACGCAGAGAGGGCTGCCCAGCTCCCCAGAGTGAACAACAGCACAGAAAGACTCGCTTGGCGGGAAGTGAGTTTAGCAGTCAGGGGAGGGTCCTGAGCCCCAGGAACAAAGCCCTAGCCTGCAGCCCCAGAGCCTAGACGAGGTGTATGGACAGTATTTAGCTGGAAACAAGTCAGGATACTGTTTGTGGGAAAGAGACTGATTTCTCAGACCTAGGATTCTTCTTAAAGGGACCACACAGAAAACCTCTCTCACAACCACTCACCCGGGGCTCCAGGCAATGGGGAGAGAGGAGAGGACCGGAGCAGCAGGAAGAGAGTGTAATCTAGGAGGCACAGGGAGAAACACTTTGAGAGACAGCCACCCTAACCCCTGGGACAAGTCACTCCCCAAATCTGAAGTGAATATTTCCCCTGGAAACAGCAATACCAGCAAAGGAAAGCAGGATACCAGCCAAACAAGCTCTCCCGCGGCACTCAGAGCACAGTTGCTTAGAAGGAGGAAGTTTTCAGGACTACAGTAGTGAGTCTTAAGGTCTGAGCTGCAGCACCCCCACTCACATGGCTGAGGGCTTGCCTGAGGGCAAGCGCCGGCGGGACGCAGAAGTGCGGTTCTGTTGGCAAGGGTGGAAGCCGGCTGGCCACAACTGAGGCCCAAGCATGAGCTCAGTCTTGCCTGGCTGGGGAGGAGGGGTCACACGAAAGTGGTCAAGCCCAGCTGTGGGCCACCTGCAATCCAGCCTATGGGGGAAGGGCAGAAGCCCTGGAAGGGGTGGAGACCCACCCTTGAACAAGGGTGCAGGAGCACAACCTCACCTCACCCGTGGAACCGAGGATTGTGGCCTGACGCTGGAGCCGGCTCCTCCCATGGGGGTGGAGCAAAAGCCCAGAACAGGCAGAGTCCCGCAACAGAGAATGGGCATGCAGCCCCACCCGGCCCTTGGAGACAAGACTTGTAGCTGTCCCGGGAACAGGCTCCTCCTGCAGGGGTGGGGCAAAAGTCCGGAATCAGGCAGAGACTAGCAGCTGAGCAAAGGTGCTCACCCCTGGCCTCAGGGCTGAGCATAACCCCACCCGCGGGGGTGAGGTGAAGGCCAAGGCCATGAGGCTTGTACACCTGAGCACGTGATCACAGCCCCTCCCATGAAGGAGAGGTGGAAACCACAGCAACAACCCCAGTGGGCTGGCACCAGCAACGCCCATACTCGAACGCCCTAGGCAACAGCAGCAGAAGGGGTGGCAGGCCTGCAGACAAAAGACACCTAAGGAACACAGAGGCCACACCCAGTGGACTCCAGTGGCCAAAACCTTCTTTTACACAGACAAAATGAGAAGGCAGAGAAATGCAACACAAATGAATCAAGAGAAATCCCCAGAAAAGGATCTGAATGAGTTAGATATAACCAAATTACCAGATGCAGAGTTTAAAATAACGATTGTTAGGATGCTCAAAGATCTTAGAACAACAATAGATGGTCATTACGAACACCTAAATAAAGAGATAGCAAATATTAAAAAAGGACATTAAAATAATTAAAAAGAATCAGTCAGAAATGACAAATACAATATCAGAAATGAAGAACATAATGGAAGGAACGGATGAAGCTGGGAATTTAATCAGCAAGTTAGAGGACAAGATAAATGAAGGCACGGAAGCAGAGCAGAAAAAAGAAAAGAGACTCAAAAAGTCTGAGGAACCTCTAAGAGAGCTCTAAGACAACATGAAGAGAAATAACATCCACATCATAGCGGTTCCTGAATAAGAAGAGAAAGAACAAGAACAAGGGATAGAGACTTTATTCAAATATATCATAGCTGAAAACTTCCCTATATTAAGGCAGAAAAATGTCTCACAAGTTCAAGAAGCACAAAGAACTCCATTAAAGAGAAGCCCAAAGAAATCGACACCAAGACACATCATAATTAACATACCAAAGCTAAGTGATAAAGAGAAAATAATAAAAGCTGCTAGAGAAAAAAAGGTTATCACCTACAAAGGAGCCCCCATAAGAATGACTTCTGACTTCTCAACAGAAACACCGGAGGCCAGAAGGGAATGGCAAGAAATATTTAAAGTAATGCAGAACAAGAGCCACAACCAGGACTACTTTATCCATCAAGGCTATCGTTTAAAATTGAAGGAGAAATAAAAAACTTTCCAGACAAAAAAAACTCAAGGAATTTACTACAACCAAATCAATGCTGCCAGAAATGCTAAGGGGCCTGTTGTAAACAGATCAAAGGGGAAAAGTAATATAACAAAAGAGGAATACAGTTTTAAAGAATAAAATGGCAATAAACAACTACATATCAATAATAACCTTAAATGTAAATGGATTTAATGATTGGATCAAAAGACAGGGTAGCTGTGTGGATAAGAAAACAGGACTGATACATATGCTGTCTAAAAGAGACACACCTTAAAACAAAAAATGCATATACACTGAAGATAAAAGGATGGAAAAAATATTTCAAACAAATGGAAATGAAAAAAAAGCTGGGGTAGCAATACTTATATCAGACAAAATGGACTTTAAAACAAAGGCTATAGTAAGAGATAAAGAAGGTCACTACATAATGATAAAGGGAGCAATCCAACAGGAAGATATAACCGTTATAAATATCTATGCACCTAATATAAAAGTACCTAAATATATAAAGCAGACTTTGATAGATTTAAAGAGCAAGATCAACAGCAATACTATAATAGTAGTGGATTTCAATACCCCACTAACATCACAAGATAGATCCTCAAGAAAGAAAATTTACAAAGAAACAGCAGACTTAAAGGACACACTAGATTAACTTGATTTAACAGATATCTTCAGAACCTTTCACCCTAAAGCAGCAGAATATACATTCTTTTCAAGTGCTCATGGTACATTCATTAGGATAGACCACATATTAGGGCACAAGAGTGGTCTCAACAAATTTAAGAAGAATGAAATCATATCGAGCACTTTCTCTGATCACAATGGCATGAAACTAGAAATCAACCACAACAGAAAAACTGAAAAATACTCAAACACTTGGAAACTAAATAGCATGTTATTAATTAATGAATGGGTTAACAATGAGATCAAAAAAGAAATAAAAAAATTCCTAGAAATGAACGATAATGAGCCTACATCAACTCAAAATTTATGGGACACAGCAAAAGCAGTCCTGAGAGGGAAGTTCATAGCATTATAGGCATACCTTAAGAAGCTAGAAAAAGCTCAAATAAACAACTTGACCCTGCATCTAAAAGAACGGAAAAAGAAAAACAAGTAAAGCCCAGAGGTAATAGAAGAAAGGAAATAATAAAGATCAGAGTGGAAGTTAATTGACATAGAGGCTGAAGAAAGAACACAGAGGATCAATGAAACCAGGAGCTGATTCTTTGAAAAGGTAAACAAGATTGATGAACCTTTAACCAGACTCACCAAGAAAAAAAGAGAGAGGACTCAAATAAATAAAATTAAAAATGAGAGTGAAGAAATAACAACTGACACAACAGAAATACAAAATATTGTAAGAAAATACTATGAAGAACTGTATGCCAATAAACTAGACAACCTAGATGAAATGGACAAATTCCTTGAAACATATAATCTTCCAAAAATTAATCTGTAAGAATCAGAAAACCTAAACAGACCGATTACAACAAATGATATTGAAACAGTTATCAAAAATCTCCCAAAAAAGAAAAGTCCTGTGCCTGATGGCTTCACAAGTGAATTCTACCAAATATTCAGAGAAGAACTAACTCCTATCCTTCTCAAGCTATTTCAAAAAGTTCAAGAGGAAGGAAGACATCCAAGCTCCTTTTATGAGGCAAACATAATTTTGATTCCAAAACTAGGCAATGACAACACAAAGAAAGAAAATTATAGGCCAATATCCCTGATAAATTTAGATGCTAAAATCCTCAAGAAAATATTAGCAAATTGGATCCAGCAATATATAAAAAAACATCATACACCATGATCAAGTGAGATTTATTCTGGGGAGGCAAGGCTGGTTCAATATTTGCAAATCAATCAATGTGATTCAATACATAAACAAAAGGAAGGAGAAAAACCACATGATAATTTCAATAGATGCAGAAAAAGCATTTGATAAACTCCAGCACCCATTCATGATAAAAACTCTCAGCAAAGTAGGAATACAGGGAACATTCCTCAACATGATAAAAGCCATCTATGACAAACCCACAGCCAATATCATACTCAATGGACAAAAATGAAAAGCAATCCCCTTAAGATCAGGAACATTGCAGGGGTGCCCCCTTTCACCACTCTTATTCAACATAGTTCTGGAAGTTGTAGCCACAGCAATCAGACAAGTAGAAGAAATAAAAGGCATTCAAATTGGAAAAGAAGAAGTAAATGTATCATTATTTGCAGATGATATGATATTGTATATAGAAAACCCTAAAGTCTCAGTCAAAAAACTACTGGACCTGATAAATGAATTCAGCAAGGTGGCAGGATATAAAATTAATACTCAGAAATCAGAGGCATTTTTATACACTATGAACTGTCAGAAAGAGAAATCAAGGAAGCAATCCCCTTCACCATTGCAACCAAAAAAATAAAGTACCTAGGAATAAATTTAACCAGAGAGATTAAAGACTTGTACTCAAAAAATTATAAAACATTGATAAGAGAAATCAGGGAAGACACAAACAAGGAGGAGCATATACCGTGCTCATGCTTAGGAAGAATAAACATCATTAAAATGTCTATATTACCCAAAGCATTTTATAAATTCAATACAATACTGATTAAAATATCAATGACTTACTTCAAAGATATAGAACACATATTCCAAGAATTTATATGGAACCAAAAGAGAACACGAATAGCCTCAGCAATCTTGAAAAGGAAGAATAAAGTGGGAGGTATCACACTTCCGGATATCAAGTTATACTACAAGGCCATTGTACTCAAAACAGCCTGGTACTGGCATAAGAACAGGCACATAGATCAATGGAACAGAAATAAACCCACACCTTTATGGACAACTGATATTTGACAAAGGAAGTAAGAGCATACAATGGAGTAAAGACAGCCTGTTCAAGAAATGGTGTTGGGAAAATTGGTCAGCTACCTGCAGAAAAATTAAACTAGACCACCAACTTACACCATTCACAAAAATAAACTCAAAATGGATAAAAGACTTTGATGTAAGCCATAAAACCTTAAGCATCTTAGAAGCAAACATAGGCAGTAAGTTCTCCGACATCTCTCACAGCAATATATATATTTGCATATTTATCTCCACGGGCAAGTGAAATAAAAGACAGGATAAACAAATGGGACTTTATCAAACTAAAAAGCTTCTGCACAGCTAAAGACAGTAAGAACAGAATAAAAAGACAAACTACACAATGGGAAAACATATTTGACAATACGTCTGATAAGGGGTTAATAACCAAAATTTATAAAGAACTTGCAAAACTCAATACCAGGAAGACAAACAATCCAATCAAAAAATGGGTGAAAGAAATGAATAGACACTTCTCCAAAGAGGACATACAGATGGCCAATAGGCATATGAAAAAATGCTCAGCATCACTAATCATTAGAGAAATGCAAATTAAAACCACAATGAGATATCACTTCACACCAGTCAGAATGGTGCTCATCAATAAAACAACACAGAATAAGTGCTGGCAAGGATGTGGAGAAAAGGGAACCCTCCTGCACTGCTGGTGGAAATGCAGACTGGTGCAGCCACTATGGAAAACAGTATGGAGATTCCTCAAAAAATTAAAAATCGGACTGCCTTTTGACCCAGCTATCCCACTTTTAGGAATATACCCCAAGAACACCATAGCACTGTTTCAAAAGGAGAAATGCATCCCCACGTTTATGGCAGCATTGTTCACAATAGCCAAAATTTGGAAACAGCCCATGTGTCCATCAGTGGACAAGTGGATTAAAAAGCTTTGGTACATATATATAATATTATGGAATACTATCAGCCATAAGAAATGATGACATCGGATCATTTACAACAACATGGATTGACCTTGATAACATTATACTGAGCGAAGTAAGTAAATCAGAAAAAACTAAGAACTATATGATTCTATACATAGGAGGGACATAAAAATGAGACTCAGAGACATGGACAAGAGTGTGGTGGTTACGGGGGGGGGGGGGAGGAGAGAGAGGGGGTTGGGGGAGGGGAGGGGCACAAAGAAAACCATTTAGAAGGTGACAGAAGACAATTTGACTTTGGTTGATGGGAATGCAGCATAATCAAATGTCAAAATAACCTGGAGATGTTTTCTCTGAACATGTGTACCCTGATTTATCAATGTCACCCCATTAAAATAGTAAAAAAGGATTAATAGAACAGCCTTACAATGTAAGATGAATTGGATGCTGGCAAAAACGGTGGTAAAATAGACTTGAATAAGAGTAATTGAGAATCCAGAAAAGTGGATAGAGAGAGTACTTGCTTATATAGACTCTATAATGTATAGGAGATAGTTTTATGTGGGGGACAACTGTACAGTTTTGCTTTTCTAGGCCTGTAGCAAAATTGGTAAAAGGTCCTGTTAAGTGAATCATTTTCTAGATCAGGCAGAATCAGGTAGGGTATTTATTGCCATGGAGATGCTGGTAACAAAGAATAATGTGATGGCAGGTGTAAATGATCCCCTCAGTTGAGACAAGGTGAGTGCCAGTGGGGCAGGGTCTTGCATTAATGAATGCAGCATGAATGGAAGAGATCCAGAAAAGACTGTTAAAAAAAATTAAGGAAAAAGAACCCAAATTTTTCAGGACAAAGGAATGAACAAAGCACAGTGCTTGGTGCATACTTTTGTTGGGTGCTCATATAGGGGTAGGTTGTCTCTTAAGAGTGTTGGTTTACAAATTCAGTGGATAGGGAGGAATCAAAGGTGTTGAGATAAAAATAGATTCCTTAGACTAGAGTATTATAAAGTCCATTATTAGAAATAAGTAAGACAGAAAGATAAACAGGTGGTTGGGTTGTATTAGTATATAAGTTGGGTAGTGGGCTTGGGTGGAGAATGATATAGAAAAGTTTAGGTAGAGAAAGAAATTATAAATTTGTTTTTGGTACACATTGAGTTTAAATGTTGATGGTTCATTTTTTATTTTTAATTTTTGTATTTTTTCCGAAGTTAGAAGCGGGGAAGCAGAGAGACAGACTCCCACATGCGCCGACCTAATCCAACCGACATGCCCACTAGGGGGCGATGCTCTGCCCACCTGGAGCATTGCTCCATTGTGGCCAGAGCCATTCCAGCACCTGAGGCAGAGGCCACAGAGCCATCTTCAGTGCTGGGGCCAACTTGGCTCCAATGGAGCCTTGGTTGCGGGAGGGGAAGAGAGAGATAGAGAGAAAGGAGAGGGTGAGGGGTGGAGAAGCAGATGGGCATTTCTCCTGTGTGCCCTGGCCAGAAATCGAACCCAGGACTTCCACATGCTAGGCTGACACTCTACCGCTGAGCCAATGAGCCAGGACCTGATGGTTAATTTTCTGGAGGTTTTTAGGAGAGAAAGATATAGAATTGTTCTTCTGAGTCTCAATAGGTCCCTGAAGTATGACGACAGTTATCTTCATTCAGATCCTCGATTGTTCAGTGTTCCTGAGCAGCCTGAGCTCAGAGTTCAACCACCAATGGACTATATTTGATTACTCCCTCTGTTCCCATGGGTCTGGTCAACATCTTCAAGTACTCCCTATTTACAGCTTGTGGCTCTTTTCTCCTAGTATATACAAGCCAGAGCCATTTGGAATGACCCCATGAATTTTCTAGTGGAAACTGTAGGGATTATAGTTTTCTTAGTAATGTACTCTGAAGCTTCTGAAAGTTGGAGAAGACAGCCTGGGAGACTTTACAGTTGTTTTCTTTATCTTGTGTTTTGCTGGATTTTGGTGGTTTTTACCAGTTATTCTCTGTTTGCTGTCCTTGTAATCTGTTCTCTTTTCTGTCCTGCTTTGTGTCTCAAAGGGCTGATCCCTGGGAAATGCTGCTTTTTTTCTGGATTCTGGTTAGGTTCAGCCTGTGGGAAACACTGGCAGAAGATGAAAAGGCTGCACAAGAGATAAGGGGTATTTCACCTCCATTTCCTCCCTTTGGGGGTCTGTCTTTGGTACCGGCTGAAATGCAGCTCTTGCCTAGCAGAGCCTCCCCTGCCGCTTCAGTCTCCACTGTGCTCTGATCATTCTGTTTCCTCCCCTTGTTTCTTTTAACCAAAGTGAAAATAATGGCTTCCTTTGGTTGCTAATATCTTAGTGCCTTAGCATCCCTTGTTTGTTCCTTAACCTTGACCGCAGCTCTGTAATTATTCCCTTTATTAAATTCTCTTGATTTGAACAATCTCAAAAGTAACTTTTCTTTCTTTCTGGGACCTTGACTAACACAATTTTCTATAAAAATGTGTTGTTATACATTTAGAGTTGTAGGGAAGACTTAAACAATTTAAAGGAAATATATAAAAGTGACTAACATACTGGAAACAGGAGATATTCCTGGGGTCCTTAAAAGAATTGGGATAGGGGAAAATGAAATAGAAGGTGGAGGGGTCAATTAATATTTTATGGTGTGACAGGTACTGCTTCTTCATTTTCACTGGGGAAGTAATATGAGGTAGAAACCTCTGCTGTCTGAGCTCCTCCTCTCTGATCCCTTCGCCTGGAATTTTCATATCCAAGGCATCTCTTTTATCTCAAGAACTTTTCTGGGTCAGGCAAGGCTGCCGGGTGGGGCAGATTCATTCTGAGAGACAAACATGGCAGATAATCTAACGAAGACATCAATTAATAGGGGTTGGGCAGAGAATCTGAATCTGATCACGGCACAGGATAAACACTTTAGGATAAACTACCTTAGCAGATCAAGAATTCAGCACTGAAGGTAGCAGGTTCTTTTCACAGCTGGTGTATACCCTTATTTGCTCTGCCTCTATTATTCCACAGTAAATCTCTTGAGGTCAGGAACTATGTTTTTATTTTAATTTTCATAAGATGCTTATATTATTCATAATTTACTTATAATCAGTCAAGGTTAAACTATAGACACAAATGCTGACAAAAGTAAGTGGAATTCTTATTTGTTTATATGTTCATTTTTAAGCATAAATCATCTTTCATTTTACGTGATCAAGGAGTACAGTACTTGTGAAATGAACTTCAAATTAGATTATGCAATAAGATCCCTCCTGGTTCTTGGATTCCAGAATTATGTGGCAATTAGCGAAGCCCCATAATGCTGATTGGCAAAAGAACTGATAGCTTTGACTTAATGTATACATCATGGAATAGACGATGTTAGCTACTGAATCCAGGTCTAGCAGGCAGTCTTTACCTAGATGTCTCTTGAGTAGTTTACACATGTTGTATTCAGTGAGATTGGGCATTGAAATGGGCACAAGAGGCAAAAAGTAAAGTCTCCCTTCCAGTATTCATGTAATTGTTACCGATCTTCAGGGCTCACAGTAATAAGCAGGATGTAGAGCTGATGAGAGGGCTGGTTGAAAAGTCCCATTAGAGGTGAACAGGGTCCTCTCCCTCTTATTCATTTGCATTGCTGGTAGAGTTAATGTTTTGAGTCTGAAGGACACTATGACTGTTATCAGTTTTATTGGACAAGTGAATATAAAGGTAATTAAAGAGACCATGCCTAATAACCCAACTCTTACAATTTAAAAGTAAAAAGGAGGCCTGATAGGGTACCAGGGATATACCTATCATCCTAATTAAGTGTTAACAAGACAGTTGTCCTCACTTTGGTAACTTCAGTGTATTCCCTCTGTTAACTGTCTCCATCCAGTGGACTCATCTACAATTTTTAATTCTTCTCCACGGTTACCCTTCTTCGTTCTACAAACTCGAACAATGTTTCTGTAGGTTTCAGTGTTTTTAGCAGGTGGTGTCTTCAAAGCACTCATCCCAAATTGCCCGTCCAGTTTATTCATTCATCCACCTTTTTACATCTTCCTCCTGCAGTTCAGATTTGGCCAAATTGCCGCACAGTTTGAACTTGTCATCTTTCCTCGCATGTCTACTTTATTAAGCAAGCACATCTCATAAACGAAAACAAGAAGAGATGTGTGGCAAGCCCAACTATTTTTACTGAAATTAAAGAGTCACCTAGCTAACTCACATTGCTTCGGGGAAGTAGGTAGGGATAACTAAAATATTTAAATGAATCCGTGAGGATGTACAAAAGAACATGTTTAACCAAGCAGGAGTTTTCTAAATCAAAAGATCCTCTTGTTCTAGCTATATTCACACTCCTCAATATTTTGATTAAGTGTTGTATAAAGATAGAAAATGATTTTTTTTAGCAATATTGAACAATACTTTCTGATGTTCATCACCTAGAAGTCAAAGAAAAATTCTTGTTGTATAATTACCTAAAACCCCCTAATTTTTGAGAGTTTGTTCTAGCATCTTTTTAACTGTAAGTCTGAGTTCTGAAAATGACTCTGTGTTGATGTTTTCTGTGAGGTAGATTAAAAAAAGAAAACCCAGACAGCCTGATCGATCTATCAGTATTTGCTGAATGTTAACTCTAAGAAGAAATGGGCTAAATGATTTTATATAAACACAGGCTTAAGTACAGTTTTATAGACAGAATGTTAGCTTAAATTGAAGTGTCGGTGGTAAAATTATGATATTAGTCCTGATAATAATTTACAAGAGATAATCTCCTTTAGGCACAATAAGCTACTATTGTGTGCAACGATGTATGCTGTTTCATAAGCTTAGATCCTATAAGGATCTTTTTTGTAGTCATCTGTTACTATTCTACTTCTGAAGAGAAAGCATTAGAAGAAAAATGCTAGTTTGATAAATGTTTTATCTATTAAAGTACTGATTTTAAACTAAAATAATCATTTCATTTTGAAACTAAGTTCTCTGGGTAAGTAATTTTGATTCCTATGTTTTCCTTTTTTAAAAAAATACATATTATTTAGGGAATAATTTGAGGCCCCACAATTTCATCTCCCTAATAAATTGTGAATTTACTGCTCTATAGCCTGGCTAATAGCTGTGTGCAGGATTGATCCAGTCATAATGAAGCCTTTTCCCTTCTTCAAATTATGGGCAGTGTGCACCTGCTTCCCACCAGCCAGATTGTGAACAAAATATGCTTTCTGCGGCTTCAGTCGAAATGTTTGTTGTTTAAACCTGGAAATGATGTTTGGTAAAGATCTTTAGCTTAAGGAAAATATTTTGTACTCTGTCACACATAATAACAACTCCCACATGCTTGAGTCATGTTGATGACATTCAGGAATTTTCGGAAGAGTTTGTTTTTCTGTAACTATAGTCAGGAACAAGATGAAGAAAAATGACTAGACTCTTAACCTGCAATCTGTCATTGCTAAGGGGGGGGGGGAGAATATTTATTTGAATTTAATCATGCTATAGCTGCTAAATCTTGGTTTTATTTTTATATCTCTTATGTGCATATGTGTTATCTCAGAAGATAACTGCTCAGTGTCAAGAAGCTGGTTGATGTCATTCTTTGTACAAACCCAAGAACAATTAAGTACTTTTTTTTTTTAAAGCTATTGAATGTGATATCTAGAATTTTCAATCAGGGACTATCATTTGAGATGCTTATGGCTGCTTGAGGAGAGACTCTCAGAGCAATTTATTTGCCACAGTAGTAAATAAATAGCTGGATTTCCAAGCTATTTTTTTACTTCCTCCTTCCCTCCATCCCCCCTCCCTCCCTCCCTCCCCCCTCCCTCCCTCCCTCCCTCCCTCCCTCCCTCAATTCCTTCCTTCCTCCCTTCCTTCCTTCCTTCCTTCCTTCCTTCCTTCCTTCCTTCCTTCCTTCCTTCCTTCCTTCCTTTTTTTCTTCCTTCCTTCCTTCCTTCTTTCCTTCCTTCCTTCCTTCAATACTGTTCAGCAAATCCCTCTTATTTGTATAACCCTTTACATAGTCTCTCTTATTTATGAATGTATCCATTTTATTGATGAAAAATTTTTAAGTTCAAAAATATTAACTATATTATCCATGTACACAGAGCTGATATACAGCAGAACACAGATATGCATTGATGTCTGTATAGCTTCAAAGTTACTACTGTTTTCTAATGTATTTCTTTTTACCACATTGGAAAGTATAGTCCTCTGGTCTACTTACTGCCTAAAAGAAATGTTTATAGTAATAAACATATACATTAAAAAATAAAAATCCTCAAGTACTCTCCCTTCCAGAAACAGGCTCACACCTTCTTTCTCACTCTCCCCTCCCCTACCCCATGGGCACATTTTCCTTGTCTGTCTCTTTTTCCTTGTCTCTAAGGGTCCTCATGGACTTACAACCAGAGGAACAGTGGGCAGTAGCAGCTACTCCCAAGCTAACCCCTGAATGTGTCTCCAATGCCCCCTTTTCTCTGATTTTCTTCTTATATAGCCAATAAATTCCTTCTTTACTTGCTGCAAAAAACTCCAAACGAAAATCAAAAAAACAACCTCAAATAAACAACCTAACTTTATACCTTAAGTATATAAAAAGAACTAAGACCAAAGTTATCAGAAAAAAATAATAAATTTTAGAGCAGCAATAAATAAAATAAAAAATTGACAAAACTGAATTGTTTTATTTTGAAAAATATTTATAAATCATTAGGTAGACTAAGAAAAAAAGAGAGAAAGCTCAAATAAATAAGATCAGAAATGAAAGGGACATTACAACCAATGCCACACAGATAAAAAGAATCTATAAGAGACCTTTCAAATAATTATACACTAAAAATTAAACAACCTAAAGAAATGGATAAAATTTTAGAAACATACAACCTACCAAAACTGAATCAAGAAGAAACAGACAGACTAAACAGACCAATAACAAATAAGGAAATTGAATCAGTAATAAAAAAAATTCTCAACAAAGAAAAGTCCAGGACCAGATATCTTTATAGATAAATTCTACCAAACATTTAAAAAACAATTAATACCAGCTCTTCTTAAACTCTTTCAAAACAAAAGGAAACACTTCTGAGTTCATTTTATGAGGCCAGCATTACCTTGCTACCAAAATCAGACAAGGACCTAAAAGAAAAGAAAATTACACATCAATATCCTTGATAATATCCCTGAACATAGACATAAATAAGCTCAACAAAAACTAGCAAACTGAATTCAATAATACATTGAAGGAATCATACCATGATCTAGTGAGATTTATTTCAGGGATCCAAGGATGGTTCAATATCCACAAATCAGTCTGACCAGGCAGTGGTGCAGTGGATAGAGCATTGGCCTGGGATGCTAAGGACCTGGTTTTGAACCCTGAGGTTGCTGGCTTGAGCGCAGGCTCACCAGCTTGAGCACGGGGCCATTGGCTTGAGTGTGGGATCATAGACATGACCCCATGGTTGCTGGCTTGAGCTCAAAAGTGGCTGGCTTGAAGCCCTAGGTTGCTGGCTTGAGCAAGGGGTCACTTGCTCTGCTGTAGCCTCTTGGTCAAGGCATATATGAAAAAGCAATCAATGAACAATTAAGGTGTTGCAATGAAGCATTGATGCTTTTTATCTCTCTCCTTTCCTGTCTGTCTGTCCCTCTCTCTCACTAAAACAAATAAACAACAAAAAAACAAACCCACAAATCAATCAATCTGATACCTTACCATGTTAACAATATGGAGAGTAAAAATCATATTATAATTATCTGAATAGATTCAGCAAAAGCATTTGACAAAATTCAACATCCATTCATGATAAAACGCTCAATAAACTGAGTATTGGGAGAACATATTTAAACATGATAAAAGCAATAGATGACAAACCCATAGCTACCATGTTCAGAGGTTAAAAAGCTAAGAGCCTTTCCTCTAAGATCAAGAAGAAGGCAAAGATGCCCACTCTCATCACTTTTATTCAACATATTATGAGAAGTCCTAGTCAGAACAATGAGATAAGAAAAAAAGGAAAGCATTAAAACTGGAAAAAGAGAAGTAAAACTGTCACTATTTGCAGATGAGATGATGTAATATATAGAGAAACCCCTAAAGTCTCCTCCAAAAAAAACTGTTAAGAATAATAAGAAAATTCAATAAAGTTGCAGAATACAAAATGAATATACAAATATCAGTTGCATTTTTATACAATAATAACAAACTATGAGAAAAGGAAATTAAGAAAATTATCCTGTTTACAACTGTATCAAAAAGACTAAAACACCTAGGAATAAATAACATCAAGCAGGGGTAAGATCTGTACACTGAAAACTATGAGACACTGAAAGAAATTGAAGATACAAGTAAATGAAGATAGTTTATGCTTATAGAGTGAAAGAATTAATATTGTTAAAATGTCAATACTACCCAATACAGTCTATAGACTCACACTATCCCCATCAAAATTTCAATTGTATTTTTCACAGAAGTAGAAAAATAATCCTAGAATTTGTATGGAAGCATGAAAAACTCCAAATAGTCAAAGCAATCTTGAGAAAAAAGGACAAAGCTGAAGGCATTACATTTTTTGTTTCAATGATATTACAAAACTATAGTAATAAAAACACATGATATGAGCATAAAAGCAGACACATAGGTCAATGAAACAAAATAGAGCTCCCAGGAATAAATCCATCCCTATATGATCAATAAATTTATGACAAAAAAGCCAAAAATATACAACAGGGAAGGGATAGTCTCTTCAATAAATGGTGTTGGGAGAACCAGACAGCCATATGTAAAAGAATAAAACATCCCTATCTTACTCAAGACACAAAGGCAACTCAAAATGGATTAAACATTTAAAAATAACATGTGAAACTATAAAACTTCTAGAAAAAACACAAGGAAGAATCTTTGATATAGATTTTGGCAATGGTTTTTTGGATTTGACACCAAAAGTGAAGGCAACTGTTGGTCAAATAAGTTTGTATATATGATATATATGTTTGCTCGCTCATAGTTTGCATTGGGTGTGGGAGACAGGCTGTAAGCAGGCAGGGTTTTTATAGCCTAAGGCTTAGTTTTAAGGCTAAGACTTTCTCACCCTTTTAATACTAAGATCTTTTCAAAACTAAGCTTTCCCCCCCACCCTTGACTGTAGCATGATGTGGCGTGGTGCACTCTCATGAGGAATCCCATTATGCCTCAGATAAGTGACTTTGTATCAGAGACTTCCTTGTTTGTATATTGGATTAAAGGTTTGGATTTCTACACTATAAAATGGGGCAGAGGAGCCCATGCTGGAGGAGAGCAGAGAAAGGTCATGTGGAGGAGAGGAGAAGCAGCCAAGATGGCAGAGTGCTGAAGGAGAAGCCAGTTTGTGCAGAGTTTGTGCAGAGAAGGAGATGGGGAACAGAGGTGAATAAGGCTGGTGAGGTAGAAACCTTTGATTCTAGGAAACTCAGATAAGTCAGTGGCTTTGGGAGCCCTGAATGGAAAGGGAATTGTTTTTCTACTGTGTATATTTCTTACCCGCCAGGTACAAGTTAGGATTAAAGGTAATGGCCCACCAGTTCTTGGCTCCGTTGTTTCATTAGTATCTGTCCGAATCAAATGCAAACCTGCATGGGCCAGTCGGCTGTGATGGTGGCCATGCCTACTGGCTTTATAGCAACAAAGTAAAAATTAACTATTAGACTACAGCAAACTCAAAAGCTTCTACATAGCAAAGAAAGCCATCCACAAATTGAAAAGGGGACCTATGGAATAAAAAATAATTTGCAAATAATATACCTGATAAGGGGTTAAATTCCAAAATATATTTAAAAACTTATACAACTCAATAGCAAAAAAAAGAAAAAAGAAAAAAAAGAAATCTCATTTAAAAGCAGGCAGAAGAACTGAATAGATGTTTTTCCAAAGACAAGTGTCCAATGGGTATGTGAAATTGTGCTCAGCATCACTGGTCATAAGGAAAATGCAAATCAAAACCATGAGCTATCACCTCACACCTGTTAGAATGACTATTATTAAGAAAGAGAAAGGTAAGTGTTGGTCAGGATATGGAACAAATTAAACTCCTGTGCACTATTGGTGGGAATGTATATTGGTATAGTCACTATGAAAAACAGCATGGGGGTTTCTCAAAAAGTTAAAAATAAAATTACCATTTGATCCAGCAATCCTACTTCTGGGTATATATTCAAAAGATTTGTGATCAGGATCTCAAAGATGTACTGCACTTCACTGCAGCATCTTATAATAGTCATGACATGGAATCAACCTAAATGTCCATCACTGGATGAATGGATTAAGAAAATGTGGTTATATTTATAAATATTATTCAGCCTTTAAAAGGAAGATAATCTTGCCACTCGCTCCAAAATAAATGGACCTTGGTGTCATTATGCAAAGTGAAATAAGCCAGATGGGAAGACAAAGATTGTAGGATCCCACTTTAATCTAAAAGAGTCAGACACAGGGTCAGAGAATGGAACGGCAGTTCCCACAGATGAATGGGAATGGAAAATGGAAAGGTGTCTGTGAGGGCACAAAGTTTCTGAGCAAGTTCTAGGATCTACTGTACAATGGAGGGACCTTAGTTAACAGTGTTGTACTGCATACTTGAAAATTTGCTAAGAGAGTAAACCTTATGTTAAATGTGCTTAACACAAATTAAAAAAAAAAAAGGTGTAGAAAGAGACTTTTAGAGGTGATGGATAAGTTTATAGCTTTGATTGTGGTGATGGTTTCATGGTATATACTGCTTTCCAAACTCATCAAGTTGTATACAGTAAATATGTACAGCTTTTTATATGCCAATCGTATCTCAATAAAGTGGTTTAAAAGCAAACTGCTCTGGTTCTCAAGAAGCCAGCCCAGGACCCTGCTCCTGCTGCTTTGCCCTACTGCCTTCTTCTCTGGCCAGCTCACACGGAGCTAAGGGGTCCTTGGGACATAATTTGAGAAATTATCTCTTAAATGTTACCATGGTCTTTCTAATTGTAACCTTAACATGGTTCACCCACAGAGTGCGCAAGGGCCCTTAGCAGGAAGATCACAGAATTCACACCCACCTGGTGGAGGTAAGCTGACTTGTTGCTCCCCCCCCCCCCCCGCCCCCCGTAGTTGAGTTAAGACTGATTAAAGCTATTATAGCCGTTGACCCATGAAAGTAAAGAAGTTTTATCCAAGACCCATTAAATACATGAAGTCATCTTGTTTACTTTTTAGGCCTTATCCAAATTAGGATATGTGGCTGCTCTGAATATAGTTTTCAGACTGTTCTGTTAAACTGCAGATCTCTTTACAAAGTTCTAACAAAAGTGTTTGCCCACTTTTCACATAATGAGGCTTTCAAAGCCTGATGGAAATGGGTGCTATTGTTACACTGGGGCCAAAGAACCTGCTCACAGCTCTTCTTTGTGTCTGGCCTGGCACTTGGCTTCTTCCTGAATGTGCACTTTGAAGTAAATATGTAAAGTGAAAATAGGAACTCCATTCCTAAAGAGATTTCTTTATGCTTGTTTTATATCAGTTTCTTGCTCCACTTGCACGTTAAAGTCATAAAATGAATAGCTGTGGCCTTTATTAAGCTTTGAAGATCTGGTGTGCTTCTGTGTGAATATCATTTCATCTGCAGCATTTGAATTGGGAAAACCCTTTGTGTGATTTCAACAACCTTTTGTCTGGATAGTTAAATGCACTGACAGAGCCTTTTGACAGAGCACAGAAAATTCTCTGCTGAATACTTAATCAGTTCCTAAATTGGCTTGCTTCCACTTTTCCTTTCTTCCGGATTATGTTGCTAGACTACTAGGGTTTTTTATTTGTGACTCTGAGAGTTTAAATAACTTTAGGCATAGTCTATATCACACTATTTTCATCACATACATTTATTATTCTATCATATATAAACACATCCATTTGGGGGTATGTTGAAATTTATGCTCATATTTTTGAGAAATAGGTTTATGTTTTTACTGATATATTCTTTTACATTTGATAGTTTAAGTTTCAATTACCTTCTATAATAAAATTACGATGATATCTTTGAATATTGATACATAAATCTTAATCAGATTGGATCCTATTTTTAGGAGTTAAATAGAATATGATTATTTGGTAATTTTATTAAAGAATTTATTGAAAATTGCTGTCAGACATACTGAATAAAGGATGCTGGAGTAAAGCAAGTGGCATTCAAAATTCTCTACATTTTTTTTCTAGTATTTCATAGCAAAAAAATGAGCCAAGAAAGATAATACTCTTTTGCTGTGAGTCTCCATTTATTACATGTCTGGGGTGAGGGGAATAGAACCTGATGGGATGACCGACTCCTACTTTTCCATCTACTGAGGTAATCCAATTAACCACATGTTTTATCATTGTGATCTGTATATAAATAGACTTCCCTCGAGTGTTGTGAAGAAGAATCACATCTTGCTAAAGCTTCTTACTTACAGACATGGTAAATAATAGTGGGCAATATAGTATCTCAAATTATTTCTTGGATCTTACTTTTAACACAGAGAAAGAATGTCACTTTTGTTTAAAACAGGGGGTGAATTTGGAGAAACATTGTTTTGAGAGACACAACATGCTTTACAGCATTATGATGTATTCAGCCAGATGTTTTCAAGACAGAAAATCACATGACTAAGCAAGCCATAGGAAGTTTCTTTAAAAACAAAAAAGATAGAAGAGAAAAATGTATCAGATATTTCATTTTTTACAGTGTATTATTCCAAATCATATGGATTTCTTACATTTGTAATTTGTCAATTATGACTTTTTCTCTTATGTATATTTAGAGTATATCAGGGAATCACTATAATTTTAGTCTTATATTACAATCTTGCTCTATTTGTTTATATCTAACTATATGGTTGCATGTGAATGTAGCATCTAGGGCTCCTCAGCATCGGTTAAGGCAGTTGGTAGAATGTGGTGAGAAGTTATTAACTGCCATTCATGGCAACTATATATGGATCGCATTTTCTCTCTTGGGATCCAGGCCCATATAATTGAAAAGTGTATGCGCGTGAAAATCCAGAGCAAGACGGAAAGAACTGAATTAATTTTTTTTTCTGTGTTGACAATCCCACTGTCAGTATGTCAATAAGTATTCACTAAGTGAACACAGTAGATCATAGTTTCTCAGCCATACAGGAATGGTGGTGTTCCTCCAGGGATGCACTTAACTGAACATAAGGGATCAGAGCTCTTTTCAGGAGATGGAAGGACAATCCCCAGTGGGAAAAGTGATCACGGATTTGCTGTCACTTCACTCTATTTTTAACAACCCAATCACTTCTCTGGTGGCTGCTGCCCCACACAGCCTCTGGCATAGAGTAGACGTCCAATGCATAATTGCTGAATGAAAGAATGAATTTAATCTCAAGGGCATCCATTTCATTTTCTCTGCAGCTACACCATTGGCATGACAGCGGCCTAGTCAGCACATTATTTTAATAATTTTTTTTTCTTATGCTAGTTTCCATATGACAATGGTCTATAAAATTTTTAGTCCCATATCACTATTAATTAAAAAGTTTTGTGCATGCACCCTCCAAATAGTTATTTTATAAATAAAATACTATATTATATTATAAAACATTTAATGAGTGGGATAATGAGGTTAAATTAATAGAAGTTCTAATATTTTGATTCCTGAATTCTAGTAGCTTGCCTTGCTTTCTACCCTTGTCTCCACTCCGGAGACTTGGCTATAAGGAATAAAAGAAGAGTAAGATGCAGCTCCTGCTACATGAGGCTGGGATTGGGGGCAGACGGAGGTCTTAGCAGGTAGACCAGATGAATACAATGAAGTAAAATGATAGAAAAGCTATTTCTATGGCATGGTATAGTAGAAAAGAGTCCCTGTACAGAATTTTCTTAAAAATGTAGATTTTAAAATCCGTTTCGCTGTCTATAACCTTTGATTTATAGTGAGGTATTTCTTGTACTGCACTAAATTTAAGCACACTTAGAACTTTTCAATAAATAGACTCTCCTATTCTCTGGGACTCATCTACATTTAATATTAAAAGCAACTTTTTTTCTTTTTTTTTAACATTAAGATTTCCCTTTTTCTTCTATCCTGATAAAGCTCTTCACTTAAAATGGTCTTCTAATCCCCTGGTCCAGTAAATTTTCTTTTTTGATGGGATATTTTTTACTTGAATTTTGACCCTCAAGGAGGGATAGCACACGGGGCAGGTGGGTGTTCTACAAATACGTTCTAGAGGTTCTTCCAAGGAAAGTGAGTGGTTAGGAAAGGAACACTACTTCTTACCACCCCAGCAGGGCAGTGACATCCATTACTGCCGCTCTCATTCCACAGGAACAAGTCGGTCACATGCCCTTATGTACATGAAAGAAGGGGGGACTAGGCAATGTGGGCTTGGGTGGGGCAGCCATCTTCAAGCAACGACTCTCCACTAAGAAAAGTGAGGGTGAAGTTCTGTCTCTGCCACAGTCCACAGAATGGTGGAATGTCTGAATGCTAAAGAAAATTTTAATGTAATCATTAAAAGGCCTTTGCTTTGCAAAGTAAACCTTTGATGCACTGTGTTATGCTTAGGAACAAGGCACACATCATATATTAACAGCAAAAGTTTAAATTAATATGTTTTGTATTCGATTTGCTAGTATTTTGTTTATATTTTAGCATCTGTATTCATTAAAGATATTGGTCTGTAGTTTTCTTTGTTTGTGCCATCCTTGCCTGGTTTTGGTATGAGGGTTATGTTGGCCTCATAAAATGTGTTTGGAAGTATTGCCTCTTCTTCAATTTTTTGGAAGACTATCAGCAGAATAGGAACCAAGTCTTCTTTGAATGTTTGATAAAATTCGCTGGTAGAGCCGTCTGGGCCTGGACTTTTATTTTTGGGGAGGTTTTTAATGTTTTTTTCTATTTCTTCTCTACTAATAGGTCTGTTTAGGCTTTCTGCTACTTCTTGACTCAGTCTAGGAAGGTTGTATTGTTCTAAGAATTTATCCATTTCTTCTAGGTTGTTGAATTTAGTGGCATAAAGTTTTTCATAGTATTCTACAATAATTCTTTGTATATTTACGATGTCCGTGGTGATTTCTCCTCTTTCATTTTGGATTTTGTTTATATGAGTTCTTTCTCTTTTTTCCTTGATAAGTCTTGCCAGGGGTTTGTCAATTTTGTTGATCTTTTCAAAGAACCAGCTCCTTGTTCTTTAGTTTTTTCTATAGTTTTTCTGTTCTCTATTTCATTTATTTCTGTTCTGATTTTTATTATCTCCCTTCTTCGGCTGGTTTTGGGTTGTCTTTGTTCTTCTTTTTCCAGTTCCTTAAGGTGTGAAGTTAAGAATCTCAAGGATGGTTCAACATACATAAAACGGTTAACATAATACACCATATCAACAAAACAAAGAACAAAAACCACATGATCTTATCAATAGATGCAGAAAAGGCAGTCGATAAAATACAACACAATTTTATTTTATTTTTATTTTTATTTTTATTTCTTGCGTTTCTCTGAAGCTGGAAACAGGGAGAGACAGTCAGACAGACTCCCGCATGCCCCCGACCGGGATCCACCCGGCACGCCCGCCAGGGGGCGACGCTCTGCCCACCAGGGGGCGATGCTCTGCCCATCCTGGGCATCACCATGTTGTGACCAGAGCCACTCTAGCGTCTGAGGAAGAGGCCACAGAGCCATTCCCAGCGCCCAGGCCATCTTTGCTCCAATGGAGCCTTGGCTGCGGGAGGGGAAGAGAGAGACAGAGAGGAAGGCGCAGCGGAGGGGTGGAGAAGCAAATGGGCGCTTCTCCTGTGTGCCCTGGCCGGGAATCGAACCCAGGTCCTCTGCACGCTAGGCCAACGCTCTACCGCTGAGCCAACTGGCCAGGGCCAATGCAACACAATTTTATGTTTAAGACTCTCAAAAAAATGGGTATAGAAGGAAAATATCTCAACACGATAAAGGCCATATATGATAAACCATCAGCTAACGTCATATTAAACGGTACAAAACTGAAGGCTTTCCCCCTTAAATCAGAAACAAGACAGGGTTGTCCTGATTTAATGTGGTACTAGAGGTTCTAGCCAGAGCAATCAGACAAGACAAAGAAATAAAAGGCATCCATATTGGAAAAGAAGTAAAGGTATCACTTTTTGCAGATGATATGATCCTATACATCGAAAACCCCAAAGAATCCACAAAAAGACTACTAGAAACAATAAGCCAATACAGTAAGGTCGCAGGATAGAAAATTAGCATACAAAAGTCCATAGCCTTTCTATATGCCAACAATGAATTATTAGAAAACAAACTCAAAAAAATAATCCCCTTCACGATTGCAACAACAACAACAAAAAAATACCTAGGAATAAACATAACAAAGAAAGTAAAGGACTTATATAATGAAAACTACAAACCATTGTTAAGGGAAATCCAAAAAGATTTAATGAGATGGAAGAATATTCCAATTGATACATAAAGACCCATGCAGCCCCATGTTCATTGCAGCATTGTTCACAGTGGCCAGGACATGGAAACAACCAAAAAGTCCATCAATTTAGATGACTGGATAAAGAAGATGTGGCACATATACATTATGGAATACTACTCAGCCATAAGAAATGATGACATTGGATCATTTACAGCAAAATGATGGGATCTTGATAACATTATACGAAGTGAAATAAGTAAATCAGAAAAAACCAGGAACTGCATTATTCCATACGTAGGTGGGATATAAAAGTGAGACTAAGAGACATTGATAAGAGTGTGGTGGTTACGGGGGGAGGGGGGAGAGGGAGAGGGAAAGGGGGAGGGGGAAGGGCACAAAAAAAACTAGATAGAAGGTGACAGAGGACAATCTGACTTTGGGTGATGGGTAAGCAACAAGACTGATTGACAAGATAACCTGGACATGTTTTCTTTGAACATATGTACCCTGATTTTTTGATGTCACCCTAGTAAAATTAATAATAAAAAAAAGTTTAAATTATGAAGCACAGTGTTTAGATTGCTTTCAATGAACATTGCAATGTCCAAATCTGACAACTAACTTCTTCATTTCATCTGTGTAGATAACTTATTCTTATACACCTAACATCTGAATTATTTAACTTGGTTTATGACAATATAAAATAGATAAATAAACTCTTCCATATTTTATATTCCATAACCATAATATTAATGTGTCTTTTTTTCTTCTTTTCAAAGAAGAAGAAATTTAAATTGATTTTAAGAAAAGCAATTTGACTCTTTCTGGATGTTTCATAGAGCATAAAAAAAACCTCAAACATTTATTTTGCAGTTTTGGGATCTGTTCACATGTATTTAATGTGGAAATAGAATCCATGTGATGTATCAAGTTACAGAAAAATATCACCCAAAGGTAAATATATATAAACAGGACATGATACTGTGGAAACACAGAAATATTTAATGGGTAAGAGATAGACTGAAGTAAACACTGAAGCTACTTTTCCATTAAAGCACTTGAATTCTATTTTAATATGTACCATATTTCCCCATGTATAAGATAAACCGTTTTTCGAAAATTTTGGGGTCTAAAAACTGGGTGCGTCTTATACAGTGGTTTAGATTTCTTCACTTGCATTTCCTGCTTTTCTGCACTTGTTTTTGCGCTCTTTGTGGAAGACAGTGATTCGTCGTCAGACACAGATGAGGACAAGCTAATGGATGGGAGTTTTGACAGTGATGAGGAGTTGTATGAGTTTTATGATGAATAAAACTTGAGTTCAATAACATTATGTAATACATTTTTTTTTCAAATTTCAAGCCTCAAAATTAAGGTGCGTCTTATATACGAGATCATCTTATACATGAAGAAATATAGTAATTTAGTATTCTTGTTAATGTAATTTTTCCTTGAACGTGCTTTGACTATTAATTCTACATTCAGTGATACAAAAATAAACACAAAACCAAACGAAATATTTCAAAACCAACTTTGCTTGCTATTGTCTTTGTCTATTTTATTTTATTTAATGATTGATTTTTAAAAACGTTTTTTGTTCTAATAAACTGAATTTCTGTCAGTCCCTTTTTTGTAGATTTTTGTGGCTAATTTGGTCAGGGAAAAGGGTCTTTCTCAAGAGAAGACTGGTATCACATCTAATCAAAGAAACAGGGTGAGTGTTGGGTGAAGATTTGCAAGATTATGAGAGAGTATTCTATAAGTCCAGCTGGATGTTTTATTACTTTACAATTAGCGAGGGGGGGTAAATTGGCCTTGAACAGTGAATCTGAGTATGTTGATGTGATTGGGGAAGATTCTGGTGATGCTATGCTCCTCTTCAAAGCTACAAGTACTGAGCAACTAGAGTTAGGATGGTGATGCTATAATAGTTAACAGTCATCAATTATTAGGTACCTTCTCTGTGCTAGGCCTTGTGTTGAAGGATTAAAATATACTTTCACTACATTGCAAAATAACCCTGTAATGAAGGTTTTATTATTCCCATTTTGTAAATGTGGACCCTGAAGTTCAAGGATGCTGAGCGATTTGCTCAAAGCCACATAATTATTTGCAGAAGAAGGAGGATTCAGTCCACCTATATCTGATCCCAAAGCCCTTGCCCTCATCCTAGGCTAATCCTCCCCTCTCAGTGAGGTATCCACGACAAACTTTTTGGATCCTTAGAGAAGTTTATGATCACACTTTTGCAGACTTCCTATCTCCCCTTTGCTCTGACATTAGTGACTGCCTCAGGCACTAGCATTTTACTGTACACCACAGCAATTATTTATGACGTGGAGATTTGCAGCCTGGGGCTGGTTTACTGGAACTGTTTTGAACAAAAACAAAAGGAACTCTTCTCTCCGTTGCTCCAGGATTCTTTGCTTCTTTGATCTAAAGGAACTCTGTTTTCCATAGGAGATGTGGAAAAAGAGTACACAGAGAAGAAAGGCCTTTTCCAGGCCAGTGGCCTTGCTTGTTTTGTATGAGTCTAACTTTCATACTAAATCTCATCAATGTCAGCCATTTCTCTATGGTTACTTAAAGCTCCCTGTGACTGTTGTGGCTGTGTAGCAGTGGGTGGAGTTGCTGAGGGCTGAATGGAATAGTCTCCAGGCATTGGCAGGTGAAATACTGCACTGTCTTCCAAGTGAATTTATATTAAATTTTTATCCCTCGAATGTTGAGACAAATTAATACTGGTTATGTACAGGCCCCCATGCTGCAGTCTTCCTCTCCCTTATTCCTTTTCTAACTGATCCTTTCTTTAAGGGTCCGCTAATGTTTCATCTTTCCCAGGTGAAATAATTTTTTCTGATCTCTTCACGCCCAGGGCTGGGTGGCCAAACTGTGCTCCCATGGCACTCTGTTACTGTAGTTACCAAACTAGTATTTCAATAAATATTTGTGCCTGATGATAATTTAAAACATAAGATAGGAACTATGTCTTATTCATCTTAGAACTGCCAGAACAGTAACAACAACACCAAAAAAGTCTTGAAAATTCTCAGTGTTTGAGTAGACTAAAATTGAGTTTCATTTATTTATAAAATAAGTATTTTGTGAGCACTTACTGCCTTGTGTTGCTGTTCCGAAGACCCTCCAGTTAATAAAGGGATGGTGACTTAAATAAAAGGAAAGCCACAAGGCTGGTTTTTAGCCAAAATAATAATAATAAAATCATTAAACTAATAATAATCCTCTAGGAACCATCCTCAGAAGACATTGTTTTGTTTCAGTTTGTAAATACTAGATTTAAAATTTGCATTGGGATTTGACACCTGAAGCTGTTCAGAATTTGGTCTACAGAACAGGGTTCTTTTCTTTAATTAAGGAGAATATTGTATAACTATCCCAAGTGTGGATAACTGAGAAAGACGATATCTAATACGATGTCGTTCTTAATAATCAACTAGTCAGTTGTTACTGACATCTGTGTACAAATTTAAATATGAAAGCACTGTAGTATGCAAATTAATTTTGTATTATGAACTAAGATAAAAGAAGTCTCCTCTTATGAAGTTAATTTATTATTAGTGTCTCCCCCCTTATCCCCAAGAAGAAGGAGAAAACTTACTGTGAACTTTTTCTTAAAAAAATTTGAGGGCATATATGCCACTTCAATGTTAATCTGATTGGCTATATTAATTTCCTGATTAAAATTAAATCACTGTCAGAATAAATTAAAAATATCTTTTTGACATGAGATAAAAGACCTCACAACCCACCCTACCCCATTTTGGCTGCTCTAGCCCATCTTCTGTCATTCTCTCTCTTGTACCTGTAATTTCATTGTACCAAAATGCTTACAGTCCCCCAACATGCCAGCAAGTAATATCTCCACACCTTGGCAACAGTACTTCAGAATTCACTCAAATAAACTTGGAGCCAGACAGAGCTGATTTAGAACCTACACACTAACACTTACCCTTTATTAGTTATTTAACCTTTCTGAGCTTCAATTTCCTTGTCTGTAGAATGGGAATAATAATGTTGCCCGGTTGGAGTCCTGGAATAGAGCCAGATCCCTGGACATACTGAACAAAATTTCTTTCTCTTCTTCAGCTGTTTCAGCTTCATCTTGATTAATTTCTATTGTATGTGTATTATAATGTTTAAACTGCGGGCTCTGGAATTAAACTTTCTGAGAACTTATTTTCTCTTTAAAACCCACTAGTAACCAAGTAACTAGAAAACTAAGACTCAATTTACTCATTTGTAAAATAGTAAACCTATCACCCTATAGAATTGTTGTGAAGACTAAAAGAAACAGTGTCCACTTCTTTAAGGGTTTGTCATTTTGTTTGATGTCTCACCCGGCACTTGTATTTTAACACAGAGCTTAAAAAGAGCATAGTGGTATGTTTTCAGTTTTACAGAGGTTATCGTTTTTATTATACTGAGGATTATAAGAAGGGCTGATTTGTAAAATTTCCTGTTTGAAGAGGTTTTCAATCACTATAAACACATATTGTCTCCCCAATAGCCCTATTCTTCTGAGGAATAGCTATCTTGCTTTCAATTCATATATTGAAAATTGTGTTCGTCAATCATAGAAACCTTAGTATTTGCCACAGTGATTTATCCAGGGGGTGAAAAAGATGACCTGAAGTAGATCAATAAGTATTTTTCTTTGGAATCCTATAACTAAGCCAGTTCTCTGCAAGCAAAGCTATGAGTTATGAAACTACAGAACACTGTATTCCCTGCCATATAGAAGGAGCCAGTCTGAGAAAATTAAGGTGACCTCAGACTCATAGAGATGAGGGGCAGGTTGTTCTGACACCCTTTGGTCTCTGCTTCTCATCACGGCTTTGACCCAGCTGTGCCTTGCCCTTCTTCTGGTTATTTGACATTTCTTTGAAATTCTCCTGGTGGTGTGTTCAATTTCGACCTGGACTTCTATCATTTGTGACTGGTGTCGACTAATGGGAAAGCAGATCCGTATATTTACTCATTCACCTACATATTTTCCTCTTTTAAGTATTTTACAAATTTCACCAGCCATCATTTTGGTATTTTTTTATTTATTTGAGAAAGAGAGAGAGAGACAGACAGACAGATAGGCAGGAAGGGAGATAAGAAGCATCGACTCATGGTTGCAGCACCTTAGCTGTTTATTGATTGTTTTCTCATATGTGTCTTGGCAGGAGGGGTCTAGTCAAGTGCCAGTGACCCCTTGCTCAAGCCAGTGACTTTGGGCTTCAGGCCAGTGACCCTGGGGTCATGTCTATGACCCCATGCTCAAGCTGGAGTCCCTGTGCTCAAGCTGGATCAGCCCACTGCTCAAGGTGGCAACCTTGTTGTTTCAAACCTGGGTGCTCAGCATCCCAGGCCAACTCTCTATCCACTGCACTACTTCCTAGTCAAGCTGGAATTTATTTTTTTCAAAATTCTTGGTTGTCTGAAGACTATTTATTGAATAAGCCACTCTTTTGTACTCATTGATCTATAAGATCTAACCACACAGTATACTAAAAATTCTTTTTTTCTTCTTTCCCACGTGAGAGAAGGGAAGCTAGAGAGACAGACTCCCACATGTGCCCAGACCGGGGTCCACCTGGCAACCGTTGTCGTCAGGGCCAATGCTCTGCTCATCTGGGGCCATGGTTGCAGCTGAGCTATGTTTGCCCCTGAGGTGGAGGCTGGAGAGAGACATTTTCAACACCTGGACTGTCATGCTCAAATCAATTGAACCATGGCTGCGGGAGAGGAAGAGAAAGAGGTAGAGTGAGAGATGGGGGAGGGGGAGGGGGAGGGAGGTAGAAGCAGGTGGTTACCTCTCCTGTGTGTCCTAACCAGGGATTGAACCTAGGACTTCCACTCTCTGGATGGATGCTCTACCACTGAGCAAACCAGCCACAACCCTAAATATTCTATGTATATAAAAGTTGTTGTTTATAGATCTATACTACCCATCTGTAAATCATCCTTTTCAGTTCTCTGTGATTTTATTTGTTTTACTTTTATATGTTTTGATCTGTTGATATAAGAATAACAATACACATAGTTAATATATATTGAGCACTAGCCTGCTATGCAGCAGACATAGAAGTATTTAATTTTCATTTATTATAATTTTTAGGCCTCTTAAAACCTTATGAATTTCTAAGAAAGTCCTCTACATTGTTCTTCCTTTGAAAATTATTCTTAATTATTTCTGACTTTTAGACAATTCCAGAATCATTTTGTAAATTTCTGTAATTTTTCTTTGGAATTGTTAATTGATACTTTTATAAATACTGTCAAGATTCCCTCCTGGATGATGGCAGCAGCATCCACTGGGGTAGGATGCTGGGAACAGGGGCTCCGCTGGGGCATGTGCAATGTCGCACTACAACTGGAGAGCTAGGGACAAAGGAGGCATGACTATTAAGAGATAGCATAGAGCAGTGCTGTCCAACAGCAATGATATAGTACAAAATATATAATACATAGTTACATATGTAATGTTGAATGTTCCAAGAGTGGCATTAAAAAAGTAAAAAGAAGGCCCTGGCCAGTTGGCTCAGTGGTAGAGCATCGGCCCAGGCATGTGGATGTCCTGGGTTCAATTCCAGGTCAGGGCACACAAGAGAAGCAACCATCTGCTTCTCCACACTTTCCCCTCTCCCTTTTCTCTCTCATTCTCTTCCCTTCCCGCAGCTGGCCTGGGCACTGAGGGTGGTACCATGACCTCGCCTTAGGTGCTAAAATGGCTCCGGTTGCAACAGAGCCACAGCCCCAGTTGAGCAGAGCATTGTCCCCTACTGCGGGTGGATGGATCCCATTTGGGCACATGCAGAAATCTGTCTCTCTGCCTCCCCACTTCTTAGTTAAGAAAAATGCAAAAAAAAAAAAAAAAAAAAAAGTAAATAAGTAAATTGAAGTGGGTGAAATTAATTTCCAGAATATATAATATTTTATTTGGCCCTAGCTGTCCCAAATATTACGGCATTATTTCAACAAGCTATCAATATAAAAACTGTAAGTGGATACTTTACATCCTTTTTCATGCTAATTATATGGAACTGTGTGAGTATTTTACTGTTACCACACATATCAATCTGAACTGGCCACTTTAAAAGTGCTCAAGAGCCACATGTGGCTGGTCGCTACAGAATTGGACAGAGCATGTCTGGAGAAAACCTCCAGCCTTGGGAGAATGACAGGCAGTTCTACAGGGTAAATAAGGATGCGATTAGAGAAATTGTCCCAAAAGGGGAAGCCTAAACTTAGACTCTCTTTTGAAAAAGTCTACATCTTGAGCTAAGAGTGAATAATAGTGCTAACAGGGTGCTAGTTCTGATTGTATAATACCAAATCTTCCTATATATTGAATAATTTTAGTGTGAACAAATAAATAATAAGTAATATGTAACTAGAAAAAAACTGGCATATTTTTAAAGTGGACTTTTTATTTTTTATATACTTACATGATTTTGGAACTAGCATAGGACTATGGAATGAAGAGTTTTAAAAGTTTGTTCCAAAAAATTTGAGGGCATTTGAGAAAGAAAAATTTACCTTCTTGTTTATTTAGGAAAGGATTTTGAGCTGTTTATCATAATAAGACAATATTTCTCTATATATCTGTGGAGAAGCATAAAAAATAGAAGATTGTTTACTTACCGTGGATCTTAGTTCACAAAAACATCCACAAATAAGAGAATGAACATGGAGCTTCAGGCTTATAAAATAACATCCAACATTTTCAAGAAACAATGGTGATCAAATACTATGTAATTGAACATGAAGAATCTTAAGGATATAATCTTCATTTGCCTCTGGTTAGCAATCATCCATCTACTTCTGTTGAAAACGATGAAAGAGACAAAGCAAATGTCTTCAGAAATACTACTGAAGATATCTAAAAGGAAAAAATGCCAAGACATGAAAACTAGCAAGTTATACAGGCAGCAATAGTGAGGGAAATAGATTTTAACAGACTGAACCATTTACAGTCACTGTTTAATAAGCCTAAAGGCTTTATAGAATTGATGCTAATAGAAAGATAATGCATGAATCTGTGTATGAGAATGTTTTAAAATCTAAAATAACATTGACTAGGAGCTCTTGTTTCAGAAACTTTTGAAAAAAAAAAAAAAGTTATGGCTGACCCGCATGAAACTGCCATTTTGAGGTCATGAATAGTCCACTATTAGCCATTTCATACAGTTAAATAGATATGGTGTTGGGAAACTTCTATTATCAGGAGTATGGGAAAATATAAGAACGCTTCAAATCTCATTAAACTTAATTTAGATGAAATAATCATGCTGGCTGTTTTATTGAGAGACAGTAGACATGCAGTACGTTAGAGATGGGAATCTAAAGTCAGGTTGCCAGGGTCCTGGCTCCGCTACTTACTATTATTTGCTTTTAGGCAAATAATTTAACCCCTATCTGATTCAGGTTCTTTATCCATAAAATAAGATATTGCTAAATTATATTTTTAAATGTGCTTCTTAAACTTTGGTATATCTTTCTGTGCATGTGAAATAACCACTCAAAAATTTTGCCCATTTTTAAATTGGATTACTTGCTTTTTAACTATTTTGAGTTATAAATGTGATTTATATATTCTGGATACAAATGATTTATAAGATGAATGATTTGTAAATATTTTCTTCCAGTCTGTGACTTATTTTTTTTAATTTTCTTAATAATGTCATTTGAAGAGCCTAAAAATTTTAAAATGTGTTTTGCTTTTTGTCTCATATAAGAAATTTATGTTAATTGTGCATGTTGCTTAAACTGTTTATTTTAGATGTACTTGTTATTGTACTTGTACAATGATATCATTTAACTATTAAAAGTGATGAAATGTAAAAAGAAATAGATTTTCTTTGATAAGGAAGACACCACCAAAGGAGAGTGATTTTGAAAATTATATTGAATTAAATGTTGGTGTGATAGTCCAAATTTTGGGAGAAAATTAAAAATTTATGATTCTGCATTAAATTTTCTCTTTGCAAACACTGGTAGGTTCTAGTTTACTTAAAAGAATGTAAAAAGTAACCTTTAACTTTATAAATAAGTCTTTATGGGGTTATGCAGAGAATAAAATAAGCACATCCAAATTAAAAAATTCAAAATACCTTGGTTCTACATCAGAAAACTGAAAAATGAGTGTACAACAATATTAAGCTAAAGTATAATGTGTTTGTATATACACATATAATTTCTATATTAATGACTATTTCAATTAACAGTGATCTATAAATCCCAAATGTGTCACTGTGTCAGATAAGAGGCCTTATACTAAACCTCCAAGGTTTAAACATCCCCAGGATTAGAAGTTGAAGATATTATTTAATTATATCATATCTAGTATTGTACTGGCTCCATAATATTTCTTTAGATTGGAACTAAGGGCATTAATAGAGCATGTGATTCTGAGAAAGAAAATTGTGCTATTTCACTTTGCTTCTGTATTTGAGTGTAAGGAAAAATATGTTAGGGACAAGTAACTTTGTCCTAACTTCCAACTGAGATATAGCCATGACTCTCTCAAGGTTGGGGGTGGGGGGACAGTTTTTGAGGACTATGATTAGTGTTGGGCACTAAAATAAAGTTACTTTTTCTCACTCTTATTGTTAAAGATGGCTCTGCCTTTCGCCCAGGAGATAATATTAATGCCCTTCTTGCCTGGAAAGGGCATAGTTATGCTAATGTGTGTTGAGGGAGGGCTTTTGCACCAAAAGGTTTTAAAAGGGGGAGCTAGGAGGCCATTTTGGAGAGAGAGTGGCCACTTCTTGTAAGGAGGAGGAGCTTAGGCTGGAGCAGGGCAGGGAAGCCATGTGGAGGAGGCAGTCAAAATGGCAGAATGGGGAAGAAGAAGCCAGTTTCTGGAGGAGAAGGAGATGGGGAACAGAGGTGAATAAGACTAGTAAGGCAGAAGCCTTTGGTTCTAAGAAAACTTGGATGAGTCAGTAGCTTTGTGAGCACTGAATGAGTGGGTTTTGGAGCCCAGTGTGTGTTTTTACTTGCTTAACAAGTGCGAGTCTAGAATAAAGGAAAATGGACCACCAGTTTTTGGCTCTGTTGATTTCTTACTGTCTGTCCAAATCAAACCTGAACCTGTGTTGGCCAGGTGGCTTTGATGGTGGCTGTGACTACTGGCTTTACAATTAGCTATTGAAGTTTCTTTGTGTAGTCAATGTTTTCTGGAAACTGAGGCAGGAAATAAAATAAAAAGATGCAAAGATCTGAGAGCATGAACAAATGATGAGAGATAGGGGTCAACTTTTAATTAGAGACAAGATACCATGAAAACAAATCACAGACCAAGTCAGAGTCAAGCTACCCCTCCCCCCCAACCCAGGTAATAAATACTGAATGAAAAAAAGAAGAGCTGCTCTAAGAACCTATTCTTGTGTCATCACCCTATGATATAGAGAAATATTTATCTGGAACCAAAGTCCTATTTTCTATGGCTTCGAGTATTTGTTTTCTGGCAGTAATTTGACCAGGGGTTTTTGGTAGGTGTATACACATGAGAAAAAGACCGTTTTGTTAGATGATTTCTTTTCTTTAAATTAGGAATCAAGGCATTAGTCTCATTGCAATATGATTAGACTACTGTCTTAATGTGATAAAGATTGGAAATAATTGTTTAATTAAAAAGACAAATCGCTGTGAACAAGAAAAGACCCCTCTCCCTCAGTTAAACATCCGTTAGTACCGTGTGAAGAAGCAGTAACAAAGCACTGAGTGTTCCCTTTAGTAGCTTCTTGAGAGCCCAGTCTGTCTGTAAAAAGTCTTTTTTATTTCATCGACCGCGGGCTGAATCACTGACAAAGGCCAATGTTAATGGTTGGCTTCAAGAATCTAATCCCTGGAAGGAAAGCATTTCCTTGGATAGCTTTATAATGTGCTTGTCAAACATTTAAAACCATTTAACAGAAAGAAGCATTGTGATGATAAGACAGAGCATGGCCAGTTCTTCAGATGCATCTGCCAACAGGGTAATGCGATGATCCTTTCGAGCTCCAGTGGCTCAGGCACAGATGCAAACTCGTGTGGAGCAGTGGTACCCAACCCCTGGGCCGCGGACTGGTACTGGTACTGGTTCATGGCCATTTGGTACTAGTCCGCAGAGAAAGAATAAATAACTTACACTATTTCCATTTTATTTATATTTAAGTCTGAACGATGTTTTATTTTTAAAAAATGACCAGATTCCCTCTGTTACATCCATCTAAGACTCACTCTTGACACTTGTCTCAGTCATATGATACATTTATCCATCCCACCCTAAAGGCTGGTCCGTGAAAATATTTTCTGACATTAAACCGATCCGTGGCCCAAAAAAGGTTGGGGACCACTGGTGTGAAGTACATCTTTCAACTCGGTTTTGATGTTTTGCCTATTTTTGACTGGGCTTATTGGCTTCTTTTGCATCTGTTTTCTTACAGAATATATTATTAATGTTTTATCCTAATATTTCTTCTGGTTAATCTTAAACTTCTTTTGGGAGGCTAATAAAGGTATTAAAATATAAAAGAATGTCTTTTTCTAATCTCAAAACAACACTGGAACATAGAAAAATAAAAACCCAGATGGAATCTCCCTTTCTCTTGCCAGTTAAATATTTATTTTCAGTTACGTCTTTCCAAGACCAATACTGTAAGTGTCTTGTTAGGTCATTTCCCTAGAATTCTGAATCTAATACTAATTTATTCAGGAGATTAATGTACCTATTATTTTGATTTAGCAATGCATTTGCTTTATGACTGCCAAGCACTTCTTCCTAAAACCACACTATCCACACTATCCATGATGATTCCGGGCTCAAAGATAGGACTCTCCATATCAAATGACCCTCACTCCCGAGAGCTAAAGATGATAAACTTTTTAATCCATCTTTTAAATAAATTGAAAGAGAAAGGTGAGAGAAAAAAAGTTTTAGATTTAACTCAGATCAGGAATTCAGTTCACTTAGGTATATTTACCGCCTCTCATCATCTGCAAGAACTTGGACAGAGAAGGTAGCATTTATAATTTCTTACTGTTAGTTTCCAAATGCAGAATTAGCAGTAAAGGGAAGAGATGGATGTTGGTGGGGTTAGTAAACTTCAGTACCACCAAGTTCCCAGAAATGCTCTCTCTTCATCCTTTTCCTTTTTCTCTTTTCTTCCTTTTCCACCTCACTTTCTCTTTCCCTGTTGTTTTCTTTTAGTTTTTGTGGGGTTTTTTTGAGAGAGAGAGAGAGAAAGGGAAGGAGGAAGGCAGAGAGAGAAGTGTTAACTAATTGTTTCACTTAATTGCACACTCACTGATTGCTTCTCAGATGTGCCCTGACCTGGGCTCAAACTGGCAAACCCAGGAAACAAACAGATGACCTTGGTGATACGGAAGATGCTCTATCCACTGCACCACTGACCAGGGCCCCCTCTATTTTTCTTCCCTTCTTCTTTGACTTCCCTTTGTTCCTTTTTTTCCCAATGGAACCCCCCTTTCCCTCATGTTGCCCGTGAGTAGTGAGTATTGCTTAGTCCTATGGAAACTGAATACTCAAATGGCCACTGACCCCAAGAACTGAACAATTGTTGCCCTTCTTCTCTTAGTCAGACAATCTGTCAACATTCCTTTCTCACCTAACAGATATCATTCTTGTCATTGAGGACAGGAGGAAAAAGTGTTCTGGGGTTTGGTGTTGTTAATAAAAGCTTAGTACAGATGTTTTAAAATTATTTACAATTAAAGAATGATTAATGCTATATTACTCACTAGCTTTCTCTTCTTTTTCTGAATGGGTGGCAAGAACTAGAGCATAAACAATTCACAGTTGATTTTATCTATGCTTGGAATTGATCAAGAGCAAGTTACCAATTAGTGGCTTTGTAAATATCATATTTAAAAAAAATTCTGAAGATCTATTAGCTTTATTCTCCAAAATTTGCTGGAATGTCCTCAAAATCACAGGGAAGTGCCAAATAAATATTCCTAATACCTAGAACAGGTTTTCTTTATATAGTAGATACTCAGTACACATTAACTGATAAAACAATAAAATAGAAGAGAGTCATTCATTATTCATGTGTTGTGGGGTGAGAATCAAACATGGTGAACTGCTCTATTGTGTATCCTAATCATACTTGACTCACAGTTGTATTAATATCAATTTAATATTCCAATAGTAGACTGAATTCCAGTCTTTTAAAATTAGGAATGATAGGTCAGTGCATGTATCACTTGAAGATCATGCCTTCTGTCACTGTAACCCACCAGTGTGTGTGTGTGTGTGTGTGTGTGTGTGTGTGTGTGTGTGTGCTCTTGTGCATCTGGTTCTCATGCATAGACACAGGACCTGTACTTGCTTCTGTTGTGAATCCTTTCATGTTTCTTTGTAAACCTCTTTGGTTAGATTTGGTGGCAGTTTGAGAAGCAGGAGATGTCTTGTCTCCCAAAGCCTACAAGCCAGAAGGAATAGACTTTGGTTCATAAGCACTTAGCTTTAGAATCACCTTGCCATATCATTGCATATGAATTTCAATGCATGCATATACCATATAGAAATAATTATTCTGCAAGTTTTTATAACTATAATAAAATTTTTATGCTTATCAATTTACTCAAACAATTAATTAAATTAAAAGACAATAAGCCTTTACTTAAACTTTTATTATTTCATCTTTGGTTTTTCTTTTTGCATTTTGGAGTTCATAATCTTTTTTTCAGGTCTCAAAATTTTTGTAGGCTCTGGCCGTTTGGCTCAGTGATAGAGCATTGGCCTGATGTGTGGAAGTCCTGGGTTCCATTCCTGGTCAGGGCATACAGGAGAAGTGACCATCTTCTTCTCCACCCCTCTCCCCTCTCTCTCTATTTATCTCTCTCTTCCCCTCCCTCAGCCAATGGTTTGCCTCCGGTGCTAAAATAGCTACATTGCTGAGCAATGGAGCAATGGAGCAATGGCCCAGATAGGCTGAGCATAGCCCGGTAGGGGGATTGCCAGGTGGATTCTGGTTGGGGGGTATACAGGAGTCTGTCTCTGCCTTTCCGCCTCTCAATAAAACAAAACAAAACAAAAAAAGTTTTTGTAGGGCTTGGCATGTTCATTGTCCCTGAGCACTAAGCCCAGCCAGAGTGCCTAATGAACAGAAGCTAACTTGCTGCCCACCAGAGCAGAGCACCCATGTGTGGTTATTGCTTTTGAGCAGAGCATTTGGTGTTGGAACTATTCTCTGAAGTTAAAGTTTTCAAAGAGATTGCAATTAGTAATGAGAATGGAGGCAGACTTCACTGTCAGAGAAGCACAGCACAACTGCTGAACACGGGTAGAACGAACAGGAAGGAGGTCTGGGAATTTTCAGTTCCCATCAGGAAGCAATTCATATAGCCACATTTGAATGATGAAATAGTCACACTACAGAGAAAGGTCTATCTTCTCTGCCATCACTGTTTATTTTAACACCATCTGTTAGGTTCAAGATTAGGAGAACAGGGTGGGAAGTGTACACTGATGCTTTGGAATGCTTAAGCTTTATTATACTATATAAGCTCAATGACAAATATTTATTGCCTAGTTATATGAAATGCAGTTCTAGCCCTGGCCGGTCTGCTCAGTGGTAGAGTGTTGGCCCTACATGTGGATGTCCTGGGTTTGATTCCCAGTCAGGGCACACTGGAGAACTGCCCATCTGCTTCTCCACCCCCTCTCACTTCTCTTTCTCTCTCTCTTTTCTCCTACAGCCATGGCTCCATTGGAGCGAGTTGGCTCCAGGCACCGAGAATGACTCCATGGACTCTGCCTCAGGTGCTAAGAAGAGCTCGGTTGCTGAGCAATGAAGCAGTGCCCCAGATGGGCAAAGCATTGCCTGGTACGGGGCTTGCTGGGGTGGATCCCAGTGGGGGTGGATGCATGTGGGAGTCTGTCTCTGCCACCCCTCCTCTCATAAAAAAAGAAAAAGAAAAAATATTTGGAATTGCTTCAAAATGTTTAAAACCTATATTAAGAGAAACAAAGGTTTAAATATAATTTCAGTATATTGTTATTATATTAAGATAACATAAAACCTTTTAAATTTGGACCCTACTAATTATAATTGCATGGAAATTTTATCCAGATTGAGTTGCAGTTTACCTTTTCTAGAGTTTTTTGTTTGTTTGTTTTTTGAGAGAAAAGAATGAAGAGGGAGAGAGAAGTATCAACTCATTGTTCCAGTTTGTTTTGCCATTGATTGCTTCTGCTATGTACCCTGACCAGGCGCACTCAGGATTGAACTGGCGCCCTCAGTGCTCTGGGATGATGCTCTACCCACTGCGCCACTGGCCAGAACTTCCAGATTCCTAAAAATGAATAACTAAATTACAATGAAAAATACTGATAAGAGTATTTTAAGAGAATAAACTCTTTTAAGTATGTTCAGTATAATTTATTTATATATTATTAAATAATCTATTAATAAAATTGTAAAGTTCCAGAAACTGCAGAGTTCTAGAAACTCCAAATTTGTTAGTACTAGTTAAATTACTGTTTAAATAAACAAAACAGAAGTGCTTTTTTAAAAATCATAATTTATAATCCGTATTGATTTTACAAATTATTCTGGTAGTCATCATATATAAATAAATTTCAAGACATAATTTTTAATTAGAAGGTATATCTTTTTTATTTATATTACTATTCAGGAACTCTGAAAAAGTGATTTCCTGATCTGTTTCCTGAGAAACATCGGTCTCTCCCTATCCTTTGATCATCCTCTTTGACCCCTTCTATCCTCACCCCACCAAAAAGACAAGTGAAAGCCTAAACAATCTGCTTTAATTTAACAGATGTATACATGTTCAAATGTCACTCACGGCTTTGCTCAGGCTTATTGTTATTTAATTGTTTCTCTCTTTTTGCATTGTCTTTTACTCCCCTTTCTATATTCTCCCAATAGCTGCAGTCTTGGTGGATGACAATCCATCTGAATCTCTTTAGCCAAGGGACAGGCATTAACTCAAACTAAGTTGGTCAGACTCTCTAGCTCTGAATATTTGTATCCAGGGCACAATGATAGGAGGATAAGGAAATTGGTGGAGCTGATTTATTCTATCTGAAAGAATGTGGCCATTAGTTTCTGCCTTTATTCCTGTCCTTTTGAAGTCTTGGATTTTAAGCTTTACTTGCCATTCTGTGAACTACATATGTGCTTCCAGGAATTTTACTTTTTTGCTTAATTACCTAGAGTCAGTTTCTGTAGCTTACACTCAATGACCCCCGCAAGTGATCCACTGCGCATCCACCTCCTTTCTCTGCTGCTTCCCTTCCTATTTCCTCCTCTTTCAGCCTCCCCCTCTTTCTCACTCTTGTTCTTCTTTTTCTTGCTTGGAGGCTTTCAAGGTTGAATGAAGACTAAAACAAGCTAATACAAAAATAGAAAAATGAAAATATTTTGAAGGTGCTTAATCATAACTGCTTTATTTTTCTTTTCAATTTAAAATGGAGAGTTCTTTAAAGAAATAAAAAAGAAAAATAATAAAATTGAAAGTTCTTTGACCATATCTTGTGTATAGTTACAAGCTTTATTTGAGTACATAAAATATTATTATTAACAGCAAAAAAAAAGCAACTTAATTCCCCAAAAAAACTATGTGGTGCCTCTAACAATTTTACAGTTTTGGCCCATTAGAAGTCATTTATAGTTTGTTCTAAAATAATTAGATGATTTGATCCATGCAATATTTATTTTCAAGGGACCTGCTGCCAAATGTCTTACTAACATAATTAACAAATTATTTTTGGAAGTAAGCATTTAATGTCTTCTCTGCATCAGGCTGAAAGAATTTAAGTTTTAATATCTGGTCCTTAGCTAAAATTAAAGGTAAAATTAAATATTTAACACAGTAGTAGAGGAACCACACTTATAAAGTTTACTTAAAGATGAAGTGAGTCATTTCACTGAGTCACTTATCTCTTTTGCTTGTAGGCATGATCAACAGAAGTTTGTGTTTTGTCCTTAATTCCCTTTTTCAGATATCCACCAGCTGTTTCTTTCTGCCAACTATAAACCCCATCTTCCAGGTTTATCTTAACTGCATTAAGGTAAAACAACTCCCAAAACTGTTAGAATTTTTTTTTTGAGAGATGTAAAGCCAGTAGCCATGGCCACCGTCAACAGCTACCTGGCCAGTGCAGGTTTGCATTAGATTCGAACAGTGGGTAATGAAAAAACGGAGTCAAGAACTGGTGGGCCATTACCTTTCATCCTAGCTTGCACCCAGCAGGCAAGTATAAACACACACTGGGGCCCTGGCCGGTTGGCTCAGCGGTAGAGTGTCGGCCTGGAGTGTGGGGGACCCGGGTTCGATTCCCGGCCAGGGCACATAGGAGAAGCGCCCATTTGCTTCTCCACCGCGCCCCCCTCCTTCCTCTCTGTCTCTCTCTTCCCCTTCTGCAGCCGAGGCTCCATTGGAGCAAGGATGGCCCGGGCGCTGGGGATGGCTCCTTGGCTTCTGCCCCAGGTGCTGGAGTGGCTCTGGGAGGGGCAGAGCATCGCCCCCTGGTGGGCAGAGCATCGCCCCTGGTGGGCGTGCCGGGTGGATCCTGGTCGGGCGCATGTGAGAGTCTGTCTGACTGTCTCTCCCCGTTTCCAGCTTCAGAAAAATACAAAAAAAAAGAAAAAGAAAAAGAAAAAGAAAAAACAAAACAAAACAAAACACACACTGGGCTCCAAAACCCACTCATTCAGTGCTCACAAAGCTACTGACTTATCCAAGTTTCCTAGAATCAAAGGTTTCTAGCTCACTAGCCTTATTCACGTCTGTTCCCTATCTCCTTCTCTCTGCACAAATTCTGTACAAATTGACTTCTCCTTCAGCACTCCGCCATCTTGGCTGCTACTCCTGGCCTCCTCCACGTGGCCTTTCTCTGCTCTCCTCCCTGCTCTCTGCCTTTCTCCTAGAATGCAGTCACTCTTACCCAGAACGTGACCTCTCTTCCTTTTAAAACCTTTTGGCATGAAAGTCCTCCCCCAACACATATTAACATAATCACGCCCATTTCAAGCAATCACCTGGGCGACAGGCTTCAACGTGGGCAGCGCCATCTTTAACAAAGTGAGCATAATACAGTGTGTCCGTAAAGTCATGGTGAACTTTTGACCGGTCACAGGAAAGCAACAAAAGATGATAGAAATGTGAAATCTGCACCAAATAAAAGGAAAACTCTCCTAGTCTCATACCTATTCAGTGCAGTTCAATGTGGGCTCACACACAGATTTTTTAGGACTCCTTAGGTAACTATCCCGTATAGCCTCTACAGACGCATCACTGACTGATGGCCTACCAGAATGAGGTTTCTCCACCAAACTGCCAGTTTCCTTCAACTACTTATCCTACCGAGTAATGTTATTCCTATGTGGTGGCGCTTTGTTATAAACACACCGATATTCACGTTGCACTTTGGTCACGGATTCGAATTTAGCGAGACACAGAACACACTGAACTTTTCCTCTGTACCATCCACATCTCGACTGGCATGGCCGTGGGCTGCTCCACTGTATACACGGTGTTCTGTCATCATCTGTGCATGCGCACATGCTGCCACATCATTGTACAGAAACTGGGAGGGTTTTCCTTTTATTTGATGCAGATTTCACATTTCTATCGTCTTTTGTTGCTTTCCTGTGACTGGTCAAAAGTACATTTTCATGACTTTACAGACACACGTATATTTTATCTGCCCAACAAGAGGTAATATACTCATTCAGTTTCTTTATTTTTTACATATTTTTAATTAAATTTTTAAATTTATTATGTTAACATGGATTCAAGTGTCCCACTCAATATAACACCCTCAATTCCCAACTACCTGTCCCCCATTACAACCCTTTTGCCCCCCCTCACTCCCTCCTGTCATTTCCCTCTGGGAGATGCTGTCCTGTTATCTGTATCTATGTGTTATGTATATATAATTTCACTAATCCTTTCACCTTCTCTGATTCCATCCTCTCCTCCCCCTTCCCTCTGACAGCTGTCCCTCTGCTCCCTGTGACCCCACCTCTGCCTCTATTCCATTCCACATTTCACCTTATTTATTAGATTCCACATATAAGTGTGATCATAAGATATTTGTTTTTCTGCGCCTGTCTTATTTCACTTAGCATAAAATTTCCATGTCCATCCATGCCATCCCAAAGGGAAGATTTCCTTCTTTTCATGACTGCGTGGTATTTCATTGTATATATGTATCACAGCTTTTTTTATCCACTCATCCACTGACTGACATTTGGGCTGTTTTCAGATCTTGGCTATTGTAAACAATGCTGAAATAAACATGGGGGTGCATATCTTCTTTTGAATTAGTGTTTTGGGACTCTTAGGATATATTCCTAAAAGTGGGATAGATGGGTCAAAAGGCAATTCCATTTTTAATTTTTTGAGGAAATGCCGTACAGTTTTCCACAGTGGCTGCACTAGTCTGAATTCCCACCAGCAGTGCAGGAGGGTTCCTTTTTCTCCACATCCTCGCCAGCACTTATTGTGTGTTGATTTGTTGATGAGCACCATTCTGACAGGTGTCAGGTGGTATCTCATTGTAGTTTTAATTTGCATTTCTCTGGTGATTTAGCAATGTTAACATTTTTTCATGTGCCTATTGGCTATCTGTATGTCCTCTTTAGAGAAGTGTCTATTCAGTTCCTTTGCCCATTTTTTAATTGGATTGTTTACCATCCTGGTATTGAGTTTTAGAAGTTCTTTATAAATTTTGGTTATCAACCCCTATCAGACATATTGTTGAATATGTTCTCCCATTGTGTGAGTTGTCTTTTTGTTAATGTTGTCTTTTGCTGTGCAAAAGTTTTTTAGTTTCATATAGTCCCATTTGTTTATATTGTCCTTTATTTCACTTGCTTGTGGAGATATATTGGCAAAAATATTGCTATGAGAGATATTGGAGAGTTTACTGCCTATGTTTTCTTCCAAGATTTTTATGGTTTTGCAACTTACATTTAAATCTTTTACCCATTTTGAGTGTGTTTTTGTGAATGGTGTAAGTTGGTGGTTGTTGGGCAGATAAAATATATTATGCTCACTTTGTTAAAGATTGCGCTGCCCACATGGAAGCCCATCTCCCAAGTGATATTAATGTGTGTTGGGGGCAGGCTGTGGGCAGGAAAGATGCTTGTAGCCTGGGGCTTGGTTTTTGGACTAAGCCTTTCCCACCCTTTTTTTAAAAAATATTTTTTTTTACATTTTTTTAAAATTTATTCATTTTAGAGAGGAGAGAGGGGGGGAGAGACAGAGAGAGAGAGAGAGAGAGAGAGAGAGAAGAGAGAGAGACGGGGGGGAGGAGCTGGAAGCATCAACTCCCCCATATGTGCCTTGACCAGGCAAGCCCAGGGTTTTGAACCGGCGACTTCAGCATTTCCAGGTCAACACTTTATCCACTGCGCCACCACAGGTCAGGTGTTTCCCACCCTTTTTGATGTGAGGTGGTGCAATTCCATCATGCCCCAGAAAAGCGACTGGGGCTTATTAGAGACTTCCCTATTTTGTATATTGAATTAAAGGTTTTGATTTCTACACTATAAAATGGGGGCAGAACGGGAGCTTGCTCTCTCGGTTCCTAAAATTAGCATTAGAGAGTAGAGCAAAGAAAGGCCATGTGGAGGAGGCCAGGAGAAGCAGCCAAGATGGCAGAGTGTTGAGTGAGATGCCAGTTTGTGCAGAGTTTGTGCAGGGAGAAGGAAAAAGATGGGGAACAGAGGTGAATAAGTCTGGTGAGCTAAAAACCTTTGATTCTAGGAAACTTGGATAAGTCAGTAGCTTTGTGAGCACTGAATGTGAGTGGGTTTTGGAGCCCAGTGTGTGTTTTTACTTGCCTGCCAGGTACAAGCTAGGATTAAAGATGATGGCTCATCAGTTTTTGGCTCCATTGTTTCTTTACCGACTCTCCGAATCCAATGCAAACCTGCATGGGCTGGGCGGCTGTGATGGTGGCCTTGGATACTGGCTTCACAGTGGTCTAGTTTCATTTTTTTGCATGTACCTGTCCAATTTTCCCAACACCATTTATTAAAGAGACTGTCTTACTCCATTGTATGCTCTTACATCCTTTGTCAAATATCAATTGACCATAAAGACATGGACTTTTTTTGGGTTCTCTGTTCTGTTCCATTGCTCTGTATGTCTGTTTTTATATCAATACCAAGCTGTTTTAATTATAATTGCCTTGTAGTAAAACTTGATATCAGGAAGTGTGGTACCTCCCACTTTGTACTTCATTTTCAAGATTGCTGAGGCTATTTGGGTTATTTTTTGGTTCTATATAAGTTTTTGGAATATTTGTTCTAGATCTTTGAAGTCAAACCTGTAAGAAATTTTTATGAGTTTTTTTGAGCCAAACTGTTGACAATTGCTGGGAAGCAAAGTTTCATTGAATTGAGAAAATGCTCCAGAAAATGAAGGTCTTATCACTTATTTTACACAAAGACATAGAGGGTTACATAAAATAGATTGGACTGGTGATGGGTTAGGGAGGTGGGTCAAAGCAAGGCAGGGAAATCTCTGAAACTTCACAGTTAATTAACATGATAACAGTAACAATGAGGGGACTTGTGGGTTCCTGCCCTAATGGGACACTTTTCCTGAGGGGGGTTGGGAAAAGAAAATTACTTGCATTTTATCAGGTGCAATATTGTAGATGTAAAAGACAACAGACAGGCTAGATTAAGGTAAGTATTGACCTTATTTTAGAAAAAAATACTGCCCTAGGATATGACTACCCACAATGAACTGCTTTTAGTTAGAAAGTTTTAATTTCAGACCATCCTATGTGGTTACTTTAGGTCTCTGAGTTTGTAAGGCCACTCGATAGCCAGTGATCACTGCCCTCATGGCCATGCAGGTTCTCATTGGATTCGGGCAAATGGTAAAGAAACAGTGGAGCCAAAAAATGAAGGGCCATTTTGTTTGTCAAAGTCTCGTACCAGTAGATGAGCAAATAGGCAGGGAAGGCCGCTTCCCTCTCATTCCGAGCTCCCAAAGCCCTGACACATTCTCCAGTTGCACAACCCAGAAAATCTTCTCTGGTTCCTTCCAGGACCAAAGGCCCCCACCAGCTCAGCAGAGCTCCCAAAGCCCCTCAGTTCCAGTGCCACATCTGCACTCCTTCTTTTCTTCCTGCAAAACCCAGTCTGGGGAAAAAATCCCTTCTCCAGCAAACAGTAGCAATACAATGGCCCCTCCCAAGCAGGAAGGTAATCCACAATTTGCAATCTGCCACCCTGAGGACAAGCGTCACAGCTTTTCACAGACTACATACACATGGCACTGCCCAGGCCACGGCAAAATATAAGCGAGCAAACTTAAAAAACATTTGTTGAAACTTATTTGCCCAATGTCCCACCCCTATTTCTCGCTTTATAATCTACACCACAAGTACCATATTTTTCTCTCCATAAGACACACGAGCAATGTGCGTCTTATGGACCGAATGTTCATTTTTTTAAGTGGCTATGGGTACCTGAACAACTAGCAGAGTATTTGAATAAACTTTAAAGTCTCTTCTCATTTGTTAATAACAGTGCTAATGGTTGTTAATACTGCTATTGAATTTACATCTGTTGGGCAGATAAAATATATTATGCTCACTTTGTTAAAGATGGTGCTGCCACGTAGAAGCCCGTTGCCCAGGTGATAATATTATTTGCCCTTTTTGCTTGGGATGGGCATGATTATATTAATGTGTGTTGGGGTAGGGCTTTTGCGCCAAAAGGTTTTAAAAGGAAGAGAGATCATGTTGTTCCGGGGAAGAGGGATCTCCCCGGGCAGGGGTCGGGAACCTATGGCTTGCAAGCCAGATGTGGCTCTTTTGATGGCTGCATCTGGCTCACAGACAAATCTTTAATAAAAAAATAATAACATTAAAAATATAAAACATTCTCATGTATTACAATCCATTTATTTCCTACCACTCATGTTCATGGTTGCGGGTGGCTGGAGCCAATCACAGCTGTGTTGTGGGACAACACCAAATTTTTATTGGATAATGAGTAAAGTACATGGGTCGTTGCATGGCTCTCATGGAATTACATTTTAAAATATGTAATGTTCATGGCTCTCTTAGCCAAAAATGTTCCCGACCCCTGTTCTAGGAGGAGAGCAGATAAAGGCTACATGGAGGAGAGGAGAAGCAGCCAAGATGGCAGAATGCTAATCTCAGGAACCGAGAGAGAGCAAGCTCTTGGCCTGCCCCACTTTATAGTGTAGAAATCAAAACCTTTAATCCAATATACAAACAAGGAAGTCTCTGATACAAAGTCACTTATCTGAGGCATAATGGGATTCCTCATGAGAGTGCACCACCCCACATCATGCAATCAGACAAGAGTGTGGGGAAAAGCTTTGTCTTAAAACTAAGCCTCAGGCTATAATGACCTGGCTGTTTACAGCATGTCCCCCCACACATAATGCACACTATAAGCGAGCAAACCTATATATCATATTTACAAACTTATTTGACCAACAATGCTCAGCTTGTATCTGCAACTTACGAAACCAATTGGCCTCCTTTTCCAGGGCACGCTCTAGTTTCAGGATCTGCAGTTCTTTCTCCCGTGACCATTCCAGCTTCTGCCATTGCTGCTGCTCAGTTTGCAGACTTTGGGCAGCCTCTTGTACAGAGCTGTTGGTCAAATAAGTTTGTAAATATAATATATATGTTTGCTCGCTTATAGTTTGCATTGGATGTGGGGGGACAGGCTGTAAGCAGGCAGAATTCTTATAGCCTAAGGCTTAGTTTCAAGACTAAGCCTTTCCTACCCTTTTTGATATAGGGTTGTGCACTCTCATGAGTTATCCCATTATGCCTCATCTAAGTGACTTTGTATCAGAGACTTCCTTGTTTGTATATTGCAGTGGTAGCCAACCTGGTCCTTACCGCCCACTAGTGGGCGTTCCAGCTTTCATGGTTAGTGGCAGAAGAGCAACCAAAGTATAAATAAAAAGATAGATTTAACTATAGTAAATTGTTTTATAAAGATTTATTCTGCCAAACTTAGCAAAAATCCGACATAAAGTACTTGGTAAGTAATTATTATTATATGCTTTAACTTGCTGTAACTCTGCTTTATAAATTTTATATAAAGTAAAGTTATTTCCCTACTTTATAGATCACCATTACTGTGGAACCAGTGGGCCTTTAAGATATTTTACTACTAACAGAGATACAAAAGTGGGCAGTAGGTATAAAAAGGTTGACTACCCCTGGTATATTGGATTAAAGATTTTGTTTTCTACACTATAAAGTGGGACAGACCAGGAGCTTGCTCTCTCTCAGTTACTGAGATTAGCATACAGAGGAGAGCAGAGTAAGGCCACGTGGAGGAGACCAGGAGAAGCAGCCAAGATGGAGGAATGCTGAAGGAGAAGCCAGATTGTGCAGAGTTTGTTTAGAGAGAAGGAGATGGGGAACAGAGGTGAATAAGGCTAGTGAGCTAGAAACCTTTGATTCTAGGAAAGTCGGTGTAAAGCCAGTAGCCAGGGCTACTACTGTCAAAACAGCCTGGCCCATGCAGGTTCACATTGGATTCGGACAGTCGACAAGGAAACAATGGAGCCAAGAACTGCTGGGCCATAGTCTTTAATCCTAGCTTGCACCAAGCGGGCAAGTAAAAAATACACACTGGGCTCCAAAACCCACTCACATTCAGTGCTCACAAAGCTACTGACTTATCCGAGTTTCCTAGAATCAAAGGTTTCTAGCCCACCAGACTTATTCACCTCTGTTCCCCATCTCCTTCCTTCTCCAGCGTCAAACTGCACAAACTGGCCTTTCACTCAATACTCCGCCATCTTGGCTGCTTCTCCTAGCCACATGGCCTCTTTCGGCTCTCTGCTCTGCTCCCTCTGCTCTCTCATGCTAATCATCCCAGGAACCAAGAGGGAAAGCTCCCATTCTCCCCCCATTTTATAGTGTAGAAATCCAAACCTTCAATCCAATATACAAAACAGGGAAGTCTCTAATACAAAGTCACTTCTCTGAGGCATGATTGGATTGTACTGCCCCACATCAAAAGGGGTAGGAAAGGCTTAATCCCAAAACCAAGCCCCAAGCTATAAGGATTCTGCCTGCCCACATCCCGCCTCCAACACACATTAATATCACGTGGGCGATGGACTCCTCGTGGGCAGTGTCATCTTTAACAAAGTGAGCATAATACATTTTATCTGCCCAACAGTCGGATAAGTCCGTAGCTTTGTGTGCGCTGAATGAGTGGGTTTTGGAGCCCAGTGTGTGTTTTACTTGCCCACTGGGTGCCATCTAGGATTAAAGATGATGGCCCACCAGTTTTTGGCTCCATTGTTTCATTACCATCTGTCTGAATCTAATGCGAACCTGCATGGGCCAGGCAACTGTGATGGTGGCCGTGGCTACTGGCTTTACATTTGGCATAGTCTGTGGCAGGATTTGATATAGATTGGCAAGAAGCCACCACCACCTTTGAGCTGTGGAGTAGAGGACTGGCTGCTGTTATGGTTCCCCATGGCTGTCCTTTTGGGGGCCATAGGCTGGCTGACTTTTACAGCCATGCATGAAGAAAACGAGAGCTCTGTGGAAGAGGCTGCCCGGGACCTGCAAACCAAGCAGTGGAAGGAGCTGGAGCAAATGTGGGAGAAAAAAATGCTGACCTGGAGCTGGAACAACACCAGAGAAGGATGCCCACCAGGTTCGTGAGATTCGCTTGGAAATGGAGCAGCTGCTGGAGGAGGATTCACAGGTTTGTGAGTTGCAGATAGCTCTGGACATTGTGGAGAGCCAGCAGTGGCAGGAGGCCGGGAGTGAGGCTGAAGCTGGGGCTGCAAGGCCCACGGAGCAGAAGGCTGCAGCAGCCCAGGGCTTGAGCCCGGCAGCAGGAACTGGTGTTTTCAGTTCCTCTTGGGAGGATGAGGAGAATTGGGCTGGAGTTGCGATCCTCAGTCTCCAGAAGGTGAGAGCCCAGCAGCAAAGAGTATCTACTATGCCCCTTGTAGGTCTGCAATTTTGGGACATAAGGTTGAATGCCTCAGGTTCTCTGGAGCAGAGATGAAAATGCTGACTGCCATTGCCACGTGCTCCTCCTTGGGGCAGTGTAAGACCTTCCAGGATGGCAGGAATGAGGGGGGAGGGGGGTGGCTGAGGCCCCATGTGAATGGACTGATTTCCTGGACTACTACAGGAGTGGGCACTGGCTCCTTTGTTGGATGGACTTATGGATTTTGGACAATGTGAAATACCCTGATGGGGTTGGGGGGCGGCTTTGCTGGAAGCACTCCCCTGCCCCAGGAAGCTTTTCCCATGGCTAGAAAGAAGAGAAAGGACATTTTTCACAAAGTGCTCAGAGACTGGTGAAATGTACCTTTGTAATTGTTGAAATTGTGTGATTTGTCATGTTGTTGTAATTTGTGTAATGTGCCTAATTTCCTTGTGCAGGAATACCTGTGCTTTAGATTGTGAAGTGAGCAAAAGGGGTGGAATGTTGGTCAAATAAGTTTGTAAATATGATATATAGGTTTGCTTGCTTATAGTTTGCATTGGGTGTGGGGGACAGGCTGTAAGCAGGCTGGATTCTCATAGCCTAAGGCTTAGTTTTAAGACTAAGTCTTTCCCACCCTTTTTGATGTGGGGTGGTGCACTCTCATGAGGAATCCCATTATGCCTCAGATAAGTGACTTTGTATCAGAGACTTCCTTGTTTGTATATTGGATTGAAGGTTTTGGTTTCTACACTATAAAGTGGGGCAGACCAAGAGCTTGCTCTCTCTTGGCTCCTGAGATTAGTATTAGAGAGGAGAGCAGAGTAAGGCCACATAGAGGAGGCCAGGAGAACCAGCCAAGATGGTGGAGTGTTAAAGGAGAATCCAGTTTGTGCAGAGTTTGTGCAGAGAGGAGATGGGAAACAGAGGTGAATAAGGCTGGTGAGCTAGAAACCTTTGATTCTAGGAAACTCAGATAGAATGATTTTTTTGGTAGATTTTCAAGTGAGATATATCATTTAAATTCAATCTATAAATAATTACTATAAAAAGTAATTAGAGCCCTGGCAAGGTAGCTCAGTGGATAGGCTATCATCCTGGTGTAAAAGGTTACAGGTTCAATTCCCCTCAGGGGACATATGAGAAGCAACCAGTTAGTACACAACTTTGTGGAACAATGAGTTGATGCTTCTCTCTCTTTTTCTCTGCTTCCTCTCTCTCTCAAATCAATAGGAAAATTAAAAAAACATAATTAGATGATATTGTCATGTAGTACGTACTTTTTAAAAAAAATTCTGTTAGATTTGTCCACTTAGTCTGATAAAATATAATTATAACCTTCTAATAAATAAGAATAAAGCACATAATTAATATCATTGATTTTGTAATACAAAGCAAGGTTATTTATTTAAAGTTTGCGGTGCCAATTACTGAGTCCATGAATCTCTGAAAAAACTACCAAAATAACCTGTTGATAAAGCAAAAACCAAGTTATTTATTACCTCAGTAAGGAAGACTCCTACTTTGAGAGTCTTTGTAGTGTATCAGAAGGGAAAGATGGGTGAAATATTTATAAGATGTTTGAGGATTAATTTTTCAGTATGGGTAGTGATCTGATTTGGACTGAGGAAAGTTTATAACGAAACAGTTTTGAATTGGTGGACATAGTGAGGTAAGGGTTTTAAAGTGCATCTTGAGTAAACAGTTGATTGATAAGCTAAGTGGAGCAATCCAATGTGCTGAGAAGGGGTATTTACTCTGAAGAGGACTAGCTGAACAGTCTATTATTGGAGCAAATGCATTTTGGAGAAGTTCTTCCAAAAAAGCAATTAAGTTATTTGCAACTGCATCTTCCTGGGAAAGAGTTTACTGGAATAGTAAAGTTTCCTTAGAGCAAGAGGCTAAATTGTAAAGTCATTTTGAAGTCAACAGTATGTTGGGTGTTGATTGATAGAAATTTCTCCACAGTAAGTTTTTGTAATGTAATTTTCAGTAACATTTAATTTTTTAGTCATTTGTTGATTGCCCCTGATATAAATAAAATTTATTGAAAGAGGTAATTTAGAAAATATTGTTTAGTATTTTAGAGCTAAAAAAATAGAAACAATAAAAAATTTGAAGTTAGTAAATGCCAGAATAATCCTAAAAAGATGAGATAGAGACTTTTTATATAAAAATTTTTTGCTAGTTATCTATTTTTTAAACTTTTTATTTTTATTAATATGTAATCTGTCTGTGGTTTGTGGTTCTTTCAAAATAGATAATGTTATTTTTATTATACCTTCTTACAGGAAAAATCTTTCTAGACACAAAGCTTATTATATATTTTTAAATTCATGTTTCTTATTAGGAGTTAACATTAATTGTGACATTATTAATGCTGCAGTAAATTTAGAATATTTTGGACGGAAATCCATTTGTTTTTGGACATGTGTCATCTAGTTCTGTCATACTAATTGATGAATTACTCTAAAATTTGGCAAATGCAGCTATTTCAATATTTTGCAGATAGTTTTGGTATAACAGTAGAAGTCAAAACAACATAAAATATCTTAGAGTAATGAAACAGAATTCATAATCTTTTGGGAAAGAGGTTCCATTGGAATATTTTTTGCTATTATTTCCAACATCGCACTAGGAATTACACAGGTGTGTCTGGCTTGTGATGTTTGTCTCTTCTTCCCTTTCTTACAATTTAACTGCAAAACTTTCATTCCCTCCTCTCATTTTATTTAGTAGGTAGCATAAGAACCTATATTTTTTATTTCTCTTTTTTTAAGTTGGAAAAATCAAGATTTTTAGAGGTGAGCAAATTTAATAATAAAAATATATACTACATATTCTTTTGCTTGTTTATATAATATTTTAATATTTATTACTTTCTTTTATGGTTCCCAATTTCTACTTTTCAGATGCTAACAAATACAACCACATAAAAATAACCCTGAGGATGATGTATATAGTTTCTGGTGTATATCATGGGCTTTCTAAGGACTTGAGTTGAGTCTCAATATTGAGAGAGAATTGGGATAATTCCTAAACTAAATCCACACTACATTCTCAAAAGACCAAGTACAATGATTGTGAAACTTAGGTTCAGTGTTGATAACCTGGTATGTCAGTCTCCCTCAGAATGGCGTTATTTGCTCTCGAATCAATCAGGTGGAATATAAACCGAGTAAGTGGCTCTGACAATGAACTACATATAGCATTCAGAACAGCAAATCTTGTAATAATCTTGATCTTTCAATTTCAGATTAATCCAAAGCTCAGGGTCTTGAGATTTGGGTAGAGAAGGGAGTTCATGATGAGAAGAAATTAATTTGGCCAGGAGTTAGTTTAAAGATAGTTGAGTTTGTCAAATGCACATCAAGCTATAGGGTTTTTACTATCACTAAGGCAAATGAATGAGTTTTTTCTTTTCTTCCTGGACTTCTGTGATGGAATATTGTTTTCCCTTTTTAAGACTAACTTTGACAATAACTGCTGTTTGATTTCACTTGGAGGGGAGAGGAAGAATAAAGGGGGAAGACAGAAATAAAGACATAAGTTAGACTCCTAAAAGATGTTTTATTTTATTTATTTATTTTGAAAGAGAGACAGGAAAATCAAGCTGCTCCTGTATGTGCCCTGACCAAGGAATTTAACCAGCAACCTCTGCGCTCTCGAAAAACGCTCCAACCAATCAATTGAGCTATCCAGCCAGGGCTTATTTATTTATTTATTTTATAGACTGAGGGCAGAAGGGAGAGAGAGGGGAGGGGGGAGGAGAGCACTCATTTGTTGTTCCACTCAGTAGTGCATTTATTGGTTGCTTCCTGTGTATGCCCTGATCAGGGATTGAACCCACAACCTTGTTGTTTTGGGACAACACTGTTAACCAACTGAGCTAACCCACCAGGGCCTCCTGAAAGATATTGCATTCATTCTTTTTTTTTCTCTTTTAATGAGCAAGAGAGAAACAGAGAGAGACAGAAAGAAAGAGAGATGAGAAACATCAACTTGTAATTGTGGCATTTTAGTTATCAATTGATTGCTTTCTCATATGTGCCTTGACCAGTTGGTTCCTGACAAGCCAGTGACCCCTTGCTCAAGTTAGTGACCTTTGAGTTTAAGTCAGTGACCATGGGGTCATGTCTATGATCCCACACTCAAGCCTGAGACCCTGCGCTGAAGCTGGTGAGCCTGCACTCAAGCCAGTAACCTCAGTGTTTTGAACCTGGGTCCTTAGCATCCCAGATCGATGTTCCACTGCACCACTATCTGGTCAGGCTAGATTGCACTCATTCTTAGGGATGACCTAATCTTTAAGCGCCTTTCAAATTAAAATGTTAACTAGGAGTATTATTAGTTTTCCCCTAAATATTCAAGTGTATTAATGTTCTGATTCCAATTCTTATTATCAATATGTGTTTATTCAACTAGTATTTATTGGATATTTGCCATGTATAATGTTATCTGATATGACCCAGGGATAAAATGGTTCCTACCCCCATAGAACTTATATTCCAGATAGAAAGACTGACAGTAAATCAAGTAGGTCTGATATAGTTGCACGACAAACAATGTGAAACATGGGAAAAATTAAGCTAGAAAAACTGCAGTTTAATCATTTCCTTCCAGTCTTGTGTCTTATGGTAAAAATCTCAGTTTACCTCTACAGTTTCTTTGTTATGAAGAGAATGTAAATTTTTGGTTATATAACTATAATGAGAGTATATATTTATTGTCTTGTGGGAAGGCTAGAAAGGCATACTTACCTTGTGTTTAACAAAGACAATTTCTCCTTATAGTTTTCAAGTACCAGAGTTGCAAAAGGGTCTGCGAAACTTCATGGATAGAAAAGGATCAAGAACTTGAGCCTTTCTCTTCTGACAATCATTCTAGAACCTCTAATGAATCAAGATGGTCCTAAAAGGAACTGCTTCCAGAATGTCCATGTAAGATCCTTCGCAAGCTGATTTCCCTGGGGTACACCATAACTAAGGAAAATAGTGTGTGTGGGGGGGAGAAGAAAGTGAAGAAAATGTCTTACAATCATACAGAAAATGAAGAAACATTTATGTGAGAAAATCTATTGTCTTAGTAAGTGTTGCGGACTGAAATATAAACGGTATTTTTACAATCTGGATATCTTGGGGACAGAGGTGCTGGGCCTCACCCCCCACCTCACCTGCCTAGTTAACAAACAGCTATGCCTGATTCTCGCTTGTCCCACCCATGTTCTCCGGAAGAGGCTGGAAGCTAGTTTCTTATTGGTGTAAAGTTAGATTTAAATGATATGGTGGAGTTGTCTTTGAGTTATCTTGGAAACAATTGAATTGCTAGTGGACCACGTTTTTTTTCCCTGAATAAAGACTGACACGCTTTCGGGAGCAGGCATGTTACAGCAACTGTTCTCCATGCCATCCTCCCGAACCCATCTGTATGTATACATCTTTAAGTCTCTGTCTATCATTTATTCAATTCCATACCTTTTCCTGTTGGAAGACCCCATAATAGATTTGTCGTGGCTGGACCGTGACAAGTAAGAATAGTAAGAGCCTGTAGCACTTGAGCTATGGCCTGTTTCCTCTCCCCTCTACCTCTCCCCACCGCAGCTCACATTGACAGAAGCTTCCCTTTGTATGGATATGGCTAAAAATACAGGGTTTCTTCTACCCACTCCTCTCCACCCTCACTCCCTCAGCTCTCAGTCAAGGGCTACAGTACTTTCTTCAGGAGGAAGAGGCCATCAGCATTTTTTATTTTACTAGGCTCTGTGTTGCAGAAGGGAAGTTCTAGGTGGTTATGGCTGATAGGTTGGAGGCTCACCTTCCTTTCTTCAGTCCCCACTCAGTTGGGTGGAGGCTGTACACCAGGCATAGCAATCTGGGAACACTGGGGGCCCATTACCTTTGTCTAGGCTTGCTTATAGGGTGGAGGACCCACAGCAGTAGAAGGAAGCGAGAGGATCAGAGGGTATAGTCAGTGCTTAGTGCCCTGATCTTCCAGCAAAGGTGTCCCTCTGAGAACAAAAGGCACTTTCCCAACCTCCAGTTCTGACAGTGGCTCAGACACTTTTCCTAGGATGGAGAAGTAGGCCATTGAACAAAGACCACCAAAAATTTCTCCAAAAGAATGGCTTGATTTTTAATGGAGTGTGGCAATGGTAGCTATTCTATCAGAGAGCAGAGAAAGAGATAGATAAAACAAACTCTCCTATGACCAGAGAATACCTCAGAGACTGACTCCAAACATCACCTTTGCAAAGGAACCTAAATTTAATTGGATCAGGCTATGGAGCAGTTTATATTCTAAGGCATAACAACAGAGCAACTAGTGGAACTGAAAAATGCTTGTAATACTAACAGAGGCAGACAGATTAACAAAGAGATGGAGAGAAAGACAGTCAAAATGAGCCCAGCTAAAATAACTGTCATCCCAGAGCGACTATGCTGTGTCCAGAGCAGTGCCCTCTGAGGACCAACAGTAGAGGCTTTATACTGTGAGGGAATGAGACCTCACTAAAACACTGCAGTCCCAAGCCCTGGCCGGTTGGCTCAGTGGTAGAGCATTGGCCTAGCGTGCAGGAGTCCTGGGTTTGATTCCCGGCCAGGGCACACAGGAGAAGCGCCCATCTGCTTCTCTACCCTTCCCCCTCTCCTTCTTCTCTGTCTCTCTCTCTTCCCCTCCCACAGCTAAGGCTCCATTGGAGCAAAGTTGGCCCGGGCGCTGAGGATGGCTCTGTGGCCTCTGCCTCAGGTGCTAGAATGGCTCTGGTTGCAACAGATCAACAGCCCAGATGGGTGGAGCATCACCCCCTGGTGGGCATGCCAGGTGGATCCTGGTTGGGCGCATGCGGGAGTCTGTCTGACTTGCCTCCCTGTTTCCAACTTCAGGAAAATACAAAAATAAAAAAAAATTAAAAAAAATAAAACACTACAGTCCCACCATTAAACAAATAATTAAGCAAAAAGCAACAATAATATAGCTTAGGGAAATCAATACCTACATCTACAATATATTATCTAAACTGCCTATATACAGGAGAAAAGGAGGCAACAGAAATGGCCAGTGAAAGAGCTCAGATGTTGGATTTAACAGACAAACACTTCAAAGCAGCTGTTATAGAAATGGTCAAAGGATACAAGAAACTCATGCTTAATGACATAAAGAAAGGTATGATGACTATGTCTCTATTCAAAAGAGAGTATAAATACAGAAATAGAAATTATTATTTTAAACAAAGGAACCAATTGGAAATTCTACTGTCGAAAAGTATAATGCCTGAAATGAAAACTTCGTTAGAGAAGCTCCACAGTAGATTTGAAGTGGCAGAAGAAAGAACAAGATAACTTAAGATGGATGAATAGAGATTGTGCAATCTTTATCATTATTTAAAATAATGAAGAAAAATGAACACTCTCAGAGAAGTGTGGGACAGTATTCAACGTACCAATGTCCATGTAATGGGAGTATCAAAAGAAAAGAAGAGTGAGAAAGAAGCAGAAGAAAAATATTTAAAAAGATATAATGGTTAAAATGTGAAAACCAAACACATGGTATCCTGGGGGAAACTTACCACAAGGGAGTCAGAGGCCTAGACTGACATTCATCCAGGCCCTATGTGGGTTGCATAGTTGATGCTGGCAATCCTCTGATTTACTTGTCCTCAGTGTGGAAAAATGACTCATTTCCTGAGTAAATGACATTGAAAGGAGAGAGCTGAATGATGCATGAGAATGAGAGAGGGAGAGGTGCATTTGTTCCCTCATTTAGAACAGGGAGAATATGGGCAATTTCCTTAAGACAGAATAAAACACTGTGTACACAGACAGTGAAGCCAGACGATTTAGTTCCTCCCTGTATGTCCCTGATGCCTTTCAAGCTGCTGCCCCAGTGCTGGAACTCAGAGGGGGTGAGTCCAAGTAAGTCCATTCTCAGGCTCTTTAAGAGGAATGCCTGGGACTCCAGTAGCCCTCTGTACCACTCAACCATAATCTCCACTGGTTTTTACAGTCAGATGTTATGTGGACTTCCCTTCCTGGCAATAGAACCTCGGGCTGGGGGTTCTGGTGTGGAGCTAAAACCTCTGTCTTCTTAGGGGATATCTCTGCAGCTGCGATATCCTTTCTGATTTTTAACTGGCACATGTGGGTGTGGGACCAGTGTGTTCTGCATTTCTGTCCCTCCTACTTAGCTTGACTTAGCTTCTTCTTTATATCCTTAGTTATAGGACTTCTGTTCAGCTAGATTTCAAGTGATTCTGGATGATGTTTGTTCTTTAGTTTAGTTGTAATTCTGGTATGTTGTAGTATGTTCCATGTACCACATTTACCTACACTGCCATCTTGACCAACCTCCCCCCCCCAAATGCATATTATTTACCCAAGTTCCCCTATTGGTGACATCTTGCAAAACTGCAGTGCCACATTGCAACCAGATATCGACATTGATACAGTCAAGATTCAGAACATCTTCATCCCCCAAAATAGCTCTCAGATTGTCTTTTTATAGCCATATCCACTTTCCCTGCTCCCAACTCTTTCTTATTCCCAAGCAAACACTAATTTTTTTTTATTAGAACAATGGCAAATCACTGTGTAGTGAGGTGGTAGAGCTTGAAGCGCAATTAATAAAAGAAATAGATGTTTTGCAGGAGTTAGAAATTCCAAAGAAGTTATTAGTTTTAGAATGTCAAATAATATTCTTAATTCTTAATATGAATTTGATATTTACCTATAAAAAATCTGAAGACATGTGCACCACTGTAGTTTCTACTAAAGTATATATTGCACTTAGAGTTCTCGGTAATAGTGATGTTGACATTATTGATGTGATAGTTGAAGAGTCAATTCAAGAGACAGATGAACAAACCAGGCCACTGTGTGTTGGGAACAGCTGCTGCAGGAAGACAGTTGCTAAAACTGTTTTTAAGAATGGCTGGGAAAGCCGAAGAAAGGAGATAATAAAAATCAGAGCAGAAATAAATGAATTAGAGAACAGAAAAACTATAGAAAAAATTAATAGAACAAGGAGCTGGTTCTTTGAAAAGATCAACAAAATTGACAAACCCTTGGCAAGACTTACCAAGGAAAAAAGAGAAAGAACTCATATAAACAAAATCCAAAATGAAAGAGGAGAAATCACCACGGACACCGTAGATATACAAAGAATTATTGTAGAATACTATGAAAAACTTTATGCTACTAAATTCAACAACCTAGAAGAAATGGATAAATTCCTAGAAAAATACAACCTTCCTAGACTGAGTCAAGAAGAAGCAGAAAGCCTAAACAGACCTATCAGTAGAGAAGAAATAGAAAAAACCATTAAAAACCTCCCCCAAAATAAAAGTCCAGGCCCTGACGGCTATACCAGCGAATTTTATCAAACATTCAAAGAAGACTTGGTTCCTATTCTACTCAAAGTCTTCCAAAAAATTGAAGAAGAAGCAATACTTCCAAACACATTTTACGAAGCCAACATAACCCTCATACCAAAACCAGGCAAGGATGGCACAAAAAAAGAAAACTACAGACCAATATCTCTAATGAATACAGATGCTAAAATACTAAACAAAATACTAGCAAATAGAATACAACAACATATTAAAAAAATAATACATCATGATCAAGTGGGATTCATCCCAGAATCTCAAGGATGGTTCAACATACGTAAAACGGTTAATGTAATACACCATATCAACAAAACAAAGAACAAAAACCACATGATCTTATCAATAGACGCAGAAAAGGCTTTCGATAAAATACAACACAATTTTATGTTTAAGACTCTCAACAAAATGGGTATAGAAGGAAAATATCTCAACATGATAAAGGCCATATATGATAAACCATCAGCTAACATCATATTAAATGGCACTAAACTGAAGGCTTTCCCCCTTAAATCAGGAACAAGACAGGGTTGTCCACTCTCTCCACTCTTATTCAATGTGGTACTAGAGGTTCTAGCCAGAGCAATCAGACAAGACAAAGAAATAAAAGGCATCCATATCGGAAAAGAAGAAGTAAAGGTATCACTTTTTGCAGATGATATGATCCTATACATTGAAAACCCCAAAGAATCCACAAAAAGACTACTAGAAACAATAAGCCAATACAGTAAGGTCGCAGGATACAAAATTAACATACAGAAGTCAATAGCCTTTCTATATGCCAACAATGAAACAACTGAGAAGGAACTCAAAAGAATAATCCCCTTCACGATTGCAACAAAAAAAATAAAATACTTAGGAATAAACATAACAAAGAATGTAAAGGACTTATATAATGAAAACTATAAACCATTGTTAAGGGAAATCGAAAAAGATATAATTAGATGGAAGAATATACCTTGTTCTTGGCTAGGAAGAATAAATATAATCAAGATGGCTATATTACCCAAAGCAATATACAAATTTAATGCAATTCCCATCAAACTTCCAATGACATTTTTTAAAGAAATAGAGCAAAAAATCATCAGATTTATATGGAACTATAAAAAACCCCGAATAGCCAAAGCAATCCTAAAGAAAAAGAATGAAGCTGGGGGCATTTCAATACCTGACTTCAAACTCTATTATAGGGCCACGACAATCAAAACTGCATGGTATTGGCAGAAAAATAGACACTCAGACCAATGGAACAGAATAGAAAGTCCAGAAATAAAACCACATATATATAGTCAAATAATTTTTGATAAAGGGGCCAACAACACACAATGGAGAAAAGAAAGCCTCTTCAATAAATGGTGCTGGGAAAACTGGAAAGCCACATGCAAAAGAATGAAACTGGACTACAGTCTCTCCCCCTGTACAAAAATTAACTCAAAATGGATCAAAGATCTAAACATAAGACCTGAAACAATTAAGTACATAGAAGAAGACATAGGTACTCAACTCAGGGACCTGGGTTTTAAAGAGCATTTTATGAATTTGACTCCAATGGCAAGAGAAGTGAAGGCAAAAATTAATGAATGGGACTACATCAGACTAAGAAGTTTTTGCTCAGCAAGAGAAACTGATAACAAAATAAACAGAAAGCCAACTAAATGGGAAATGATTTTTTCAAACAACAGCTCAGATAAGGGCCTAATATCCAAAATTTACAAAGAACTCATAAAACTCAACAACAAACAAACAAACAATCCAATAAAAAAATGGGAAGAGGATATGAATAGACACTTCTCCCAGGAAGAAATACAAATGGCCAACAGATATATGAAAAGATGCTCATCTTCTTTAGCTATTAGAGAAATGCAAATCAAAACGGCAATGAGATACCACCTCACACCTGTTCGATTAGCTGTTATTAGCAAGTCAGGTAACAGCAAATGTTGGAGAGGCTGTGGAGAAAAAGGAACCCTCATACACTGTTGGTGGGAATGTAAAGTAGTACAACCATTATGGAAGAAAGTATGGTGGTTCCTCAAAAAACTGAAAATAGAACTACCTTATGACCCAGCAATCCCTCTACTGGGTATATATCCCAAAAACTCAGAAACATTGATACGTAAAGACACATGCAGCCCCATGTTTATTGCAGCATTGTTCACAGTGGCCAGGACATGGAAACAACCAAAAAGCCCATCAATAGATGACTGGATAAAGAAGATGTGGCACATATACACTATGGAATACTACTCAGCCATAAGAAATGATGACATCGGAACATTTACAGCAAAATGGTGGGATCTTGATAACATGATACGAAGCGAAATAAGTAAATCAGAAAAAAACAGGAACTGTATTATTCCATACGTAGGTGGGACATAATAGTGAAACTAAGAGACATTTATAAGAGTGTGGTGGTTACAGGGGGGAGGGGGGAATGGGAGAGGGATAGGGGGTGGGGAGGGGCACAAAGAAAACAAGATAGAAGGTGACAGAGGACAATCTGACTTTGGGTGGTGGGTATGCAACATAATTGAACGACAAGATAACCTGGACTTGTTATCTTTGAATATATGTATCCTGATTTATTGATGTCACCCCATTAAAAAAATAAAATTATATTAAAAAAAAAAAAAAAAAAAAAAAAAAAAGAATGGCTGGGAGAAGGGAGAAACTACCAAATGCTGGTACTAACTGTGAGGGTAACAGCTGTTAAACTGCTGATCAGAGCTGCAACAGGGAGCAACAGATAGGGTTAATACTGAGATACGGTCTTTCCAGGATCCTCCATGCCTCTCCATCACCTCAACATGAGTCACTTGAAAGAAAGAAGTGTATGTGTGTGCATGAGTGCCATGTACATGCAAGGGGGAGGGTTGGGGAAGAGTTAAAATTAGATTGAGATTTGTGGGAAGTGATTTTTTTTTTAATCATTGAGGAGAGGGACTAATGATATCTATGTTGCATCCCAGTGGGACTAGCTTCCTGGGAATTTAGAACGGACCCTTGAACCAAATGAAAGAGAGCAAATAGTAAGTAGGCAACCGGAGTACTGGTATCCTAGGCAAGAGGGTTGGGGAAGAACTCGGAGGAGCTAAGTGATGCCAGAATTAGTTATCTCTTAGATTCTCTCTCAACTCCCAGATATTTGTACATTTATTAGATGCCTGATGGAATTGAATTCTCTTTCTGATTTCTGTAGAGTAGATAACTGTGTAGATTTGAAAGTGAGTCACACTGAGTGGATGCTGAATTTTATACTTTAATTGTGACCCATAAGAGAATCTTTCATTTGTGCTGCTTTTCAGCAGAAGTGGAGCCTACAGGTGGAGCCAGAATTTTCATCAGAAGTTTGCACTTCTCACACACTTGAATCCATGCATACTATAGTGGTTTTAAAACACTGACATAGCAGGAGCCTACCCACAGGATTCATGTGACTTTTTTTGAGCTCTGCAATTCTAAGTAGTTTATATTGCATTGCCTAAGGCCGTCAGTATTTGAATTATACTAATATCTATTATAGGGATATATAAATACTCAAGTTGCCCTCCATTTTCCACCTATACTTGCAATAAAAAATCTAGTAATGAAGAGGTTAAATGTTTTTAGCAATAAAAATAGTTACATAAACTGGATTAAAGATATACATATTTTCTAAAATTAAATGGAAAGAAAATTAGAGTCCACAAAATACCACAGAGATAAATTTTAGTTTTCTTTGAGCTTTTCTATTTTGGTTTAAAAAAATCTGAATAATATCCTGTTTTAACTGAGGATTGCAGTGAATTATCTGAAATGAAACAAATAATTTTGGCTCAAGTATACTTAAAGTGGCTAGAAAAAATATGAACTTCTATAGCCTCAAGCTTAAAGTGTGGGCCTCCTAATAGGAAACATATAGTTCTAATAATTTCAGTCAGAATACACTGAAACTTGATAGAGAAAAAGATAAAGCCATTTTAAAGTGAAAGGGGATGTCTCAAGGAAACTTCTGTTTTACATCATTTTCGGCAACATTACTCATTGACTCATTGCCATGAAGAGCCTGCCAAATGTGTCTTCTGATATCATTCTTCTTTTTATATTTGAGGCAGACTAGTAAAAAGATTACAATTTTATTTCCTTGAGTAAAGACTGCTATGACAGCTTAATTATGCTAAGCTATAAAACATGATTTTTTAAACCAATGACACTGATATTTATCATTGCGCATGACAACATTCTTTTTTCTTTTTTTCTTTTCCAAGTGAGAGGAGGAGAGATAGAGAGACAGACTCCCTCATGCACCCCAACTGGGATCCACCCAACAACCTCCATTTGGGGTCAATGCTCTGCTCATCTAGGGCCCTGCTCCCAACTGAGCTATTTTCAGTGCCTGAGGCAGAGGCTCCACGGAGCCATCCTTAATGCTTGGGGCCAATGCGCTTGAACAAATCATGCCATGGCCCCAAGAAGGGAAGAGAGAAAAAAGAGAGAGAATGGGGAAGGGGAAAGATCGAGAAGCAGATGTTCATTTCTCCTGTGTGCCCTTACCAAAAATCGAACCCGAGACTTCAACATGCCACGTTGATGCTCAACCACTGAGCCAAATGGCCAGGGTCTGCATATGACAAACTGACAAATTTCCATTAATTACTGGGTGAAGAATGGAGTTAAAATCATAATCTTGTAAAAGCTAGTTCATGTAAAATTTGTAGTTAATCACAATACTATGAAATGTTTTTCTTTTTTGAAGAATAATATAAAAAATTTTTCATGTGAATTTCCACACATCTGTTTTTGGGGTGGAAAGATATATGTGGATAGTTATCCTCTTTGTCTTCTTTGATTCACCTGTGGTTCTTTGTGGGAATTGTTATTTTACAAATATTGGAGAGTTAGAATCTGAAGGCTCCATAGATGAAATCATCATATGAACCCCCATTCTGCACTTGCTCTTAAATTTTTTGCTTAGGATTTGTCCCCTGTGTTGGTCAATGTCTCTTAAATATGTTCCAAATTTTAAAAATTGTCTATAATTTAGGACGCACAAAAACTTTCTTCCCTAATAGAATGTTATGATTTTTGTTTTCTGATACTGAAAAATAATTAATTGACATATTAACTAGCTCATAATCAATTATACCTATTCATAGAAAAGATATAGATATATTTATAAATTAATCCTTTTTTAAAAAAGATTTTAGATGTAGTCTTCCTTCTAAATGATCAACTTTTTAACTTACATTCTTTGTTGTGAACTCCTCAAATCTCATGTAGAAATAAAGTTGATGTACTGGTAAGTAGACTATACATAACCTCCTCATAGTCCATACCAAGGTATGGCTGGGTTAAGCTGAATTTTTGATGATAGCTAGCCAAGTCATAATAAATCTCTTGTGTTTATGCAAATAAATGAGTATACAGTAGTCCCCCTTATCTATGGGGGATACATTCTTAGACCCCAAGTGAATGCTTGAAGCCACAGATGTACTGAATTCTATTTGTACTATGTTTTCTTTTTCCTATACATACATACCTACAATAAAGTTTAATTTATTAGTTAGGCACAGTAAGAAATTAACAACGAACAATATTGTAGAACAATTATAACAATATACTGTAATAAAGTTACATGAATGTGTTCTCTCTCTCTTTCTCTCAAATACCTTATCCTAGTGTACTCACATTTTCACTTATAGGAAATACTTTCTGGCTTCTCTGGCATATTTGAATCACCAGCACTGCTACTCTTGGGCTTTGGGGCCAGTATTAAGTAAAATAAGCTTTACTTGATCAGATGATCTGATAACTTAAGCGGCTACTAAGTCACTGGTGGCCAGGAGCGTCTGTCTACAGCATGGGGATGCTGGATGATTCATGTCAAGGACAATTGATGTCTAGGACGGGACTATAGAGCAGGATGTCACAAGATTTCATCAGGCTACACAGAATGGTGCCCAGTTGAAAACTTATGAATTGCTTATTTCTAAAATTTTTCATTTAAAACTTTTGGACTACAGTTGACCATGGGTAATTAAAACCTCAGAAAGCAAACCATGAATAAAAAGGGAATTACTGTATGTAGAAATAAAGCCTTTTAATGTTTATTGTTGTATGGCCAGGGGCCTCAGTCAGGGCCATTCACATGCAGGTTCTCATTGAATTTGGGCAGAAAGTGAAACTATGAAGTCAGAGAATGGTGGGCCATTCTGTTTATTAGTGTCTCACCAAGATAGGCAAGCCATAAGGAAAACCAAGAGAAAAGCAGAAAACCTGCTTCCCATAGAGGGTAAGGGATCAGGGAGAAGAGAAAAGAAGTCTTTCCGCACCTCTCAGTGGTGGGGACAGAATCTCCCTTCTAGTAAACACTAGCATAACAATGGCCCTTCCCAAGCAGGAAGGTAATTAGCCCTTCTACCTAGACAGTGGCCATTTTTAACAATGAAAGTGAGCAAAACCAGAAAATGAAGATTTTACAAACTTATTTGCCCAACAATTGTCTTCAAAGCAGTTTTCAGGATAACTGGCTATACTGGGCCACATTCTTTCAAGACCTGCTCTCTATCACAAGAAAATCCTGTAAACTCATTTATGTTATTTTATTCTTTTCTATCTGACAGTGGTACCTTATAGCAAGGTGTAAAGCCAGTAGCTTCAGCCACCATCACAGCCACCTTTCCCGTGCAGGTTCGCATTTGATTCAGACAGACAGTAATGAAACAATGGAGCCAAGAACTGGTGAGCCATTACCTTTAATCCTAGCTCACACCCAGCGGGTGAGAAAATACACACAACAGGAAAACATTTCCCTTTCCATTCAGGGCTCCCAAAGCCACTGACTCATCTGAGTATCCTAGAATCAAAGGCCTCACCAGCCTTATTCACCTCTGTTTCCCATCTCCTTTCTGCACAAACTCTGCACAAACTGGCTTCTCCTTCAGCACTCCGCCATCCTGGCTGCCTCTCCTCTGCAGTGCTGATGGCAGGAACTGAGCCCCGGGTCTGCCTTATTTTATAGTGTAGAAATTAAAGCCTTTAAGCCAATTTACAAATAAGGAAATCTCTGATACAAAGCCACTTATCTGAAGCATAAATAGGATTCTTCCTAAGAGTGTACCACCCCAAATCATGTAACAGTAAAGGGTGTGGGGAAAAGCTTAGTTTTGAGAAGATCTTAGTATTAGAAGGATGTTGAAAAGATCTTAGTATTGAAAGGGTGGGAAAGGCTTAGTCTTAAAATTGAGCCTTAAGCTATAAGGACCCTGCCTGCTTACAGCCTGTCCCCCACACCCAATGCAGACTATAAGCAAGCAAACATATGCATCATATTTACAAACATATTTGACCCACACAAGGAAATTCTGGAGACAATAATACTACAAAGTTTAACACCAGCATAAAACATTCTCACAGTTTGCAGACTAGTGAAGGAGCTGTTTTAGGATTTAGGGGCTTTGTTTTGTTCAAGTTATCTCCAAAGTAGTTTTCTCAGACACTTTATTTGATGACTTAAATGGGTCCATGTAAGGCCAGGAGCCGCCATCGTGGCCATTCACATGCAGGTTCCCATTGGATTCAGACAGACGGTAAAGAAATGGCAGAGTCAGAGGATGGTGAGTCATCCTGTTTATTTGTGTCTCACCAAGACAGGCAAACCACAAGAGAAGACAAGGGAAAAGTAGAAAACCAGCTTTTCCCATGAAGGGCAAGGGATCAGGGAGGCCCCTGCAATGGTGATAGCAGGAACCGAGGAAGCAAGCTCCTGGTCTGCCCCACTTTATAGTGTAGAAACCCAAAACCTTTAATCCAATATACAAATAAGGAAGTCTCTGATACAAAGTCACTTATCTGAGGCATAATTGAATTCCTCATAAGAGTGTACCATCTCATATCATGCAATCAGTCAAGGGTGTGGGGAAAAGCTTAGTCTTAAAACTAAGCCTTAGGCCAGTGTTTTTCAACCAGTATGCCATGAGACATGGTCAGGTGTGCTGTGGAGAAATTAAACATGGGTCCCCAAACTACGGCCTGCATGCCAGAAACAGCCTGCGGAGGCTATTTATCTGGCCGCCGCCAGCCGCCTCCATCCAAACATAAACATTCCCTTCACAATCCCTCCAGCTATCAGCGACAGGAAGAGTAGAGGCCAATCACCTTCTAGGATTCATCCCGACCACTAGCGATGAACTAATAGTAGGCTGCCTCTCATCCACACCCAGGAAGGTCCCCGCTTGGGCTGCCGTGCACTTGTCATTGTGTGGCCCGGTGAGTAGTTGAAGCTGCTACTCCTCCCCATGGTCCCAATTTCTAATCCTGGTCAGGACTGGAGGGAAATGTTGCCACCACTAGATGAAGCCTCAGTTTCAGCTCGTTATGTCTATCCTGATGGTGTATATATATATTTGACCTTTTTCTTTTTAAAAGAGGCCCCCGCAGAGGGTGATATACAATGCATCACAATGTTATCTAACTTTAAAGCTAAAGTTTGCTGATCTTCTTTTGGACAGTTTTTGGTTATCTGTTGCCAAGGAGTTCCCCATTCTGGCCAACAAAGCTATTTTGACATTGCTCCCGTTTTCAACCACATATCTATGTGAGCTGAGCTTCTCAAGCTTGACTGCGATAAAAACTAAAAACAGAGAGAGACTGAGAACTGTTGAGGAAGAGCTTTGTGTGTGTCTTTCTACCATTCCTGCCAGGATATTCCTTTTGTGTTCATTGAAACTGGCCCAGGTTTCACACTAAGTGAGTATAAGTACATTTAGAAACTATATTATTAACTATATGTATAATATGTACTGTGTTAGAGTGTCATTTTGTGTCATTTGGTAAGTGGTGTGCCCCAGGATTTTGTAAATGTAAAAAATGTGCTGTGGCTCAAAAAAGGTTGAAAATCACTGCCTTAGGCTATAACAACCTGGCCTGCTTATAGCCTGTCCCCCACACCCAATACAAACTATAAGCGAGCAAACATATATATCATATTTAAAAACTAATTTGACCGACAGTCCACAACAATGTAAATTATTCCTAGTTATGGCAATGTAAATGATTTTAGTTGGGTGGAGAAAATAAATCTCTTTAAGTGTAAATCTCATTAGAATGAGTTTTACCATCTTTAATTTCTACTGGTTCCTTTTTGCTTTTTGAGAGGTTTTATATTTATCTTTTCAACCCATAGTTCCTAGAATCAATGAAATATTTGTAAAGCTGATATGCAGATAGTAAAGAACAGCTCCAAATCAACTAAGGGCGATTGGAAGGAAGGACGGGTGGAAAAGGACACAGACCTCTGACAGGCACGTGACTGCCTGTGCTGTGTCTGTTTAAGCTGCAACAGGGAGCACTCTGAAAAGTCAGACTTCTGGACAGGACAGTAATGTTATCTTCTGGGGAAACTTGAAAAGAGAATAAACAGCACATTCCTCTTCATTAAAGTACGTCACACTGCTGATTTTTTGCATGTAAGAGTTTACCAAAGAAATCTGGAACCACTAAATGTTACTTGCTCAACCATTACCCTGTAACCATAACATTGAGCTCTTTGAAAGAAGGAAGGAAGCATGACGAAGTATTTTAAAGTATCAAAGTCCCTCTAAATGGCAGATGCACCATCAGAAAGTCAATGGTGTTTGTCAGTTTTTAAATCTATAGCTCAGTTTTAATTTTTATAGCATGAAAATGCTGTGTTTTTTCAGTTGTAGGAGAGAGGAAGTAAGCTGGATTGCCTCAATATCAGTGATTGCTCTCATTCTAGCACAATTCTACTAGGATATATGTTGGGCAGATAAAATGTATTATGCTCACTTTGTTAAAGATAACACAAGGAGGCTGTCGCCCAGGTGATATTAATGTGTGTTGGGGTGGGCTAAAGGCAGGCAGAATCCTTGTAGCCTGGGGCTTGGTTTTGGGATTAAGCCTTTCCTACCCTTTTTGATGTGGGGTGGTACAATCCAATCATGCCTCAGAAAGTGACTTTGTATTAGAGACTTCCCTATTTTGTATATTGGATTAAGGGTTTGGATTTCTACACTATAAAATGAGGACGGAGCGGGAGCTTGCTCTCTTGGTTCCTGGGATGATTAGCATGAGAGAGCAGAGGGAGCAGAACAGAGAGCAGAAAGAGGCCATGTGGCCAGGAGAAGCAGCCAAGATGGCGGAGTGCTGAGTGAGATGCCAGTTTGTGTAGAGTTTGTATCTGGGATAAGGAAGGAGATGGGGAACTGAGGAGAATAAAGCTGGTGAGCTAGAAACCTTTGATTCTAGGAAACTCGGATAAGTCAGTGGCTTTGTGAGCACCGAATGTGAGTGGGTTTTGGAGCCCAGAGTGTGTGTTTTTACTTGCCCACCGGGTGCAAGCTAGAATTAAAGACTATGGCCCACCAGTTTTTGGCTCCATTGTTTCTTTACCGACTGTCCGAATCCAATGCGAACCTGCAAGTGCTGGGCTGCTCTGATGGTGGCCCTGGCCTTGGCTTCTGGCTTTACAATATAATACAAATCCTGGGAAAGTAGGATTTGTTTTTTTATATTTAAAACAACAAGTATCATATTGTTAGGCTCTTTGTCAAAATCAGCTCTGTGTTCCTCAAAGTCTATGTTGAAACTTAATCCCCAATGAGATGTTATTTGAAGGTGGGGCCTTTGGAAGGTGGTTAGGTCATGTGAATAGAGCCCTCATGCATGGGGTTAATGCCCTTCTAAAAGAGACTCCAGGGAGCTCACTGGTGTCTTGTGCTCTGCGAGGACACAGGTTGAAAATAGTCATCTATGAAACAGAAATTGCTACTCAGCTATCCTTTATCAATGACTTCTGTAAAGCCAGCAGCCAAGGCCACTATCACAGCAGCCCGGCCCATGCAGGTTCGCATTGGATTCGGACAGTCGGTAAAGAAACAATGGAGCCAAAAACTGATAGGCTGTCATCTTTAATTCTAGCTTGCACCCGGTGGGCAAGTAAAAACACACACTGGGCTCCAAAACCCACTCACATTCAGTGCTCACAAAGCCACTGACTTATCCGAGTTTCCTAGAATCAAAGGTTTCTAGCTCACCAGCCTCATTCTCCTCAGTTCCCCATCTCCTTCCTCATCCCAGATACAAATTCTACACAAACTGGCATCTCACTCAGCACTCTGCCATCTTGGTTGCTTTTCCTGGCCTACTCCACATGGCCTCCTTCTGCTCTCTGCTCTGCTCTCTCCTCTAATGATAATCTCAGGAACCAAGAGGGCAAGCTCCCATTCTACCCCTATTTTATAGTGTAGATTCAAAACCTTTAATCCAATATACAAAACAGGGAAGTCTCTAATACAAAGTCACTTCTCTGAGGCATGATTGGATTGTACCACCCCACATCAAAAAGGGTGGGAAAGGCTTAATCCCAAAACCAAGCCCCAGGCTACAAGGATTCTGCCTGCCTTTAGCCCACCGCCAACACATTAATATCACCTGGGCGACGGCCTCCTCATGTCATCTTTAACAAAGTGAGCATAATACATTTTATCTGCCCAACAACTTCCCAGCCTCCAAAAACTGAGAAATTTCTGTTGATTTAAAGACATGCAGTATATGCTATTCTGTTATAGCAGCCCAACTAAGATAGAAGATAGAAAAGACCAGGCAAGGGATGGTTGCTCTATCATGTAGGGTAGTCTGGAAAGGTTGATAAGTGAGTAGATGCATCAAGAAAGTGAGAAAGAATGAAAACAGGTATGTTGGGCAGATAAAATATATTATGCTCACTTTGTTAAAGATGGCGCTGCCCACGTGGAAGGCGGCCACCCAGGTGATGGCATTGGTTGCCCTTCTTGCTTTGGATGGCGTGATTATATTAATGTGTGTTGGGGGCGGGCTGTAGGCAGGCAGGATCCTTGTAGCCTGAGCTTGGTTTTAGGACTAAGCCTTTCCCACTCTTTTTAATGTGGGTGGTTAAGAATCCCATTATGCCTCCTATAAGTGACTTTGTATCAGAGACTTCCTTGTTTGTATATTGGATTAAAGGTTTTGGTTTCTACACTATAACGTGGGGCAGACCAGGAGCTTGTTCTCTCTCGGTTCCTGAGATTAGCATTAGAGGGGAGAGCAGAGAGGAGAGCAGAGAAAGGCCACATGGAGGAGGTGAGGAGAAGCAGCCAAGACAGCGGAGTGTTGAAGGAGAAGCCAATTTGTGCAGAGAGAAGGAAGGAGATGGGGAACAGAGGTGAATAAGTCTGGTGAGCTAGAAACCTTTGATTCTAGGAAACTCGAATAAGTCAGTAGCTTTGTGAGTACTGAATGAGTGGATTTTGGAGCCCAGTGTGTGTTTTTACTTGCCTGCTGGGTGCAAGCTAGAATTAAAGATAATGGCTGTTAGGCAGATAAAATACATTATGCTCACTTTGTTAAAGATAGCGATGCCCACGTGGAAGCCTATTGTCCAGGTGATATTAGTTGCCCTTCCTGGTTGCGATGGGCGTGATTATATTAATGTGTGTTGGGGGCAGGCTGTGGGCAGGCAGGACCCTTGTAGCCTGGGCTTGGTTTTAGGACTAAATCTTTCCCACTCTTTTTGATGGGGGTGGTGCACTCTCATGAGAAATCCCATTATGCCTCAGATAAGTGACTTTGTATCAGAGACTTCCTTGTTTGTATATTGGATTAAAGGTTTGGATTTCTACACTATAAAGTGGGGCAGACCAGGAGCTTGCTCTTTGGGTTCCTGAGATTAGCATTAGAGGAGAGAGCAGAGAAAAGAGAGCAGAGAAAGGCCACATGGAGGAGAGGTGAAGCAGCCAAGATGGTGGAGTGCTGAGGAAGAAGCCAGTTGTGCAGTTTGTGCAGAGAGAAGGAGATGGGGAACAGAGATGAATAAGACTGGTGAGGTTAGAATCCTTTGATTCTAGGAAACTTGGATAAGTCAGTGGCTTTGGGAGCCCTGAATGGAAAGGGAAGTATTTTCCCACTGTGTTTATTTCTTATCCGCCGGGTGCAAGCTAGGATTAAAGCTAATGGCCCATCAGTTCTCAGCTCTATTGTCTCATTACTGACTGTCCGAATCAAATGTGAAACTGCATGGGCCAGGTGGCTGTGATGGTGGACGCAGCTACTGGCCTTACATTTGGCATAGTCTGTGGCAGGATTCGATACAGATGAGTTTGGAGCCACCACCACTTTAAGTGGTGGAGTAGAGGACTGGTTGCTGTTATGGTTCCCCATGGCTGTCCTTTTGGGGGCCGTAGGCTGGCTGACTTTTACAGCCATGCTGGAGGAAACCGAAAGCTCTGTGGAAGAGGCTGCCTGGGACCTGCAAACTGAGCAGTGGAAAGAGCTGGAGGAAATGTGGGAGAAACAGATGCTGACCCTGGAGCTGGAGTAAGCACCGGAGGAGGCCAAACAGGTTTGCGAGATTCGCTTGGAAATGGAGCAGATGCTGGAGAAGGAATCACAGGTTTGTGAGTTGCAGATTGCCCTGGACATTGTGGAGAGCCAGCAGTGGCAGGAAGCCGTGGCTAAGGCCGGAGCTGGGGCTGCGAGGCCTGCTGAGCAGAATGCGGTGGTGGCCCGGGTTTTGAGCCTGGCAGCAGGAGCTGATATTTTCAGTTCCTCTTTGGAGGATAAGGAGAATCGAGCTGGAGTTGCAATCTGCAGTCTCCAGAACATGAGAGCCCAGCAGCAAGAAGTACCTGCTACGCTCCTGGTAGGTCTGCGATTTTGGGACATAGGGGTGAATGCCATCATGCTCTCCGGAGCTGAGATGGAAATGATGACTACCATTGCCACGTGCTCCTCTTTGGGACAGTGTAAGACCGTAAGACCTGCCAGGATGGCAGGAATGAGGGGGGTGGCTAAGGCCCCATGTGTGTGGACTGATATCCTGGACTATGACTGGAGTGGGAACTGGCTCCTTTGTTGGATGGACTTACAAATTTTGGACAATGTGAAATACCCTGATGGAGCTTGGGGGTGGCTTTGCTAGAGGCCCTTCCCCTGCCCCAGGAAGCTTTTCCCATGGCTAGAAAGAAGGCTGGGGCATTTTGCACTTTTGGCAAAGTGCTCAGAGACTGGTGAAGTGTATCTTTGTAATTGTTGAAATTGTATGATTTTTCATGTTGTAATTTGTGTAATGTGTCTAATTTCCTTGAACAGGATGCCGGTGGTGTAGGTTGTGAGTAGTAAAGTGAGCATGGGGTGGATAGTTGGACAGATAAAATATATTATGCTCACTTTGTTAAAGATGGCGCTGCCCATGTGGAAATCCATCTCCCAGGTGATGGTATTGGTTGCCCTTCTTGCTGGGATGAGCATGATTATATTAATGTGTGTTGGGGGCGGGCTGTGGACAGGCAGGATCCTTGTAGCCTGAGGCTTGGTTTTGGGACTAAACCTTTCCCACCCGTTTTGATGTGGGGTGGTGCATTCTTATGAGAAATCCCATTATGCCTCAGATAAGTGACTTTGTATCAGAGACTTCCTTGTTTGTATATTGGATTAAAGGTTTTGGTTTCTACACTATAAAGTGGGGCAGACCAGGAGCTTGCTCTCTCTCTGTTCCTGAGATTAGCATTAGAGGAGAGAGCAGAGAGGAGAGCAGAGAGAGGCCATGTGGAGGAGGCCAGGAGAAGCAGCCAAGATAGTGGAGTGTTGAAGGAGTAGCCAGTTTGTGCAGAGAGAAGGAGATGGAGAACAGAGGTGAATAAGTCTAATGAGTTAGAAACCTTTGATTCTAGGAAATTTGGATAAGTAAGTAGCTTTGTGAGCACTGAATGAGTAGGTTTTAGAGCCCAGTGTGTGTTTTTACTTGCCCGCCGGGTGCAAGCTAGGATTAATGGTAATGGCCTACCAGTTCTTACCTCTGTTGTTTCATTACCGTCTGAGTCTAATGCGAACCTTCACAGGCCAGGCGGCTATGATGGTTGCTGTGGCTACTGGCTTTACAAGGTACAAAGGCCCTGGGCAAGATTCATAAGAGCATGTTCAAAAAAATAGCAAGTAAAGAAAATATGTTCTGGTCAAAATATCAGTAATGCTGCAGTTGAGAAACCCATTGTAGAGCATTCCATTGTATAAACATACCACAAAATTTTGCTATTTAAATGACAACTGATAAAGTTTGAGTTTTTCCATTTTTGCCAGAAACAAACATTACTTTTATGTATATTCTCGTATCTGAATCTGGTCACATGAGCAGTTTCTCTATAAGTGGATACTTTTTTTTTTTTTTGTATTTTTCTGAAGCTGGAAACGGGGAGAGACAGTCAGACAGACTCCCGCATGCGCCCGACCAGGATCCACCTGGCACACCCACTAGGGGGCGATGCTCTGCCCACCAGGGGGCGATGCTCTGCCCCTCCGGGGCGTTGCTCTGCTGTGACCAGAGCCACTCTAGAGCCTGGGGCAGAGGCCAAGGAGCCATCCCCAGCGCCCGGGCCATCTTTGCTCCAATGGAGCCTGGGCTGTGGGAGGGGAAGAGAGAGACAGAGAGGAAGGAGAGGGGGAGGGGTGGAGAAGCAGATGGACGCTTCTCCTGTGTGCCCTGGCCAGGAATCGCACCTGGGACTTCTGCACGCCAGGCCGATGCTCTACAACTGAGCCAACTGGCCAGGGCCTATAAGTGGATACTTTTGATCATAGGATAAGCATATCTTCAACTTTTCTAGGTAGTTCCCAATTGTTTTCCAAAGTTGGTGTTGGACATTTGCCGTAGAAAATTAAGGTTCAGCTTTCTTGCATCATAAACATCATATATACATTCCTTCTCCTTTTTCTTCCATTTTATTTATATCACAATTTTGGTTAAAATAATCAACCATGTTGGTAAATTTGCTTATATCCAAGTGATGTAGCTATGATTAAATAACTTATTTCTCTACAAGAAAAAATTGGGAGGGGAGAGATTAATGATTGCTTAATTATTTTTTGTTTGCTTACTGTTTATGTAACTATCATTTATTTTTGAATGCTTTCATGGAACTACAAACTCCTATAAATATGATCAAATATAACAAGCAATCTCTTCTTTTTTTTTTTTTTTTTTGAGATATTCTTTTTTTGCTCTTCTGCTGCTGACCAGATTGATTGCATTTTAGACAGGTTAAACAGTATTTTTTTCTTCCTGTAGCATATTGGGAATCATTTTTGAGTCTTTCCTGTTTGGGATTCACCTGTTTCCTGGATTTCTTAATTTCCTTCCTTGGTTTTGCTTAAGCACAGTTGGTAGAGTGGCTTTTCATTTTACTTTTTGTCAATTTCACCTTTGAAATTTATCATTGCATTTTGTTTCTCCTAACATATTTTCAATCTACAAGACCACATTCTCAATCTTTGAATGTTCTTTTTGTTCACGTAGCATCTTGTTTTTGCTTCTTGTTTCTTAGTGGGAATTCACTGGGAAAATGAATTGTAATTATCTTAAATTTTTAATTGTGCTCCCTGTAATTTTTCTGCTTCCTCAGTCTCCTTACAAATTTTGATTTGTTTCAGGTTGTCTTTTACTTCAAAGGTTTTTCTAAATTGTCCACTGGACTTTGTTTGCTCATTAAAATTGAAAAGTGTGGCATTAAGAGACTAATTAGAAATTCTATGTATGTGAACATATAACCCATTTTGATGAGAACACTTCTCACCTCCAATATTGGTATCTTTTTTTTTTTCTTCATCTATTGGTATGTATTTTTTTTTTCTTGAGCTGGTTTTTTATCCTGGCACTGTGGACAAGTCCTGCCAGGGGTGAGGATGATGGAGACACAGACCCGACTCCAGGGACCAGGTTTAGTGATGCAGATCCACTTTATTCAGGAAGTAAGCTAGCTTATATACATGGGTTCAGCCTATAAGGTGTTACAGCATGTTCTTCAAAGCCAATGGCTAAAAAGGTCAGGAAGTAGCCTGGTTGGTGCTGAGTCACTTCCTTATAGCAGGTGAGCTCCCTCCTGGGTATGCCTAGGAGGGTTTCAGGTGCTGGAGTGTTCTCACAACATTGCATCAGCCACAGCTGTAAGGAATGTGCTCTTCACTTTACCTACATGGCACATAGGCTACTAGTCACTTTTCTAGGATTAGGACTGAAGCTCTTGCTATCTCTGAGGTATTTGGTTACTTTTTTTTTTTTTTTATTGAGAGAGAGAAAAAGGGATAGACAGAAACAGACAGACAGAAAGGGAGAGAGATGAGAAGGATCAACTTATTGTTGCAGCACCTTACTTGCTTTCTCATATGTGCCTTGATCAGGGGACTCCAGCCAATCTAGTGATCCCTTGCCTAAGCCAGCAAACATGTGCTTCAAGCCAGCAACCTTTGGGCTCAAGCCAGTGACCATGGGGTCATGTCTATGATCCCTCGCTCAAGCCAGTGACCTTGGGGTTTTGAATCTGGGTCCTCAGCATCTCAGGCCAACGCTCTATTCACTGCACCACCACCTGGTCAGGTATGCTTACTCCTTTTGATTTCAGAAAAGGGCCTCATTTACACCTTTAGTTGTTCTCATTGTGACAAAGTCCGTGAATAAGCTGGTTGTCCTCTTCAGAAAATAAGCTACATGTCATTTGGTTGACTAGGGAATAATAACCAATTGTACAGGATGCTAGAGTCTGATCTCTTAAATTTTCATCAGTTCTCTCATTTAAAAAATTTTTTTATTGATTTTACAAAGAGGAAAAGGGAGAGAGAGAAAGAGATTTGTTGTTCCACTTGTTTATGCATTCAGTGGTTGACTCCTGTATGTGTCCTGACTGGGGATCTACCCCGCAACCTTGGAGTGTGAGGATGATGCTCTGACCGACTGAGCTATTCAGCCAAGGCCAGTTCTTTCATTTTTGGCCTAACTTCAGTCCCTTGCCTTCAAGGCCACTTCCAATTCTTGAGTCACTTGTGGTGTATGAAACATGTCATGCAGCCTCCCTGGCAGACGTTTATTAGAGGAAGCTGAGCAAGATAGCTCTCATCTATCTGGTTTTCATCTCACACAGTTTTGTTTACATTTCTAGTCTGTTGGTGCCTACTTCTTCATTTCTGTCCTTGTGGGTTTATTACTTTTTATTTTATTTTATCTGTCATTTATTATTTAGTGGAGTTTTGGAAAGAGGATGAGAAAAAAAAAGCATATATGTTTAATGCACTTATCTTTAACCAAAAACTTAATTCTTTTCTATTGCTGAAGTGATATGATATACGATATATAAAATATATATTCATGAATAGGAAATGAGAAAATAGAGATACGTCATCATATCACACACACATATGCATACGCACTAATTGTTCTGAATGAAGAGTCTGATGTTTTTTGAATTGACAGTTTCAAAGGTTACTTTTCTCTTTTCACTCTGATTCTCAGCCTCCTTTGTTTCTGCTTCACCTTCTCCTTCTGCAACACCAGTCTTCTCTGTTTCTTGCAGTCTCTCTCTTCTTAATTTCTTTTCTCTGTCTACTTTTCCTATATTTGTGACCCATTATTTTATTCTCCACCTCTTCTTTCCTTTTCCCCCCTTTTCAGCTTCTTCTTGAGTATTTCTATTCATCTTCTTCTTTAATTAGCATCTGTAGACCATGATAAACAAATTTTTGTCTTTAGCCCAGATAGATCTCAGTTTCTCTGTGAATGCTCCAGGGTACTTAAGCTCATTATACCCAAGGCAGAATTTATTACATCTCAGAACACTTTTTCTCCTTCAATTCAATGGCTGCTTATTGTTTCCCTTAATATTGTTTATAAGTTAGTGGTCAGTAAATTTTTTTCTGTAAAGGTCAGATAGTAAATATTTTAGGCATTGTGGGCTATAAGGTTGTTGTCACAACTACTCAATTGTGTTGTCATAATGTAAGGCAACAGCAGTTGATATGTAAACAAATGGGTTTGACTGCATTCCAATAAAACATTATTACAAAATCAGGCCACAAAGCAGGATTTGGCTCTTGGGCTATAATTGGCTGATCCATGATGTAGGTTGATGGTCATTCCAGCCAGAAGCCTCTTAATTGACCTTTACCTTTATCTGGTCAGTATGTTAAGATGACTCCATCTTTTCATGAGATCTGACCTGTTTCCACAGTCCTCACACTTACTTTTCTCTTTTATCTGTCAAGCTAATTACATTAGCTTGTTTATTCTGTCTCATTACATTTCTTGTTTATCCTGTCTCATTGATTTTGGTCTTGTAGTCTTCTAATATCTGCCCCACACTGCTTCCAAAGCAGTCTTATGAAAAAAATAATTTATTCTATTATTCCTTACTTAAAATACTCAGTCTTGGCCCTGGCCAGTTGACTCAGCGGTAGAATGTCAGCTCTCCATGTGGATGTCTTGGGTTTTATTCCCAGTCAGGACATACAGAAGAAGCAACCATTTGCTTTTTCACCCCTGCCTCCTTCATATCTCTCTCTCTCTCTCTCTCTTCTCTCTTCCTACAGACATGGCTTGATTGGGTCCAGTGAGTTGGACCTGAGTGTTGAGAATGGCTCCTGGCCTCCACCATGGGTGCCTGTTGATCAAATAAGTTTGTAAATATGATATATATGTTTGCTCGCTTATAGTTTGTATTGGGTGTGGGGGACAGGCTGTAAGCAGGCAGGGTCATTATAGCCTAAGGCTTAGTTTTACGACTAAGCTTTTCCCCCATACCCTTGACTGTTGCATGATAGGGGGTGGTGCACCCTCATGAGGAATCCCATTATGCCTCAGATAAGTAACTTTGTATCAGAAACTTCTTGTTTGTATATTGGATTAAAGGTTTTGATTTCTACACTATAAAATGGGGCAGAGGAGCCCATGCTGGAGGAGAGCAAAGAAAGGCCACACAGAGGAGAGGAGAAGCAGCCAAGATGGTGGAGTGCTGAAGGAGAAGCCAGTTTGTGCAGAGTTTTTGCAGAGAGAAGGAGATGGGGAACAGAGGTGAATAAAGCTGGTGAGCTAAAAACCTTTCATTCTAGGAAAGTTGGATAAGTCAGTGGCTTTGGGAGCCCTGAATGGAAAGGGAAGTGATTTCCCACTGTGTGTATTTCTTGCCCGCCGGGTACAAGCTAGTATTAAAGCTAATGGCCCACCAGTTCTTGCCTCCATTATTTCATTACCATCTGTCTGAATCAAATGCAAACCTGCATGGGCCAGGTGGCTGTGATGGTGGCCAAGGCTACTGGCTTTACAGTGCTAAAATTAGCTCAGTTGCCGAGCAATGGAGCAATGGCTCCAGATGGGCAAAGCATCACCCCATGGGGGCTTGCCTGGTGGATCCTGGTTGGGACACATGCAGGAGTCTCTCTCTGCCTCCCCTCCTCTCACTTAATAAAAAAACCAACTCAGTCTTTGCAAGTATCTACATTGCAGGGCTTCCTTAATTCTAGGTGCATAAGAGCCACTTAAAATCTTGGTTAATAAATACTTCTGGGTTTTACCCCAGAAGTTCTAATTATCTAAATCAGAGTTAGAGGCCAAGAATGTGCATTCTAAACAGACATCTCAGATGAATTCATGGCATGTATTCGGAAGTTTGAGAAACACTGGCCATGAGAAAGGACAAACTTCACCGTATGGAACACAGGCTCTCCCTGGCTTGCTTATCTCAGCAGTCCACCTCTCACAACCCTGCCTCTACCAGACTGGGATTTAACTGTTTCTCCTCAACTAGCCGTGCTGTTTCACTCCTTTCAGTTTTCCCATAAGGCTGTCATTTTGTCAGCAATGCAATTAACTTCTTGTCTGCTTAGCAAACTTCCTTTAAGGCTCGAGTACCAATTCTTCTGATGTGTTTTCCTAAACTACCTGATTCTTCCATTGATATTTTAGTGCCTATGATGTATTAACTGCTTTTATTTCTTTATTTGTCTATCTCTCCTATGGATTGTGAGTTTCTGGAGAGCAGGGACTATTACTTCTGCATTTTTATGCCTATATTTTAGAGAGTACACTAAAATTATATAGTAAATCCACTCAAATGTTGATTTAATACAAAAATTAGACTATAGATATTAATATATATATTATAGATAATTAAACTAAGGTTGTGAGCTATTAACTGACTTGTTTGAGGTTAAGCATACTGACAAAACAATCAAAGATATCTTTTTTTTTTTTTTTGACTTAGGGTGTTTTTACTATTCAAAATACTGTTTTACTAATATAATAAGAGTATTCCCTGTGCTCAAATAATTCTTGAATCTTGGAAGTGTCCAGTAGAATTTTCCAATTCTGATACACTTTTTTGATCTGTTATTTAATGTTGTCATTTTTGAGGCTGACTAATGACTGAGAGCAAGAAGTCCAGTGTCATTGTTCTTCACAATATAGCCTCTGCATAGTTTAGACGTTTTCATTTTAAGGCCGCCACATTTCTTGGTTTTCTTCTGAGAATTTAAGTTGAATTTATTCTGCCTGCTTTACTGTAATAAATTGTATGGGAATTATTATTATTGTCATTACTTGATAACTAACATTTGAAAAGAAAGTAGGCTGTTTTTGCTGACTGCTTAGAATACTCCCTGTTTTCCTCTCCTGTATGTCTCAGATGCTGCTGCAATTCAGAGACATATCTTCAAATGCCCAGCTGAGATTAGGCAGCTGAAATCCAGCAAAGGTCAGGGATAAATCCAGAAGCTTTTGGAGCTAGGTTTAGCACAATTACATAGGAAAAGAGAAAAAATACTAATTCCTGATTATTTTTGGCCAGTGAAGAAAGAGATTATGTGCTAAGAGACATAGACATGTGAACTTCGAGAAGAGTCAATATGTAATCATTTCGTTATCGTTTCATTTTGCATTGTATTAATTAGCTTTGTTATCATTTGTCTCTTATCCAGTAGGAACCTTGTATTTTATTAATATCATCCTATCTTGAACATAGGACTGAAAAGAAGCTTGTGAAATAAAATGAGTAATCCCCAAATCTCATTTCAACCTTTCACCTTTGACCTGTGATACAATACTGATTAAACAGTGAAATGCTCCAAATGCAGGCAACCAGAGGAAGACAGGAATAAATGGGCTATCAGAAATGATCACCCCAATCAACCTTGGAAAACTGAATGTCTGCCGTGTATATCTGGTTTCTCTCAACAAGAAAAGATCACAACAACGCAGCCTGGAGACCAGGAATTTGGCATTTTAGTTTAAAAACTTTCATGTTTTCTTGCTAGTTGTATGTGACATAAATATTCTCTATTTGTAACATTCGTATTTTCTTTTAAACACTTATTCAGTTAGCATTTAAGAAATTATTGCCTGCACAATGAAAAAGAAGCTGGTCTTTTTCTTAAAACAATTTAAATGTTTATTAATTTTGTCTTCATAATAAGGGATCCATGGCTATAGTAGTTGCCACTTTAAGTGACCACAGAAAAACAAAAGATATAATTATTTTACATGATCATTACAATTTTATAAAGTTAGCTACAGCATACACATGTTTTGCTATAAACTATATTCCTTTGGCCATATGTGAGCTGTCACTACTACAAGGTGTTTGAACATGTACCCTTATTAGCAGGAAAGTAAGCTAATATTGCCTAAAAATATTTTACATTTTTTGTTTGTTAACAATATTTTTGTCTGTTTCTATATTTTACAGTTTTTAATAGTAAGTAATGTGTTTTATACAATGGTGCCTTTTCCTATCTTGATCTCACTTATGTCAATAAATCATGTTTGTTTCTTATTAACCTTTATCAGTATATTAAAATTTTGGACCAATTTATTTTAGAAAAGCTACTAATAAACAGTGCATGTATGTAATCTGTGTGCAGTTTTATAATTTGACAAGATGATAAGAGACCATAATTCTGACATTGAGAAGTGTATTAAGGATGTAAATGAGGAAGAACAACCAAAACTCAGTACGTGATAATAAAAACAAGCCAAATTTTAAACAGAAATAAAAATATATTAACAAACTGTGAAAATATTAGTCTTAATACTTTTTTTTTAAATATTTTGCTTAAAATCCAAAGTTTGAAATGTCTTTTGTGATGACAGGCAACTGAAACAGTACTTGGGAAGAAATTAATAAAGAAGTCTGAGAGGGATCTGTAAATAGAATCTATGTGGCTTGTGAATTAATTATTGTCCTTTCTTTTTGGCTAGATTGTTGGGTTTTGGTTTTACTATAACATCAATTAGATGCTGACAGAAAACAACATTGCTAGCTTATTTTCAACATGTGGCCCTGGGTTACTAAGAGAAAAAAATATAGAAACTCTGTTATATTTTAAGAACTTTGTTAAAGCTCTGGGGCCCAGTTTGTTCCTGAAGTCACTCTGAGAACACTGCCCTGTGTTTTGCTGGAACAGAATCAGGACCTTTTGCATTGATGTGACGGAGCAATGACGAACGTCAGGCTAAGAATGGGAATCTGTCCCCATGGGCTTCCACCCACCCCCACCTTATTTCCTCTCTCCTCTGTTTGTTCTTGTACTTTCACACACATATCATCCCAAGTTAACTTCAGGCATTTCGCTAGGGAGATGAAAGAATTAGGCTCGAAGTAAGAGGTTCTTACCGTCTCAAAAAAACAGTTTGGCCTGTGACAGAAGAGCACCACGTCAAGAACTTTTTTCTATTAGTTGCTTATAAAAATAATATAAAAATTAGTAACAAGCTTTACAGGTAGCTGTTAAATTGCCTAATTTGTATGATCTTAAAAACTAGCACTTTAACTACAGCACAGGTGAGAGAGGGTGCTGCCCTGTCCTTGGCCATGTGAACAGTGCTCCAGGCAACTCACATTCTGTCCACTATGGGGTTACTGTCAGCATCCCTCCGTTGTTAAGGTAGGAACCCTGGGGCCTGCCCCTAGTTCAATCGTCTGCGTGTTGTGTATTGTAGCAAAGTATGTACAGATGAGAAAACTACACAAGTAGCATTTAAACTACAATAGTGATTGTAAGAGTGTTTTTATAATCCTGAAAAAATTACTGTAGGTAGTATTTTCTTTGTGGAATACTTAAACAAGGGATTTCAAAGTCGTCTTTTGAGACAGTATTCCAAACTTTCTCTTTTTGTTTGTAACATTTAGTCTTATCCAAATATAAAAAGTTAAATGAGTTCAAATAGTTCTCTCTCTCTCTTTTTGATACTCCCTTCTGATCATTTAAATCAGGGGTCCCCAAACTTTTTACATAGGGGGCCAGTTCACTGTCCCTCAGACCATTGGAGGGCCGGACTATAAAAAAAACTATGAACAAAACCCTATGCACACTGCACATATCTTATTTTAAAGTAAAAAAACAAAACGGGAACAAATATAACATTTAAAATAAAGAACAAGTAAATTTAAATCAACAAACTGACCAGTATTTCAATGGGAACTATGCTCCTCTCACTGACCACCAATGAAAGAGGTGCCCTTTCCGGAAGTGCAGTGGGGGCCGGATAAATGGCCTCAGGGGGCCGCATGTGGCCCGCGGGCCGTAGTTTGGAGACCCCTGATTTAAATGTTTCTAATGTCAAAACAAACAAACAAACAAAAAATATCAGCTGCTTATGTATTTTGTATCTAATAATGGCCCACCCAATGATGTGACACTAATAAACAAGTTTTCCTAATAGGATTTTTAAAAATTTAAGTGATCTAAACTTCTTTTAAAAATTCCATTTTACATGACATATTTTTCCTTTATATCAGATTCATATTAATTTAAAAATAAACCTCTTTAATACAAATTCTGAGTGAGTGTTAATTTAAATGTAAGTAATATATGACTATGCTGGAAGTTATTAAGAGCTACATTGAAGTGCTGACTGTAAAATATTAAGTGCTTTCACAATGAAGCTTTCTTAATTGTCACTGCTTTTCTTCTCATTCTGTAAACAGTTTATAAAATGTCATATGTAACTATGAGTGTTAAGAAAATAATCACTCTTAAATTTTTTCACTGTTTTGTGCAAACACACAGTTTGTTTTGTTTTGGCAAATGCCTCATTGTTTTAATGACTTCTGTCCAAAATTAGGAAAATGAAATCAGGCGAATATTTCTTCTTTCAAGATGAGCTGTATTTATTACTGGACCGGAAGTTGTCATATCCGTGATCATTAGCTTTGAACTTTAAGCATGACTGCTTTTCCTCCAAAGACTGTTTTTCTTCAAATGACTGGCACCAGCAGCATAAGCATGACTGCACAAAACAAAGTCACTCATTATACATTTACATCAGTCATATTGTCACGAATCCTCTTACTCTCTAGGGTTCTGACTTGCTTGCATGACTAGGAATTCTTGGGCCACTTTCTTACCATGATCTCTTTTTTTTTTTTCCTTTAGAAACATATAATTACATAAGTAGCATATGATAATTATTTTTAAACTAGAAGATACAGAGAAGAAAAAGATGTATAATTAAAATTTATCACCTTTTAATTAAAATTAAAAGAAAAAGCCGTTCTTAATTCTTGATATTTAATTGTGACTGCTTGAGAAATACTCTTACTGTTTGTTAAGTATGTAAAACTGGACTTTTCCCTTTTCCCTATGCAAGGAGATATATCTCCACACACATGTACACATGACTGTACATGAACATGTGTGTAGAAGGGCGTGTATAATTAATTTTAATAAAATTGTATTATGTGTACTACTTTATAGCCTGCTTTCTCTCACTTAACAGTGTCAAAGACATCTTTCCACATCAATGAGTTTAATATTACATTGCCAGTTTTTCAGCCACATGCCATTCTCATGTGCCTATTCAATACTGTTACACGGTAAGGTTATCAAGTGTATAAGTGTCTCAGTTTTATTTATCTATTTTTTTCTTGGACTTTTAAAAATTCAAAACTTTGTTCATTCTGTTTGTTTTCTAAGAATTTATGTGTATAAGGAAATGAGAGGCCTCTGTTTTCTGTTTTGTAAACTGAGGAAGTTGATCTTGAAAAGTGTTCTCTTCTGGCTTTAGAATCAATGAGTTTACAGACTGCCTTAGAGTTTACAAGGAAGTTGAGTTCTTGGCTTTCCAGTAATGAACTACCAGGGACAAACGGATCATTCCAACAAAAGGGAAGGAAATATGTTTTTCATGTTAAATTGTTGAAGGAATCAGTGATGGACGGATGAATGTTACAATGCAAGCAGCAAATGAGGGCTAAATTGATATATTCTATATCAAGTAGCACATCTCTGCTAAGGTGGAAAGGAAGAGATAGAACCTGAACTAAGTTTCTTTCTTTGATGTGCTGTTCTAACATTCATGTGAAAAAGAGACCCATGTAGTTATAATCCAAATTGTGCTGCATAGGCCAAAATCTACCCCAAACAGGATCAGCACCTTTAATTCATATGTAGCTCTTATCGTGTGATGTCTGTCATACATCAATGCATGTAATTTTTATTAATTTGCTAAGCAATGCTATGAGTATAATGGATTGGCTGAAGCAGTGAGGAGGGGTTGACTAGGATTTAAAGGCAGAAATACAGTTTGAGAACAAAAACTATATTTTAAAATATCATCCATGGTGTATTGCAAGGGAAAACTATAAATTTACTAGAATTCTCAAGATAGAAATATTAGCCAGATTATTAAAAAACCTTTTTATTTTATGAATGCTCTTACCTTAAAGCAGTTTTTGAATCTCTTGCTCACCAAATACAGAGCTATTGGATTAATGCAGGAATTCAGGGAGGCCATGTTGATGCCAATGTAGTCCAATACCAACAAAAAGCTGCAAAAAATAACCCAAAACATGTGTGTGAAAAATATGCTGCTCTGAGCATGTATTCTTTACATACTTTTGTGTTTTAATGAAGGAAAAATTACACATTTACAATGGTTTTGACTTTGTTATTGGTCTTTGCTAATAATGATTCCTGTTTCTCTCTCTCTCTGTCTCTGTCTCTCTCTTTCTCATTCTCTATCTGGCATCTTACAGACGCTCCTCCACACCATGCCCAATTCTCTCCTTTAAAAACAACTTTTACTTAGAAGTTCTGTGGCTGGCTGAAGAACATTTTACAATGTGCAAAGGAGAATCAGACCTGATATTTTCAAGCATGCCACTAACTTATTGGACAACTCTGGCTCTAAGTTCCCTTTATTCCTCCCTTTAAAATAGTAGGGAAGGTAAAAAAAAAAAAATGGAAATCTTAATTGTTCCCTAAGGATAGAACCAAAGGAATATGCTTCTGCCTATGAAAAGGATCAGTGGAAAACTTCTGCACGGCATCTATTTATAAAAGTATGTATCTAGTTTACTTTTCTTACCTCAGAAGTTCACATCTATTGGGATCATTCTGATCATAAACAGTGAGCTTCAAAATCCTGCTGACGTGAAGGGGAAGCCAACACAGGGCAAAGACAAGGACCAGGCAAAATACTGTCTTGGCCACTTCGCGTCTCTGAAATAAAACCATAGTCAGATCCTGAAATGATGGCTCATAGGATCACAGTATTCTCCTTACCCAGACAAAATATTTAATATTATTGGCAAAAAATCAGTGGCATTTATAAAAATTCAGGACACTGAACTTTAAATAGAACAGTTTATGTGAATGAAGACTAAAATGACTAGAGAGTCATCTTTAAAAACTAATGGTTCTTTCTAGATTGTTTAGATTATATAGAATATGTCTAGATAGATCATATAAAAATTACCAGAGTAAGAAAAAGGAACTATGCTCTGGTATAAAATAATTTTAATTTATCATCAAAATACTTTTGTTATTCATCATCACAATACTTTTGTTATCCATAATCATAGTTGTAATCGTGGGTTAGAAATATTTCTACTTTCTTACCTGCTTTAAGTGATCATTCAGAGCAATTTGCATGCCACTCTTCTTTCTCAACATTTCACAGGTCATCAGGGTATAAAAAAATGCGGTGATGGCCAATGGCAAGCAGAAATAGAAACTAAATAGCCACCAATCTTTAACTGTCTTGTAAAACTATAGGGAAGAGAGAATTTTTTGATTAATAGTCTTCTGTAAGAAACTCTTATGTGACAAATGTTAAATTTTAAAAAAATCCATCACAGAATAATTATTTTTTAAAGTAGACCCATTTTATAAACATTGTACAGAATCTTTCAGGTCACATCTATTGAACAAATAATTACATTCTTATAGTAATTAAATAAAACAGACATTTTCTAAAAGGTATTTCAATTCTCAAGAGCAATGTGCTATAAATATACTTTATAATTTATTCAGTTAGAAAAAATTTAAAATATTTGGTAATTCAGATATTTTTCTCTTCACATAAACTAGTTATCCCTACCTTATTTTTTATATGAAATACCACATTGGAGTATGTAAAGACATAGTAGTGTTTAGGGAATATTTTCACTTTTTAATATGTTTATTTCATAGAAAAAATAGATACAAAAAGGTCTATGTTAATCACTTAGCTCAGTAATATATAATTCTAACCAATCAGTTAAAAAATCAAAGGGGCTTAAGACATATGGCTTTTCTCTTATTCCTTTTCTGTCTTTTTTTTTTTTACTTGCTGCTGCAGACATATCTGTGTGTGAGCAGATCTTATGTAATCTATGCAGGACTTTTTCCCTATAAGAAACAAGAAAACAGCAGTTTTATTCTCAATTTCACATTAATGTTTGTCTTTATTCTTTTGATTACCATAATATATAATTCACAAAGTTTCATATAGTTTTCTTATATGTGAAATGGAAAATAATCCTTGGTGACCCTAAGACGAGCCCCCTTTGCATTAACTCCTCTTCACCCATTCTGTTGCAAAGAGGTTTTCACTCTTAGAACCTATCTTCTGATGACCAGCACTGCCATTCTGTTTCTATCGCCTAATTAAACATTCTCGAATAAATGGCCGAGAGGAAAGCTTCTTTGCATGGCATCTTTCCCTTTAGAGAGAAGACAGGCTTGCCATTAAGAACCCATCCATACCAGAGTGCCATCTACTTCATCAGTCTCTGAGCTATCTACTCCCTCTGAGGACTACTGTCCTATGCAGAAGACACAGTAGTTGTCAGTCCTTGTTTGGGTTTGAGTAGAAAAGCTATAAATTCAGATCGATTCTCTCATGTGAACCTGGTTATCTGTATTTTTGTATTTTTTTCTGAAGCTGGAAACGGGGAGGCAATCAGACGGATTCCTGCATGCGCCCGACCGGGATCCACCCGGCACGCCCACCAGGGGGCGACGCTCTGCCCACCAGGGGGCGATGCTCTGCCCCTCTGGGGCGTCGCTCTGTCGTGACCAGAGCTACTCTAGCGCCTGGGGCAGAGGCCAAGGAGCCATCCCCAGCGCCCGGGCCATCTTTTGCTCCAATGGAGCCTCGGCTGCAGGAGGGGAAGAGAGAAACAGAGAGGAAAGAGAGGGGGAGCGGTGGAGAAGCAAATGGGCGCTTCTCCTGTGTGCCCTGGCCAGGAATCGAACCTGGGACTTCCACACGCCAGGCCGACACTCTACCACTGAGCCAACCGGCCAGGGCCTGAACCTGGTTATCTGTATCCCTGAGCGCCAGGGGATTCTTGGAGAAGTAGGGATCCAGTTTCTTGCAGCATGGATCATTAGTCACTGTTTACCCTGCAGTCCTGAAAACTACACTCTTAATTTATGCCAAAGATAGTCATAAATTAATAGCATCCAAGAAGGGGAAATCAGGGGAAGATAGCTAAATATTTATTAGGCAAGAAGAGAGAGGGGAGAACAAAAGTAGACTTTACCTGCATGAAGGGTGTTTTCTGAATGGGATGAAGCAAGCAGATTCGCAGATAGCTCCCTTTGTAGTCAGTGGTAATCATATCAAAACCCACAGCTTCAGGGATAGCCAAAACCACAGAGACCACCCAAATTAAAACAATTTCTACTGCTGTCCATTTTGGAACTCCAATTCCTTTAATTCGACTCCAAGATGCAACGGCTCGATATCTGAAGAGAAAACAGAATTGTCAAGCTGACAGAGCCTGGTTTTATTGAATTACATAGTTTATTTTCTAAGTAACATAGCAATCACTAGCAGAGTGTTCAGGATATACCTGACTTAAATATACGCTCTTACCTGTCAATACTTAGAGCACACAGACTCAGCACAGTAATGCCCACGGAGGCCTTCTGGATGAAAGGCACCAGCTTACACATCTCAACTCCAAAGGGCCAGTCCTTTGCCAGTAGCTGCATTGAGAAGACATGAAGCTCTATTAGGGAGATTTTTCATGAGGCACCCTCTGAACTGCATTACTTAGTAGAAAGTAATTAACATGCAGTGTAAGATAACAAATTTCAGTTCTTGTTTTTTTCCTCACGGACGACTCCTTTGAAAAGCACCAGTGTTTGATATATGAATAGGAGAGTGTGTTTGGAATAATGAAAATGTAGCCAGTTTGTGAGTTTGTCATGCATCTATAGTAACTTAGGGTCAGGATCTCCACTGTGGGCCCAACTGGGGCCAGTTGCTTAAGCTTCCTTACAAAATTGAAGCTGAAGTACTGAGAATGTCTCTTACACGGTTATGGAGTCTCCAATGCTCAGGTCATGGCCAAATCAAAACACAGCTAAATTAAAAATAGGTGAAACCCTGGCCAGGTAGCTCAGTTGGTTAGAGCAGTGGTTCCCAACCTTTTTTGGGCCATGGACCAGTTTAATGTCAGAAAATATTTTCACGGACCGGCCTTTAGGGTGGGACGGATAATGTATCATGTAACCGAGACAAGCATCAAGAGTGAGTCTTAGACGGATGTAACAGAGGAAATCTGGTCATTTTAAAAAAATAAAACATTGTTCAGACTTAAATATAAATAAAACAGAAATAATGTAAGTTATTTATTCTTTCTCTGTGGACTGGTACCAAATGGCTCATGGACCTATACCGGTCCGTGGCCCGGTTGGGGACCGCTGGGTTAGAGTATTGTCCCAGCATGCTGAGCTTGTGCGTTCTATCTTGTCAGGGCACATATAAGAATCAACCAATGACAGCAAGAGTAAGTGGAACAACAAATCAATGTCCCTCTCTCTCTCTCTCTCTTTCTCCATCTCCCCTCCTCTCTCCTTAAAAACCAATTAAAAAAATAAATAATAAGTGTCCTTAGCTAGAAAGAATACAGTGCTCCTAGAATAAAGAGAACTTATTTTTATTTATTTTTTTTTTCATTTTTCTGAAGCTGGAAACAGGGAGAGACAGTCAGACAGACTCCCGCATGCGCCCGACCGGGATCCACCCAGCACGCCCACCAGGGGCGACGCTCTGCCACCAGGGGGCGATGCTCTGCCCATCCTGGGCGTCGCCATGTTGCAACCAGAGCCACTCTAGCGCCTGAGGCAGAGGCCAAGGAGCCATCCCCAGCGCCCGGGCCATTTTTGCTCCAATGGAGCCTTGGCTGCGGGAGGGGAAGAGAGAGACAGAGAGGAAAGCGCGGCGGAGGGGTGGAGAAGCAAATGGGCGCTTCTCCTGTGTGCCCTGGCCAGGAATCGAACCCGGGTCCTCTGCACACTAGGCTGACGCTTTACCGCTGAGCCAACCGGCCAGGGCAAGAGAACTTATTCTTTACCCCAGTCAACTCACTTGACTGCACAGTAACCCAGCTCAAGTAGCATGCTGCTCCTTGAACGGACTAGCTAGGCACTCTCCAGCCTTCAGGCTTTACTCTAGAGCAGGGGTCCCCAAACTACGGCCCGCGGGCTGCATGCGGCCCCCTGAGGCCATTTATCTGGCCCCCACTGCACTTCTGGAAGGGGCACCTCTTTCATTGGTGGTCAGTGAGAGGAGCATAGTTCCCATTGAAATACTGGTCAGGTTGTTGATTTAAATTTACTTGTTCTTTATTTTAAATATTGTATTTGTTCCCGTTTTGCTTTTTTACTTTAAAATAAGATATGTGCAGTGTGCATAGGGATTTGTTCATAGTGTTTTTTATAGTCCGGCCCTCCAATGGTCTGAGGGACAGTGAACTGGCCCCCTGTGTAAAAAGTTTGGGGACCCCTGTTCTAGAGCAGGGGTAGTCAATCTTTTTATACCTATTGCCCACTTCTCTGTTAGTAGTAAAATTTACTAACCACCCACTGGTTCCACAGTAATGGTGATTTATAAAGTAGGGAAGTAACTTTACTTTATAAAATTTATAAAGCAGAGTTACAGCAAGTTAAAGCATATAATAATAATTACTTACCAAGTACTTTATGTCGGATTTTTGCTAAGTTTGGCAGAATAAATCTTTATAAAACAACTTACTATAATTAACTCTATCTTTTTATTTATGCTTTGGTTGCTCCGCTACTGCCCACCATGAAAGCTGGAACGCCCACTAGTGGGTGGTAGGGACCAGGTTGACTACCACTGGTCTAGATCTTCCTTTATCCTGAAAGGCTCTTTCCCCACAGATTCGCTAGGTCAACTCCCTTGCCTCCTTCTGGTCTTGCTCAAATCTCATCTTTTCAACATGACCACACTATTAAGAACAGTAATCAGTCAGGCCTCCTGATCTCACTTACGCTACTCCACTTTCTTTTTTATCTATAGTACTTATCAACTCCTATTGCTTAGAGCATTTACTTGTTTGTTTTGTATAATTTTTGCTGTCTGGCACTTCTAGAGTATTTGACAGAATGTGGATTCTGCAATTGCCTGATATAGTTTCTGATACATAACAGATGCTTAATATATATTTAAATCCTAGTATGGATAGGCATTGGTTACACAGTGAGCAAAAAGATGTAGTTCTTGCTATTATTGATATATATATATTTCTTTTAATCTGACTTCAGACCATGTAACCATTTATTGTTTTTTTGTTTTGTTTTTTTAATTTTTCCGAAGCTGGAAACGCGGTGGCAGTCAGACAGACTCCCGCATGCACCCGACCGGGATCCACCCAGCATGCCCACCAGGGGGCAATGCTTTGCCCCTCTGGGGCATCGCTCTGTTGCGTCTAGAGCCACTCTAGTGCCTGAGGCAGAGGCCACAGAGCCATCCCCAGCGCCTGGGCCATCCTTGCTCTAATGGAGCCTCAGCTGCGGGAGGGGAAGAGAGAGACAGAGAGGAAGGAGAGGGGGAGGGGTGGAGAAGCAGATAGGTGCTTCTCCTGTGTGCCCTGGCCGGGAATCGAACCCGGGACTCCTGCACACCAGGCCGACGCTCTACCACTGAGCCAACCGACCAGGGCCACCATTTATTGTTTAACTCAGTTTCTTTCATAGGATAACTGGGTGTGCCTCACATTGGTAAATGAATCACTTTAGGGAAACATCTGGATCACATGTTTATGAGGTTTTGAAAATAAAAAGAATATTTGAAATTTATGTTTTTTTTAATGTTTTTTTAAAATGACCTTCCAAAAGTGAAAACTATTTTGAAACACAATTGAGTCTTTTTATTTCATGAGTGAAGGTTCTTTGTGGAATTTGTCAAGCTGGGTGATTTTCCTATAGAGAAATGACACCAAAGGCTGAAATGTATGTCTCATTATGAATATAAGTTGGAAATCCAACATGGGGCCAATTTTATTTATAAGTTATATATGAAAAATTACACTAATATGTAGGCAAATATTGGCAAACGTATCATAAATATGCTTATTCTAAGGTCCTGAAAACTTACAGGGCCAGGCAGGTAATAGAGAGGAGTTAGGGGAGCCAATTGTAAGGAGGTCATTGGAAGAAGATAATGGGGGGGGGGGGGGGCCTGGGGAAAATTATATCTAAAAGGAGCTGCTGCTAGTAAATGTGATGTAATTTTTGCCAAAAAACTCCATGTACAAAAACCTCAATTTTTAGCCAAAAATGGGAATTTTTATATGAAATTCCCCAATTTATGAAACTTGTCAACTAAATAATATTAAAAAAAAAAAACAAAAAAAAAAACCACATCGTGCCTGACCAGGCAGTGGTGCAGTGGATAGAGTGTCGGACTGGGATGCAGAGGACCCAGGTTCAAGACCCCGAGGTCGCCAGCTTGAGCTTGGGTTCATCTGGTTTGAGCAAAGCTCACCAGCTTGAACCCAAGGTCGCTGGCTTGAGCAAGGGGTTACTCGGTCTGCTGAAGGCCCGCGATCAAGGCACATATGAGAAAGCAATCACTGAACAACTAAGGTGTCTCAACGAAAAACTGATGATTGATGCTTCTCATCTCTCTCAGTTCCTGTCTGTCGCTATCGCTCTCTCTGACTCTCTCTCTCTGTCTCTGTAAAACAAACAAACAAAAAAAGCACATCACCCTCATATCCATACATTGTGTTAACAAAATATATCTGTGGGTTAGACTAGCCTCTATCATGTGATATTTGGATTAATTAATTGACTCAAAACTCTGGTTGTTCATTCATTCACTCAATAAATATTTATTGAGTATCCACTATGTGTCAGACGCCATTCTGAGGATAGGGTGCATATTATGTCAGTGAACAAGGCAAACTACTTGCTCTCATGGAGATTGTAGTCTAGTGAAGAAGGCAGATAAAACATGTAAATATTTACTGTGGTGTCACACAGAAGGTGTCATTACATTAAGGGAGTAAGGCAGGGGTAAAATGGGTTCACAAAACCACACAGGTTTCAAATGTACAACCCAGGAAAACGTCCTCTGTACACTGCATAGTACGCCCATTCCCCAAACCAAAGTCTTTCTGTCCCCATTTCTCCCCCTTTGCCCACCCTCCCCTCTGACAGCTTTCAATCTGTTACATGTATCTATGTTTCTGTTTCTATTTTGTTTGCAGCTTATTTTGTTTATTAGATTCCACATATAAGTGATGTCGATAGTATTTGTCTTTCTCTGACTGGCTTATTTCAGTTAGCATAATGCTCTCCAAGTCTATCCATGCTGCTGCAAAAGGGAATATTTCCTTTATTTTAATGGCCAAGTAGTATTGCATTGTGTAAATGTACCACAGCTCTTTTATCCACTCATCTACCAATGGACACTTGGACTGTTTCCAGATCTTGGCTATTGTAAGTAATGCTGCAGTGAACATGGAGGTGCATATATTCTTTAGAATTAGTGTTTCAAATTTCTTAGGATATATTCCCAGAAGTGGGATTGCTGGGTCAAAAGGCAGTTTCATTTTTAATTTTTTGAGGAAACTCCATATTGTTTTTCACAGTGGCTGCACTAGTCTGCATTCCCACCAACAGTGCACAAGGGTTTCCTTTTCTCCATAGTCTCACTAGCACTTGTTTGTTGATTTATTGATGATAGCCATTATGACAAGTGTGAGGTGATACTTCATTGTGGTTTTAATTTGCATCTCTTTGATGATTGACATTGAGCATTTTTTCATATGTCTAGTGGCCATCCATTTGTATGTCCTCTTAGAGAAATGTCTATTCAGACTCTTTGCCTATTATTTAATTGGGTTGTTTGTCTTCCTGGTTTTGAGTTGTATAAGTTCTTTGTATATTTTAGAAACAAGCAGACAAACAAACAAGCAAATAAATAAATGCCCTGGCCAGTTGGCTCAGTCATAGAGCACTGGCCTAGCATGTAGATTTTCCGGGTTTGATTCCATGTCAGGACACACAGGAGAAATAGCCATTTGCTTCTCCACCCATCTGCCTTTCACTTCTCTTTCTCTCTTCCCCTCCTGCAGCCATGGCTTGATTGGAGCAGGTTGGCCCCAGGCACTGAGGATGGCTCCATGGCCTCCACCTCAGACACTAAGAAAGGCTTGGTTGCTGAGCAATGGAGCAATACCCCAGATGGCAGAGCATTGCTCCCTCATGGGCTTTGGGATCCCAGACAGGGTGCATGCAGAAATTTGTCTCACTGCCTCCCTTCCTCTCACTGAATAAAAAGAAAAACAAAACAAGTTAATGTCTTATCAGATGTATCATTGGAAAATATATTCTCCCATTCAGTCTATTCCATTTTCACTTTGCTGATGGTTTCTTTTGCTCTGCAAAAACTTTTTAGTTTGATGTAGGCTGGTTTGTTCATTTTTTTCCTTTATTTCCCTTTCCCAAGGAGATATATCAGCAAAAATATTGTTACAAAAGATGACTGATATTTTACCGCCTACGTTTTCCTCCATGCTTTTTATGGTTTTGTGATGTACATTTAAGTCTTTTATCCATTTTGAATTTATTCTTGTGTATAGTGTAAGTTAGTGGTCTAGTTTCATTTTTCTGCATATGCCAGTATAATTTTCCCAGCACCATTTATTGAAGAAACTGTCTTTACTCCATTGTATGCTCTTACCTCCTTTGTCAAATATTAATTAATCATAAAGGTGTTGTTTATTTCTGGGTTCTCTTTTCTGTTACATTGATCTATGTGCCTGTTCTTATACCAGTACCTGGCTGTTTTGATTACAATGGCCTTGTAGTATAGTTTGACATCAGGTGTGTGGTACCTCCAACTTTGTTCTTCCTGCTCAAGATTGCTGAGGCTATTTGGGGTCTTTTTTGTTTCCATATAAATTTTTGGAATATTTTATTTCTATGAAATATGCCTTTGATATATTCTTTTTTTTTTTTTTTGACAGAGACAGAGAGAGAGTCAGAGAGAAGGATAGATGGGGACAAACAGACAGGAAGGGAGAGAGATGAGAATCATCAATTTTTCTTTGTGGCATTTTAGTTGTTCATTGATTGCTTTCTCATATGTGCCTTGACCATGGGGCTACAGCAGACCGAGTAACCCCTTGCTCAAGCCAGCGACCTTGGGTTCAAGCTGGTGAGCTTTGCTCAAACCAGATGAACCACGCTCAAGCTGGTGACCTCAGGGTCCTCCACATCCCAGTCCGATGCTCTATCCACTGTGCCACCGCCTGGTCAGGATGCTTTTGATATCTTGATAGAAATTGCATTGAATCTATAGATTGCTTTGGGGAATATGAGCATTTTAGTGATGTTAATTCTTATCTATGACCATTGTATATGCTTCCACTTATTTGTATCTTCCTCAATTTCTTTAGTATTCTATAATTTTCTGAGTACAGGTATTTTGCCTGCTGGGTTAAATATATTTTTAGTTACCTTATTTTTTTGTTGCAATAGTAAATGAGATTATTTCCTTAATTTCTCTTCCTGATAGTTCATTACTAGTATATAAAAATGTCACCACTTTCTGAATATTAATTTTTTATCCTGCTACTTTGCCAGATTTATTTATTAGATCTAGTAGTTATCTGGTAGAGTCATTAGGATTTTCTATGTATAGTATCATGTTATATTTGAATAATGACAGTTTTATTCCCTGCTTTCCTATTTGTATGCCTTTTATTTCTTCCTTTTGTTTTATTGCTGTGGTTAGGGTTTCAGTACTATGTTGAATATCAGTGATGAAAATGAATATATTTTTCTCATTTCTGAAACACTTTTAGTTTTTGCCCATAGAGTATGATGTTGGCTATGGGTTTGTCATATATGGCCTTTATCATGTTGAAGTATCATTCCTCTAGTCCCACTTTGTAGAGAGTTTTTATTATAAATGGTGCTTTTTCTGCATCTATTGATATGATCGTGTGATTTTTATCCTTTATTTTGTTTATGTGATGTATCATACTTATTGATTTGTGGATATTGTACCAACCTTGCATCCTCAGAATAAATCCCACTTGGTCATGGTGTATAATCTTTTTAATGTATTGCTGAATCTGGATTGCTAATATTTTGTTGAGCATTTTAGCATCTATGTTCATCAGGGATATTGACATATAATTTTCTTTCTTTATAGTGTCTTTATGTGATTTTGGAATTAGGATAATGCTGGCCTCATAAAAAGAGCTTGGAAGTCTTGTCTCCATTTGAATTATTTTAGAATAACTTGAGAAAGATAGGTGTTAGTTCTACTTTGAATATTTGGAAAAATTCACCTGTGAAGCGATCCAGTCTAGGACTTTTGTTTGCTGGGAGGTTTTAATTTATTTATATGTATTTTTTTGAAGTGAGAAGCAGGGAGGCAGAGAGAAAAACTCCTGCATGCGCCTGACCGGGATCCACCTGGCATGCCCACTAAAGGGTAATGCTCTGCCCATCTAAGCCATTCCTCCTTTGTAACCGGAGCCATTCTAGCTCCTGAGGTGGAGGCTGTGGAGCCATCCTTAGTGTGTAAGCCAACTTTGCTCCAATGGAGCGTTGGCTGCAGAAAGGGAAGAGAGAGAGAGAAAGGAGAGGGGGAAGGGTGGAGAAGCAGATGGGCACTTCTCCTGTGTGCCCTGACCAGGAATCAAATCCAGGACTTACACCGAGCTGATGCTCTACCACTGAGCCAACTGGCCAGAGATTATTTATGTTTTAAAAAAGATGACTCTGGCTACTCAATGTAGAATTTACTGTGGGGTCAAGAAAGGAAGAATTAATGAGTGCTCATGGTGAGCTGGACCCTATGGTGTCCTGGGGCCTAGGGAAATGAGTTAGAGACTGGATATATTATGAAGGTAGAGCCAGCAAGACTTGTTGGTGGGTTGGATGTCAGAAGTGAGAATTCAGCAAACTCAAAAAGGTTTATTATGTGAAAAGTGAAGCATCAGAATACCACAGGTCTGAACCAGGTACACCTCAGGATGCTTTGAAAGAACTACCAATTGCCCTTGGATACATAAGAAAAAATAGATTCCAACTATTTACAAGGACTCTGCCAGTCCCAGTTTGGTATAAATTATCCAGACAATATTCTAATTATCCTTAGCTATATCAGGAAAGAAAAAAAAAAAGCAAAACTAACATTATATGGCACTTACAATGGCATTATTCTAAGCACTTTACATATATTATGGAATTCCCACAACAACTATGAGGTAGTATAAATACTATCTTCATTTTATAGATAAAAAAAATGGAGGCACTTAGAAGTTAATTAACCTGCTGTATTGATTTGAAATATGTCTACAAATTGTTTGAAACTCCTCCCTTTAAAATGTGAAGTCTCATTTCCTTCCCCTTGAATGTGGGTTGATTTGCTTTAATGGATAGAATGTGGTGCAAGTTTTGGAGTGTGACGCCTGAGTACATAAAAAGCATTATGGATTCCTCCTTGCTCTCTCTTGGACCACTCATTCTGGGGGAGGCCTGCTGCCATTCCAGTACACTCATACACTTCAACAGAGAGGCCAGCACGGCAGGGGAGCAAGACCTCCTGAAAACAGCTAGGATTGATTTGCCTGGTGTGTGAGTGAAAAAGACCCTACAGCCCCCAAGGCAAACCTTCAGATAACTTTGAACCCTGCCAATGTCTTGACTGCACCTCCATGAGAGACCCCGAGCCAGTGGCTCCTGAATTCCTGAACCACAGACACAGTGAGTGGTAATAAATGTTTACTGTTTAAGCCACTAAATTTTGGGATAATTTGCTATTCATCATTTGATAACTAATATATTTGTCCTTGGTCACTCACTTAGGTAATAGATTTACATTTGAACCCACATGGTCTGATTCTAGAATCTGTAGTGTTTTAAAGAAGCTGATCTTAGAAAATAGAATATTTAGAATTAAAATTAATATTAGTATTTTTGAACACAAGGTATAGGTCAAACAATAGTAAAATATGTAGATGCAGAATAAAATTTTCTTCTAACAACCTAGCTATTTTATCCAAATAATGTCCAAAAATTTGGATAGTTTCAAGTATTTTACTGTCTCAAACTATTTTTAAATATGCAAATATTAGTATCATGGAAGTACAGCCGTCAGATGGATCAAGATGAACGAGTGCCCTGGCCACTGAAGGGAAAGAAGTCTGGCAAATGAAAATGGGCTCTGCACTGAGTCCAGGCCCTGCTTCGTGGTCACTATTGTTTTTGGCTCAGTGCAGAAATTGGATTATTGTTTCTTTATACCACTGGGAGGCCTGCGGCTCAACCTCTGACCCAAGTTATCAGAGAGGACGGGGAAAAAAACTGAAAATTATAATAATTTTCTTCAAGTGCATCACAAAAGTAGTCAGAAAGGTAATCATAAAGGTAATCATAACTGACAGATTACAATTTTCTTATCTCCCCTTATGTAAAGCCAGTAGCCAGGGCCACCATCACAGCCGCCTGGCCCATGAAGGTTCGCATTGGATTCCGACAGTTGGTAAAGAAACAGCGGAGCCAAAAACTGGTGGGCCATAGTCTTTAATTCTAGCTTGCACCCGGTGGGAAAGTAAAAACACACACTGGGCTCCAAAACCCACTCATTCAGTGCTCACGAAGCTACTGACTTATCCGAGTTCTCCTAGAATCAAAGGTTTCTAGCTCACCAGACTTATTCAGCTCTGTTCCCCATCTCCTTTCTTCTTCCTGCACAAACTCAGCACAAACTGGCTTCTCCTTCAGCACTCCACCATCTTGGCTGCTTCTCCTGGACTCCTCCACGTGGCCTTTCTCTGCTCTCCTCTCTAATGCTAGTAATAAAACTAAGCCTTAGGCTATAAGGATCCTGCCAGCTTATAGCCTGTCCCCCCACATCCAATACAAACTATAAGCGAGCAAACATATATATCATATTTAAAAACTTATTTGACCAACACCTTACAAAAGGAAAGTAAGTACAAATTAGGGAATAGAACTTTTATCAGCTTTCAGGATTTTAGGCTTTCAAGTCAGACCTGAGTGCCGCTGGTTTTTAGTAGCCACAAAAAAATGGGAGATGGAGTGGCTATGCTCAATTCTATGTTTAGTAGTGAGAAGGATGACTTCGATAATCTCTACCTCTTTCTGATCAGAAGGCTTTGTGCAGACACTGAGAAAAGTCTGATAGCCTCTGACAGAAAACATACCTACTACTCTTTCTTAGTGGCCTCTAGCAAGAATATCTTTGAGAATTTAGTACTTGGAGCTTATTTGAAATGCAAAGACAACAACCTCTTGTTTAATGGTAAACAGAGCCTTGGGTGAGGAGAAACCTATGAAGTTAAAAAAAAATCACTGTCGACTAAGGTGGCTTCTTTAATATTTGGTTTAAAAATGATCTCATAGATTTTTATAATTCCTGGAAATTAATTATTTCACTATTCAGTGACAAAAATAATGACATCCAGCATGTAGAATTTGAAGTCTAACAATATAGCTTTTCTCTTTGTGGAAGAAATTTATTTACTTTAGTACAGTACAGGAGAAAACAACTAAAACTTTAAATCTAGTGATGACATTTTCATTCTTTATATTTATTTATTTACTTTACCTCATTAAATTAGATATCTTACAGGAAAGGTCTGAATTCTGAAGACAAATCAAGCATGTAATCAAACAAGTCTCTCTGACCGAGAAAAGAATATTAGAGTTTGATATTGTTTCTAGGTCTCTGACACATAAATTAAATTTTTAGGTCTTGTTTAAAATTAAGTTTGGGGCTCTGGCTGGATGGCTCAATGGATAGAACATCAGCCTGGCATGCAAATGTCTTAGTTTAATCCCTGATCAGGGCACACATACAAAGTGACCATTTGCTTCTCTTTTCCTCCCTCTCCCCCTTCTCTCCTTCTTCCCCTCTTGCATCCAGTGGCTCAGCTGATTCAAGCATTGGCCTCAAATGAGAATTGCTAGGTAAATCCTGGTTGGGGCATGTTGGGAAGATAAAATATATTATGCTCACTTTGTTAAAGATGGTGCTGCCCACATGGAAGCCCATTGCCCAGCTGATTGCTTGGGATGGGCGTGATTATATTAATGTGTGTTGGGGGCGGGCTGTGGGCAAGCAGGATCCTTGTAGCCTGGGGCTTGGTTTTAGGACTAAGCCTTTCCCACCCTTTTTGATGTGGGGTGGTGTACTCTCATGAGGAATCCCATTATGCCTCAAATAAGTGACTTTGTAACAGAGATTTCCTTGTTTGTATATTGGATTAAAGGTTTTGGTTTCTTCACTATAAAGTGGGGCAGAACGGGAGCTTACTCTCTCTCAGTTCCTGAGATTAGCATTAGAGAGGAGAGCAGAGAAAGGCCACGTGGAGGAGGCCAGGAGAAGCAGCCAAGATGGCGGAGTGCTGAAGGAGAAGCCAGTTTGTGCAGAGTGTGCAGGGAGAAGGAAGGAGTTGGGGAACAGAGGTGAATAATTCTGGTGAGCTAGAAACCTTTGATTCTAGGAAACTCGGATAAGTTAGTAGCTTTGTGAGCACTGAATGAGTGGGTTTTGGAGCCCAGTGTGTGTTTTTACTTTCCCGCCGGGTGCGAGCTAGAATTAAAGGTAACGGCCCACCAGTTCTTGGCTCCATTGTTTCATTACCATCTGTCCGAATCCAATGCAACCCTTCATGGGCCAGGCGGCTGTGATGGTGGCCCTGGCTACTGGCTTTATAGGGCATATTAGAAGTCTGTCTATCTTCCCTTCTCTCACTTAAAAAAAATAAAAATAAAAATAAATAAAATTAAGCTTGAGTCTGGCCTGTGGTGGCACAGTGGATTGAGGATTGGTTGCCATTTTGAAACCCTGGGCTTGCCCAATCAAAGCACATGCAATAAGTAATCAATGAACTAAAAGTGAAGCAACTATGAGTTGATATGTTCCACCCACCCCCACACCCCCTTCAAATCAATAAATGAAATCTTTAAAAACTAATAAAATAAAATTAAGCTTGAATATTTATTGCCTATCATTTAGGAAAAGTGAATCAGTTAGAAAGTACTCCCATAACTGATGCTGGTTTTCACATCATGATGGCTCATCCAAGGGTGAGCTTTTGTTACTTTGAGTCCTATAAGCAATGTGTTATCCATTTGACAAATGATAGCCTATGATTGTGCTGACTCTTTCCCCTTAGGCTTATACTGTTTCCCTAGCACATTTCCTTTATGTGAATAAACACAAATAAATAAATAATCACTAGATTAAAAAAAGACGTGAGCATAAGAATTATAAGGTTTCAAATCAAGAACGGCCATCATTTCATAACTTTATGTTGGAATAGCTGTTTAAGAAAGGAAAAATAGACAACAGAATCCAAATAAATTATTTTTATATTACATTGTAAAATTATTTTTAGATTATAATAATTTTTTAAAAAATGTCTAAGCGGCTAAATAGCATAAACAGCAAATTAATGTTTTTTCTTTAAGGGGTATTAAGTGAGTCTCTCCAAGTGGGGGATTTACATTTTTAATATCTCATTTTAATTAAAAATTACATTCTTGAGAAATTAAATGGAAAAAAAACCCTGCAATACATACCACTCTTAGTTATCAAAGGATTCAAGCCCCATAAAGTCTGGAAATTCCAAAGTTAACCATCTTATATTAACAAATGTTCATTTGCCTCATTAATCACATATATCATTTCTTTTTTTCCTTTTTTTTTTTTTTTTACTTTCTGTTAATTGAATTTATTGGGGTAACATCAGTGGTGGGATTCAAATAATTTAACAACTGGTTCTCTTTCCTAATGACCATTTTAAGTATAAAAATATGATAAACCAGTTGTATGGCCAGTTGTTGCCACCATTATGGCCATGTACATGCAGATTCTCATTGAATTCAGACAGTCAGTAAAGAAACAGTGGAGCCAAAAAATGGTGGGCCATCTTTTGTTAAAGTCTTGCACCAGCCGACGAGCAAACACACAGGGAAAACACTTCCCTCTTCATTCATTCAGAGCTCACAAAGCCCTGACACATCCAGTTCCACAACTAGGAGAATCTTCTCCAGTTCCTCCTAGAATCAAGCCCCCACCAGTCTAAGTGGAGCGTGCAAGAGCCTCTCACCTCTGGTTCCCCATCTGCCAACATGGCTTCTTCCTCAGCACCCTACATTCTCTCTGTTCTCTCTGCAAAACATGGCTTCTCTCTCTTTCCCTGCCATCTTGGTTTCTTTCTCTCTTTTTCCTTCTCTCCTTTCGAAACTTTTCTGGTATGAAAACCTCTCCATTAAACATTAACAAGACAGTGACCCTTCCCAAGCAGAAAGGTATTTTGCAATTTTACAGATCATATACCTGGCTGCCCAGCACCATTTTTAACAATAAAAGTGAGCAAACTCAAAAAACACAAATTTTACAAACTTATTTGCCCAACAAAAAGGTAGTTTATTACACTATTTCATGCATTTAATACTTAAATAAGAACAATAAAAGGATTAAATAAAACTAGATTATGTTATGAGTTTTAAAATATTAATAAAAAATATTAAATAATACCTGACAAAAAAAAAAACAATAAAACTATTATTTAAGATATTTCCATATTGCTTCTTGATTGGCGTCCTCACTTGCAATTTTTTTTTATCTATGGGTGAAATAACATTACTATGGGCATTTAGAATATGCTGTTGTGAAGATGAATGTTAAAAAAAGAGTAAGGAATGTAAATATGTGATTTCCACATTCAGCAACTGCCCAGGTGCCCACCTTAGAGAGAACCCCGATTACAAGTGCCATTTTAACAACTGGTTCGCTGAACTCAATAAAAAATTAGGTATCAGTTCTGCCAAATAGGTGCGAATCAACTAAATTCCACCACTGGGTGACACTGGTTGTTAACAAAATTATACAGATTTCAAGTGCCCGATTCTGCAACACATCTCTGTACACTGCACTGTGTGTTCACCCCCACGTCAAGTCTCCATCCATCACCATTTATCTCCCCATATCCTCCTCTACCATCCCCTCCCTGCAGTCAACACACTGTTGTCCATGTTCATGAGTTTTCTCTTTGAATCCTTTTTTGTTCAATCCTTTTGCCTCTTTACCTAGACCCCCTCCCAGAGAGCTGTCAGCCTGCTCTCTATCTATAAGTCTGTCTCTATTTTACTGTTTTTTAAATTAAGAGTAAACACTGGGTTTTAACTGCTTATTTGTTTCATAATATTCTACTACATTTTTAATGCTTAGCACAGTGCCTGGCATACAGTAGTCACTCATTTAAATGTTTGTTAAATGGTAGTGAAAAAATGAATAAATAGATGAACAAATTAATTTGATTTGAAAACAAATCTTATAAAACTTTTGTTATGAGCATTTCAGTTGTCAAATTTGAAACAAGTTCCTTAGAAAATTGAGATAGCTTTGCATTTATTTTTTTGTCTTGCCTACTCCATATCTTTCCCGATTCAAGATGATCAGGTCTTCTCAACACATAGAACCAGAGCCTTGAAGTGTGAAGGCTGGCTGTTCTATTGTTGGACTTCTGCCTTCCAAGGAGGCTGGAAAAGGTCAAAAGCAAAAATTCTTCTTCCACACTCTTGTTCCTACTCAAACCTGTCACAGAAATGACTGATATAAAACAGAACCTTCTGTTTCTCACTATGTAATGGGATTTTATGAGGAGCTTTAGTTGTAAATTTGGGGGTGACGGTGCAGTGAGCATAGAAACCCTATCAGAGACGATCATTTAAGAGGCTGGGGGAGCACTGTATTAACAAAGTCAAACAAGGATTATTTTGCCAGATTGCTATTTGTTCCATGTCATGATGAACTGTGAATGTTTCTTTCGAATGACTGGCATTACGTTTTCACAGTAAGAGTCAGCAGAAGGAAATAATGGTTGTGTTTCACAATTTTGGAAAAGGCTGTATTCTTCTGTTTTTAAATCTCTGTTTCCTGAAGCAGATAAGAGCTTTTTCTGCATTTGAACTATCATTTTGATAACATAGTACACTCTCATTCAAGGATTTCCTTGTCAGATCTCGCTTTCTTTTTGTAGTTATGACTAAGGAGAGAATTTAAGGAAAGCTGCTGGTCAAGTGCATAGAAAATATTTTCTTGACATACATTTCACCCGTGCCCTAGGGGACAAATATCAATTACAGGTTCCATTCTGCATCCATTAAAATGCACTTAATCACTTATGAATTAGACCATGTGGGTCAGAAATAATGTCGGGTTATCTCCCAAGAGTGCTATTTAAAATAGACCAGAATGTGAACAGTGCCCCCTGGAGTTGTGCATGACAGAAGCTCTCTCCCTAGGAATCTCTTGCATGTATGCTACTGCTCTGGAAAGATTCTATGGCTTGTTAAAATAGAATGTTGACTCCATGAATATGAACTAAGGTTCTTGAAACAAAAGCTCTAAAAAGAAGCAAAGAGATAGAAAATGATTAAAAAAATATCATAGGAGAAATTTGTTTCCTTTCAAATATTTCTCTACCATTGTTACAATAAAATTTATTCCCAAATCTGTAACAAATAAAAACAAATGAATTACTACTCTTCTGTTATCTGAATTAAAATATAATCCATAGCTTGTGCTTAAAACCTTTCACTGGCACATTACATATTTTGAAAAGGTTCACCTAAGAGCATTAAGAAATACCATTTATTTTTATTAGTCGCTTATTTATTAGTCACTTATTTGTACTCAATTTTCTGAGAAGATCACCATGACAATGGAAGAAACTGAAGAATTATAACTTGATGGCCTCATGGCTCAAAAGAGACTCAAAGTTAATGAGTTCAACAAACCTTATAAAGTAATTTTATGTCTGTCTTAAACCTTATTCTATTCAAAGAATACCTTATGAGACATTGGTACATTATTAAGAGAAAACATTTGATTACTACGGAAATAAAAATCTCTTTAAAATACAAGGTGGATTTTATAGTTATTTGTATGGAAAATAATGCAATAATTAATAAATAATAATGCAAGAATAAACTGTTTCATGTACTCACAAGTGTAAACCTACTTTTGCCCCACCCTGTAATCTGAAAACACTGAATGAGAGGAAAAAAGACAGTGTACAGTGTATATATCCAAGGCAAGTTTTCTTCCTTTCTGGAAACTATGATGGAGCAAAAGAGGAGATAAATGGAGAAGGGACCCACATCAGGAGACAAGACTATGGCTGTCTCAGGCACAGAGACTTGCTTGAGTAATGCTTCAGTCAACTATGCTAATAAATTTCTGATTCAAGAATGGTCCAATTTCTCTCTCCTTCCAACCACCACATTTTGGCTATTTTCTTGTTTCTTTACATTTTGACCAGAGGATCTATAGCATAAGAAAAGGAATAAATCTCTAAACTAAAATCATTGGAAAGAAAAGAAGTCTAAAATTAGAGAAGTTGTTGGCAAAGGTATGCCCATGCACCAGACTCAGCTATCTTCCAAACATAACCAACCTCTTTTTAACTTTGTTAAATACTGAAAGGGAATGTTTCACATCATAAATTACATCTTGAATCTCTTTTCAGCTGAGGCTTTATCTGTCAACACCCTTTAACACACTTAATCACTTATTAGCATTTGGCATGTTTCTTTAAAAATAGTCAACTATAGCATATTAGCCACACAGAGATAACCTTATATGGTTTTCTTTGTGAAATGAAGAACATGGTGTCTTGGCCCTGACACAACAGGGTCTTGGCTATGTCATCCTCTCGTACAGCTATGGAAATATCTTCAATCTTGAACGACTCATTTAAAGTGAACAAAGAAAAAAATGTAAAGCCTTTTGATATGTAAGCCTTACCCTATTGAAAGAAACATTTCCTTAACATTTTAAGAGTCTTGGATTTATGAAGTTATCAAGCTGTAGATCAAAGGCAAATACAAGAAGTACTGTGGAGTTAACCTAAAGAACCTTTCATTGCCCAAGGCCAAGTGTTTGCCAACCATTTTGTGACGGGAATCCAAGTGTGAAGCAGTAAATTGGGAGTATGAAGTCTTGAGTTTCTGGGTTATTTGAATTCTGTGATTGAACTGTTATTCACTTATGACCAATACCTTCATACAGAAAGGAGAACAAACTTCTCCCTTTCTTTTTTATCTGCACAGTTATAAAAAAATGTAAGTTAGAGAAATCTTGCTGCTGTTATATCTTATGTGTAATATCTTTTGTCACCAACACTTGACTGGTACTGACTGTTGCAGGTACTATGCTAGGTGGGCAGGACTGTTAGTTTTATTTAATTGAATTGAGGTCATTTAAAGTCTTCCTCTTTATTAATACTTTTTAAAAGCTAATATTTTAAATGTGCTTAATTGGTGCTCCTTACATTTTTTTCCAAATAAATGAATCTCAAAGGTATCTAGGTTCCATTTGGGTTGAAAATTCTTCTGCTACTAAAACATCTCAGGATATTAATAAATATTAGTAAAATATCTCACTCAATTGGAAATGAAAACCATTTTATTATCCTGGAAGAAATTAGACTCCCCTACCCAATGATACCATTACATCTGTTTACTGATTGGAAAATTATAACTTCAAAAGTTAAATTCTATTATGTTCCATTAACTTTTACTTCTAATTTATGAAACTGGTTAATTATACACAAACTTACTGACTATCACTACTAAACTTGTTAAATACTATAAGTACCCTAAGATCAAATAGTGAAAAAGGTGACTTTGTTCAGAAATATAGTTTTGATTGTGTCACAAGCAGAAAATATCTGATTACCAGACAAGGTCACTTGACTCAAAACTCATTTGTGGGTTCAGTGAAGCAATTCCACATTTTGACATGCTAGCATTTTAATGTTATCCGTACCTCTTCCTTAACTAAACATTAAAGATCAGCAGTTTTGCCTCTCAGAATTATGAAGGCAGCCTGTTGCCTCTAATAATAGCCTATAAAGTCTTACAGCAAAGCCATCTAAAAGCACTCCAACAGGTCACCAGGCGAATTAAAAAAAAAAACCCTCTCTGCCACAACTGAACAACTAATTACGCTCAGATCCTTATCAAACTAATGTCCATATCAATATTTGCCTTATCAGTTTACAAGCAAATTTGTTTTCAAAAGCAATTTGCTTACACATAAAGGAAGCCATCTTTGAGAATTAGCTGTATCAACTCAGTTGTCCACATAAATATAACACAAAGAGAGTGAAATTGTTCAATAAAATCCATAAATAATTTAAAAATTCATTATTTGCTCAAAAAAATTAACTTCTTGAGAAGTTAAAGAAATTTAAACTTCAACCTGACAGCAAGGCTTGTTGAATATCCCTACTAAACCAAACCAAGACAAACCAAATAACCAAGCAACCAACACTATAAAAACCTTCACAGCGTCTACAAGAGCACCCAGCTCTTTTGCTTCCCATTCTGATTCTCATGAAGCTTTGACAGTGGTGCTGACTTAGTAGCCAGACAGGCTCTCACAGATAGCAGACATCTCGATTACCCCGCTCATTTTAGTCTATCTAGGAAGGATACAAAGGAGTAGCTTGTGAATAAGGAGAGATGCATCCTCACATCAAAGACTTAACCCCTGGCTTTTGGGTCAGGAACATATATAACCCATTTGAAATACTGATATATATATATTAGAGCTAGACATCAATGCATGTATATCTCTCTGGAGATGTATAATAACTTTGGAGTACAATATGGCGATACTATCAGAATTACAAATGAATGCATCATCTGATATAGTAATTCTAGTTCTAGAAATTTACCCTTCAGATAGAGTCCCACGTGTGCAGAGTCATATGTAGAAGGATGTTATTTGTAGACATGGTTATAATGGTAAAAGCTGAAAGAAAACTCTAAACAAATTTTGATTATTATTCATACACACACACACACATATTTGCTTACTATGTGCTAGGTACTATACCAAATAATATTTACTTATCTACTTATGTATCTATTATATATATGTATATTAAATACTCTCTTTGGGTGATTGCATTTTTATTTTCTATCAGGATGGTCTTATGCAATACAGTGTATAACAGCCCTGCTGTGTGCGGCTGAGAAGGATAAACAAAAATTTTATTTTCAGAATGTTTACATGAATATTTGAAGCAGTTCAACGACTTCGGGTAGCTGAATGTTCTACAGTAGCTCTCTGGCTTTCAGCACAGGATTTCCTCCCTGACACAGGACACCTGGTGAGAGGACTGGCTCTACCTACAAGTTTCCAGAGTTCCAGGTCCCTGAGAGAGTAAAGGTAGAGTGGACAAATTCCCTAAGGTTTTCCAGCCCCTCAAGCAGCACCTCTCTGGGATGTCCTGCCTCCCTCCACAGCGGTATCAAGGACTATGGCTTCCAGCAAATCTATGACATCCTGTGGATTGTCTGCTTTACTAAACTCTAGATTTACTGAACTCCAGGTTAATGGGATAGACTCACACTGATGCTCTGGAGCTCTCGGTGTGCCAACAAAGGGGTTCAGGGAGTCTATGAAGCCCCAGAAATTGTTTGTGCATATATATGTGTATTACTATATATTATGTATTTATTATAGCATATATATAAATTGTATATGATATGTTAATTATATATAATATAAATAACTGGATTCTCAAAGACAACTGTAACACCTTACCAAAAAGAAAATTAGAAATCACTGGTTTACAGATCCAAGTCTCCACTTTAGGAGAAATTTAAATTGCATTCATAATTATAAGTGAATTGCATTTGCTTAAATTACTTTCTGTGAAGTATATATAATACCTGACTGCTCTGAAATTCTCAATACATTTAAAAATAATTACTTATATAGTGTCACAATCATTTAGCATATTAAATGGCTTTTAACTGTACCTGTATTAAGTGATTTGGTAAATAAAGCCTTTCGGAAATAGCTATTATCAATATTGTGCACTACAGACCATTGTAAGGGAATTTCAGGAAACAGAAACACTCATATGACTAGCCCTGCAGGTAGCTCAGTTGGTTAGAGCATCATGCTAACACACCTAAGTCAGGGTACATACAAGAGTCAACCAATGAATGCACAAAATAGTGGAACAATAAATTGATGTTTCTTTTTCTGTCTCTCTCTAAAATCAATTAAAAAAAAAAAAGAAAAAATCCTCACATGACTCAAATTAAAACAGAAAATGCTTGCCAAGCATCCTGCTGTGTGGTCGGGTGTCACGATTCCATCAATGCTCTCCGATACAGCCATAACAATACTCCAGGTTGGAGAGAGGTGTGCTGTGTCTGAGCTCACTTAGGGCAGGGAATGAGGAGGGCCGCAGGTTCTAGGGGTAGATGGCCTGGGTTCAAGCTTAGTTTTGTCACTTCCTCATGGTATGACTGGGCAAGTTACTTCACCTAACATGTGGTTTCTCCATAAAATGGGAGGAGTGGTTACCAGATGTTTTGTTGCAGTGATTTAATAAAATAAACCAAGTACCTAGTGCATAATAAATGCTAGCCATTATTGTTATATTACACCTCAAATGACATCTATTTATACATATTATATAAATCAACCAAAGGGTACCAGTGTGGGATTCACTGATGATAAACATAATGTTGGGACCTAATCCTTTGTGATGGATTTGTTTATGATCAATATAGAAGCCTAGATGGCCCAATTTGTAATGACTCATTAGTTTGTTAATTTCAGAAGTAAAAACACAGTTTCAACAGACTAAGGCAGAAGGATGTAGCTTCCTATGGAAATAATAAAGGAATTTAAAATGAATGAAAGTAAAATCTGTGAGCCTCCTTGGGAGTCAAATATTCTCTGGCATATTGAATGTAATAATTTGACAAGATGTAGAAAGCAGTTCTTCCAGGGAAGAACTGATTTACATCTTGTCTGAAAGCAACCTATGAAAGGGAAATGTTTTCCACCCCAGGTTCCACACAGCCCTTCAGCTGCTGGCTGACTTCGGAAGGTTTCTAACTGGGCTGGACATGTGGGGTTTCCTGGGACCTCCCTAAACTGACTTTTACAAAATTCTGTTCAAGTCTAGCAAAACTAGACATAATCTCCCTTTTGAGAGGGATCTCGTTTCACATATTTAAAAATTTCTCAGAAAATCATGTACTCTAAAGTTTCTCAAGTCAGTTTTAATGAATTGAATTGAAATTCCTCTGACAAATTAAAATGGTAATACTTGGTCTATGGGAATCCTTAAGGAATAAATGGGTCACTTCTGGCCCAAATGGAACTTTGACAGTATTTAAGGGGCCCATTTCAGTCTGCACTGCTCCCAGATAACTCTCAAAGTTCATAAGTACCAGCTGTCATGCAGAATTTTAGAATTTCTTCTATTTATCACCTCTTTCTAGGACTATTTTCCTCTAGGGCCTTGATCGAAACATGAATCCTATCTCTATACCTCAGAAGTTTCTAGAATTCCCTTAAACTATGGCCGTTTGGATTGGGATTTTCAGAGATTCATGAAGGGCAATTTAAAGGTTGCCTTATGATAATTCCTCCTGCCACAAGATCAAGCATCCCTTATAATCTTTCCCAACCCTACACCCCCTTTTCTTCTCCCGTACTGAGTCCAAGACTAGCTTCAGGCAAAAATCTGCACAGCACATACGCATTCCCTTACACTTCGGTTCTGTTTTGTGTGCGACTTCCTATTGCTGATCATAATGGGACAGCAGTTTCATACATTTTCACAGGCCTTTAAATTTTTTTCAGCTCTTTCACTTAGGCTATTTTTTCTTAACACCACAAAACCCCAGTGAGTGGGCATGAGCAGTCTTATTGTAGAGTTGAGGAAACTGAGTCCCAGAGAAGTTGGGATGTGTCCAGACTTCCAAAGCCACCTGGAGTCAAGTAGTGTGGAGGTCTCTGTCCTGATTTAGCTCTCTGTGCCTGATTCCTCTGATGCCTGTGGTGATCATATAATAATGTTAGCTACTGAAACCATTCTTCACAGACTTTGAGTGCTCTTGGTCTGGTCCATGATGTAATCTATGGGTTGCACTTGGAACCTGACAGATTAGCCTGATTACTGCTTCCATCTCTTACTCATTGTGCGACTTTGAACATCCTATTAGTCATCTGTAAAATGGAGTAATATTTACTTGTAGGTTGTCAAAATGAGTAAAGGACTGTGACACATCTAGCCCAGTGCTTGGCCCACTACAGGCATCTAAGAGAAAGTAGGAACAATACAGTCATTCACAGAAGGAGAACTATGTTCCCCTACTCCTCAGGCTAGGTCTTTTTCTTCTAAAACGTTTGATTCTTAAAAACAGATCCCAACCCTCCTACTTTCAGGGTCTTCCAGGAAAATGCCTCCCAAAGTTAGTGCATGAGTCACTTAAGTATCTTAAGATGCAGGCTTGATTTAGTAAGTTTGGGGTGGACCTGCAGTTCTAACAAGCTCTCAGGTGATATCAATCCCACTTTTAAACGACACTTTGAGCAGCGAGAATGTGCCCAGTGAGCTGGACTTAGGGACAAAATTCTTCAGGACCTGTGGTTCTCAAACTTCACAGTTCATCATAACCAAATGGAGGGCTTTTAAAATAAAATAACAAATTTGTGTCCCACCTCAGAGCAAGGCCATAAAATGTCATTTCTAACTCATTTCCAAGTAATGTTGATGCTGCTGGTCTAGGAACTACAGTTGTTCTACACTTGGAAGGAGGTACTGAAGACCAGAAGGAAATTTGGTTCCAGTGATTACTGACTTTCAGGAGGGGATAAACCCTTTTGAGTATGCTCCCTCCAAATGCTTTCCCATCCCCTACTCCCTAAGAAGTCACCCTCCCCTCTCGATATTAACGGGCACCCTTTACCTTGTAGACATTGATGGGGATGTCAATGATGATGTGCAGCAGGTCTCCCAGAGCCAAGCTGGCTATCAAGATATTAGGGCCGTTTCGCATGCACTTGTTCTTGTAAATGATTCTCAGCAGTGTGGAGTTTCCGATGATGCCCAGCACGAACACTAGGCAGGACACCACCGTGTTGATGTACTTGAAAGTCTCTTTGATTTCGATGGAGCTTTCGCACCAGGGAGGGGAGAGGTTGTGAGCCGGCTTCCCTGCTTTGGGCACCCGCGGAGGTGCAGACGACCATGGCACGCTGGCGTTCAACCCCGTCGGCCGGGTGGTCTTAGTAGGGGGCGTCATTATCTCTCCGGTACCCAGAAGTGGCGGAGTGGCCCAAGCAGAGGGGAATCCCTTCTCTTCTCCCTGGGCCTCCGCCATACCGCTGGCAAGGATCAGGGCCACCAGGGTACATCCGCACAGGCTTAGCCGAGGCTGCATGCTGCTGCCTGCTCCAGTAGGCGTTGGGTGGCCGCTCCGCAACTTTCAGAGTCTGGAGACCACCAGGGGAAGGAAGACAGATCACTGGGTCAGCTCCCTCAGCCACGCCCCTGCAAACCGCTAGCTCGGAACGCAGCCGCGCCTCTATCCGCGCGCAAAAGTAACTCAAGTTTGCGCGCCAGTGGGAGACTGGCCGGTGTGACCAGCCTGCACCCGTTGTCTGTCCTTCCAGAACCAGATTTCCCGGTGGTTTTTCTCCCCCGCGTCATCCCACCTCCCCCCACCCCTCAGGGTTAAATGACTCGCAGTGGGGCGGGGAATTCTGGAAGGCTGGGTGTCCAAGGCAAATCTCTGAGTTTCTCGGTGCCCGGGGTGAGCGTGCACGTTCTAAGGACGCGTGGGGACTGGGGAATCAAGGCACTCAGAGGCCAAGGTTGTGACAATCTAAGCATTTTGCCCCGCAGGGAACCCCGATATCCTGTCTGTGAATGCCAGGACTCCTCCTGGTGGGTGAAAGCCGCTACTCCCCGGCTGCCTGCGCTCAGGTTCCCGGGCAACTCGGGAAATCTGGGAGACTTCTTAGCTCCGTCCGATTTGGGAGGACTATCCGCATTAACTCGCAAGCTTCTCTCCGCCAAGGAGCTTCACACACTCACACGCCCACCTTTCCGCCAACCTCAATTCGTGTCTATACTTTTTTTTTCCTCCCAATAAAGCTGAAAACCCAGGACAAGGTTCAATCACTGATTTTAATTCAACACCAAGCCAACGTGTTTACCTCGCAGAAAGGACGCACCAGGCGCAAAGCGACAAAGCCGGGACCTCTTTCCCGGGAGCCGCTCGGCTCGCAGCTCGGTTCCCCCCGCGCGCTGGGAGCAGAGCACGACTCCCTGCGGCTGCAAGCGGGTCTGGCTCGACGGAACTCGGAGGGAATGCCAGACCGTGCAGTCTCCACAGTTCACTCGGGCTCTTTGCTGTCCTTAGACAAGTACTTTTTATTCATTCGTCCCTTCCCCATCAATCACCGCCAGACTCCTCCCGCGCCCTGCGACCGCGCCGCAACCTTTCCCCTTGGGCGATGCCTGGACAGCATCAGCAGGAGCTGCCCGAGGGAGAGGGCAGTCAGCTCCCGGCCGGGACGCGTCCGGAGGGGCAGTTTATTTGCCACAGTTCCGAGTTCTTCAAACCTCGAGCCTAAACCGGAGGCAAGTTTCTACGCACTCGGTGACATGCTCGGGCTCCACACTGGAGTATTAAACTCTGTATTAAACGTGATAACCTGGATTTTTAATGCAGACGGTGATCTTTTATTAAATATCCCGTGCGATGCTCTTTGCTCTGTTTTTGTTTTGTTCTTGAATTTCAAGTTCACATCGTCCCCAGCACGGAAGAATGCGACCCTTTCTTCTCAAGACCTCTCACTGTCCTGGGACAGGACTAAAATCCCACCCTTTATTGTCTATAGCTGCGGCTAGTCTCTCTTCCTGCTCTGTTCTGAAGTGTTATTGTCTGGCCATCTCATGGACCCGATACAGAGAACATGAAAATAATCAGAACATTGCCATTCAAATTCAGGATGATATTTATAGGATAGAGTCATAAAATAAATTTTTCCTATTCATCCCTGAAATTAATTTTTTTTGGTGAGGTAAAAATAGTAGCGACTGATCTGATAGTTTTGCCCAAAGATTGTATGAAACAGAAGTCAGAAATTTTAGGCTGTGTGATGCACGTGGGATGTTACTCTGCTGTCTTCCAGTCAACTGGTTGGATCTGTGAAATTTCAGACCAAGAAGGAACCATTTCATGGAGCAACTCACCTAGAAACCAGGTGTCTGTCTGGTCCTGGCTTCACAACTAGTTGATGGCATAGGTGGGACAAGAATCCTGAATTTTTTACTTCTGTGCAATGCTTTCTGGGAAAGTAGAAGTAGAAAATCAAGTTCTATTTAAAAAGATGAACTTTGAGTGTGAAATACAGTCTAAAGAACATGATTAAGGAGTAGGGAAAGGAATGAGAATTATGGTCTAGGGTTGTGAATGCTAATTCCAAATCTGGCTGTTTTGAGCCCCGAATTTACCCTCCCTGTCTGGATAAAAAAGTGGTCACAACATTCAGTTGCTTCAAGCTGAGCCGAATAACGACGATATACAGTGTTGTGTGAATGAGGCATTATGTGGGTGCTCCACGCATTCATTTGGAGTATGAATATTTTGCTCAGTTTTTAACCTGATCTTCTTACACAAGCCTTTTCCCCATCTATAGAGACCCTTCAAATGGGGCCACTTTCTCTCCCTCCCATTCAAGCGTCCATCTTCACCACCACCTGTATTCATCCTTCCTCCACTCAGTCTTAGATGTCTATTCTAAACCTCACTGAGACTTCTTTCCTTTTTCTCGTAGCACTATAAGACTGTTAAACACACTGAGCACTCAAATACATAAAGAATTTTATGAGTCACTATTGATTTTATGTCGATTTCTTCTTTAGGATAGGGGCAGAATTGTTTTTATACCATCGCAATACCTGCTATAAGTTGAGCTCAAGAATACTTTTTATAGATTTCACAGTTGCATTTTTTTTTTTTTTTTTTTTTTTTTTTTTTAGTGAGAAGCTGGGGGAGAGAGAGAGACAGGAACACTGAGCTGCTCCTATGTGTCCTGAATGGGCAACCTCCATGCTCCAAGATGACTCTCTAACCAACTGAGCTATCTGGCCAGGGCTTTATTTTTATTGATTTTTAGAGAGATAGAGGAAGAGAGAGAGAGAGGCGAGAGGGAAGGGAAGCACCCATTTGTTGTTCCACTCATTTGTGCATTCTCTGCTGCTCCCCAGGTGTGCCCTGATGGGAGATTGAACCTGCAACCTTGTCGTTTCAGGATGATGCTCTTAACCAACTCAGCTAACTGGCCAGGGCCTCATTATATCATATAATAATGATATTTTAAGTTATCCAATTATACTTTAGTAACTCTAGCTATAGGGCTCAAGAGCAAAACCAAATAATTTTAATGTAAACATATACGTTCTTCATCTGGAATATAAAATACAGTATTGACTTCCTATTCCTGGGTCTACTACCTATACTAGACACTTCATTTACAGAGTCTTATTTATTCCCTCACAGCAGTCTTTGAATTAGAAATTGTTTTCTGCCCTGGCCGGTTGGCTCAGCGGTAGAGCGTCGGCCTGGCGTGCGGGGGGCCCGGGTTTGATTCCCGGCCAGGGCACATAGGAGAAGCGCCCATTTGTTTCTCCACCCCCACCCTCCTTCCTCTCTGTCTCTCTCTTCCCCTCCTGCAGCCAAGCCCGGGCGCTGGGGATGGCTCCTTGGCCTCTGCCCCAGGCGCTAGAGTGGCTCTGGTCGCGGCAGAGCGAGAGCATCGCCCCCTGGTGGGCAGAGCCTCGCCCCTGGTGGGCGTGCCGGGTGGATCCCGGTCCTGCGCATGCGGGAGTCTGTCTGACTGTCTCTCCCCGTTTCCAGCTTCAGAAAAATACAAAAAAACAAAACAAAAACAAAAAACAAACAAATAGAAATTGTTTTCCATGACTTTATAGGTAGCAAAAGGAAATCTCAAAAATTCACTCAAGGTCGTGTGGCGAGTTGTAGGACTGTGATTTGGAGACAGGATTTGAATTCAAGATTATCTGGTTACACAGATTGTGCTTTGAGTAACTTAAATACATAGAGTCTAAACAGATTTTTTTCTTATTTTGAAAAAGCAGCATTTTAGACATCATTAATATTTAATTGAAGTTTCACCTGAAGTTGACTGAAAAGGTAAAGGTAACCATATGAAAGCTTTATTATTTGATCCTCATGAATGACTTTAAACAAACCACAAGAAATTGAGTCTCAGTTTATCCTTTTGTAAAACGGAGGGAAGGGATTAGATGATCTCTAAAGTTACTGCTTGCCCTAAGACATCAGCCTGGCAGACACACTAACTGACCCTGAAAAACAGAAAAGTGAGAATAGATCTTACACCAGACTTTTCTTTCTCTTTACTTTTTCTATTCATGCCTTGGGCAATGCTACTACAGGTACACAGGTGCAAGGTGGGGGTTTTTTCTTTGCATTTTATGACTTGAAATCCCTTGCTGATACAGTTTATTTGTAAATTCCCCAGTAGTTAAAGTAGTATGTAAATTTTATTTGTAAATAGAAGCAAAATGTTGTATTACATTTTAATAATCCTTTACTGATAACTTCTGATTTTGAACTAATTTTGCATTTATAAAGTATTTTTTTATTTAATAAATGTGTAATCATTTACAAAGTTGCTTTTAGGGTGACACTTTTTGAAGCACCCTTGGAAGTGTATCAAAATCCCAGGTTGGCTAAAATCACCCATCAAAGACAGAAAGGGTGGGGAAGGACAGTGTCCCAGTATCCCTTTTAAATGCTTTAACTAGATGGTCCTGAAGACACGGTTGAATGCACTTCAGAATTCATTCCTCAAAGAGCTTTGCCATGGGGAGCCCGCCCAAAGCAAACGTTTTCCCCTGGTAAGAGAACAAAGAAAAGCCCTTTTAGCCACACGAAAAAAGCTAATACTTTCATGTAATTCCCTTGATGTAAATGTACCCTTCGAAATCTACCTTGCATTCTTTAAATCATGAATGCTGAGGGACAAGGTGTGTGAAAAACGCATAGAGAGTTTCTTCACTTGCTTCTCCACACATTCCCTTAGGAGCAGATCCAAGGATCAAATAGTGGTTGAAGTAAAGCATAAAGATTTAAAGTGACTGCACAAATCTATAGCAAACAGCCTGAGCATTCCTATTGCTTGGATTTTTCTCTTTTATTAAGTCACTGTAGCTCTTTGGGCCTTATAGTTAAGGATGCTTTTTTTTTATTCCTTTAACATAAAGGTGTGATTTATATATAGTTAAATAGACAGGGCATAAGTGCACAGTTTGAAGGGTTCTGATGTATGTGCGTCCTTGTGACCCATACTTAATGAGGCTTTTATGAAAATGCATTTATTTTTCTAATGTAGTAAAATTTGGAAATTTTGGATTTGGACACTTTCTATTAAAAGTTTAATTGGGACATCTTTTCTGCTTTGGCAACGTATTTCATACTTATTATTAGCTCTGTCATGGTTTATAAATTAGCTGTGTGATTATAAATGAGAGACTCTAAGATTTGAAACTTTGTCCTGGTTGCTTGATAGTTCTAGTTCATACCCCTAAAGTCATGCAAATTTGATAGACTTACAGTAACAAGAAGTAAGATATCATTAGCTCTCCGTTGCTTACAGAATAAATGAGAAACAGGAAGGATTCACATTTTTTATTCTGTCTGAGGAAAGCACCATAGTTCAGCTACTTTTACTAGTAGGCTACGATCTACTTTAATTTAGGGATTTAATTGAAGGTTTGCTTTTCTGTTTATGACAAGTAATATTTATATTCTTTTCTTTGATATATTTTTTCTTTTTACACCAACATCAGTAAAAAAAAAATCGACTATAACCTGGTTTATCTACTCTTTAAAACTGTTCACAAGAACTCTTTGGCACAACTTTAAAAGTGTATTAGAAATTCCAGTCTAAGCAGGCAGTCCAACCTGTGTCTTCTTGCCTTGTCAGTGCACACTTGACTTTTATGTAAATTATTTTTAGGCTATTCAATCATAGACAAAATACTACCATTACTTTATGTTAGAACAATTCTATCGGGTGTAAGGCACTTTTTTGGGAGGTTGTTATTTCATATGGAATGTAATTTATGATGAGTTTATGGATCATCTCCTCTATTTTCTTTAATCTTCACTTTTTCTTATCTCTATTCTTTCAGTATCCTAATGGTGTGTCTAAAGAGATGCAAAATAGTCAAAGGAAGTTAGAAAGAGAGGAGAAAGAGAAGCTTGGCGATTAAACAATTTATTGTTGAATAAAGGAGACTTGCTATTTCTTTAAAGAAAGGAAAAGTTCTTTGCAGTGCAAAATAGAATATTCTAAGAGACAAGAAAAAGAAGAATTTTCACAGCGGGATTTTATTTTTAAATAAGAAAGAACTGTATTTAGTCAGTGAAATATTTTTATTTCATTTCTGCTAATAGTTAGGATCTAGATTTTAATGAAAATCTTTTCAGTCAAAATTTACCAGCATCTTTAAAAAGTTTCCTATCCTTTGAGATTTGGTTATAGGAGAATAAAACTACTTGAGCCAAAATATAAAGGAAAACAATAATTTTCCTGTAAGTTTATTTACTGTACATTAGATGAATAATTAATCTCTGGCCTAATTTAAAATAAATAGCTCAGAGTTTTGGCAGAACTTTGTCAAAGTGAGAGATCATCGGGACTTTCAAAGCTGTTCCCAGTTTTTTAAAGCTGTTTCTGGTCATCTCCTTTAGAGACGCATGTACAAGAAATTGCCTCTTCTCTTTTAATCTTACTAGAAAGAACAGTTCTTGCTACCTGTGGACATGGAATCTGAAGTGATTTGATCAACAGTGAATTGTGCAAATAAAATTACTCCCGTAATCTCAAAGGAAATGGGGAGGAGACATACTTCCTACAAGGGCAGCAGGGCGATGTGAAGCTGGCAGGTGAGGAGCTACTGCAGAGCTGGTGGGCACAAAGAACCAGGCAGGAGGACAGGCAGGATGTAGCAGTAGAAAATCTAGAGAATGGTTGATGCTTTGGATACCTACATGGTTTACTTTTTACTGTGGTAAAAACACATAATGTAAAATTTACTTTTCTTAATCATTAGGAAGTATACAATTCAGTATTCAGTATTGTTAAGTATATCCATATTGTTTTGTTAATAGATCTCCATAACTTTTTCATCTTACAAAACTGAAATTCTGTATGCATTAAAAAACAACTCCCCTTTCCCTCCTTCCTCACATTCTAGTAGCTACCATTTTACTTTGTTTCTGTGAATCTGACTACATTAGATACATCATATAAGTGAAACCATACTGTATTTTCTGTGTGTGTGTGTGTGTGTGTGTGTGTGTGTGTGAGTGTGTGTGTGTGTGTGTGTGTGTGTGTGTGAGTGTGTGTGTGTGTGTGTGTGTGTGTGTGTGTGACTGGTTATTTCACTTAGCATAATATCTTGACAGCTCATCCATGTTGTGGCATGTGACAGGATTTCTACCCTTGAACAATATCCCATAATATTACACTGCAAGTATATAAAACATTTTGTGACTCCATTTATCAGACCATGGACATTTGGGTTGTTTCCATGTCTTGGCTATTGTGAATAGTTTTGCAATGAACATGTGATGTAGTAGACTAAATACTGTGTGCCTCCAAAATTTGTACATTGAAACTTAATCCCCATTGTGATATTATTTGGAGATGAGTGTATAGGAGCTGGAGCCCTCGTGAAAGGGATCAGTGCCCTGACTAAAGAGATTTCAGAGTGCTCCTTCACACCTTCTGCCATGTGGGGACACACAGCAGGAAGATGGCAATCTGAACCAGGGAGTGGGTTCTCACCAGACACCAAATCTGTCAGCCTCGATCTTTGACTTCCTGACCTCCAGGACTGTGAGGAATACATTTCCCATTTTTTATGTTACCTGGTCTATGCTATTTTTTGTTCTAGCAGTTCCAACATGGGTGTGCAAATATCTCTTTTAGACTCTACTTTTAATTCTCTTGGATATGAACCTAGAAGTGGAATTGCTTGATCATATGGTAGTTCTATTTTTAACTTTTTGAGGAACTATCATTCTGTTTTCCATAGCAATTATACCATTTTATTTATATAATTACACTATTTATATTTTGAAGTAAACTAGCTCTCAGAATATAGTTTATAAAATCATTGAATAGAAAAATGTGAAGAGTTAAATCATAAGGTCATAATATAACTATTTTTAAATGCATCAGTATTGAAATAGCTGTTTTTAATTTTTTTTAAAAAAGATCTCTCCACTCTCAATTCTTACTTGGTAATGGAGAAGATTGATGCTAAACAAAAGAATAAATAACTTAATTTTCAACATAAATTGCAACATTAATTTTTGATGATCTTTTCTTCCAAAACTTACATGGGAAAAGAAAATCTTTTGGTCTTTGTAATGGGAAGGTATTTACACTTGGGCAGTGTAGCATGTAATTGGCTTTATAATATGGTATGACATCAAAAGTTCTGTGAAGCTTCTCCTTCTCACCACCACCAAAATGCATACCTCCCCTTGGCTTCCTGATGTCTGGAATTCCACATTCAGGAACTAATTTATTTATGCTCCTTTCTTAAGGGCTAGTTTTTCCTACTGAGGAGATAAAGAGAAACCCCAGGGTGGGACAGGGCCAAAAAGAACAGATTCACTATGGAGACAGTCAGTGGTTAGGTGATGTGAGAATGGTGTTGAAGAGGAACACTCGAGATACTGGGCACCAAATACCAGGCAGGCAGAAAAGATATAGTAGAGGGGGATCATTGATGGGTCATATTGGCTCAGGGTTCCCTAAAAGGGCCACAATGATGTATCACCTGTGTAAAGCCAGTAGCCAGGGCCACCATCACAGCCACCTGGCCAATGCATGTTCAGGTTTGATTTGGACAGACAGTAATGAAACAACGAAGCCAAGAACTGGTGGGCCATTAGCTTTAATCCTAGCTTGCACCCAGCGGGGAAGAAATACACACAGTGGGAAAACACTTCCCTTTCCACTCAGGGCTCCCAAAGCCACTGACTTATCCGAGTTTTCCTAGGATCAAAGGTTTGTACCTCACCAGCCTTATTCACCTCTGTTCTCCATCTCCTTCCTTCTCTCTGCACAAACTCTGCACAAACTGGCCTCTTCTTCAGCATTCTGCCATCTTGGCTGCTTCTCCTCTCCTCCATGTGGCCTTTCTCTGCTCTCCTTTCTCTGCTCTCTCCTCTAATGCTAATCTCAGGAACCGAGAGAGAGCAGGCTCCCGGTATGCCCACTTTATAGGATATAAATCAAAACCTTTAATCCAATATACAAACAAGTAAGTCTCTGATACAAAGTCACTTATCTGAGGCATAATGAGATTCCTCATGAGAGTGCACCACCCAACATCACGCAATCAGTCAAGGGTGTGGGGAAAAGCTTAGTCTTAAAACTAAGCCTTAGGTTATAACGATGCTGCCTGCTTACAGCCTGTCGCCCACTCCCAATGCAAACTATAAGCAAGCAAACCTATTGATATATATCATATTTACAAACTTATTTGACCAACAACCTGGAAGTGTAGTTATCCCAAGGCTTAAGGAGTGAAGGATGTGCTTCTAGCTCACTCAGGAGGCAGGCCCCACTTGGCCCACTTCCAAGCCCATTCACATGGCTGTTGGCAGGCCACAAGTCTTTACCGGTCAAAGATGTCAATTCCTTTACAAATAGGCTCTTACATAGCACAGCTCACACCCCAGAATTAGATTAGTAAATGCCCAGGGGCAGCAAAAAGTGGCTTCAAAATAACACACTCTCTTCTTCTCTGGGCCCAAAATTGGCCCCCAAATTTATTACCTTGTTAACTTTTTAATGGCTTCAAACTGATCAAAATACACATGCATGTAAGATTATCTACCTCTCTATCACCTATCTATTATCTATCATATTCATTAATTTGTTTTTAATTACCTAGTTTTCCATTTTTAGTGGTAGAAGTCTGAAATGTAAGGATCATTTTGGGAGCATTGGGTCCTCTGGTCCTTGACCTGGGAACTTAAGTTCAGAGATCCCCAAGTTGAGATAAGTTGAAGGTTAAATTCTTGAACTGTGTGTATCATTCTTCTGGGTTGGTATAGGATCTGGGCAGGTCTGAAATTGCATAAGATGGGTGTTAGCAGACCCATCTAGGGGTTGAAGTGTGGGGAAGTCTGTGTAAAAAACTAGGTCAAGGGCCAACAAGGGTGAGGGTGCTCAAAAAAGATTTGATACAAATTCGCTCTCTTTGATGAGAGACTACTAGCCCTGGCATTTAGGTAAATTTTACAAATATAAACTTCATAGAAATTTTTTCATAGTATATTTCCAATTTCAGGGTAGTTGAAAAAGTAGTTGAATAATCATCCTGAGTAAGAGCTAGAACATCTTTAGAGTATCCCATTTTCTTTTCTTCTAGTACATTTATCCATCCATCCATCCCTCTAGATATTCACAATAAACAATTCTATCTTTTGAGGGAGTTAAGTATTTGTATAAAAATATTGTTACTCAGCCTAACTGGGCAGTGGCGCAGTGGATAGAACGTAGGACTGAGACGTGGAGGACCCAGGTTTGAGACTCCAAGGTGGCCAGCTTGAGCGCAGGCTCATCTGGTTTGAGCAAAAGCTCACCAGCTTGGACCCAAGGTCGCTGGCTTGAGCAAGGAGTTACTCGGTCTGCTGAAGGCCCACGGTCAAGGCACATATGAGAAAATAATCAATGAATAACTAAGGTGTCGCAAGAAAAAACTGATGATTGATCCTTCTCATCTCTCTTTGTTCCTGCCTGTCTGTCTCTGTAAAAAAAAAAAAAAAATATATATATATATATATATATGTGTGTGTGTGTGTGTGTGTGTGTGTGTGTGTGTTGATTTAATATAATCTATTACTGCATTATACCATCACATTTTTAAAGTTGCAGTGTTAATTACTATCTTATGTTAAGAACCAAATGACCTGATCTTTGGTGGTCCTCATTTACCACCAAGAAATATTCTGGGGAAATATTTTATCCCTTTTGTTTGCCACACGGTGGTTTTGGTATTGTTACCAAATATTTAGTATATTTTCTTCTGACTTTTTTTTTTGGTGTAAAATTAACTAGAGTACATGATATTTTAAGAAACCTTGTTTTCAAAAGAATGTATTTTCCTGAAAATATTTACCACTGAAGGAAGCAATAATGTGTTTGGCTTAAAATTAGCTCTAAAAACACATTTATTTAATCTGAAATATAACGGATTTGCCTTAAAAACAAAAATGGTCTTTTTTCTTTGGAATTTTAGACATAACAAATCTTGGAAATTAAGAGATCATCTCTGAGAACAATGCTATCCTTACCTTTTCTTGGGCAGATAAAATATAGTGTGTCCAAAAAGTCATGGTGCACTTTTGACCGGTCACAGTAAAGCAACAAAAGATGATAGAAATGTGAAATCTGCACCAAATAAAAGGAAAACCCTCCCAGTTTCTGTAGGATGATGTGGCAGCATGTGTGCATGCGCAGATGATGGCGTAACACTGTGTATACAGCGGAGCAGCCCACGGCCATGCCAGTTGAGATGTGGACAGTACAGAGGAAAGTTCAGTGTGTTCTGTGGCTCGCTAAATTTGAATCCATGACCAAAGTGCAATGTGAATATCAGCATGTTTATAACAAAGTGCCACCACATAGGAATAACATTACTCGGTGGGATAAGCAGTTGAAGGAAACAGGCAGTTTGGTGGAGAAACCCCGTTCTGGTAGGCCATCAGTCAGTGACGAGTCTGTAGAAGCTATATGGGATAGCTACCTAAGGAACCCTAAAAAATCTGTGCGTGAGCCCACATCAAACTGCACTGAATAGGTATGAAACTGGGAGAGTTTTCCTTTTATTTGGTGCAGATTTCACATTTCTATCATCTTTTGTTGCTTTCCTGTGACCGGTCAAAAGTGCACCATGACTTTATGGACACACTGTATTATGCTCACTTTGTTAAAGAGGGCGCTGCCCACATGGAAGACTGTCACCCAGGTGATATTAATGTGTGTTGGGGGCGGGCCGTGGGCAGGCAGAATTCTTGTAGCTTGGGGCTTGGTTTTAGGACTAAGCCTTTCCCACTCTTTTTGATGTGGGGTGGTGCAATCCTATCATGCCTTAGATAAGTGACTTTGTATTAGAGACTTCCCCTATTTTATATATTGGATTAAAGGTTTTGAATTTACAGTATAAAATGGGGGCAGACTGACAGCTTGCTCTCTCTTGCTTCCTGAGATTAATATTAGAGCAGAGAGCAGAGAAAAGCCACATGGAGGAGGCTAGGAGAAGCAGCCAAGATGGTGGAATGCTGAGGGAAAAGCCAGTTTGTGCAGGGAGAAGGAGATGGGGAGCAGAGGTGAATAAATTTGGTGAGCCGGAAACCTTTGATTCTAGGAAGCTCAGATAAGTCACTGGCTTTGGGAGCCCTGAATGGAAAGGGAAGTGTTTTCCCATTATATGTATTTTTTGCCTGCCTGGTGCAAGCTAGGATTAAAGATGATGGCTCACCAGTTCTTGGCTCTGTTATTTCATTACCGTCTTTCTGAATCTAATACTAACCTGTACAGGCCAGGTGGCTGTGATGGTGGCCGTGCCTCCTGGCTTCACTTTTGGTGTAGTCTGTGGCAGGATTCAATACAGATCGGCAAGGAGCCACCACCACCTTTGAGTGGTGGAGTAGAGGACTGGCTGCTGTTATGGTTCCCCATGGCTGTCCTTTTGGGGACCGTAGGCTGGCTGACTTTTACAGCCATGTGTGAGGAAACTAAGAGCTCTGTGGAAGAGACTGTCCAGGACTGGCAAACCGAGCAGTGGAAGGAGCTGGAGCAAACATGGGAGAAACAGATGCTGACCCTGGAGCTGGAGGAAGCGCTGGAGGAGGAGGCCGACCACATTCATGAGATTCGCCTGGAAATGGAGCAGACGTTGGAGAAGGAATCACAGATTCGTGAGTTGCAGCTTTCCCTGGACATTGTGGAGAGCCAGCTGTGGCAGGAGGCCGGGGCTGAGGCATTGTCCAGAGCTGCAAGGCCTGCTGAGCAGAACGCGGCAGCAGCTCAGTGCTCGAGCCTGGCAGTAGGAGCTGATGTTTTCAGTTCCTCTTTGGAGGATGAGGAGAATCAGGCTGGAGTTGCAATCCACAGTCTGCCAAAGATGAGAGCCCAACAGCAAGGAATACTTGCTATGTTCCTGGTAGGTCTGCGATTTGGGGACATAGGGGTAGATTCCATCATGCTCTCCAGAGCAGAGATGGAAATGCTGACTGCCATTGCATGTGCTCCTCCTTGGGACAGTGTAAGACCTGCCAGGATGGCAGGGATGAGGAGGATGGATGAGGTCCCATGTGCTTGGACTGATTTCCTGGACTACTACCGGAGTGGGCACTGGCTGCTTTGTTGGTTGGACTTATGGATTTTGGACAATGTAAAATACCCTGATGGGGGTGGAAGGTGGCTTTGCTAGAGGCCCTTTCCCTGCCCTGGGAAGCCTTTCAAATGGCTAGAAAGAAGGCCGAGGACATTTTGCACTTTTGGTAAAGTGCTCAGAGACTGGTGAAGTATACCTTTGTAATTGTTGAAATTGTATGATTTGTCATGTTGTAATTTGTGTAATGTGCCTAATTTTCTGCACAGGAATGCCAGTGGTATAGATTGTGGGTAGTAAAGTGAGCATAGGGGTGGATTGCTGGGCAGATAAAATAATATGCTCACTTTGTTAAAGATGGCGCTGCTCACGTGGAAGCCGTCGCCCAGGTGATATTAATGTGTGTTGGGGGCGGGCTGTGGGCAGGCAGGATCCTTGTAGCCTGGGGCTTGGTTTTAGGACTAAACCTTTCCCACCCTTTTTGATGTGGGGTGGTACAATCCCATCATGCCTCAGATAAGTGACTTTGTATTAGAGACTTCCCCTATTTTGTATATTAGATTAAAGGTTTTGAATTTACAGTATAAAATGGGGGCAGACTGAGAGCTTGCTCTCTCTTGGTTCCTGAGATTAACATTAGAGCATAGAGCAGAGAAAAGCCACATGGAGGAGACCAGGAGAAGCAGCCAAGATGGTGGAGTGCTGAGTGAGAAGTCAGTTTGTGCAGAAAGAGAGAATTAGATGGGGAACAGAGGTGAATAAGTCTGGTGAGCCAGAAACCTTTGATTCTAGGAAGCTCAGATAAGTCAGTGGCTTTGGAAGCCCTTAATGGAAAGGGAAGTGTTTTCCCATTATATGTATTTTTTGCCTGCCTGGTGCAAGCTAGGATTAAAGATGATGGCCCACCGGTTCTTGGCTCTGTTGTTTCATTACCATCTGTCCGAATCTAAAGCGATCCTGCATGGGCCAGGCGGCTGTGATGGTGGCTGTGGCTATGGGCCTTACACATTTACTCTAGAAAAAATCTGAATTTACTCTAGGGGTAAGAAGCAAAGGCAAGATATTGTCTTTGTGACATTTTTACCAAATTTATTTAAGAATAATTTTCTGAGTGTTTCTTAAAATATTTCTAATGCTTAATTTAATAATAACAGCCACCTTCTAAACACCTCCAACTTCTAAATTAACATTTAAAAGGCAAAGTAGACTCCAAAGTTGATTTAGAGGGGAGCATTTGCACTTGAAAAATTCAGTTGTATTTCAACATGTATCAGCTTTAAATTTGAGCTTCAGACATTGATAAAATTCAAAAAGTTAGTGTGATTCATTTCCTGTCACAGATTATAACAGATTATTAGAAGTGACTGACAATGAAAATAATCATGTAAAGGTCTTTTTTTGTGTGACAGGAGCGAATATAACATGGACCCGAAACCATGAAGTGTTTTGATTAAAAATCTTTACAGCATATGAGTGAGAGGACCCAAATATACTGGGCTCTCTTTTCCCGAGCAGTCACAAGTACAATGTGAGGGGAAGAGTGTAAGATAGACATAAGGTCTGGGCATGGTAGGATGCACCTTTTCATCAATGCAAATGTATGAATACATACACTTTGATACTTAAAAATGTTATATTTGCTTCAGCTTGTTCTTATAAAGTAGCTTCTGTCCTCTTTTGGTGGCCTTTATTTTTCTAAAAGTACAGTAATAGACTTCCCCTTCTGTGGCTAATATATGCTATTAATCTTCTGAACTAAGGTTATTCTATCTTAGAGAAATGAGATATTAATGTTCTAAGTGGTCATTGTAGGCTAGATGTTTGTGCTAGACTGATTTGACATGGTAGGTAAATCTTCCAATACACCCTGAAAAACAGTCTTCTCTTTAAACCTCTAGACTAGAAATAGAGAATCATGCCTCTTTGCAAGGGAGGTGGCCTGGAAAAATGATAAGAATACGGAACTCAGCAACTCTGAATCCTGGTTGTTTACCTAGTTGAAAAGCTTTGTGAAGCATTTTACCTTCATACGTCTTCTGGGTAAAACGAAAAAAATAAATGGTGCCTCCTTGAAAAAGTTAAATTCTATAACATTGGTAAGACATCAGTAGAACACCGAAATAAAAGACTGTTTAGGATATACCTGAGATCATTTTTGTTAATACATTTTCTGGCTCTTGGAAGGTAAATATTAAGGTGTATATGTTTGTTAGACAGCACGATGGAGTCTCTTTAGTATAGGCTTACTTCTGATAGACTTGATAAATTTATGAATTGATAGCTGTCTATGTGGTCACTGGTATTTACATATGGAGTATGCTCCCATAAGCTACTTTTGGAGAAGAGTGTGTAGATAACTGGACCATGATGGTATCAGTTCCAAATTTTACTTCAGAATACTTCTTTTCCATTTTATATTTAATATCATTAAACATCTGTAACATGGTACTACAAATCAGCATAAATGATTTCTTCACTCTTTGGATGTTTGTTCTCAGGAACACAATAGTGTTGTGATGAAAAAAAGGTTTTAGGAAGAAACTTCCACGACGATGGGTATAAAACATCCACCTCAGTGCAGATCTGAGACCAAAATCATGTCAGAGATTTCGGTAGTTTGTAAGTTCTTAACTTTTCTTCAAAAGCACATATGGAAAGCTAGTTGTAAATTCAGTGTTTATTGATTTATTCAGTACATGCCAAAATAGGATTTTTTGAAATTCTGAGGTGTTCTCAGAAATAATGAGCCTTGGCTAAACATATGCAGTGCCTCAACTTCGGTCTTTGAGGATTTTCACACACACAGCTGGGTCTTGTTATTGGTGCCAGTGGAATTTGTAGCACTATCTATTTCATGACACTTCCATACCTACTTTTACTTTATAAGGCAAAGACTCAAACTCTAAATGTGTGTTACACTTAGGCCTATCTTTAGCAGCAAAATAATGATTTTTGCAAGCCAAAGAGAAGCAGAAATTCAGACTCCAGATGCTGCTTTTGAAAAGCAGCATCTAAATAGTTGCTGCCTAATGTCAGGATAATGTTGTTGACCAAGATAATTCCAGCCTGTTTTTCTAAAGCCATTATATAAAACAGATTTCTATTTTTAATACATCTGAAATACTTACATACATGACTGAGACCAAAATAAAAGGAAACTTTAAGTGTTGTAAGGACATCAATGAAGTGGTTCATTTTCATTAGAATTTATATTTAAAATCATGCTCCCAAATCTGCTGTCCTTACATTGCTGAGGAATTTCTCAAATTTTATATAACAAGTCATTAGAGAAAAAACATAAAAGCTTCTATTCAACCTGCTTATAATTGATGTACTTCAGGAAACTTTCTGATTTGTAGATGTTTCCTCCTCTCTGGAAACTGACTTGACCATGCAGGGTTGGATCCCGTAGGAGAACATTTTTGTACAATATGACCCAGGCTTGAGAAGTTCCAGTGGTGTAGTCAGTTAGCGCATGGTACTTATACAATATGACCCAGGCTTGGTGGTCATAACTGATTGGTGGGGAGGGTATAGACTTAACCTGTTCTATTAATGTCTTTCTCATAGTTTTGTTGTTATTTTTAAAGGTAGATCAGGGAAACAGTATTTCATAGGGGATCTTGGTGGCTTCCATCAAATGACAGCCATCAGTGCACAATTAGGATAATGTGCCAACTAGCCAAGAAGGGTGAGAAAAAGCTCTTTTGATCTGGAGTCCCTCTGTCTAGGTTTTTGAGGCCTAATTATAGCCCTATTTTTCCTTACGGTTGAAATAGTGGAACATTTACTAATTAAAAAAAAAATCCAAACTCCTCTTTTTATGAAATATTTTTGTTATGGCATCTTTCAGTAAGTATAGTAATCAAAATAGCTACGACTGGTACAAAAACCATGAATAAGAACTGCATCAGCTACCAATCTAAAATAAAACCTATTCCATCAATTGCCCCCTTTTAATCTGAAAAATTATATCCTTTACTACTTGATTGTCCATTTCACTACACTAGAATATATACCAAGGGCACACACTTTTTTTTCTTGTTCATTACCATATTCATTATGCCTAGAACACATTGTGCCTAGAACAGTGACAGGCACATGGCAGGCTTTCAGTAAATATTGGTAAGGGAACAAATTACCTAAATTTAAAGATGGTAGTCATCAGCATATCTCTTTTTCTGGGGCAGTGGGGAAGTGTTTATTTTTGTGATATGTTAGTGAATTAGAAAAAATGAGTCTGTGTGAACTGCAAAGTAAGAGGATTGTAGAAATCAGCTTTTCAATTAATGATAATTAGCTCCTATGATGGATGGCTAACCTACATCCTTTATGTCTTTGTTAATATGAAATCTTTTAGAGAGATTTCCCTAAGCCCCTAATTAGATTAGGCCTTCTAAATACTTTCTTATCAGAGTAATAATGACATTGTATTGAATTTGCTTATATGCTTCTCTGCTTCAATGCACTCTAAAATTCCCTCCACTTCTAACACTATCACCACCACCATTACCATCACTTTCACCATTACAATTACCACTGTCACCATTATCACCACTGCCATCATCACTGCCACCATCACATCACCTCCAACTTGACTACCACCACCATCATCACCATTACCGTTACAACTTCTAAAGATTGTAGGTCCCTTGAGATCAGGGGCCATGTGCATGTATACAAATAGGACAGTTTTTTTCTTCTTTTGTGTGTGTGTGTGTGTGTGTGTGTGTGTGTGTGTGAGAGAGAGAGAGAGAGAGAGAGAGAGAGAGAGAGAGAGAGAGAGGAACAGACAGACAGAAAGGGAGAGAGATGAGAAACATCAATTCATAATTGCAGTACTTTAGTTGTTCATTGATTGCTTTCTGATACTTGCCTTGTCCTGGGGGCTCCAGCTAAGCCAGTGACGCCTTGCTCAAGCTAGCAACCTTGGGTTCAAGCCAAGAACCTTGGGCTTCAAGCCAGTGACCTTTGAGCTCAAGCCAGTGAACATGGGGTCGTATATATGATCTCATGCTTAAGCTAGCAACCCCAGGCACAAGCTGGCGAGCCCATGGTCAAGCTGGTGACTTTGGGGTTTCAAACCTGGGTCCTCAGTGTCCCAGGTCAATGCTCTATCCACTGTGCCACCAACCAGTCAGGTCAAACAAGATAGTTTTTGAACAAATATGCATAGGTATATATCAGAGTTTGAAGTAAAAATATATGGTTAATGTCTCCAAAAATTAATAAAAGAAATCCCCTTAAGAAATTCTAGTCTTTTTTTTCTTTTGAAAAAGAAATTATTTTAATTTACTGATTTTTTATTTCAAATGTATGTATATACTACTGTGATTAATGTAATACAAATTTTTGAAGTAAACTGCAGTGGGAAAAATTAGAAGCAACCTATGTGTAACCATTAAAAATTGATTAAAACATAATTTTACTATATTCATAATGTAGAATACTAGTCACCAATGATTAAATAAAGTAGATCTATATGTGAAGATGTTCACAATAGTTCATGGAAGAACATGCTTCAGAATAGAAAGTACAGCTCCAGAATATTTTTATAAATTATATATACATATGTGCATGCACATATGCATATGACCATGTACATAAAAACCGAAAGAACAATTTTAAAATATATATATATGTTTAAAAATATACTGATATTTTTATAAATATACTGATAGATAAAATGACTACTCAGCCACCATCCAACTTTCTTCAGAACAATGCAGGCCTGAAGGAGGAAGAAGGATTTACGTACTCAGTAATCCAGCTCCGATCTCCCTTGCAGCTGGATGCTGTTAAGGGATGATTGGATCAGAGTGCTAACAATTTTGAGAAACTGGCACCACTCCCAACCACAAACAGAAGAAATTATCTTACAGCCGCCTTTGCCCAAGGCCCTTTGATAAATCCATATAACCCCTGCCCCATCCCTCCCTCGGGTCTGACACCCTTTGCTTGTCTCAACCCACCTACACCCAGGCGCTTTTAAAATAAAGTTTCCTTTTGGAATACACTAGCCTCATGTTTTTGGTTCATCCCACAGTTTCTGCCTTTCACATACCAAGTCATTTATAATAGTTATATTGGGTTTTCAAACTGAATTGAAAGCTTACGAAGGACTCTAACTTTTTAGGTTTAGAAGCATGTATTGTTTAGAATATATTTTAATTAGTACACACTTAGTTACTGTGGTTGAACACCCTCTACCACTCCCCACTATGATCTCTGTCTTCTGGTTTTAAATCTGTGCGCAGTCCTTTTCTGCATTGTATAGGAATGATCTGTGGTACCAAGAGAATATGACAATATCATAGTATGTGACCCCCACGATTAGGTCATAAAAGGCCTTCTATCTTTCCTCTCCTCTTCTCTACACACTCTGATCTCTCCCCCATCTCATCACTTGATCTTAGAGAAGCCAGCTGCCATGTTATGAATATCCCTATGGTGATGCTACTATGCTATTTCTGTAGGGAAACTGAGGCCACTGGCCAACAATCAAGGAGAAACTGAGGCTTATTAACAGCCATGAGCATGAGCTTGGTATCGGGTCCTGCAAACATAGTGAAACTTCAGATGATGATTAAATCCCCAGCAAAAGCTTCACTACAGTGTGGTGAGACTCCTTCAACCAGAACTCTCCAGCTACACCCCTTCTGCATTTTTTTTTTTTTTTTTTAGTGAGGTGAAGGCCATGGAGACATCGTTAGCACCTGGGGCCGACTAACTCTAATCCAGCCATGGCTGCAGGAGGGGAGGAGAGAGAGAAAGAGAGAAGCAAAAGGGGGAGGGTGAAGAAGCAGATGGGCACTTCCCCTGTGTGCCCTGATGAGAATTGAACCAGAGACATCAACATGCCAGCCTGATGCTCTACCACTGAGCCAACCAGCCAGGGCCCCTTTTGCATTCTTGACCTCAGAGACTATGGGCTCTAATAAATCATTGAAATTTTAAGCTACAAACTTTGAGGTAATTTTTTACATAGAAATAGATAACTCATACAGTTAGTAACTATTTATTAAATAAATACCTGAATTAAATTTAATTTCTAAAAATATATAAATGGATACAAAGAATTAGAAAGCAGTTTCAAAAGCCATTTAATTCATAGAAGCTTTATGTCATTATGTGTGGTCTCAATCCATCGACATGAGAAGCAAAACTCCTGTCATATGAAAGAAGTGTAATGAGAAATATATTCACATAAGTATAAATACCATATTTGAAAGAGTTAGAAACAGTGTCATAGACCACTGTTTATAAAATTGAAGTGATTCTGACTTAGATTCAAAGAAAGACAACTATTTTTTGTAGTTTATTTTTTACATAGCCATATATAAATATTTATAACATATATATCTGTATACCCTTCTATATGTGTATATATACACATTTTACATGTTAATAGAAGTTACATTGTTTGAAGTTAAATGTAAACTAAAGCCCGAATTACAGTAAAAAGTGAAAAAAACATTACATATTCATGTTTGTAATTCAGAAGAAGGTATATGGTTACTTTCAGAAAAATCCATCTATTTACAGCTAAGAGCTTATTAGATACACAGAAAACCCAGGCACTTAGGATAACTTCTTCACCTGGACCACGTGATCACATACTAGCCAAAGATCCTGATGTGGGTGAGGGGAAGAGACGTTTGGTAAACCATAGCAGTAGATCTGTACCAGAAAAGAATTCACTTTACAATAGTTTAGAGAAACTTTTATCATGAGAAAATGGCGTTGCTCTTTAGAGGTGACTGCTTAAGTTACTTTGTTATTTGGAAGAGATTTTTTTGGTATCTTCTACTTTAATGTTGAGTTGCTCTAATTGAGGGCGGGGGTGGCAAGCAGTATGTGAAGGATAGCTTGCTTAATAGTTTTTAAAATACATTTCATATCTGAGGGAGGAATGGCTTGCTACACTTTTTATTTATAATCATAATTTTTTCTCCATATAATAATTCTCTTCCTTGATGCTTAAATTCCTAATAGAATTCTTGTTGAATTAAACACAATTCATGCATTCATTTCTCTCCTTCATTTATTTGTCAAGAACTTTTTTAGTGTTTGTCAGGTCAGTATTTATGCAGCTGTTCCTAACTGGTTACTGTTTCTTCACCTGTTTCCTTTCCTATCTGTAATGCCGGTGGCTGAGGCCAGGCTGGTCCACATGGATTCAGGCAGACAGTAGAGGAACTGCGGAGCCTGAAAGCATTGGGCCATTCCATTTAAGAGTCTCACAATGGCAGATGAGCACACAGGCAGGGGAAAACCACTTCTCAGGCAAAGAAACAGCAAAATGGCCCCTCACAGTGGCGGGCAGGCAATCCACCATCTGCAATACCCCTGAGCGCAAGCACCCAGCCTTACATAGACTATACACACGTGGCACTGCCACGTGCTCACACACCTATCAGGCAAAGTGCTTGCAGCTGGTACACCAGCGCGCCAGCTAACACAGCTGCCCCACAACATCTTTTTCTCTGTACCTGCTTTAGGTTAGAATACATGCTGTGCTCTTTGGGGCAATCATTTTTTATCTGGGAAAACCCAGCTCATTAGTAGATTCTACCTGGTTCTAAGTACTTTGCAAAATCACATTAAAAGGCAAACTTTAAAATAAAACTAATTGCCAGAGGATACTATATACTATTGTGAAATAGTAAGGTGACCAACTTTTTTACAATAAAAGGGAGGACAAAAATAAATTGAAGAAAACAATATTGTAAATAAAAGAAACATTTTATTCATTGCAACAATAATACACTATGATATGATAAATGCGTAATAAAAACATTTGTAATATTTTAATTGTAATTATGCTTACATGCCTATTACTTTTTAATAATAATTGTAAGAAACAAGTACTCATTTAGATACAAATATGTCACATCACATGCAATAGATCGACTCTGCATCGACTGAATATGGACATTTACAGCTTAGTCTTCCAATATCAAAACGGAGGACATGTAGAAGGACACTTCTCGAGGGAGAACGGAACTTACAGAAGAAGAACTGTCCTCCCTAAAGGAGGACGATTAGTCACCTTAGAAATAGGTAATTAAAAATGTTAAAGCAACCAGTTATAAAGGGCTTCAATTATTATGGCCACCAGTAAGCATGCTGTGGGGCAGCTGTGTTAGACTTGCTTGCTGGTACCAGCCCTAAGCACTTTGCCTGACTGGTGCATGGGTGCATAGCAGCGCCATGTGTGTTTGGCCTATATAAGGCTATGGGTGCTTGCACTTGAGAGAAATTGGGGATTTGTGGGTGGCAGATTGCCTGCCCGCCACAGTGAGGGGCCATTTTGCTGTTTGTTTGCCTGAGAGGCGGTTTCCCCTGCCTGTGTGCACCATTGTGAGACCTTCTTTTTTTTTTCTTTCTTTTTTTTTTTTTTTTTTTGTGAGACCTTATTAAACAGTATGGTCCGACCCTTTCCAGCTCTGCAGTTCCTCTACCGTCTGCTCGAATGCAATGTGAACCGGCCTGGCCTGGGCCACCGGCATTACACATGCACAGAGGTTTTTTGTTTTTATTTTCTCTTTTAATATCACTCTGTTTTCCAGACATTGGCAATAGTTCACTAGCCAATGGCTGGATGCAGTCATCTCAGACCCTTTCTTCTTATTTCTTTGTTTTAATTACACATATAGTAAACAAATGTTAACTACCCAATAGGAAAAAAATGACTTAGTAGGCCTGGCCCAGACTTGTCAGGACCTCACACTACAGTTTAGTCGATCTTTCCTCAGCTGTGTCCTAGCTGACATTTTATGTTGGACAGCTTCCCTCTTGGTCAGAGGCTTGCAGACTCCCATAACCACTAGATTTTATCATTTCATAGGTTTGGCCAGGATTTTGTTATTTCTTACTGTTGGCTACAGGATTTGGGTACATGTTGACTCAGATGATGCTGTCTTTTAAGACTAAATTCTGTGTATTCTTTGATCACTCATTCAAATGTGCTGATAAAAAGTCAATCCATTTCCAAGATCATCAATTTACATGATGTCATTTATCTTCACATTTGGGATCATCTTTATGTTCTGTATTTAAAATTTTTCCTTGGGATATTTAGATTTTGAAGGTTCTATCTGTATCTTTCTTTTTCATCTGTGGTGGAAAAACATGTCCAATCACAATTTGCCTTATTAGGGTGTGATGTGGGGAAGGGAGACAAGACCTGACCTGCCACACACTTTAGGACATAAATAATATTTGGAAGATTTTTAGTCTGCAAGGATGATGTTGATAATTCCACTGTCAGGAAACACTTATGAAAGTTCCTATAAAAGCTTGTGTTAAGTAGTTTTCAGATGTGAATTCTTCTTATCATCTTTGAATTTTATTTTGAATTCTCAACACATATACTAAATAGATTCTGTGACTCAAAATACAAGTGTATTTTTTTTCAGATAGTACAATAGTAATTTGTCCTCAGCCTATAAAAATGGAAAATAAAATTATTCAAACATCTGAACAGAGATACAAAAACACAAAATAGCATAAAATATCATCTTATGAAACAAATATTTAAAGAAACAAGCCTCTAAGAAATATTTAGAACTTGATCACTAGTTCATTAATAAGATTTAATCATGATCTCATCTTTGACTGTCAATAAGGATGGTTTTTATTAACTCATCTTGAAACATATCTTTGAACCAAATCTTTACCATTATTACGATTTAGCCTTTAGAGCAGGGGTCGGGAAGCTTTTTGGCTGAGAGAGCCATAAACGCCACATATTTTAAAATGTAATTTTGTGAAAGCCATACAACGACCCGTGTACGTTATGCATTATCCAATAAAAATTTGGTGTTGTCCCGGAGGACAGCTGTGATTGGCTCCAGCCACCCGCAACCATGAACATGAGCGGTAGGAAATGAATGGATTGTAATACATGAGAATGTTTTATGTTTTTAACGTTATTATTTTTTTTTATTAAAGATTTGTCTGCGAGCCAGATGCAGCCATCAAAAGAGCCACATCTGGCTCGTGAGCCATAGGTTCCCGACCCCTGTTGTAGAGAAATGTAGAGTCAAACTCCCTTAAAGCTGCTTCCTTTAGCCGATGTAAGCAGCTTATTTTGCTCCTGGGGCTGAGTTATTTAAATGGTGACATTTGTTTTCACCTCTAGGTAGCTGGCGTTTAGGAAATCAGTACTGCTTTCTCAGTATCTTCTGTCTTTTCCTTTCCTACGAGCTGAAGGAAAAAATGAGAAGAAACAATGTGGGTTTCTCTATTCTGAAAATATAGAACAGTTAGTTATGCCTACTTGAAGAAATTTCCAAGTTATTATTAAATAAGTTAAATTTCTTTCCATCTAATAATAATTATCTTATAGATTGGCTAGTGTAGCTTAAATCATACAATAACAGCTCTATTTAATAAAAAGTATATATTAGTTCACAAACTAATTGTTATATACCTGTTTTCTGAAAGACTCCATTCTACGTCTTATATACAAAGATAAAAGAAATCAGAATCAGAATCCAATTTTATAACACAGACATAATTATCTTGGTGAATTAGATTATCAAAAAAAAATGTTATGAGAGAGCTTGTTAAGAACAGAGTAAGAATAGACCCAGTGTGAAGACAGAAGTCTCGCATTTTAGACACTGTCTCAGGAAGAAAAGCTGAAGAGGGAACAGACGAGGGGATGAAATCAAGCTTCAAGGGACCAAAGATACTCAAAGGCTTTGAAGTGAATTTGACATCAAAGACAATCTAACCTCTTAATCTTTTCAGTGTCTCCACCTTCATCTAATTATCAGTATGTCCCTACAGAGTGACATGTAGAAAAGATATGAGAAACATCAGCCTCTTTGCTTATTTAAATCAGGATTATTATTTAAATATTTCCATATATTGAGTAAAATTTCAATGAGTATCATTCACTTAGTTACTTTACGTGTATTGTTTTATTAAAATATTGTTAAAAAGCCCTGTAAAGTAAGTATTTCTCCAGCATTAAAGATGATACTGAAGCTCAGAGAAGATACTTTTGTGCCTATCACCATAGTACAAGTAAGTGAAAGATTGAGAACCTGAGACTAAATCTCACTCTGATTCTATGTTCTTTTTTTTAAAATTTTATTTATTAAATTTAATGCAGTGACATTGATAAATCAGAGTACATATGTTGAAAGAAAACATCTCTAGATTATTTTGACATTTGATTGTGCTGTGTACCCCTCCTCCAAAGTTAAATTGTCTTCTGTCACCTTCTATCTGGTTTTCTTGTGCCCCTCCCCTCCCCCAACTCCTCTCTCCTTCTACGCCCCCTCCCCCTTCCCCCCACCCCCCACCCCTGTTGCCATCACATTCTTGTTCATGTCTCTGAGTCTCATTTTTATGTCCCATCTATGTATGGATTCATAATACTTAGTTTTTTATGATTTACTTATTTCATTCTGTATACTGTTATCAAGGTCCATCCATGTTATTGTAAATGATCTGAAGTCATCATTTCTTATTGCTGAGTAGTATTTCATAGTATATATGTACCAAAGCTTTTTAATCCACTTGTCCTCTGACGGACACTTGGGCTGTTTCCACTGTCTGTCAGATCTTCGCTATTGTGAACAATGCTGCCACAAACATGGGGGTGCATTTCTCCTTTTAGAGCTGTTCTATGGTATCCTTGGGGTATATTCCTAAAAGTGGGATAGCTGGGTCAAAAAGCAGTCAATTTTTAATTTCTTGAGAAATCTCCATACTGTTTTCCACAATGGCTGCACCAGTCTGCATTCCCACCAGCAGTGCAGGAGGGTTCCCTTTTCTCCACATCCTCGCCAGCACTTATTCTGTGTTGTTTTGTTGATGAGCGCCATTCTGACTGGTGTGAGGTGATATCTCATTGTGGTTTTAATTTGCATTTCTCTAATGATTAGTGATGTTGAGCATTTTTTCATATGCCTATTGGCCATCTGTATGTCCTCTTTGGAGAAGTGTCTATTCATCTCTTTTGCCCATTTTTGGATTGGATTGTTTGTCTTTCTGGTGTTGAGATTTACAAGTTCTTTATAAATTTTGGTTATTAACCCCTTATCAGACGTATTGTCAAATATGTTCTCCCATTGTGTAGTTTGTCTTTTTATTCTGTTCTTGTCTTTAGCTGTGCAAAAGCTTTTTAGTTTGATATAGTCCCATTTGTTTAACCTGTCTTTTATTTCACTTCCCCGTGGAGATAAATCAGCAAATATATTGCTCCAAGAGATGTCGGAGAGCTTACTGCCTATGTTTTCTTCTAAGATGCTTATGGTTTCACGGCCTATATTTAAGTCTTTTATCCATTTTGAGTTTATTTTTGAGTGGTATAAGCTGGTGATCTAGTTTCATTTTTTTGCAGGTAGCTGTCCAGTTTTCCCAACACCATTTGTTAAAGAGGCTATCTTTACTCCATTGTATTTCCTTACCTCCTTTGTCAAATATCAGTTGTCCATAGAACTGTGGGTTTATTTCTGGGTTCTCTGTTCTGTTCCATTGATCTATATGCCTGTTCTTATGCCAGTACCAGGCTGTTTTGAGTACAATGGCCTTGTAGTATAACTTGATATCAGGAAGTGTGATACCTCCCACTTTATTCTTCTTTTTTAAGATTGCTGAGGCTATTCGTGTTCTCTTTTGGTTCCATATAAATTTTTGGAATATGTGGTCTATATCTTTGAAGTATGTCATTGGTATTTTAATTGGTATTGCATTGAATTTATAGATTGCTTTGGGTAAAATAGACATTTTAATGATGTTTATTTTTCCTAAGCATGAGCACGGTATATGCTTCCACTTGTTTGTATCTTCCTTGATTTCTTTTATCAATGCTTTATAATTTTCTGAGTACAAGTCTTTAGTCTCCTTGGCTAAGTTTACTCCTAGGTACTTTACTTTTTGGTTGCAGTGGTGAAGGGGATTGTTTCCTTAATTTCTCTTTCTGACTGTTCATTGTTGGTGTATAAAAATGCCTCTGATTTCTGAGTATTGATTTTATATTCTGCCATTTTGCTGAATTCATTTATCAGGTCCAGTAGCTTTTTGACTGAGACTTTAGGGTTTTCTATATACAATATCATATCATCTGCAAATAATGATAGTTTTACTTCTTCTTTTCCAATTTGGATGCCTTTTATTTCTTCTTCTTGTCTGATTGCTGTGGCTAGGACTTCCAGGACTATGTTAAATAAGAGTGGTGAATGGGGGCACCCCTGCCTTGTTCCTGATCTTAAGGGGATTGCTTTTAATTTTTGCCCATTGAGTATGATGTTGGCTGTGGGTTTCTCATAGATAGCTTTTATCATGTTGAGGTATGTTCCCTGTATTCCCACTTTGCTGAGAGTTTTGATCATGAATGGGTGCTGGATTTTATCAAATGCTTTTTCTGCATCTATTGAAATTATCATATGGTTTTTCTCCTTCTTTTTGTTTATGTGATGAATCACATTGATTGACTTACGAATATTGTACCAGCCTTGCCTCCCCAGAATAAATCCCACTTGATCATGGTGTATGATTTTTTCCATATATTGTTGGATCCGGTTTGCTAATATTTTGTTGAGGATTTTAGCATCTATATTCATCAGAGATATTGGCCTATAATTTTCTTTCTTTCTGTTGTCTTTGCCTGGATTTGGAATCAGAATTATGCTCGCCTCATAAAAGGAGCTTGGAAGTCTTCCTTCCTCTTGAATTTTTTGAAATAGTTTGAGAAGAATAGGAGTTAGTTCTTCTTTGAATATTTGGTAGAATTCCGTTGTGAAGCTATCTGGCCCCGACTTTTCTTTGTTGGAAGTTTTTTTATAACTGTTTTGATCTCATTTGGTGTAATTGGTCTGTTTAGGTTTTCTGATTCTTCCAGATTGATTTTTGGAAGATTGTATGTTTCAAAGAATTTGTCCATTTCATCTAGGTTGTCTAGTTTTTTGGCATACAGTTCTTCATAGTATTTTCTTACAATATTTTGTATTTCTGTTGTGTCAGTTATTTCTCCTTTCTCATTTCTAATTTTATTTATTTGAGTCCTTTCTCTCTTTTTCTTGGTGAGTCTAGTTAAAGTTTCATCAATCTTGTTTACCTTTTCAAAGAACCAGCTCCTAGTTTCATTGATCCTCTGTATTGTTTCTTCAGCCTCTATGTCATTTATTTCTGCTCTGACCTTTATTATTTCCTCCCTTCTACTACATTTGAGCTTTACTTGCTATTCTTTTTCTAATTCTTTTAGATGCAGGGTTAAGTTCTTTATTTGAGCTTTTTCTAGTTTCTGAAAGTGTGCCTGTAGTGCTATGAACTTCCCTCTCAATACTGCTTTTGCTGTGTCCCATAAATTTTGAGTTGTTGTAGGTTCATTGTCATTCGTTTCTAGGAATTTTTTTATTTCTTCTTTGATCTCATTCTTAATCCATTCATTATTTAACAACCTGCTATTTAGTTTCCATGTGTTTGAGAATTTTTGAGCTTTTCTGTTGTGGTTCATTTCTAGTTTCATGCCGTCATGATTGGAGAAAGTGCTTGATATGATTTCAGTCTTCTTAAATTTGTTGAGAGCACTTTTGTGCCCTAACCTGTGGTCTATCCTAGAGAATGTACCATGAGCACTTGAAAAGAATGTATATTCTGCTGCCTTAGGGTGAAAGGTTCTGAAGATATCTATTAAATCGAGTTGATCTAGTGTTTTCAATAAGTCTGCTGTTTCTTTGTTAATTTTCTTTCTTGAGGATCTATCTAGTGATGTTAGTGGGGTATTGAAATCCCCTACTATTATAGTATTGCTGTTGATCTCGCCCTTCAAATCCATCAAAGTCTGCTTTATATATTTGGGTGCTCCTATATTAGGTGCATAGATATTTATAATAGTTATATCTTCCTGTTGGATTACTCCCTTTATCATTATGTAGTGGCCTTCTTTATCTCTTACTATATCCTTTGTTTTAAAGTCCAATTTGTCTGATATAAGTATTGCTACCCCAGCTTTTTTTTCATTTCCTTTTGCATGAAATGTTTTTTTCATTTTTTTATCTTCAGTCTATGTGTATCTTTTGTTCTAAGGTGTGTCTCTTGTAGACAGCATATGTATGGGTCCTGTTTTCTTATCCACGCAGCTACCCTATGTCTTTTGATTGGATCATTTAATCCATTTACATTTAAGGTTATTATTAATATGTAGTTGTTTATTGCCATTTTCTTCTTTAAAGGTGTATTCTTTTTTATTGCTATATTCTTTTCCCACATTGATCTGTTTACAACAGGCCCCTTAACATTTCCTGCAGCATTGGTTTGGTTGTAATGATTTCTTGAGTTGTTTTTTGTCTGGGAAGCTTTTTATTCCTCCTTCAATTTTAAACGAAGGATAAAGTAGTCTTGGTTGTAGGTTCTTGTTCTGCATTACTTTGAATATTTCTTGCCATTCCCTTCTGGCCTCAAGTGTTTCTGTTGAGAAGTCAGATGTCATCCTTATGGGGGCTCCTTTGTAGGTGATAGCTTTTTTTTCTCTTGCAGCTTTTAATATTTTCTCTTTATCGCTTAGCTTTGGTATTTTAATTATGATGTGTCTTGGTGTAGGTTTCTTTGGGTTTCTCTTTAATGGAGTCCTCTGTGCTTCTTGGACTTGTGAGAGTTTCACTTGCATTAATTTAGGGAAGTTTTCAGCTATGATATGATTGAACAAAGTCTCTATTCCTTGTTCTTTTTCTTCTTCTTCAGGAACCCCTATGATGCGGATGTTATTTCTCTTCATGTTGTCACAGAGCTCTCTAAGAGTTTCCTCTGACTTTTTGAGTCTCTTTTCTCTTTTCTTCTCTGCTTTCATGCCTTCATTCCAGTTGTCTTCCAACTCACTGATTTGATCCTCAGCTCTATCTATCCTGTTTTTAATTCCTTCCATTTTGGTCTTTATTTCTGATATTGTATTTGTCATCTCCGTCTGATTCATTTTTATACTTGCTATTTCTTTATTTAGGTGTTTATAATGATCCTCCATTGTTGTTCTAAGATCCTTAAGCATCCTTACAATCATTATTTTGAACTCCGCATCTGGAAGTTTGATTATTTCCATATCACTCAGTTCATCTCCTGAAGGTGTCTGAAGTGTCATTTGGATTGCACTTCTTTGTCTTCTCATTGTCTGTTTTTGGGAGTTTTATTTGTAGAGTTGGTTGAGTCTAGGCTTGGTGTTGTCTGCCTCCAGTTTTCAGTTGTGTTATTTCTAGGTCTTCTTGGGTTGTTATCAGCTGTTATCTGTAATCCACTTTCGGATTGGGCAGCTTTGAAGTTTTGATTTGTTTGTTTTCTTAACAGGTGATAGTCTTGTTTACTGATCCCAGCAGGGGGCTTCCTTGAAACTGTATCCAGGAATGCGATGGGTGTAACCTGAGACTCTGAAGGCCTCTTTAGCCAATTGATCTCTCTGGGGGCAGGGTGTTTTCTCAGCTTCAGTAGGGGGAGGTGTATCTCATATCTCCATGGAGACCAGAGTTACTGCCCCTCCTCCCCACTTCTTGTTTTCAGTTGTGTCTTGTTGTGCTGATTTGAGCTGGATAGATGTCTGGAGATCTCTGATCCGGAAGCAATTCAGCTCTGTTTTGTGAAAGGTTCAGTCCCTCCCCCAGCTATGGCCGCCTCCAGCATGGATGAGTCAGCTTTTTTAGTTTGTTTCCTGCATTCCTTAGCCCCTCACAGTCTGTCCCTCTCTCTTTCCTTTCCACTTGGGAGATAAGCTGGTCTTTTCAACACACCTCACTCCCTGGTCGCCAGGCAAGTGGCTGTGAGCAGTAGTGTCTGCTCTTTTCCCTTGTATGAGATCCCCTCTAGGCTCTCAGCCTTACCACCTCCCCTCCATTCCTGTAAGCAGGGGAGATTCAGGTGCTCCCTTCCAGGGTTGTTGTGGCTTCTTCTTTGCTCCTTGGTTTTTGTTCTTGTAGTTCAGAGTTGGTTTTTCATGCTGATTTTTCCTAAATTGATTTGTATTCCAGTTTGGTGGTGAGAGCTGGGCGTCTGTGCATCCGCCTACTCCGCTGCCATCTTTTTTCCTGATTCTATATTCTTAACCAAATGTTTTAATCATGTTCATGTTGGCATTGCATGTCAAGGTCCCCTCACAGCTTCCCTGTCTGCCTTCCACTGACATACTTATGGGAAGCGACAATGAATACAATCAAAACCAAAAATACTAAGTGAATCTTTCCAATAATGGGTGTTTGTTAAAGCAGTTTTTCTCTAATCCCTTTTAGACAGAGTTCAACTTTAATATTTTAAATATGCAAATTAAATTTAATTCATATCTCTTTAAGACTAAAACAAATAAATCAATCAGGGAGCATAATGGCTTTTGGAAGACATCCAGTTGCAATAAATCTGTCATGACCTATTAAAGGATATATCACATTAAAGAAGCAAACTTTGATGTTTTGTCTAGTATTAAACATGCAAATTTCTTTGGTGCTACATATAGTTAAGAAATGTTGATGACAGGGTTCTTTTAAATACACTGCACATATCCTTTTTTGGAAATATTTGTTTCTGTAACAACCTTAAGAGGGTGGCACTCATATACCTATATCAAAACACACAAGGATATCATGAATAGGTTGAGATTCAAAACTGAATTTGTGAAACATTTATTCTGGTGGGCAGAGAACTAAGATAGAAACTTGACTTTGGTACTTTTAAATTGTGTAACTTTCAGAATATTCTATTCTTTTAGAGCTTTCATGTTATCATTTGTATATTTGTCAAAATAATACCTTTTTGATTGAGAAGATGAAGTGAGATCATGAATAAAAATGCTTTGTAAATTGTAAATGCTCCATAATATCTATCTTATAGAATTGCTGTACTAATTAAATGAGATGTGTTGCACATTTTGACACTCAGTAAAAGTACCGGACTCTCTTCTCTAGACATTCTATTAAATTATGGCAGCATGTTGGAATTAAAATTCTTATGTAGAGCCTAACCTTTGGTGGCACAGTGGATAAAGCATTGACCTGGAATGCTGAAGTCACTGGTTTGAAACCCTGGGCTTACCTGGTCAAAGCATATATGGGAGTTGATGCTTCCTGCTCCTCCCTTCCTTTCTCTCTCTCTATTCACTAAAATAAATAAAAGTTAAAAAAATTTCTCATGTAGAGACTCATGTTCTGATGGAAAACACACCATGTTGATTGATATTCACCATTATTACTGCTATCAGCTCATTAATTTGTTCATGCAAACAAATACTTTTTGATTAACCACTGTGTTCCAGGTACTATACTAGACTAGGGGTTGAAAGTACAGAAGGGAGTCATTATGATTGTCCCTATAAAATAATTTTATTGTAGGTGTGTGAAGGACAGAAAGAAGGCACAAAAGAGGGAATGATTAATTTTAACCTTAAAAAGGAGTTAAAATTTTTTTGCATAAGGATGGTCATAATGGAGCTGAGCTGTAAAAGATAAGCAGATATTTCCTAGGTATAAAAGGAGACTAGGAAATTTAAGAAAAATGGACCAGCTAGATAAAATTCCCTGAGATATAAGACTTCGAATATACCTAAGAAACTTTCTTGTCAGTATTGCTGAAATGGAGGATCGAAGAGGGGCATTTGGAGCAATAAGTTTAGTAAGATGGACCTAAAGGTTCATAAAGGCTCTAATATACCAACATCGGAAGACTGCGTTTACGTTTTTTGGTGTAGAGAGCATGTAGATGTCACAGTGAGTGTCATAAACAGATTAGACCAGTAGATGATAGATTAGCCAAGTAGATGATAGATTGGGTTTGTGGGTGAAACGTTTAAACATGATGAACAGATAAGAACACCTGGACAAAAATTGTCACAGTTCATGATGAGGAGACTTTTCCAGAGAGAAGATTTGAGGTTGAGGTCATTCATGACTCAGCATTCACAAGATGTTGTCTCTGTACTTGAGTTGAAGGGAATGAGAAGAGGAGTCTGGAGGCCATTCTGACATGGGTGCAAATTTAGTGATATTCATTAAGAGAAGCCCTATTCATTTTTGGGAAAAAATGATGAATTAAATTTGGACTAGTTTAGCCTGACCTATGGTGGCACAGTGGATAAAGTGTCAACCTGGAAACACTGAGGTTGCCAGTTCAAAACCCTGACTTGCCTGGTCAAGGCACATATGGGAGTTGATGCTTCCTGCTCCTCCCCCTTCTCTCTCTCTATCTCCCCCCTCCTCTCTAAAATAAATAAATTAATTAATTAAAAAAATTTTGGACTAGTTTAATTTATGATGCCTGGGAGATATAGACATGTGAAATTAGAGTTGCAGGTCTGGAGCTCATGTCTTAAATGAAGATACATGTGTTGGGGTTAGCATTCAATTTGGATACTCTGATCCAGGGTAGGTATGGGAAGTGAGTGTAGAAGCCAGTCCATAAAAAGATAGAGAAGAACTGGCCAAAGTGGTAGGAGGGGAGTCAGAGAAGCAGATGGAGGGAAGAGAGTCAAGAAGCTGTCCTGGCCTGACCAGGCGGTGGCACAATGGACAGAGCATCAGACTGGGATGCAGAGGAACCAGGATTGAGACCCTGAGGTCGATGGCTTGAGTTGAGCGAGGGCTCAGCTGGCTTGAGCGTGGGGTTGCTGGCTTGAGCATGAGATCATACACATGATCCTATAGTTGCTGGCTTGAGCCCAAAAGTCACTGGCTTGAAGCCCAAGGTCACTGGCTTGAGCCCAAGATTGCTGACTTGAGCAAGGGGGCAGGTTCACTCATTCTGCTGTGGTCCCCTGGTCAAGGCACATATGAAAAAGCACTCAATGAACAACTAAGGAGACTAAGGAGCTGCAACAAGGAACTGATGCTTCTCATCTCTCTCCCTTGTCTGTCCCTATCTGTCTCTCTCTCTCTCTCTCTCTGTCACACACACAAAAAAATAATAATAAATAAGCTGTCCCGAGGTTCAGAGTGATGGTAAATGAAATGTTAATTGGATGAATTTTTGTTTCTCTTTAAGTTGCTGTAGATATATAATTATTTCTAGAAGAAAAACAACCTGGGGTAGGAGAGTTGGTTTGTCTATTCTCTCTTCTGAAGAAAACAAATATTTGGAAACGAACAGTATTCACAATAAGAAGCAACTGTTTGAAATGCTTGGCTATCTTAATTGGTCCCTTTTTACACAACGTCAAATTATTTTAGTGTTGTATGAAATAACTAATATTTACATAACATCTACAAGATTCTTTCACATTTGCTAGTTTATTTTTCTCACAACAACTTTATATTTATTATATAGATTAAGAAGTTTCTTTTATATTTTTTAAAATTTATTTTAAAATTCAGAGGAAGGAAGAGAGAGTGATAGAAACATCGATCTGTTCCTGTATGTGCCCTGACTGGTGGGCGAATCCACAACCTTTGCCCACCTGGGTGACACTACAACCAACTGTGCCATCCAACCAGGGCAGGAAGTTTCTTTTAAACAGGTTAAATAAGTGAGCACAGATCATCAGATTTGGGGTAGGAAAGCTGGAACAGAAGTGTCTTAGTCAGTTCAAATTGCTATTATGACAAAATACTATAGACCAGGTGGTTTAAAGACACATTTATTTCTCACAGCTCTGGAGGCTGGAAGTCTGAGGTTAGGGGCCAGTATGGTTGGATTGTGGTAAGAGCTTTTCCTAGCTTGTAGATGGCTACTTTCTTACTGAATGCTCACATGATGAACAGAGAGAGAGAGAGAGAGAGAGAGAGAGAGAGAGAGAGAGAGAGAAAGAGAATGAAAGCTCTTGTATCCCTTTCTCTTTTTTTTTTTTTTTTTTTTTGTATTTTTCTGAAGCTGGAAACGGGGAGAGACAGTCAGACAGACTCCCACATGTGCCCGACCGGGATCCACCCGGCACGCCCACCAGGGGCGACGCTCTGCCCACCAGGGGGCGATGCTCTGCCCCACCGGGGTGTCGCTCTGCCGCGACTAGAGCCACTCTAGTGCCTGGGGCAGAGGCCAAGGAGCCATCCCCAGCGCCCGGGCCATCTTTGCTCCAATGGAGCCTTGGCTGCGGGAGGGGAAGAGAGAGACAGAGAGGGTGGAGAAGCAAATGGGCGCTTCTCCTATGTGCCCTGTCCGGGAATCGAACCGGGGTCCCCCGCATGCCAGGCCGCTGCTTTACTGCTGAGCCAACCGGCCAGGGCCCCTTTCTCTTTTAATAAAGGCACTAACCCCACATGGGAGCTCCACCCTCACGACTTTACCTGACTCTAATTTACCTACCAAACTCCCCATCTCTAAATACCAGCCCACTGAAGATTAGGGCTTCAACATAAATTTTTGGGGAGTGAGGGTAAAAACATTCAGTGCATTGTATTGAAACCATGGTTTAAAATTTTTTTAAAAAGGCTAAGTGTTGTCATTTATTGAAAGCTTTGTAAGGATGAACAGTAGACCAGGAACACTTATTTTGCACCCTGGAATCCATTTGGCACATGATATATGCTCAATCAATACTTGAAGTAATTAATGCTCAAATATAGCAAAAACCTTTGCTGAGAATACCAATATAAGTAATACAATACTATTTTGAGTACAGAGTTATAGGATAAGTTCAGTGTTATGTTGCAATTTCATAAATATCCATAAAGAGAGATAAAAAATAGATAGAAGGCTTTGTCAGTATTATGATATAATGCAATTCACTGCAATTATTATAAGATCATTGTACAAAGTACTTCATTACTGGGTGGTAATATTAACAGGAAAAGCCTGAAATAATATTATCTTACAGATGTTTACAATGAATCTAACTTATCTCTAACACACACACAGATTTAAACCTATGAAACTATATGTATCTCATCAGATTAAATGTCCATGTAGAGCCATGACTATCTTCCAAACCCAAGGCATTAAAGAAATGTGTTGGTGTGATCTCCATAACAAGGGGGATTTCTTACATGCTTATGAATTTCACCTTTCTCTTTGCAATCCATGAAATGCATCTATTGTTTTACTGAAACTTTTCTTTAGCCTATTTAATTTTTCAGATAAGTATATTGAGGTAATTTTACCAGTTTAAGTATCTCTAAAATAGTACTGCTTTTGATTTCAATCAAACCTTAAAAGATGTTTCTAGTTTTATTGTTCTAAAATTTAGTTACTTAGCCATATTTGTTCTTTTAATAAGTTAATGGTTTCATACATTTTTATCTTATCCTCCCCTCAACTTTTACAATTTCTGATTTATGAAATCTAGTTATTTTTGGACTTTCTTCATAGAAGCCTCAACATCACCTGTTATTATCTTAGTTTCTTCTCCATGGACTTTTAAAGGTTCATTACTTATCTGTTTCTTGACTTTAGTAATCAGAAATATATCTGCTATTCTGAGTGTAGATGTCATATTTGTTTTTTCTTAAATAAGTAAATAGATTTTTCTTTAAAGTTTCTAGAAAATTTTAAGAAAAAAAGATTTTTTAAAAGACAGCTTCCAGCACTTTGTTAAATTTCTATAATATAATCCTTTTCTTTTAGATTAAAACAAATTTAGAGAGACACAATAAATTTTAGAAAAACTGGGAAAAAAAAACTCTAAAAGCTTGACCATCAGCCTAATGGTCAACCTCAGGCTCGATGACCACTCAGCAGAATCTAAACAGTTAAGCTTATGGGGTAGTTTGTCTTATTTCACACTTATACAGTCTGGAGAACAGACTGCAAAGTGAAATATGTAAAATTTCAAAGTCTCTGATCTTTTGGCTATTAAAATGCCAGTCTTATGGGAATAAACTTTTGGAATACTTGTCAGGTTATATGACCGGACAGAAAAATGGACAAGGAGCCTCAGCATGAGCAATAACACCTGGCCATGCATATTGAACCAGCCAAAAGTAGGAGCCTGGTTATCAGTAGAATACATTCTTGAATGCATTCATTTAATTTGTTGCCTTGAACATGTGTGATTCCCTTTTAATAAGTCGATATATCGACTCTTGAGACTATATAACTCATGACCCTTAATAAATCACTGCTCCCAGCACAGACTTAATCTCCATGTATGCATTAGATTGACAAATTTTTACAGTGTATAAGGTACCATGTATAAGCTGTATATTAAAAGAAATTAGAGACCACTTTTAATTTTTTATTTCATTTTATTTATTCATTTTAGAGAGGAGAGAGAGAAGGAGAGAGAGAGACAGAGAGAGAGAAGGAGGGAGGAGCTGGAAGTATCAACTCCCATATGTGCCTTGACCAGGCAAGCCAGGGTTTCGAACCAGCGACCTCAGCATTTCCAGGTCGATGCTTTATCCACTGCGCCACCACAGGTCAGGCTAGAGACCACTTTTAAATGAGATAAAGAAGGTGAGCCTAAATTAAGATAAAAGGAGGAGTATGGTATATGCATACTAGAAGTAGAAATAAAGAGCTGTATAGTTCAAAGACAGAAATTTATATAGAGTTAATTAAATTTATGGAGTTGTTATTAATTAAAAGATGAATAGGATTAGAAAGGTAGATTGGAGAGAATAGAATTTTCAGGCAGTGGAAGCAGCATGAATAAAGGTTCCAGGGCACATTTTAATGAAGAGCAAGTCATCCAGTTTGCTTAGATATTAGAGAGTTGGTACTTGCAAATTGGAACCAATCTCAGAAGCTAGTATGAATTAAGCCTAACTACTAGGATGTGCAACTAAATTGAAAAAGCCAGAAACAAAATACTTTTTCTATAGCTACCTAGGATAAAAAGTGAAAGAGTTGGTAAACTAAAGGTTGTGTTTTAGTAGAAAAAAGTTCTGATGGAACTTGGAGGAGGTGCAGCTGGTGAAGAACTGAGTGAATACCTTGGAGTTACTATAAACTCAATGTTCTTTGTCTTCTTCTTTTTCCTTTATTTATTTATTGACTTTAAAAAGAGAGAGGAAGAGTGAGAAAGAGAGAGAGAGAAACATCAATTTGTTCCTTTACCAATTTATGCATTCATTGGTTGTTTCCTGTATGTGCCCTGACCCAGGATGGGACCTGCAACCTTGATGTATTGTGACATGGTTCTAACTAATTGAGCTACTTGACCAGGGCCCAATGACTTTTGTCTTAGAACAAAGGATTAGTTGGATTACAACCGGGGACTATGGTAGTGCTGTTCTGTATTGATACTTTTGGTGTCAGGGATTTATGACTTAATGACTTTGGTGTGTGTATCTGTTATGTTTTTGTATAGTTAATTTTAATTTTACATTTCAAAATATGTAGACTCTTGAGACAATGATTTGGGCTCATTTTGATTACCCAAACAAAATAATGCATCTCTTTGTTGTTTCTCAAGATATCAGTGTGGATATCTGGTTTTGGCTCCAACATTTTGTAAAGAGCTTAGAAGTCATCACTCCCATTCTTACAACAACAACAAAAAAAGCTGAAAAGAAAAAGATATTCACTATCCCACATAGGTGGGATATAAAACTGAGACTTGTGAACATAGATAAAAGTGAAATGGTCCCTAGTGGAGGGAAGTAAAGAGGGACAAACAAGTGGTGATAGAAAATGATTTGACTTTGGGTGATGGACACACAACGTAATCAACAGTTCAAATGTTTTTCAGGAAATGTTTACCTAAAACCTATGTACTCTAATTGATCAATCTCACTCAATTAAATTTAATCTCAAGCTTAAAGAAAGAAAAAGATATTCAACAACTTTTCAGAGAACTGAAATCACAGTGCAACAGTCATGCCAAAATCTGGGGATGCAGGCAAATCCAGAGTCATAGCCAATATCTGCTTTCCCAGGACCGAAGTAACATACCTGCACTCCCATATAACACTGGATTACAGCTAGAAGCTGCAAGACTGAGACTTTCTGTAAGAAAGAATATTTAGGGAAGCCCTGGTCAACAGAAGAGACAATAATTAAAGATGCTAGAGAAATTTGAAGCCTCTGGCACTTATAGCACATATTGAACATAACCCAACTTTTAAATGGATTATTAAAAACCATCACACAAAAGTCCTATTTTCCTCAGTTTCTATTATCTGATAGATTATATGCTGCTTTCAGCAAGGCATGCTAAAAAACAAGAAAACAAAACAAAAAAACCCCACAATCTGAAGAGATAAAGCAGGCATCAGAACCAGACTCAGATATGACACAGCTGTTGGAATTATCAGACGAAGACAGTCAAGCTTTGCCACTATTTGGCATCATTAGTCATCCCCTGAGGTTTACTGTGCTACAAATCCTGACTTGTGCCCGAAGCACTGATTATTACAAAATAAGACTCTTTTTAAAGCCACAAGTATCTGAACTATTGTATACATGTAAAAACATCACAGACACCAAATTCAGAACCCTGTAGAGACACTGTACACTTGCTTCTTTGCAGAACAGTTGTTATCTAAAGAAAAAGCCAAAAACCTCCTAGGATAAGCCAGGCTGAAGTTCTAAAGGAGAATCTTGCAGAGGATGCTGTCCTCAGCTTTTTCCTTCAATGCTGGGCTGGGAAGAAGAAAGAGGGAAGGAAATGATGCACTTGGCATGTGGTAAAGCTAGATGTGTCATCACTTTCAATAGTTCAGGAACCTGCAACAAATATAGTTATCAACACATAGGAAGGGGTTTAGATTTAATATTGTTTCCTCTGGAAACCTCTAGTTTTTCCAGCTATGATTTGTCCTACTGATCAGTTGTTTTTTGCTTCCTCTGATTTATTGCTGAGCTCATGAATCATGTGCCTATCCTATAGAAGAGAAAAAGAAGTCCCTTTTCTACTGATTTCAATTCCATGTCAGTGACTGGGTGTGACACAGTAAGTGGATGATAACCTCAGCTATAGCCCATGAGCCTGCAACTAGAAAGACTGATGTGTAGAGTACAATGACAGGAATTCAAGTTAGCCTGTAAGAGAGTTTCTATTTCCCCAGAGATAGTTGTGTGGAAGACAAGGGAAATACACTGACGTTATTAGCGATGTATTTATAACAGTTGGTACTCCCACCCTCGGTTCCATTGTTGAACTGCCATTGTTCTTTCCGTCAGAATCACACGAGGCAGTTTCAAGTTTATACAAATGATTTATTTCCACACTTGAAAGGGTGAGAAATGTTGTGTGTTTTTTTAAAGCAAGCATTTATTTGAGAAAAAAAAAATCCAAACAAGTTCAATGGGGATGCAGGATGGAGAATGCAATCCAACACTATCCTTAAAAAGCATTAACATAAGCTTTTCTAAAGAACAAAAAACATTTTATTGAAGTCAACATTGCTCACAACTCCGAGTGTAACAAATTAAAGAATGTGCATTTAAACTGGGGAATGGAGCCCATTATTATAAGATACATATATAAAGTAATAATCATACTAATAAAAATTTGATTGACTTTATATTGTCTCTGCATTCATTTAAGAATAAAAGGGTTGTTTTTTATTGTATTTATGATTGGACAACCACCTACAAATTTCAAAGGTAATCAAATTCATTTTTAACTCTATAAAACTTTTTAAACATATCTCAGTCAAATATATCTGGTGAACTAACTTTCTTAATAGAATGGAGTGGGTACTGGTTTTGGCAGACTACTTAACTGCTTTTGTCCTAAAAATATATATATATAAGCCTTAACTAGACTACCTAATGGTGTTTTGCAAGTTACCAAGTTACATTCAAACAATTTTGCCTTCAGGAATCAGCCAATCTAATTCTTCCCAAAGTCTCTGATGTGCTGGACAAAATTCTTCTAGATAGGTAGAAGAGGGATTTTTTTTTTTATTGTACTAGATTTCTTTGTCTTTTTTATTTATTTTTTTTTCTTTGTCTTTTTTTAAATGGGATTTTTAAAGCTAGAATCAATAGTGTTGTGGGAATAATTTGTTTGGGTTTGGGATTAAAAAAAAAAAACTTGGCTTCAAATCTCTGCTCTAAAAATAGGATTTGACTTGGCTTTGGAATCCAACACATCCTCCCTGAGGTTCGTATCCGTGCTGGAGCTTTGGGACGAATGCACAGGGCAGAGCTTGAAACATGGTCAAGGGATGAGGACCCGTTGCTTCTGCATTTCTCCATGCCTTTATAGTATATATTAGCAGTTTTTAAGGAGCTTTTCAAATAAATGATAAATGATTAAGGGATCTGAAGGAGTTCACACCTGCTGCACGGTTTCTACAATATGTTTTCAGTGAAGTGGGAGCTTTTCAAGATTGTCAAATGTATTGAAAGTTGAAATGAAGGTTTAGAATAGCTTTTGTCCCCCTGTCTATATGAGCTTGATCTCTTTATTATAAGGATATTGATGCTCTGGTTTCTTTTGTTCAAACTCAAGATTATTAACAATCACGTCTCTACATTTTACTACTAAAAAACACAGAGCCAAATAGCGAGATGAAGTTAATGCAAATAGAAGTCAAAGAAGAAAATATGCTTTTCAATATTATTTATAATGTTCCCACAAAGCTAAAAAATATATTTTTAGAGGTAAGACATGGAGATTGGATCCATTTGTTCACTATTTATTTAGCAAACATTGAGCATTTACCTGGAGATAAAAGATATATAAGATAATGTCTATATATATGTCAACAATTAACAAACTAAGTTAAATTAATAAGTTCTTTTTAGTTTATCACTTGTTTTTAAAATTTTGTTTATTTTAAGGCTCTTAATGGAGGAGGAAGGACAAGTAAACTAAGTAACAATATTTGCTAAGTTGTTTACAGTTAAATCATTATGCAAAAGGTAAAAGGGGTAAGCTTTGCTTTTTATTACTTTATTATTATTCCTTTGCAGTACTTTCCCTATAGTGCCAAATAAAATTTCTATCTCCTATATTTTTATGTCTGGTAAATGTTTTATTTTATTTTATTTTATTTGATATTGCTAGTTGAGTTTGATTTGTTCAGGCTGTGATATTACAGGGTATGCAGCCATTCGGCTGTGTCACTTAGATTTCTCTTCAAGAGAACATCTGAAACAAGGAAGACATTTAGGTGACAGCCTCCAACTGCAGCAACTTTAAGATCTGTCAGTCGTGTTTAAGCTGAGGCTACACTCTTTCTGGACAGCCCTCATTAATGAGTGCACAGGAGAACGGAGTCTGGCTGTTGCCCAGCACAAAGTTCTTCTACAGCATTTATATTTTTCCTGCAGCGAAGCCCCTCCATCTCAGTCTGCAGTGGAGTTCTCTGCTGGGCTGGCCGCGTTCTCAGAGCTGCACCGCGTCTGTGACTCTTCTAACCTAGGCTTCCTCCCTTCACGCTCTCCTTTTCCAGGAATTTCCATGTGAGTTTCAGAGAACAAAGATGAATCCTTCCCTGATGACAGAAACTGTATGTGGTAAAATGAAGCAACCTGGTTTCTTAACCTGTGAGATAAGCTAGACTGGATTAAACAAGAATGAAACCAAAATGCAGGTTGATGTTGAGTTAAGATGGAAAGCGAATCCAGGCAACAATTGAGTCTGATGGATCCTAACTTTTGGCCATATCTACTCTTTTCTCACTTCAGTGGTTCACCACTTCCTTAGGGTGTAGGATAAATAAATTCCCCTATTAATCTAAGTCAGTTCAAGCTGGGTTTTCTTTTACTTTCCACTAAGGTGTCCCGAACATTACAACCAAACGGTGTTTGTAGCTTGCCAATAAATGAAAGAGTGATAAGGTCAGGAGAGAGTTTTCTTTGAAATGGGAAAGACTTGAGCATGTTTATGCTCGAAGGAAAGCCAGTTGACAGAGGGTGGGATTAAGGATACAGTAGAAATAATATGTATGAGTGATGGGATGGGGTCACTGGAGGAAAAGGCGATGATGATGATCTAAAGCAGGCGTCCCCAAACTATGGCCCACTGGCCACATGCGGCCCCCTGAGGCCATTTATCCAGCCCCCGCCGCACTTCCGGAAGGGGCACTTCTTTCATTGGTGGTCAGTGAGAGGAGCACTGTACGTGGCAGCCCTCCAACGGTCTGAGGGACAGTGAACTGGCCCCCTGTGTAAAAAGTTTGGGGACCCCTGACAATGTTTTAACCGCTGGTTCACGGACTGGTGCTGGTGGCCAGAAATTTCCTGCTGGTTGCAAGAACAGTTAACCACTCTGGGTTTTTTTTGTTTTGTTTTGTTTTTACAGAGACAGAGAGAGAGTCAGAGAGAGGGACAGACAGACAGGAACAGAGAGATGAGAGGCATCAATCATTAGTTTTTCGTTGCGCATTACGACACCTTAATTGCCCATTGATTGCTCTCCCATATGTGCCTTAACCACAGGCCTTCAGCAGACTGAGTAACCCCTTGCTGGAGCCAGCAACCTTGGGCTCAAGCTGGAGACCTTGAGGTCTCGAATCTCGGTTCTCTGCATCCCAGTCCAACGCTCTATCCACTGCGCCACCGCCCAATCAGGCCCACTCTGGTTTTGAACGAATATTAATTATCTTAGTCAATTCACTTATGCTCAGGGTGATTACCACTTACCAGTCTGTATCTTCACTGAAAATACTCTTGAGATTGTCTTAGATATTTTTGGAACTTGTGGACTCATTCAAACAATGTTTTGCACCATGCAGAACATTTAAAAATCATGCACAATAGACAAACAGCATTCAGACAAACTTATGTAGTACTCTATGCATCATACATGTGGAGTTTGGTAATCAAGCACCAGCTTATACCATGTTGCACTGTTATGTGCAGTAAGATAAAACTTTATTCTTGCATGCTTCCATTCCCAGCCAGCGAGGCCACTGGTCCATAAGTATAAGAAGGGTGAAAACCACTTAGCTAAAGTACAATGGGGAGATTAACCTTGAACAAACAGAAAAACCCCTCCTCCATGCAGACAGAAGGAACGAGGGGGTGGAGCAGGAACAGATGTCAACACCTTTAGGTTGTTTACAAAAATCTTAGTTATTGATTTTTATTTTCTCAGAGAATACCATTTTATGAGGGAAGTGGAATGTATTTCAGTAGGAAACTTGAAGAGCAGTCCAAGTTTAGCACAGGCGCAGAGATGAAGGTGAAATGGAGTCCTTTAGGGAGGACCAACACTGGGTGCCCAGCAGCTGAAGATGATTAGTATCTGGAAGCACCATCACTCAGCTGTTCTGGCTTTCCAGCAGTGCTAAGTAGCCCTCTGCTTCCTTTATCTAGCGCTGATTTAAAAAAATTTTTTTTAATGAATCGATTATATTTTAGTACAGTTTGAAGTTCACAGCAAAACTGAACACGTGTCCCCATATTGTCTCCTCCTCACACTGCTTCCTCAACCGTCAACATCCTCCACCAGGTTGTTACATTTGTTATAATCCATGAACCTACATTGACACAATGCCAATCAAAGTTTATAGTTTGCATTAGGATTCACTCTTGGTCTTGTTTATTCTGTGGGTTTTTTTGTTGTTTTTTTAATTTTATTTATTTATTTCAGAGTCAGAGCGAGAGTCAGAGAGAGGGATAGACAGGGACAGACAGACAGTAACGGAAAGAGATGAGAAGCATCAATCATCAGTTTTTCGTTGCAACACCTTAGTTGTTCATTGATTGCTTTCTCATATGTGCCTTGACCGCGGGCCTTCAGTAGACCAAGTAACCCCTTGCTCAAGTCAGCGACCTTGGGTCCAAGCTGGTGAGCTTTTTGAGCAACCTCGGGGTCTCGAACCTGGGTCCTTCTGCATCCCAGTCCGACGCTCTATCCACTGCACCACCACCTGGTCAGGCTATTCTGTGGGTTTTGACAAATGTATCATACAGAGTGGGTATTTATTTTGCTTTAAGTGAGAGGAGGGGAGATAGAGGACGATTGCTGCATACACCCTGACCTGAATCCATCTAGCAATCCCCATCTAGGGCTGACGCTTGAATCAAGCAAGCTATCCTCAGCTCCTGAGACTGACGCTTGGACCAGCTAAGCTACTAGCTGCAGGTGGGGAAGAGAGAGAGAGAAGAGGGAGAAAGGGGAAGAAAAGCAGATGGTTCTCATGTGTGCCCTGACTGGGATCAAACCTGGGATGTTCACATGCGGGGCTGATACTCTATCCACTGAGCCAATCAGCCAGGGCAAAGTAGTTTACATATAGAGTAGTTTTCTGCCCTAAAACCCCTCTGTATTACACTCATTCATTCTTCTTCAACCATTGGCAACCACTGATCTTTTTTACTCTCTCCATAGTTTTTCTTTTTCCAAAATGTCATGTAGTTGGAATCATATAGTATGCAGCCTTTTTGTACTAGCTTCTTGCAGTTAGCAATATGTATTTAAAGTTCTTCCATGTCTTTTCATGGTTTGATAGTCTTTTTTATCACTAAATAATGTATCTGTTGCCGCAGTTTGTTTATCCATTCACCTATTGAAGGACATGTTGGTTGCTTCCATGTGTTGGCAATTATGAATAAATCTGCTATAGGTTTTTGTGTGGATATAAAATTTCAGTTCATCTGGGTAAATGCTAATGAGTGTTATAGTTAAATCATATGGTAGTAGAATGTTTAGTCAAACTGTCTTTCAAAATAGCTGTACCATTTTTTCTCCTTGCATTCCTACCAGCAATAAAGGAGAGTCTTTACTGCCCCACATCCTCACCATCAGAAGCTGGTATTCTGAGAAATGAGTTGAGGGAGAGAGACTGTCTCAGAGGTGGTCAGGTAGGACACTGCTGGGAAAGGAACCAGGAGGGAGCTGGCTGGTGGCTGGGAGGGAACGAGGTGCCTGGGAGCTGCACGAAATGGAAAAGCATTTGAAAGTGAACCCAGAGAGAGTGGGTTTGGAGCATGTCAAAGACATGCTTAAAAAGTCAACATAAAGATGTGCACTGAGAAGTTGGAGATAGAAAAACAAGAATAGTGTCAAGAATGTCAGTGGAGAAGTCTATAAAGAAATGGGAGGCAAAAAGAGGGGCTCATTAAATTACATGTAGAAGTCACTACAGGACTACACAAAGGTTTTCAAAGTAGCCTACCTACAAATTGATTCTAAGGATATTCACAAATTCTGCTAGGTCTCTGTATATGCGAATAGCTAAGTCCTCAAGAAAAGCAAAGAAAGTGAAAACACTCATATGCAGAAAGCTAATTTAACTCCATAGAAATTAAAATACTACAATATTTAGTGTTTTTAGGGTAGAAAATTCTGGGAGAAGCAAAATTTTTTTAATGAGGATAGAGACCCTTTATTAGATAATATGGTTATGTTTTTAAGTAGAAATCCAATTTTAGCCTTAATCTCATGATGCCCTGGACGTAAAATGTTGTTTACCCCATCAAGGGGCCCTTGTACGGCTCTGTAGATTGAAACTGTACACTCCGCTACATTGCTGTTCTCATGGATGTGCTGCAGGTGCCCCGGGCAAACTGCATTCCTCTGAGGTTAAGCCAGACAAGGCTTCATGGAAAGCAGTGCACAAGGGACAATGGGCCCTGGCTCACCCCGTTCTGGGCAGCCTTCATCCTCAGCAGGCAAGAGCATCTCAGACAGGCACTGGATTTCAACTGGAAGAGAAAGAAGGAATCTCTATCTTGTATTTTTCATCATCTTTATCATTTCATGGTTCATCCTCAGAGATACTTTGAAACAACCCAAAATAAACCGCTATCTCTAAGCAACACCCCAAAATAATAGCATGTATCAAGTTTGGTTTAGATTTAATGACAAAAACTAGATTTGAGGAAGCAATAAACTTCAGTAGGTTCTTTCATTTTGAATATTCAAGTGATCATTTCCTGAGGAATTGACACTCTTCAGTGGTTCCAATTAAGTAAACATCAAGTAATGGATGTCTGAACTCGGATGGCTGGGAAGGAAAAATAAAGGGAAGAGAACAAATGTAAGAATCAATTCATAGAAAGAGAAATAATTATTTCCAACTTTCCTTTAAATCGGCTCTAAGTAAAAAAAATATATGGACATCCTTTTTAATGTGCAGTATTTTTTAAACAACTTCATATTGTAAAGAATTTCACAGCTACACAAAAGCAGATAGATTATAATAAACCCCCAACTCAGCCATCACTCAACATCACACAACCATTCCTGCCCTATGTATAGTCCCATCTACTTAACCTTATTTTTCAGACATATTTTGCCCTATTAATATCGACAGTGGTCATGATAAATTTTATGAAACTTTAATTTCAAAATCTTGTTGCATTTATATTATATTCTGGAACTTATCAATGTTATAAAATAAGTTTATTTTACTTATGGTGCATATGCTCATTTAAAATAAAGATCTAAGATGAATAAACTAATAACTGTGCAATAGTCATAGCTACAATACAGGGGCCCCTCGTCTATCACGGGGGTTGGGTTTCAGAACCCCTGTGATAGGCAAAAATCTCTGAAGTAGCAACCTTATATTTATTTTATTATTTATATATATTTTAAGGCTTTATGAACCCTCCCCACACTCTTATAAACTTTTCCCACACTGTTTTGAACTTTTCCTACACTCTTATAAACAATTCCTATGCTCTTAAACACTTTCTACACTCTTAAACCTATATATAATTTTAACAACATAAAATTCTACATGGGTATTCACCAGTGAATATACAGTAATATTGTTTTAATATGTTGTAATTAATATTTTTTTATTGTTTTCAATTTTTTAGGATAGAAAATGCTTATTTTACAGCAAAAATAATTAAAATTATATATATATACGTATATATACTGCAAAATCCCATGATTCAGCGAAAAATCAGGTATATACAATTTAAAAATCCGCAATGCCGTGAGACTGTGAAAAGTGAACCGCAATATGGCGAGGGACGACTTATATTTAATTAAAGGTAAGGAGCCTTCAGTTATACCTAGTAAAAATGCTTTGCAAGTGCAGACCTTCAGTAAATATCTATTTAATAACTGTTAAAATAAAAATTTGAGTAATGATTCAATTTAAACAGATGGCAATCTGTAACCATTGACACTACTATTTATGACACTGTTAAATATAAAAATAGCATATAATTTTAAAAAATAAGAACTGATAAAGAGATTTATTCAGTTTTGAAAATGCTACATTATCTCCACTTTGAGTTGAAGGCATTGTGATACTTCCTCAGCGATTAAAGGTGATTTAATGGCAAATCTAAGACTGTGTTTATATGAGTGTTTTATTGCTGTCAGACTAAATTACCACAAAGTGAGTGGCTTAAAATGGCACATTTTATTATTGTACAGAAAATCACAAGTCCAACACAAATCTAACTGGTGTCAGCAGGGCTGCGTTTCCATCTGGAAGTTCTAGGATAAAATTATTTCTTTGCCTTTACCAGCTTCTAGAGGCCGCCCACATTCCTTGGTTCACAGCCCCCTTCCTTCACCTTTAAAATCAGTCAAGTGAGCAGAATCTTTTTTAAGCCACATCTGTCTGACTGCCTCTTTTTCAAAACTCTTTTATTTTAATGACTCATTTAATTAGATTTAGCCCACTTAGAAAATTCATGATAATTTGTCATCTTGAGATTTTTAGCTGTTATTGTATCTACAAAGTCTCTTTAGCCATATAAGGTGACATATTCATTGGTACCAGGAATTAGGACATGGGATTCTTTGGGAGGGCCATTATTCAGCCTACAATAGCGTCTTTGTGATTTGAATGAAAATTTTTTCAATCAATATAAATTCAGCTGTAGTAGTAACATACTGCTAAATCATTGAGCAATGAATTTTTTCACTGCAGAGTGATTGTGTGTATTTTCTTTAAATGTGAATCTACTGCTCTTTAGAAATTTTGAGTCACTGTTTATTTTCTTTGAATGCCACCTTAGGTGTTTTCCACCAGCCTCACTGAAAGAATGAGAAAATAATAAACTTTGAGAAGAAAGTTCTTACCATGGACTTTGTGGTTTGGAAGGCAATGCATTTACATGATACAAGAAATAAAGTTACACACTGGTATTTTAACCCACTCATTAGAATGCAAGCAGTAAAAGCTTGGCATTTATAGGCATAAGGACCATAATTTTGACTATTTTGTTTTATCCTTAATGTCAATATCATGTAATAATTTGTTATTTTACTTAGGTAGCAAAGTTCTATGAAACTGATAAGCAGGAGTATCACTTAGTTTCTCTAAGCCTTATATTTCCAGTTTTTAGTTTGGAGATAATAATATTATCTCAGAAAGTTGTAAGAATACAGTTGCGCACATAAAGCTTTTAGAGAACTTTAAGCACATAATAAGCATTCAGTCAATATGAACTATTATTTTTATTTTCTAGAAAGAAATTCTGGATGAACTCTATAGGCACTCTTTCATGTGGCTTTGTGGTTGTTCACTCATACTTTATTACGTATTCCATGGAAGAAACCTTATGTTTTGGCAGCATCCATGAAGAGGATGCATACTGATCAGGATTATCTACCTACAACCCTGGAGTGCTGGTCCTTTCAAAGAAATCACCTACAAGGGTTATAAATAAATTCATATTAAGGCCACATTTTTTTCTTTATTATATTGCTAAGATTTGTGACTAATTTTTTTAAATTCTGTGGGGTATATCCAGTTTTGGGGAAGAGCCAAGATCCATGTGGAGGTCATTTTATTGAATAAAGCAGGCTATTAATATGTTGGACCAATGGTGAAATGTGAAAGCAGAGCAGTGAATTTCAACCCTTTGTTGTATATTTGAATCATTTAAAAAGTTTGGGAAATACAATTGTATAGATCTCACTTCCAATGACTCATACTTAGTTGTTTGGAGTTAGAATATTTATATCTTTAAAAATACCCACAGGTGATTCTCATGCATGGCCCAGAGTAAGAACTATTGCTTTTGAGCCCAATTAAATCAGAATCTTCATGTTGGAATATTGGCCTCAGTCTCCCCAGGTTATTCTAAATTGCAGGCAACTTTGAGAAACTGCTTTGTACTAAGGAGACCAAACCAAACCTGAAGATGTTCTACAAACGTTTTGACCATGACCCATCCTCAGGTGAGTGCTGTGAAGAAAGAAGTTCATGTAAATGTAAAAGTTTATGTCCTCTGGTATTTTCCAAAACACCACTGTGTTTTTATTTTGGTGTCCCACCTGACCTGAGCACTTTGAGTGGAGTGCGCTTGTAGACTATGAGTTTACAAGGTGGTTGTCCGTTGCTGTATCTGTAGCGGCAAAGCATTGTTCCGGTGAGGAGGAGGGAGGCCATGACCCTGCAGCTCTCCTGATTTATTGAGGGACTGAGGAAGAGGAGGAAGAGCATGGCTAATACAGCTCTATCACCCTCCATCATTACTTGTAAGTTCCTCCATGCCTGGTCATTTCTTAAGTTTTTTGGCTTCTGGACTGGCTCTCATGAATGGTAGGAGAAAAGGGACTACAATAAGAGAAAGTAAATAAGAATTGAAGCTGAAAGGAAAATTTGATAAGAGATGGACAAGCATTGTCACAATACAAATGATTAGGTGCCCCGATTTCTGTATCATTACTTCTGATCAAATGATTCTAAATGTTTTCCTTTCTGTGTTAGAGCTCTCTGAAAATCTGATGAAAACTATGCATATCTCTTCTGAAAAATGCACTGTCCACAGACACAAAAAGATTTGCAGTCCTTTTTTTTTTTTTTTTTTTAGCAGTCCTCCTTGTATTTCACAACCCCACACCACTGGCCACTTCTCTCAGTCTCCTTGCACTATTAGCTTAACTGTGAAAAATACCAAGAGTTGGGAATATTTTTAGTTTTTAGGAATATTTTGATATTACTTTTTGTGAAAGGCAAGCATTAGGGATAAGTGTGAACATTTGGTTAAAAGGACTCTTTTTACATTTTCTTTACATTCACTATTTCTTGAGGAGGTTAGGAAATGCTCAAGAACATTGTAGTTTTGTTATAGGCAGAGTAATCACAGCTTAGAACAGGAGGGAAAAGTCACATGCGGGGAGAAGACAGGGATAGGAATGACTAGAGAAATGAATAAAGGCTGAGGTGGTGTAATTCTGTGCTTGTCCAGAACTCTAGGATTTAGAAAAATCTGTCCAAAAGTTTCCAGTAACCTAAGTAACAGTCAGAAGAGCAAAGTCAAATTAGAATTTTCTTTCCTACACATGTTCGGTTCTTTCAGATCTGTACTTTTCAGAAAAGTAGGTGCTTTAAGGGAAAAGTCAGATGATTGGTTCTCATGTGTTGGAAATATTGTGCCTGGAATCATCACACAAGTAAGGAAAACATGAGAGAGGGAAATGTGAAGATCTACATAAGGAAATTAAGTTCTTAAAATGTAATCAAGAAAGGCTTTGGTGGAGAAAGCAGTGGGAGAGCTGATTATGACTATCCAGGGCTCAGTTAGAACCTGACCTCCGGGATGCAGGCCGGTGCACTTGCCCCAGAAGTCATTGTTTGAAATGTTCATTTGGGTGACATTGAAGTGGTGCTCCTCTTTTCCCCTGTGCCTCCCAAAGGGATTCTACCCTTCTCCTAATGTTGCACAAAATGTACTGTTGTGATATCAAGTGAATATTTTTCTTGCCACTACAATGCAAACTTCTTTGTGCTGTCCATTATGTCTACAGTGGCACTTAGCACATACAAAGGTCTCAACAAATGTGTTTGTTGAATGAAGTGGAATTGGTTGGAACTAGATTTTAATGACAAAATACGACATGCTCACAAGCAATTTTCAAAATAATATTCTACAGAATATACAAAATAACTAAACTCTCAAGCAATGAAATGTCAATTTTAAATAAAAACATGGGATAAATGTCTGATGGATGTCCTTTTGAATGCTTTTCTCATAGTCTCCTAAAAATAAAAAAAATGGAACTTCTTTTACGCAATTGGTCTTTCAACATAGATAAGCATAGATCTGGCTGAGGTTGTGTGGGCAAAAAAGTTATTTTTCTATCTCTGATATTTATGTTTGCTTCCGAGACTGTCTAGCTGAACTGGTGACATTTGTGCAGTTTATTAGCAGAGAGCTACATATGTATTGAAGCAGTATTATGTAACTCTAAGCAGTTTGAATTCTCTAAGGAACAGAAAAGATTATTTTGGATGACATGTCTTATTATTCAAGACCCTTAGGAAATTCTCTAAATAGTCCATCCACTAACAACTGTAGCTTAAAAATTCCAGTTTATATTTTAAATGTCTTTCTTTTCCAAAGGGATACTGAAATAAAGTTTAACATCATGTTTCTAACAAAAAAGGAATCTAAATGCATTTTCTCATAAGTATGGGACAAAAAGATGGCATGCCACAGTTCAAGTTTATTCCCTCGCTTCATGAAAAATTGTCTAAACTCAGATAAAAGATTGCTTTAAAGGTGGTATTACATGATATTAAAACAAATATTATATTATTTGAAGTCATGCTAGTCTCCCTGGAATTAGAAGACCTTTATGTGGAGTTGATAGTGACAATAGCTCATTTAAATTATATATTTACCTTATAAAGTACTATAAATATATGACCTCATTTAATATTAAAAAATCGAGATAGTATTCCTCACCCACCCTCCACCCCCAATATGTTGTTGAGGAAATTGAGTTCAAAGACTCATTTGCTCATTCATTCAATAGATATTTACTAAATTTTTATTTTGTACTGGAAAGTCCTAGGAAATAGAAAGTTGTCTAAGGCAGATGTGCTTTCTGCCCTTAGGTAATCTATATATTAGTGGTAAAGATAGTAAATAAAAAATAAAAATAATGGTACATTTTATTAAGTATTATGAAGGAAATAAAGAAAATGCATGTTGGGGATGATGAGAGGGAGTGGAGAATGATATTAAATAGGGCAATGAGCTGAGGCCTTTGGTGACATCTTCAGCTGGTCATTGGTGAGTCAAGGCCATACTCATATCTTTTGCTTCCTAGGTTAGTGCTGTGTCAACTGCTTTATGAAGATAAATGGGAAAAATTTAAACTGCTCCCGAAAAGAAGTTAAGCATTTTGAGAAATGACATTAATACTTTTTAGGTCTCAGATTACCCTTAAAATTGATTAAACAGGCAGGAGTAACAGGAAGGAGCCTTCATTCACCCTTCCACAATTTGGGACATCCTTAGAGTTACTATAGCCCTTGGTATTGTGAAGCAACATCTCACTGGTGCCTAAAGTAGCAGAGTTTGACACTTGTTTCATTTCAAGCACTGAGTTCCATTTCTGCCCAGTGGTACCAGGGCTCCTACTGATTATGTGTCTGCCACATAATTGGACCTTCTGTGTCATTGCCTCTCTTTTGCAAATATTACATTTCATACAGCATTTTTATATTATGGGAACATCTTAAAATAAGTAAGAATAAAAGATAAAGTGTTTATTTCAAAAATTAATCCTATAGCCAGGTCTATTAGGGTTCAACTGTAAGATTAGAAACTAAATTTGCACACGTAGGATAGCTGGTTTGCTAAGACTATTTATTCTTTCCCAACATAGTTGGAAAAGCAGCTGAGCAAAATGAAATTCCAGTTTTTCTAAAGACTTGTTATAATGATAGGAGTTCAATACAATATGTCTATTTACTTGTTCCAACACTTGGTTACCTCCCTCATGACCCTGTGGAGCCTGAGGTAATGCATTCTGCATGGTAGCTTGTGTCTGAGAAGATTCTAAGAACCTGTTGACAATTACTCATTGTGTTTAATTATTTATCACATTGGGGTAATGTGAATTTCTCTGATCTCCACTGCAGGCTGATCTGAGGCCCCTGTTCACAAGGAAAGTCACGAGGAACCGTTATGCTGCTTTCAAAGCCCCAGTCCTCACCTCTACCATTTTCATTTTATTCAGCAGGGATAATAAGAAGTAGTTTTTATGCTGGAAAATTACCATCTCATTTCCAAGAGTTTAACTCTTTTAACCTAGTGCATTTTCTGTAAATAATATACCTCATGTTATCAGAAATTTGGGATATTTGCTCTGGAGCATTTTAACAACTTCAAAGTGTAACTGAGCAGCCAGAAATTCTTCTGAGGTCAGCTGCATTCCACCAACACCAGAAGCCTGCACATATCTGGCATTGTAAATAAATAAGGGACGTGATGTTTAAAGATGTTTGAAAAAATATGGTTTTCCTCGACCTGTGCAAAATCAATTGAAATGTTTCTGTATCATTTCTACTTGCCTTTTCAAGCTATGGATTAAGGTAAAGTTCCAAGACTTCAGAAACTCTTGTCTACATTATCTAGTGGGTTTGTACAACTCATTAAGATTGTTTGATGAGGAAGTTTAGGAAAGAACATTTGCTTTATTTAAAACTTTTCTAAAATTGTTACCAAAACAAAATTGTTTTTATATGCATGCTCATTGAGGTTGGGTGGTTTAAATTGAAGAGAGCTTGAAACTCTAGGTCACATGAAAAACAAGAAATATAAAATGTAAGAAATAAACAAAGATTCTAGACTATTCTAGCGCATTGGTGATGGCGCTGTAGAGTATATGCCCATAAGTGTAAATTGCCGGTAGGTGTGTGGGTTGTGCCCCAGTATCAAGGACCAGCTGAGGAGTGTCCCCTGGAGGGAGAAAGAGGATGGTAGAGTCTTGGGTTTGATTCAGGCAGGAGAGGTGAGGCAGAAGGCTGTCACTTTATTTGGCTAAAGAATGAGCAGCTGCTAAGATGGAATGTTGGAGCCACCTCTGAAAAACCTGCAAGGCTGTGTGACCAGGAGAGACAGGGATGCCTTGAGGAGTCTTCCTGTACTCTTGCTGTGCCTATAGTCAACTCCTCACACTCCAGCCAAGGAGATCAAATACAGAAGTCAGTTCTACGTAGTCCCTGGTTTAAGATTTTCCAATAACTTCCAGTAATTGAATAAAGTCCAAATATATTTCTAACTACAATTTGGAAGAGAAATGCCAAATAAATTCCTGACTCTTTGCCACTGCCTAAATGGATCTAAGTGGTCTGTCCTGGTGAGCTCTCCCACCACCTTTCCTCCCCTGCCCCCACCCGACTCCAGCCACACTGACCTTGCTGATCCTTGTACATACCACACTTAATCCTTCCTTGGGGCATATCTCTTGCTGAACTACTCTCTACACCCTCAGGCTAAAAAGCACTACAGATTTTTGACTGTCTGGACCCCTAGCTTCACTAAGATCTCCCTTCTCATGTCTTCTTAGAGAAGGCATCCCTATGATAGTCTAATGTAGTTGCTCCACACATAGCTCTCTATTCCCTTATACTGATACATTTGTTTTCAGTTTTATCTCTTTCTGATATTATATATTTATTAGTATGATTGTTTTCTTAACTGTATTGTTCAAATTTTGGACCTAATTCCTAAAACAGTGCCTGCCTGGTACATGGTAGGTTCTTGATAAATTGGTGATTTATTGAGGGAATGGCTATCTGATGATATAAATGAAAAGGGGCAGCAACATGGTAATTTAGGTCATGACATGGTAGCAAAGACAGTCGTAAAAATTCGGATAAGGAATGAGATGTAGAGCAAGAAGTTTCGAGAAACTAAATTTTGGAGCAGTAAGTAAATTAGAATGGGTTTTAGAATCGGCTAGAGATCCATAGATTACAGCCCCTGATAGTCAAGATTAAGTGATCTCATCTAAGACTTGCTTGCACAATGCCTGGTCCAGCTACATTTTTGTGTATTGTTTTTCTTAACACATTGTAAGGCATTTACTTTTCTCACATGAAAATCCATTTGTTCTGTGCATCCCGGGGCAAAAATAAAGAGATATGTCTAATAGTTTTGGTTAAACTTAGAAAATATCATGTGTTTGGGCCTTTCTAATTTCCTATGTAATTGTTTTCCAGAAGTAAAGTAGGGAGAGAGAGATGAATTCCATTTTCCTTCTTTAATCAGCAGGAACAAGATGATTTCCAGCAGCAGTGTTTAAAGAACACTGGAAGCCATATGTGCAGAAGCTGAGAGGGGATATGTGTAAATGAATGTTTTTTTTTCTGAGAATGTGGCAGAGATGCAAATATGGCTATTGACAATAAAGCACCAGTAAGAAGGTGCCAAAGAAGCAGAAAAACTGACTCAGCAAATTCTGAGATTTAAAATGTTCCTTTCAAACAGAACTAATTAAGTGAGATAATATAATAGAAAAGAAGTAGAAAAAAATATACAAATATATGATTTTATTTACCAAGAGTTCTTATTATATTTTTTCTTTTAGTTATATTTCTTTTAAGAGAAAATAGTTATTTTTAATTATAAAATAATATGCATTTAAAAATTGGAATAGTTGATAATCAATGAAATATATTAAAGACTTTGACTTGAATATTTTGGGGGTTTAATGAATTTTAAATGCATGAGTAGAAGATCTGTGGATATGGCAGTGAGGAGAGGATGCTTTCCTGTGATTTTTTCATGCTTCAAATGACTGATCATGGGAGGAAAAGTTAGATCCAAAGGAAAATCATTAAAGTTAAGGGTAAATACTGGGGAGATTTAAATGAAAAGTTATAAGCCAAAAGTAATAGGAGAAAATCCATGTACTATGTTTGCCATACGGGAGAGCATGAGTGTGTTTGATGAATTAGAGGTTAAATAGTTTGAGAACTTTTAAAGCCATGCACTTTGCGACATTCCCAGGATGACTCAGCATGGGAAACTTCAAGGCAGTGTAAGCATGCCAGGCGTTTTGTGAGGGGCAAAACCCTTCCTGCTTCTGAGCTGGCTGGGAGATAACAATGACTGTAGAAGGTAGTTGCTCTCAGAATTGGTGAGAACAAAAATGTTCTGAAGACAAAAAATAAAGAGAGGCTTCAGTGAAAAGAACCACATCACTGGGAGGTATTTAGTCAGAGCAAAATACTACAAGATATTTAATAATATGAGTTGTCACTATAGATTGGTAGACTGTACACAGAAATCTAAGACTACCTGACATTATGAGATTATAATACTATTTAACAGTGTACTGAAATATACGAGAATTAGAGCCAAGCAGACAGGATTTAAATCCCAGATTTACCACTTGCTAGTTGCCAATGTAGTATAACATACACACACAAAAGAAACTGCATAAATAATGATACAATTCAGTGATATTTCACAAAATAAACGTATCGATGTGTAAAGCCAGTAGTCACGGCCACCATCACAGCCACCTGGCCCATGCAGGTTTGCATTTGATTCGAACAGATGGTAATAAAACAATGGAGCCAAGAACTGGTGGGCCATCATCTTTATTGTGGCTTGTACCTGGCGGGCAAAAAAATACACACAGTGGGAAAACATTTCCCTTTCCATTCAGGGCTCCCAAAGCCACTGACTTATCCGAGTTTCCTAGGATCAAAGTTTTCTACCTCTCCAGCCTTATTCACCTTTGTTCCCCATCTCCTTCTCTCTGCACAAACTCCTTCAGCACTCCGCCATCTTAGCTGCTTCTCCTCTCCTCCACGTGGCCTTTCTCTGCTCTCCTTTCTCTGCTCTCTCCTAAAATGCTAATCTCAGAAACCGAGAGAGAACAAGCTCCCAGTCTGCCCAATTTTATAGTGTAGAAATCAAAACCTTTAATCCAATATACAAACAAGGAAGTCTCTGATACAAAGTCACTTAGCATGGGAAAAGCTTAGTCTTAAAACTAAACCTTAGAGTATAATGACCCTGCCTGCTTACAGCCTGTCCCCTACACCCAATGCAAACTATAAGCAAGCAAACCTATACATCATATTTACAAACTTATTTGACCAACACGATGAAACCATCACTAATTGAAATTGAGAATCAAAATATTACAAGTATCTCTGGAAGGCCCCTTGAATGTCCTATAACTGCCCTCCAAGTTAAACACTCTTCTGGTTTCTAATACTACAGATTCTTTTTGACTGATTTGTCAGAATTTTATATGAATAAATCAATATATGTTCTTTTAAACTTGTTTTCTGTTGCTCAACATTATGTTTATATAATTCATTCATGTTGCTATGTCTAGCCATAATCTATTGGCTTTCATTGCCTAATTATATTCTATTGTATGCATGTTGGGTAGATAAAATGTATTATGCTCACTTTGTTAAAGATGGTGCTAACCACGTGGATGCCCATCGCCTAGGTGATATTAATGTGTGTTGGGGGCAGGCTATGCGCAGGCAGGATCCTTGTAGCCTGGGGCTTGGTTTTAGGACTAAGCCTTTCCCACCCTTCTTGATGTGAGGTGGTGCACTCTCATGAGGAGTCCCATTATGCCTCAGATAAGTGAGTTTGTATCAGACACTTCCTTATTTGTATATTGGATTAAAGGTTTTGATTTCTACACTATAAAATGGGGGCAGACCGGGAGCTTGCTCTCTCGGTTTCTGAGATTAGCATTAGAGGAGAGAACAGAGAAAAGCCACGTGGAGGAGGCCAGGAAAAGCAGCCAAGATGGTGGAGTTCTGAGTGAGAAGCCAGTTTGTGCAGAGTTTGTGCAGGAAGAAGGAAGGAGATGGGGAACAGAGGTGAATAAATCTGGTGAGCTAGAAACCTTTGATTCTAAGAGAACTTGGATAAGTCAGTAGCTTTGTGAGCACTGAACGAGTGGGTTTTGGAGCCCAGTGTGTGTTTTTACTTGCCCGCCGGGTGCAAGCTAGGATTAAAGATGATAGTTCACCAGTTTTTGGCTCCGTTGTTTCATTACCATCTGTCCGAATCCAATGTGAACCTGCATGGGCCAGGTGGCTGTGATGGTGGCCATGCCTATTGGCTTCACAATGCATTATCACAATTTATACACTCTGAACTTGTACATCTGGTGTAGTACTCCAGCCCACTGGGAACTACTGGTGTTGCGTGGAAAAATCCTACTCAAGACACAAAGTTATGTCAAGAGAAAGAGAGAGGGAGGCTTGCCAAGGGAGGCAAAGAGAAACGTCTTGATTCTCCTTCTCCCTTAGCTTTTATTATCAGAAGCAGAATGGAGTTAGCAGGATTACAAGGGAGGAGGATCAGGTGGAAGGGGAAGAATGGTTAATGGCCATTTTGCTGACATGGAGAAAGGGCTACATTGATCAGAACATTCTTTTCTTTTGCTAATTAACAAGCGCAAAGGAAGGGGCAATCCAGAACCTCTAGGCTACTTTTCTGAAGCCCGTTCACATGCATTCCTTTGTGTCTGCACAAAGGTCACCCTCTCATACTTTCTTGGTGTTTGCATCCAAGAGACATTCACTCAGGGCTTTTACAGTAGCTGATGTTCCTCAATACAAGTCATAGAGTGTTCAAGGTTAAATGGGTGATTTCCTACAATCTGGGCTACTTCTAGGTTTTGGCTATTCTCAAGAGTATTGCTAGGAATATTCTGACACTATTTTTTTTTGTGTGTGTGAACATCTGAATGCAAATGCTTCAGTTTGCTAAAGCTTCCATTGCAGAATAGCACAGAGTGGGTAGTCTAAACAACAGAAATTTATTTTCTCACAGTTCTGGAGATTTAATTCCAAAATCAAGATGTCAGCAGGTTTGGTTTCAGAGGCTTCTCTCTTTGACTTGCCAGCAGCTGCTTCCTTGTTATGTGTTCATGCGGCCTTTCCACTGTGCATAGACTCCTGCACATACTCTTCCTCTTCTTCTAAGGACTACAGTCCAAGTGGATTAGGCCCCACCCTTATGACCACATTTAACATTAATTATTTCCTTAAGGGCACTATTTTCAAATATAGTAACTTTGGTGGTTGAGACTTCAACATATGAATTTGGGGAGGTAGAGGAGACACTTTTTTTTTTTTTTTTTTTTACAGAGGCAGAGATAGACAGGGACAGACAGACAGGAACGAAGAGAGATGAGAAGCATCAATCATCAGTTTCTCGTTGGGCGTTGCGACTTCTTAGTTCATTGATTGCTTTCTCACATGTGCCTTGACCGTGGGCCTTCAGCAGACCGAGTAACCCCCTGCTGGAGCCAGCGACCTTGGGTCTAAGCTGGTGAGCTCTTTGCTCAAGCCAGATGAGCCTGTGCTCAAGCCGGCGACCTCGGGGTCTCGAACCTGGGTCCTTCCGCATCCCAGTCCGACGCTCTATCCACTGCGCCACCACCTGGTCAGGAGAGACACATTTTAATCTATAATAGCACTTACATACTTAGGAGTAAATGCTAGGTTATTAGATATGAGTAAATTAAGGTTTAATAGATACTATTATAAAGCCAGTAGCCATGGCCACCATCACAGCCACTGGGCCCCTGCAGGTTCGCATTAGATTCAGACAGACAGTAATGAAACAATGGAACCAAGAACTGATGGGCCATTAACTTTAATCCTAGCTTGCACCCAGCAGGCAAGTAAAAACACACATTGGGCTCCAAAACCCACTCATTCAGTGCTCACAAAGCTAATGACTTATCTGAGTTCTCCTAGAATCAAATTTTCTAGCTCACTAGTCTTATTCACCTCTGACCTCCATCTCCTTTTCTCTCCACAAACTGCACAAACTGGCTTCCCCTTTCCTCCACGTGGCCTTTTTCTGCTCTCCTTTCTCTGCTCTCTCCTCTAATGCTAATCTCAGAAACCGAGAGAGAGCAAGCTCCTGGTCTGCCCCATTTTATAGTATATAAATCAAAACCTTTAATCCAATATACAAACAAGAAAGTCTCTGATACAAAGTCACTTATCTGAGGTATAATGGGATTCCTTATGAGAGTGCACCACCCCACATCAAAAAGGGTGGGAAAGGCTTAGTCTTAAAACTAAGCATTAGGCTATAAGGATTCCACCTGCTTACAGCCTGTGCCCCCACATCCAATGCAAACTATAAGCAAGCAAACATATATATTATTATTTACAAACTTATTTGACCAACAACTATAGTAGTTCATGTTTGTTGAACTGATTTGCATTCCCAACAGCAGTATATGAGGGTTCCAGCTGCATCATGATCTCAGTAAATACTATATTGTCTTATTCATTTTAAATATTCTGGTGGGTATGTAAATGATATATTGGTTATAGTTTAATTAACTTTTTGTTGGGCAGATAAAATATATTATGCTCACTTTGTTAAACATGGCACTGCCCACGTGGAAGCCTGTTGCCCAGGTGATGATATTAGTTGCCTTCTTGCTTGGGATGGGCGTGATTATATTAATGTGTGTTGGGGGAGGACTTTTATACCAAAAGGTTTTAAAAGAAAGAGAGATCACATTGTTCTGGGAGAAGAGTGATAGCATTCTGGAGAAGGGCAGAGAGCAGGGAGGAGAGCAGAGAAAGGCCACATGGAGGAGAGGAGAAGCAGCCAAGATGGCGGAGTGCTGAAGGAGAAGCCAGTTAGTGCAGAGTTTGTGCAGAGAAGAAGATGGGGAACAGAGGTAAATAAGGTTTATGGGTATAAACCTTTGATTTTAGGAAACACGGATGAGTCAGTAGCTTTGTGAGCACTGAATGAGTGGGTTTTGGAGCCCAGTGTGCGTTTTTACTTGCCCACCCGGTGCAAGCTAGGATTAAAGGTAATGGCTCACCAGTTCTTGGCTCTGTTGTTTCATTACCGTCTGTTCAAATCCAATGTGAACCTGCACTGGCCAGGCGGCAGTGATGGTGGCCGTCACTACTGGTTTTACACCTTTCTTACATAGGTACATATTAGAAAAAGGAAAAATATTTTAATAATTCTTTTAGATAATTGTAGATATTCTTCTTTGATTCATGACCTAACCTCTTAAAGGTTAGGTGCATATAAAATCTGAACCTATAATCAATGAACCTTTCTTGCACATTATATTAAATTTTTTTGACCATTTTACTCTTTTGTGTGTGTGTGTGTGTGACAGAGACAGAGAGAGGAGTAGATAGGGACAGACAGACAGGAGGAGAGAGAGATAAGAAGCATCAATTCTTTGTTGCTGTGCCTTAGTTGTTCATTGATTACTTCTCATATGTGCCTTGACCAGGGGGCCACAGCAGACCGAGTAACCCCTTGTTTAAGTCAGCAACCTTGGGCTCAAGCTGGTGAGCCTTGTTCAAACCAGATGAGCCCATGCTCAAGCTGGCGATCTCTGGGTTTCGAGCCTGGGTCCTCTACATCCCATTTCTACACTCTATCCACTGTGCCACCACCTGGTCAGGCTAGACCATTTTGTTCTTTAAACAGATATTTTATCCATGCATTATTTCATAACATTATTTATTAGTAAATTTTAATATATAATATATTTTAAAACTCATAGATTTTTAATATCATTACTATCTTTTCAGAATATCTTTAAGCAGGCCCTGGCCAATTGGCTCAGTGGTAGAACATTGGCCCAGCATGTGGATGTCCCAGGTTCGATTTCCAGTGAAGGCACACAGGAGAAGCCACCATCTACTTCTTCATTCCTCTTCCTCTCCCTCCTCTTTCTCTCTCCCTTACCATAGTTTGATTGGTTTGAGTGCATTGGCCCCAGGCTTTGAAAATGGCTCCACAGAGCTCTGCTTCAGGTGCTAAAGATAGCTTGGTTGCAAGAATGATCCCAGATAAGCAGAGCATCAGTCTCAGATGGGGGTGGCTGGGTGACTCCTGGTCAGGGTGCATGAGGGAGTCTCTCTCAATCTCTCTTCCGTTCACTTGGAAAAGAAGGAGAAGAAAAAAATGAAAATCTTTAAGCTTTATAATGCTATCTAACTCAAGGGTAATGGATATAAGTTTTCCAACCTTCTAACTTTCATTAGAAAGCTTGAATTCAGTCACTGACAACAAATATTGTCTGTTGTTTTTTGATGTGACAGACTTACGTGGTTCACTTTTGAGGAAATGTCTGTCAAATATCCACTTCTGAATAATCACAGTTTGCCTATTAAGTACTTAATAGTACTTTTATTTATTTTTTAAAAATTTTATTTATTCATTTTTAAAGAGGAGAGAGAGAGGGAGAGAGAGAGACAGAGAGGGAGAGAGAGAAGGGAGGAGGAGCTGGAAGCATCAACTCCCATATGTGCCTTGACCAGGCAAGCCCAGGGTTTCGAACTGGCGACCTCAGCATTTCCAGGTCGATGTTTTATCCACTGCGCCACCACAGGACAGGCTTAATAGTACTTTTTAAGTAAAAATGGTGTTTCGTGAAAAAAGCAGCTAGTTCAACTCACAATGCAATCACACTAGCAATTTCCTCTGAGACCATCATATTTTTGCAGGCTGTAGAGCGCTTTATTTATAGTTCTCACTTCATCCTATGGACTTCTAAAGACATGCCTCAAAGAACAAGAGTTAATAAAATTAATTATTTTACTGCCTCATCAAGGATATTCTTAAGTTAAACTGGTTCCGTATTCCCCCCTCTGTGAGTGCATAGAAGTAAAAAATTCAATGATCACAAAACAATTTTGTCGCAGTGCTTTGATTTGTGCTAAGAGGCCAGCAGTTTTTCTTTCAGTAAAAAGATCAATACAGTGAAAAAGGAAGTGGTATCTTTTTACTACTGTGAACATAGTAGACTCACTGAAGAAGTAGCAAGGGATCCCAGTGGTTTGCAGATCCCACTTTGAGAACCACTGGCCAAAAGCAAAATGTTAAGAAGAATTTTGAAGCTGTGCCTTTTGGCCTCAGCAGAAAAGAATGCGTCCTTCCTTAGCCAAAGATTCCTTGGGTGATGAAGGTAGATAAGCAAGAGTTCACAGTCTGATCCCAATCAATTTTAGCTGCATCTCTTCTTATTCCTTTTCTGAATCTTCAATTCCAATCATGATGTGCTCAACCTCTCTTTAGCACACCTCAGTATTCTCAGTGTGGTGCAGTTTACTTTCTAATAATTTTTTTTTTCATTTTTCCGAAGCTGGAAACAGGGAGGCAGTCAGACAGATTCCCGCATGCACCCCATCGGGATCCATCCGGCATGCCCACCAGAAGGCAATGCTCTGCCCCTCTGGGGCATTGCTTTGTTGCATCCAGAGCCATTCTAGAGCCTGAGGCAGAGGCCACAGAGCCATCCTCAGCGCCCTGGCCATCTTTGCTCCAATGGAGCCTCAGCTGCGGAAGGGGAAGAGAGAGATGGAGAAGAAGAAGAGGGGAGAGGTGGAGAAGCAAATAGGCGCCTCTCCTGTGTGCCCTGGCCAGGAATCGAACCCGGGACTCCTGCACGCCAGGCCGATGCTCTACCGCTGAGCCAACCGGCCAGGGCCTGCAGTTTACTTTCTTTATCACTATTACCCAAATTTCAGGAGCTGCCTAAGGACTCACAGGCATCATTAGCTTTTTTAATATGCTGTATTACACAAGAGTTTACCTTTTAGCTAAACATCAAACCTTTGGGCAATGCTACTCATTTGGCATTTTATTAATATTATTATTGCTAAATTACATTTGTATTTCTTTTTTGTTTCTATTATTGTCTCACTGTTGATCATTTATTTACAACTTGAATACACGTTTATTGAAAGGAAGTATTTAGAGAAATTATTATATTTCCTTTCATAGCAACACACATAATTATTTTTGTTGAGTAATTGCACTGAATTAAGTAATTTCACCCAATAAATGTGACATAAATAGGTCACTATATAGGAGGTAATGACCTGAGGGGGTGTCTCTCCTGGGCCATTTTAGTTTTCCTACACTATACATTTTTCTTAAGTAATCAGAACTGTCTCTTGTGCCTTCAATTTTTTTTTCTGCTATTGATTCCCAAACCATAAATCTACCCTAGATCTTTCTCTTGAACTTTAGGTATGCACAGCCAACTCTTTTTTTTTTTTTTCCTGGACATTGTCAATATTCCACACTTGTCTAATCTGAACTTACTGATTTTTATCTCTCTCCCAACTTGTTTTTCCTTCTGTGATCTCACTTTAGTTAATGACATCTAATGACCAACTCAGTTGCCCAACCTAGAACCAATCACCATTTTCTCAAGCTGCTATTTCCTAAATACTTCTAGAAAGCATCCATTTCTTTCTATTCATATTTGCACACTCTGAACTCAAGTGACCATTAACATGACCTCTACAACCCCAGCAACCTCCCAAAATATCTTGCTGATTTCAGCTTTTGATTTGATTACGCTATTGCAGACAGTAACTGTCTTAGTCTGTTTGGCCTACTATAAAAACAGGCCATAGACTGGGTGTCTTATAAGCAATGGAAATTTGTCTGTCACAGTTCTGAGGCTGTGAGGTCCAAGATCAAGGCCAGCAAATTTGATGAAAGCCCACTGCTGATTCAAAGACGGATGTCTTCTCACTGTGTCCTCACATGATGAAAAAGGCAAGGGAGCTCTCTGTGTCTCTTTTATAAGGGCACTAATCCTGTGCATGAGAGCTCTGTCCTTGTGACCCCATCATTTCCCAAAGGCCCAGCGATGGGCTAACATCTTTGTGATCTGGCCCTTGCTTTCCTTTTCAGCTCCAAACTCTGCCTCTGTCATAGGGAGCAGCTCCGTTTACCATGTTCTGTGCTCTGCACCCTGACACTGAGCATAAGGTTCCCCTTGCCTAAAATGCTTTCTTTTTCCACCAGCAGTCACTTCCAGCTTGCACGCCTTAGCCCTTCCCCTGACAATATTCTCCTCATTGGTCAATTTCAACTTAGAAATAACCTCTTCAATGAAGTATCCTCTATTGCTTCCTCCCCTATGTCCTCCCCTTGGCTCCTCTCAGTCCCTGTCCTTATTCTATTATAGCACACTTCTCACTGTGCCGCATTGTCCATTAACTGTCCGATTCCCCCACTAAATCAGAGATCTTTGTGAGTGCATGAATGCTTACCTATCTGGCTCACATTCATCATATGTCTAACTGCCCGGTACAGACTACAGCCTTAATGAATATTTATAAAATAAAATTGTTCGAATTCAATATTAACATACCATAACAGACCTTTAAACAAAACGTCACAGAGGCTGAAATAATAAAGAGCTTACAGCAAGAGAAACTGATAACAAAATAAACAGACAGCCAACTAAATGGGAAATGATATTTTCAAACAACAGCTCAGATAAGGGCCTAATATCCAAAATATACAAAGAACTCATAAAACTCAACAACAAACAAACAAACAATCCAATAAAAAAATGGGAAGAGGACATGAACAGACACTTCTCCCAGGAAGAAATACAAATGGCCAACAGATATATGAAAAGATGCTCATCTTCTTTAGTTATTAGAGAAATGCAAATCAAAACTGCAATGAGATACCACCTCACCCCTGTTAGATTAGCTATTATTAACAAGACAGGTAATAGCAAATGTTGGAGAGGCTGTGGAGAAAAGGGAACTCTCATCCACTGTTGGTGGGAATGTAAAATAGTACAACCATTATGGAAGAAAGTATGGTGGTTCCTCAAAAAACTGAAAATAGAACTACCTTATGACCCAGCAATCCCTCTACTGGGTATATACCTCAAAAACTCAGAAACATTGATACGTCAAGACACATGCAGCCCCATGTTCATTGCAGCATTGTTCACAGTGACCAGGACATGGAAACAACCAAAAAGCCCGTCAATAGACGACTGGATAAAGAAGATGTGGCACATATACACTATGAAATACTACTCAGCCATAAGAAATGATGACATCGGATCATTTACAGCAAAATGGTGGGATCTTGATAACATTATATGAAGTGAAATAAGTAAATCAGAAAAAAACAGGAACTGCATTATTCCATACGTAGGTGGGACATAAAAGTGAAACTAAGAGACATTGATAAGAGTGTGGTGGTTAGGGGGGGAGGGGGGAGAGGGAAAGGGGGAGGGGGAGGGGCACAAAGAAAGCTAGATAGAAGGTGACAGAGGACAATCTGACTTTGGGTGATGGGTATGCAACATAAGTGAACGACAAGATAACCTGGAGTTGTTATCTTTGAATATATGTATCCTGATTTATTGATGTCGCCCCATTAAAAATAAAATTATTAAAAAATAAAAAAATAAAAATAAAGAGCTTAAATTTAACTGTGAGCGAATTCAGAAAAAGGAAGTTTGGAGACACTTCAGACAGGTACAGTTTGGTATGTCAGAACAAAAAAAGATGTAACGCTTTTCCTGTGCGATTTGGGGAGTGAAGCAGAACACAGCCTTCTGCTAAGATGGCTATAACAGCAGCTTGGATGAGAGCTATCGTATGGCAAAGGGGACTTTTGAGGAAAGGTCTGGGATTTGGGGTGTTACATAAGAAGATATGACGTGTCTTGCCCAATGAATAAAGCTCTGCAGAAAATTTTAACAAAAAAGCCATATCTGCTTCAACAGTGTGAAAGACAGCTTTCCAACAAGAGCACATTTAGTGAACGCTGTTTTCCCTGACTACAACATTTTGAAAATACAGACAAGTCCCCAGGTTATGAGCAAGATAGGTTCTGTAGGTTTGTTCTTAAGTCGAATTTGTATGTAAGTTGGAACAAATATATTTACCTGTTAAATGCAACTTAGAATGTGCTTGTCTTGGCATAGTATTTGTTTTCACATTTCTGGGCATGTAAACACTTAAACATTTTCAAACCTATAGAAGCTGTCTCGTTCATAACCCGGAAACTCCCTGTAAATTTTTCTAACTGTGTTTACCCAGGCTTGCAAGACTCTTGAGTTACTTAATGGAAGATAGTGTAGAAAAGCAGAGATACACTCAGGACCAAGTAGAAACAGAAAAAAAAAATTTGCTTGTGAGTTTATTTTGTTCCTACTGTAAGGATAGAGTGGTAAAAGGTCTTCATGATTATTAAACTGTTTTCCTTCCCTGAAGCATAGTCTATTAGAAAAATTTACATATATTTATATATATGGCCACGTAGCTTGGCTAGTTAGAGCATGGCTTGGAAGTGCAAAGGTTGTCAGTTCGATCCCTGGTCAGGGCACATCAGAACAAACAGATGTTCCTGTCTCCCTTTCTCTATAATCAATAAATAAAAGTTTTTTAAAATTTGCATATAAACATGGCACTGATTATAAACACAGTGTTTATTCTGTTTTTCAAGAGAAGGGAGTGTTCTTACCTATTTAGACAAGTTATTTTTTTCCTTCATTTTTATCCTCTAAGACAGCGGTTCTCAACCTGTGGGTCGCGACCCCAGCGGGGTCGCCTAAAGCCATTGGAAAATACATAATGCATATCAGGTATTTACATTCCGAATCATAACTGTAGAAAAATTACAGTTATGAAGTAGCTACCAAAATTATTTTTTGGTTTGGGATCACCGCAACATGAGGAACTGTATTGCGGGGTCACGGCATTAGAAAGGTTGAGAACCACTGCTCTAAGATGTACATTTCTCCTAAGATGTATTCATCAATTGCCTGTATTCTAGATGATATAATGAAACAAATTTATTTTGAAAACACAGTGTCATTTAAAAAAAATAAAATAGTCTTGTAGGACGATGCAAGTCTGGGTTTTTCTTTATTCTGCCTCATCTTTTTCAGAATGACTTCTCTGTCTTGTCTCTAACGATCTACCTCTGTCTCCCACAGGGTTATTCTAGCTTCCCAGCTCTACGTTTCTCAGCTATCAGCAGCTACATCAAGAATTATGATATAAATAACAATTAGCAAGTCATATGATCAAGAGAACCTATCTTAAGTACATTTACCACATTTGGACAAATTACTTAAACTTTCTGTACCTAGGTTTCTTTAAATCTGTAGAAATAAGAAAATGGACCTCATCATGTTACTGTGAGCATTAGAGAGCTCTTAGAATAAGCTGGATCAGTGTTAACTTTTATTATTTCTGTTCCTAATTAGCACTAACATAAGGGCTGACAGAGAGAGAGGCAGTATTGTTTTGGATCAGCAGAAGTGACTGTGTTCTCAGAGGCTCCGGACTTGTGTGCGGGTCTCATGTAAGAGGCCAAGGTTGAGTCCCTGCAACGCAGCCTCAGGAGCGGGGGCTTCAGTCCACAGCAGTTCAGTCCACAACAGTTCGAAATCTGAATCTTCCTGTTAATCAAGAATGCTTTATATGGAATCGAGCAATTTAAATGTAAAATACTAATTGTGAAACAGATGTTACCACATTGGGCAGGAATGGAAACTGTACTTTGTGGAAAGGATCCAAGATCTCTTTTCCTTCCGAAGCTTAACAGAGGGATGGAGGCAGAGGCTGCACTGTAGGAGGCCCTGCGTGGGTCTGCAGTGTGATCTTTAATGCTGTCCAGCTCCATTAGCCTTCAGTCTCTACTGACTGCGGGCAAACTGGAGCACAAGACACTTGGATCCCATACAGTGACAGCTAGCAGGCCAACACATAGTGGGGTGGAGGAGGGCATTGCCTCAGCCCTGGGCTCTCTGGGGCACTGCAGGCACTAACCCTTGGTCTAGGGTGATCCTTGGAAGTTTGGATCCACTCTGCATAAGTACCAGTTGACAACCAATTTCCTGACACCTGTTACTTGGTGGGCACCCACGCAACCCCTTCCAGAAGGCTTTCACAGAATTCTGGGGACACTCCCAGGGCATGTGGGAAGTGGTGGCGACGTGGAGGCAGCCTGCAGCCCGTGCCTGAGGGAGCCCTGCCTCTGATCTGAGTGTCCCAGAGTAGACTTCCAGGGCTAGGCAGAGTGAGTGTGTGACTTGTGCTCCGAGCAGCCTGGCTCTTCTCCCCACTCCCCCTCTTGCCCCTGCAGCAGGTGTGAAAAGTAGTGCAGTTACTCCCAGACACGGGCCAACTTCAGAAATTAGGACTGTGGTATTTTATTAAAGTATAAAGAATTTTAACCCTGAGTGGATAAGCTTGCATATTGTAAAACACCTTTACCTATTAATAAAAAACTAAATAAAAGTACTTTTTTATTAAACATCAGAAACTACAAGTCATAAAAAAAGCTTTTTAAATTAAATGACTATATTTTCCAGAACTGAGAATGGACTGTTACCATAATAACTAGAAATCAGTCTATTAGGTCCTTCCAGGCAGCAACACTAACTAATTGCTTGGGAATTCTAAGCCATGTATATGTGTTCATGTCATATACATATTCATAATTTGTGTGTATATGATTATATATTATAAATACAGTGGTACCTTGAGATACAAATTTAATTCGTTCTGTAACTGAGCTTGTAAGTCAGTCAACTTGTATATCAAACTGCCGATACTGGACCTGTGCGCCAACGCACCAACTAGCAGCATCTTCCTGAATCACGACTCGTATCTCAGAATTTTGCTCAGATCTCGAACAAAAATATGGACCGAGTCGCAGCTCGTATCTTAAAAATTCGTATATTGGTCTGTTCGTATCTCAAGATACCACTGTATACACTTTTCTTGCCATTTTTTCTTTCATAATTATTTTGTTTATGTACAGTACTGACAGCTAGACAAAGCATTTATCTAAAGTTTAGACTAATGTTAATAATATAAGCAAGCTAAGACCCTAAACTATTAACTGATTAGAAAATGAAAATTAGTGGTTCTGTTGAGCTTTATTTCAGTTCTGGGTTAGGGATATTCTATAGTGTGCTGAGTTTGAAAAATTACCTAGAATTATATTTTTTATTGACTTTTAAATTCATCTGTATGTCACTGTCACCGATGTTAAATAAGAAACAGCTTGCTCTTCTGAATTCATTTCATTTTTTTGGCATGTCACGACTGTACTTTCTTGGGCAGGTGCTGTCTTTCCATTGTCTTTACTCCACTGACTGTCACAGAGAAGGACTTACTACATGTTTTTTGAAGCATTGTCCCTAAATCCTGTTTTAGTGTTAATTTCAAGGCTTGGGAAGAGTGACAACTTTCAGTAAGTTTAAAAGTTAGAAATCATTGAAAGGCATGTGAAACGTCCCAAAGTAAGGTTCCAATTTATTATACATTACCATAGGGCTATCTCTCTCCATCTGTTTGCTTTGTATCTAGAAGTTTCCAGAATTCTATGCTCCTGTCTCTCACCCTCTCACCATACTTCTCTGCTTAGCTGATGGAATCCCCTTCTCTTAGAAACAGAAATGACTGTGGCATATATCGGAATATCCAAAAGCCACCAAACATCCTTGATATGCCAGAGACAGGCGTCCACAAGAGTGGAATGAACAAAACCTCCCCTCTCCCCAACCATAGATGCTTGGTCATCTCTAGAGTACTGCATCCCCTGCCAGACAAGACAGGGGGACGTGAGTGTCACCTGGATGCTATCCCTTAGGCACGACTGAGAATGTTCTACTACCAGGAAAGGATTGGGTCTGTTTAAGGTCACAGTACTCAGTAACCTTTACTCTGGCCACATGTGACCACATGTTTCAAACTCCCAGCACTTTAGGGAAATGCAGTGGAACACAAGCAGAACACCACAGCAATAGGTTCACATGACTTTGGGCCTCTCCACTTATTTTTGCTTAAAATCTGCTTCATGTGGTGTCATCATAACAAAACTGGCATCAGTAGTTTGAGACAGACAGGAGTTAAAAAGGCAATGACATTTTTACAAATTTATCAAACAAAGTGAATGCAAGAGAATGTGTTTTGCACTTGCTGAAGATTAGCTTCAGAGGAAAAAAAATTGCTAGTCATGTCTCTTAAACCCTATCAGCCAGTATCTATTTATATACTCACTAGGGCTATTGTCTGATGAATTTAAATAGTAAAATCACCAAAAAATAATAGTTTAACTTGAAAATTGCAATGCTTTCTTACATTTATAACATTATAGCACAAGCATATTTTTCTTTCTCTTTTTTTTTGAATTTGCGGCAGAAAGGAACAGCAACGTGTATAATTTTTATTAGATTATGCTTTAAATTACATGACTGAATTGTGTGCAATTTGATGATTCGAAAGTACCCAAAATGCTACTAAATTCAAGTCTTTATTTAGTTAGAGAAAAATGCAATTCTACTCCACATCTATCGTCCATGGTGGTCTAACTAAGTACTTGCCCATTCTGATTATTGACAGAAGGTTCTTCCATTTTTGGAGAAACCACAGTTACTAGTTTTAGCTATTAGAGCTCCTTTTCTCCTCCTCATCAGCCAACCTAGGCAAGGTTCCACAGACAGAATTTTTTTTCCTATTTTTCCCCACTCACAAGTCCTTAATCTACTCAGATAATATGAAAAATGTGAAGGTTCCCTTTGTGAGTGGCTTGGAATTAATCAACAATCCTTTTAAAACTTTGATCAGCCCAGGTGTGAGTGCTACAAAGAGAAAGAAGCAAATCTGTGGGAACTTGGGAATGCAAGGTGTTGAGTTTTTCTTCTCATTCTTCAACAAAAATTTCTAAGTTTACAACCTTTAAAATCTTATAAGAATAAGATCACTGCATTAAACAAACTGAAAATAATGTCAGTATTACTTTGTGATCCCAATAGCTTATTCCATAACTTCTTTCTTTTGGGTAAAAAAAAAATTATAATTTTAAAAATCAGATTTTATCAAGAAAAACACAGAGTCATAAATATAAGAAGAGGAACACAAGATAAGCATTCAACTGAAACATTTTGTAAAGGAAAATTGACAACCGTTGCTTTACAATAAATAAATGATCTCATCAATAAGGTAGAAAAATGAGGAATTAATTATCTTTTAAAAATTTATAGGTCAGTCAATACAATGGTTATGAGCATGGATGTTAGAGACAAAAGGTCTGGTTTTATTGTTTTTTACAGAGACAGAGAGAGAGGGACAGATAGGGACAGACAGACAGGAACGGAGAGAGATGAAAAGCATGAATCATTAGTTTTTCGTTGCGACATCTTAGTTGTTCATTGATTGCTTTCTCATTTGTGCCTTGACCATGGGGCTACAGCAGACGGAGTAACCCCTTGTTCAAGCCAGGGACCTTGGGTCCAAGCTGGTGAGCTTTGCTCAAACCAGATGAGCCTGCGCTCAAGCTGGTGACCTCGGGGTCTCGAACCTAGGTCCTCCGCATTCCAGTCCAATGCTCTATCCACTGCGCTACCACCTGTCAGGCAAAGGTCTGGTTTTAAAGCCTAACTTTGCCACTGAAATCTTTATGTAATCTCAGGCCAGTTGCCTTGGTTTCCTTATCTATAAAATAGTAACACTTAGTGTACCTACTTTATCAGGTTTTATGATAGTTTAATGAATTAATATAGGAAGTACTTTAAAAAGAGCCTAGACCAGGGGTCCCCAAACTACGGCCTGTGAGCCGCATGCGGCCCCCTGAGGCCATTTATCCGGCCCCCGCCACACTTCTGGAAGGGGCACCTCTTTCATTGGTGGTAAGTGAGAGGAGCATAGTTCCCATTGAAATACTGGTCAGTTTGTTGATTTAAATTTACTTGTTCTAAGACAGGTAATAGTAAATGTTGGAGAGGCTGTGGAGAAAAAGGAACCCTCATACACTGTTGGTGGGAATGTAAAGTAGTACAACCATTATGAAAGAAAGTATGGTGGTTCCTCAAAAAACTGAAAATAGAACTACCTTATGACCCAGCAATCCCTCTACTGGGTATATACCCCCAAAACTCAGAAACATTAATACGTAAAGACACATGCAGCGCCATGTTCATTGCAGCATTGTTCACAGTGGCCAGGACATGGAAACAACCAAAAAGCCCATCAATAGATGACTGGATAAAGAAGACATGGCACATATACACTATGGAATACTACTCAGCCATAAGAAATGATGACATCAGATCATTTACAGCAAAATGGTGGGATCTTGATAACATTATATGAAGTGAAATAAGTAAATCAGAAAAAACCAGGAACTGCATTATTCCATACGTAGGTGGGACATAAAAGTGAGACTAAGAGACATTGATAAGAGTGTGGTGGTTAGGGGGGGAGGGGGGAGAGGGAGAGGGGAAGGGGGAGGGGGAAGGGCACAAAGAAAACTAGATAGAAGGTGACAGAGGACAATCTGACTTTGGGTGATGGGTATGCAACATAATTGAACGAAAAGATAACCTGGACATGTTATCTTTGAATATATGTATCCTGATTTATTGATGTCACCCCATTAAAAAAATAAAATTATTTAAAAAGTCGAAAAAAAATAATAAATTTACTTGTTCTTTATTTTAAATATTGTATTTGTTCCCGTTTTGTTTTTTTACTTTAAAATAAGATATGTGCAGTGTGCATAGGGATTTGTTCATAGTTTTTTTTTTATAGTCCGGCCCTCCAATGGTCTGAGGGACAGTGAACTGGCCCCCTGTGTAAAAAGTTTAGGGACCCCTGGCCTAGACTATAGTAGTATTTGATAGAAATAAATTATTTTTATAATTCTTTCACTTCTAGTACAGTATTTTAAAAATAAATACTAACACCACCAGAGAAAAGTAATTGTATTTCTAGTCTCTGAAAGGTTCATTAAGTAAAATAAATAATAAATTTCTTTTCCAGTTTGGAAATCAAATTTAGTAAATCTCTTAGAATATTACCTTTTAAAAAAATATTATCTTTATTTATTTTTTTAGAGAGGAGAGAGAGAGAGAGAGAGAGAGAGAGAGAGAGAGAGAGAGAGAAAGGGGGAGGGAGGAGCAGGAAGCATCAACTCCCATATGTTTCTTGACCAGACAAGTGCAGGGTTTCAAACCCGTGACCTCAGTGTTCCAGGTCTATGCTTTATCCACTGAGCCACCACAGGTCAGGCAGAATATTACCTTATGTTTCAGAATTAGAACCCATTCCCACAATCAAGGATTTACTTTTCTGTATTTTGTGCTGTCATTTGAAAGAAGGATGCTATGGCCCCAGGAGGTCAAAGCGCTGTGCTCTGTCCATGCCCGCCAACTGCAGATGTTACAGCGGGAGGCACGTTTTAGTTATCTAATTTCATCAGGGATAAATCTGTGAGTGACAACAGATCTGCCTTGAGACTAAGTCTAAGGAATTCTCATATGCAAAGTGTTTTTGTTTAATTTTATAACCTATAACATGAGGGTCATTTTTTATCATTTAGCATTGGTGAGGCAAGCTGGTTTCCTGCCCTAGAGATTTTATCCAATAAAATCAGGCTTCATCAGATTTCATCTTATTTTATCAGATAAAACTTAAATTTCCTTTTAACTCAAGTCATGATTATGTACTTCTATGTGCAAGAAAAAAGGAGAGTCCTTACTAGATCATCTGTGGTAAGATTTGTGATTTGCTTCTGCAAAATAATTGGTTTTCAGAAGATTTCCTTTTTCCTCTGGGAGAGTAAAAATGAGCTTTTTCCGTGTGACTGTTTGGTTTTCCTCAAAATATGTTAGACCTTATTTATCACAGACATGTTCTCTATTTCAAGGAGAGATCTTTCCAGGTATGTCTTAATTGAATAACACTTTATGTTTAGATTTCTAAATAAGGCACAAAATAGGTTTTAAATATAAAAAGAGTAGGCTATTTTCCACAGAGTATACCGGCATTCCTAGGATGAGAAACTGGCCCCCGTGTTGTTTGATAAAAAAGGAATTCCTAGCATGGAAATATTTTTAGCACATTGGATGGAACATCAGTTCTATCCACATTTCCTTAACACGCTGTGCTATATTCTCCCTCCAAGATTCCAGGGTCAGCTCATCCCCCAAAGTAACAGGGAGAAATCACTTAAGAGTGTTCTCTCATAGGGGAAAAAGAAAAGCTATTGTTATTATTGTTTCTATTCCTTGGTTAAATACACGACAGCATTTGAACCTCTACTAAAAATCATCGCATGCCCTAAGAGATGAAACAAGCCTTCCCAAAATCTTTTATTTGTTGTGTGACTATAACATCAGTATGTTTAAAATTACATGTTTATTTCTATCTACCTTTTAGGAATAGCTCCTAGTGACTAAAACTGAAAATTTGTGTTCGCTTTGCTGCACCTATTTCTTTTTCCTTTTTCTTTTCTTTTCTTTTTTTTTTTTAATTAAGTGAGAGGTGGGACACAGGGAGGCAGAGACAGACACCAACACGTGCCCTGACTAGGATCCACCCCGCAAGCTCCCTATAGGATGATGCTCTGCCCATCTGAAGCCACTGCAACTGAGCTATTTCAGCATCTGAGGTGAGGCATAGACCCATCCTCAGTGCCCAGAGCCAACTTGCTTGAACCATTTTGAATCATGGCTTCAGGAGGAGAGGAGAGAAAGAGAGAAAAAGAGGAAGGGGAGGAGGAGGAGTGAAGAAGCAGATGGTCGCTTCTCCTGTGTGTCATGGCTGGGAATTGAACCTGGGACTTCCACACACCAGGCCGATGCTCTACCGCTGAGCCAACTGAACAGGGCCACCTGCACCTATCTCTTTTTTTAAGGAATTGACTAGATGACTTTAAATGGTGAGATCTTGGATAAAAGGCAATACTTTTTCTCTCTCTTTTATAAAAATAAGTAAAGAAAGAGATGCTTTTTAAAATCTGTTAGGGAAAACTTTGGTCAAAATATAAGCTCACTGCCCATATATAGAAAGCTTTATTATATTATAATTATAATTGTTCTTGAACATTATTTTTAATGTCTCTCCCCTTTCCAAAATGTGCAATTTTTTTTTTTTTTTGTATTTTTTTGAAGCTGGAAACGGGGAGAGACAGTCAGACAGACTCCCGCATGTGCCCGACCGGGATCCACCCGGCACGCCCACCAGGGGCGACGCTCTGCCCACCAGGGGGCGATGCTCTGCCTCTCCGGGGCGTCGCTCTGCCACGACCAGAGCCACTCTAGCACCTGAGGCAGAGGCCAAGGAGCCATCCCCAGCGCCTGGGCCATCTTTGCTCCAATGGAGCCTCGCTGCGGGAGGGGAAGAGAGAGACAGAGTGGAAGGAGGGGGTGGGGTGGAGAAGCAAATGGGTGCTTCTCCTATGTGCCCTGGCCGGGAATCGAACCCGGGTCCCCCGCATGCCAGGCCGACGCTCTACCACTGAGCCAACTGGCCAGGGCCCAAAATGTGCAATTTTGATTTAATACCAGGTTTATTATCAGTTGACCAAAATTAGGTTTCTTTTTCATGTACAGACAGATACTAAATTTACAGGTCTCTCACAGATATCATTTCTAAGATATTATTGAAGATATTTGTCAGAAAAAAATTTGGATATTAAGTAAGAGTACTTAGATACACACACACATACAATATCTCTCTCTATAAGTATATCTAGATAGATATACACATACAACTTTTTTCTTAAGTTTAGAATTTGAAGGGTGAGTATTATATAAGGCCACAGACTTTGAGTTGCAGAAAAGTCACTCAGTTTTATAGATTTGAGATTTATAAAGTTCTAAAAATTGATTTTAGAGAGAGTAAAGGGGTGAGAGAGAAAGAGAGATCAACTTGTTCAATTTATTTATGCATTCATTGGTTGCTTCTTGTATGTGCTGTGCCAAGGATCAAACCCACAACCTTTGTGTATTGGGACAATGCTCTAACCAACTGAGCTACCTGGCCATGGTTAGATTTGAGATTTAAAGTTCAAAAATTTCAGTTGCATTTTAATAATTCTAAGACATTTGACTACTAGATTTTAGAAAGCATTTTATAGTATTGTAAAAGTGAAATGACTCATAAAACAAAACATAGAAAAAGTAGAAATTAATAAAAAAAGAAATTCAAGTTATTTTTAAAGCATATATGATTTGCATTAGAGAAAAATGGAGCCCTGCCAACCATCTTTTCCTCTCAAATATTTATAGTACATTTTGAGGACATTATGCAAACACAAATGCCAGTGGATCACTATTTTTAAAAGATAATTTCTTTAAAAAATTAAAAAAGACACAATGAAATGGAAAAATATTCCATGTACATGGATTGGAAGAATCAACATAGTTAAAATGGCCATATTACCTAAAGCAATATACAAATTTAAGGCAATCCTGATTAAAATCCTAATGTCATTTTTTAAAGAAATAGAACACAGAAATCACCGGTTTATATGAAACCATAAAACCTCTGAATATTTAAAGCAATCCTGAGAAAGAGATTGAAGCTGGAGGTATCACACTACCTGACTTCAAAATATACTATCGAACCACAATAATCAAAACAGCATGGTACTGGCAGAAAAACAGACATATAGCCTAATAGAACAGAATCAAGAGCCTAGAAATAAAATTACCTGCATCTGGACAAATAATCTTCACAAAGAAGCCAAAAAAATATATAATGAGGGTGAAAAGCCTCTTCAATAAATGGTGCTGAGAAAATTGGAAAGCCACAGAGAAAAGAATGAAACTTAACTACAGTTTGGGCTCTTGCACAAAAATTAATTCAAAACGGATCAAAGACCTAAATAAGATCTGAAACAATAAGTTACATAGAAGAAAACATAGGTGCTAAACTCATGGACCTTGGCCAAAGAGAACAATTTATGAACTTGATCCCAAAGGCAAGGGGAGTAAAGGCAACAATACAGTGATCCTTCATTATTGCGGGAATTAGGTTCCAGAACCCCACACGATAGGCGAAAATCTGCAAAGTAGCGACCTTATATTTATTTTATTACTTATATATATGTTTAAGGTTTTATAAACCCTCCTGACACTCTTATAAACCTTTCCCACACTTTTTTTTATTGTTTTCAATTTTTTAGGCTAGAAAATGCTTATTTTACCTCAAAAATAATTAAAATAATAAATATATAAAAATACCTATATACCGTAAAATCCCATGATATAGCCAAAGCTTTGTGATACAATATTAGATATATACAATTTAAAAATCCACAATACAGTTAGACTGCAAAAAATAAACTGCAATATGGCGAGGGACAACTGCAAATGTCTAGGACTATATCAAACTAAAAAGCTTCTGTACAACAAAAGAAACCAATAACAAAACAAAAAGGCAGCCACTCAAATGGAAGATGATATTTATAAACAACAGTTCCAATAAGGGGTTAATATCCAAAATATATAAAGAAATCACAAAGTTCAATAACTAAGAAACAAACAATCCAATTAAAAAATGAGGAGAGAACCTGAACAGACACTACTCCCAAGAAGACATGCAAATGGCCAACAGGTATATAAAAAAAATTGTTAATCTTCACTAGTATTAGAGAAATGGAAATCAAAACTACAATGCGATACCACCTCACACTTGTTAGACTGACTGTTATCATTAAGACAGGTAATATCAAGTGTTGAAGAGGCTATGGAGAAAAAGAAACCTTCATTCACTGCTGATGGTAATGTAAATTGATACAGCCATTATGGAAGAAAATATGGTGGTTCCTTAAAAAATTAAGAATAAAACTATCATATGACCCAGCAATTCCTCTACTGGGTACTTACCCCCAAAACTCAAAAACATTGGTACATAAAGACATAGGCACTCCCATGTTTATCTCAGCATTATTCACAGTGGCTAAGACATGAAGACAACCAAAGTGTCCCTTGAAAGAGGATTGGATAAAGAAGATATGGTACATATATACATGGAAATACTACTCAGCCATAAGTAATAATGACATATTGCCATTTACAACAAGGATAGACCTTGAGAACATTATATTGAATGAAGTAAGTAAATCAGAAGAAGCTAAGAACTATATAATTTCCACACACAGGTGGGATACAAAACTGAGACTCATGGACATAGATAAAAGTCAAGTGGTTACCAGGGAGAGTGGGTAATGGGGGAGGGGAATAAAAAGGGATAAATATATGCTGATGGAAAATGATTTAACTTTGGGTGAAGGTCACAAACATAATCAACAGTTCAAATGCTATAGAAATGTTTACCTGAAACTTATGTACTCTTATTGATCAATGTCACTGCATTAAATTTAATTTTCTAAATGAAATTCTAAAAGATCATTTATTTTAAATGACTAATATTGAAATATAGATTCTAGTTTTTCCCCCCTAGGGCTTTGAACACAAAGTCTGTCTCATAGTGTACATAGGCTCATTGCTAGCTTTTAACTGTTCTTTTTGAAATTCTGGGAGGAGTAAGAATTTTTTTTTTTCTGGAAAGACATTACCTGAGAGCAATACATTTTTTTTCAACTGTTGACTCCTTAAAATGTGTATCTTCTATTTTGTTTATAATACTCTTCCCAGCTTTTTCCCAGGATCTCTGAGTACCTAACTTTTCTGTTTTTATCATGGATAGAATGCTATTATTCTTATATTAAAATGAAGAACATACTTGGTTGCCAATAAAAAAGAGCCTATCCTGGGGATACACTGACACCCTGCCAGGTGTATTAATGCTAGCAAGAGCATAAGGAGGAACGCAAGGATGAATAACACTCTTGACTTTGAGTTACTGCTAAGGGTTAAGAAAACATCCTGGTGTGTCCATTTGTAGCTTATGGGTTTCCTGAACTAAGTTAGGGATTAGGACGAGAGGCGTGGCTGGAATCTCTTCCTGAAGATTGTGATTTCTGCAACTCAGAAGGATGGAGACCCAAGGTTCTCAAAGCAGAGCCAGAAAAAAAAATTATGCCTGTACCTCTGGCATTTAGCCATTCCCTTGGGCATTGATTCTCAGGCCTGATACATTTTGTTTTTCTTGCTCGGGCTGTAACTGTTTAGCACAAAAAGCAAACACTTGTTCTTGCTAAAATCATACTTAATTTCTGAACCCTACAGATACTAAATGAGAATAATTACCATATTGTCCCAGTAGAGCCCGAGCTCTACCTTGATCAGGTGTCCCTGATTTGACTTTCCTGCACAGCAGGACACTCCTGCTTATCAGCAGGGCTGGCAGCCTATTCGAGATTACTCTTGAGGTGGCTATGAGGATTCTTCAAATTATCAGTGCTGAGACCAGCTGCCACCAGAGGAAAGACACTACTAACACATAAGTTAGTTGCAGGAATCACACAGGCAATTTATTATTAACAAATCCTTTTGTCGTGCCAGCTTAAGGGGGCCCCGTCAGCATGCTCTTCTCAGCTGTCTTTGGTCATAGCGGTGTGGAGACAGCCCATGTTCACCATTGGAGTCTGGGTGACTACTGCAGCAGAGAAGCAGGGGAGCCCCTTAACTTTAGTACCTTTTCTGGCCTATGCCTTATAACAGGTGTCAATCTACAAGATTTTCACCTCAAACCACCTTTTTGGGAGTTCCTTACAGGGAACTCTTTTTATGTTAATCTACTGAAATGTTACATCAAACCACTTTTAAGATGTTCTGAGGGAAGTTTCTTGTTTATGTTAACCTACAGAGTTATGACATCAAGCCACTTCTTATCTATGTATAACTTTATACACATACTAACTGGGCCCAGTGTGAAAGGCAGAGTCTGTATATCATATCTGCACATATTACATTAGTTTCAATCCAGACGGCATAACTTTATTCACTTTTCTTAATTGTTTTTAATATTGTATCCTAATTATTTCTATATATTGTTGTAAGGTACCAAAAAGCTACAAAATTAATATTGATATTCTAGGAGGAAAGGTCAGGCTTTCCTGTCCTGTCCTTCCTTTGGAGAGGGGAGGGAGAAGAATATAGAAGTTTCTGGCTTGAAAGAACAATGGGTCATTTAGTTTTAAATCTAAAATAAAGGTTAACTGAGAAACTTCTTCTCTTTCAATAAAAGACAGAATTTACATACCACTTTACATTGATTGAAATTCCTCCCCCTTCCTAGAATCTTGAGAGTAAAATACCTCTAGGCTAGTGAAGGAAGATGAACTCTAAAAGATTTGTAAACATCTTTGATTGTGTTTCCTTAAAAGTCTTAAAGTTTCTGTGTATCCCCTAAACAAATGTTGTAAGCTTGTGCCATGATGTCATGCTCTCCCCCACCCGTGTGTGATCAAGGGTATATAAACAGCTCCTGAAATATTTTGGGGGCTTGCACATGATCTGGGCTAGCAACAACTGCCCCATGTCAGCCATATACGGCTGGCATATTTAAGAAATCTCCTCCTTTAATAAAACTCTTCAAAATTCATCTAGACTTGGTGTCTTGACGTAAACCCATGGAATTGAGGTACATTACCTTTCAGCATCTGGGGTATGGGTACTTTACAACAATATCTTCCATATTTTTCTATATTTCTATATATTTAATTACTATAACATTGTATTACTGCAACAGGCCTCCAGATATTCTACTGCATGTCTTGGGACTTGTCAGCTTCCAATGACACATGAGCCATGTAAGGCCAGTGGCCACCGCCATGGCCATGCAGGTTCTCATTGGATTTGGGAAGATGGTAAAGGATCTGTGGAGCCATAAAATGGTGGACTATTCTGTTTATTAAAATTTAATACAGTGGATGAGCAAACAGGCAAAAAAGACTGCTTCCCTCACTCAGGGCTCCAAAAGCCCCAACTCATTCTCTGGACTCTCCTGGACTCATAGGCCCCCACCAGCCTTAGCACCCTCTTTCTTTCTCTCTGAACTCACTCTCTCCATTCTCCAGCAATGGCTGGGGGAAAGAACCCCTTCTCCAACAAACAGTAGCAAACAATCTTCCCTCCCAAGTAGGAAGGCAATTCGCAATTTGCAGTCTGCTGCCCTGACGGCAAGCACCCTCATCCTTCTATAGACTATACACACATGGCACTGGCCCAAGCGAGCAAACTTAAAAGCATTTGTCTATAGAACAAGTCAGTTTCTTATAATAAATCTCTTTATACATACTCGTGTATGTATACCCTTGGTTCTGTTTCTATGTAGAATCCTAATACTACCCCCCTTCCTTAATTAACCCTTCCATATCTTCCTTACATCAGGCTAAATATCATCTCCAAGTATCTTTCCCTGAGTCTTTAGACTGCCTGAATACCAGTTCTTTGTGCTGTTCCCTGCTTAGTGATCTATTGCCTTCTTTATTCTAAAGGTTCCTCAAAACAGAAACCATTTCTTGTTCACTCATGTGTTCCCAGGACCTAGTGTGTTGTCTGGCACAGAGCTGGCCATCACAAGGTATTAGCTGAATAAATGCATAATTGTTAGGTAGAAAATAAGCATGTCTTGAGGAATTATATTTTGTTTAAAGATCTCTCTAAATGTCAGCTACTACTTGGGAACAAATGCCATTTCATTAATGAAGCATTGTTAAAGCCACTGCTATTTCTTGAAACCAAAGAAAGTGATACCAGATTTAGAAGTAACCTGGTTACTGTGAAAGGATGTGTAGTAATGGTGCTAAAACGTACTGTATGATGTGAGAGTTGAAGAGGCCTTCCCTCACTTGGAATAGAATATTGCTCTGTTCTGTATTTTTTTAAGGACTGTGTTTGGAAACTGTTTTTCCCATTTTACATTTGGTTATTTATTGTCTTGCTCTGCGGATTCTTTCATTAAAAGAAGTCTATTTGCTCCTTGTTTGCCCTGAGGGAAAGAATGATACAGAACTCTCATCTGTCTCTGTTACTATGTATTATTACTTGGAAAACGTCAAGGCAAATGCCATATAAATAAATAAAAGCCTCCAGAAGCTTTAGCTCTCACTGTGAGGCAGGGGGGGAGAAAGAGCAAGTATTTAAGTTTTAAGACATAGACTTAATAAAAAGCCACCCTTTCTGCAGTGTAGGAGGAAGCATATTCTCCTAGAGCATATGTAATTTGGCATTGAGGATTCACAAAATGTTATTAATCCAGCTTTGTTATGTTTGTAACAATGGCTACTTGGTTTTATTGTAGCCTGAAAGACTCAGTTCTTTTGGGCTTGGTGAACATATTCAGCTATAAGTAATAAAATTAATCTATTGAAAGGAGTACAATATTTCATTAGGAGAAGAGAGGCAAAGCTGATTCATTTTGCATTGCTCTCGGGACTCATTTTTAGTTAATCTTGTTTTGATTTCCCCAACCATGTATAGTATCAGTAAAATCCAGTCAGATTTACCTTCCTCTAAAAGCCACATAAAAACTCAGACACTAGGTAATCTCCTACCAGGTACTCTGCTTGAAGTGGAGCACCTATTTGTATCTTCTGTGCAACAATGGCTGACATGTGGATGTGGAGATTGTTAGCACAGAGAAAATAGTGTAATTATTTGGAGACAATTACAAAGTGTACTTTTTCGAGTATCCCGGTAGAATGAACATCTTAGACATTAGAGACATGCCACACTATTCATAATATGAGACATAGAATATTGTAGAATTTGTCAAACACACAGATTACAAATTTTCAAATAATTAGAATTCTAGAGCTCTAGAGACACTGTCACAGTCAGGCACTGTGTGGTAAGTATTCACCAAAGATGGCTCCTAATGAACCACGGCTCTCAGTGTACATGCACTTGTGCTGCCCCCCTCACACTGAAGATGGCCTGATCATGTGAATTGCTTTCCCAAAATCATGAGATAGAAATGATGATGTGCTTGCCTTTCTGAGAGCCTGATCTGCTATGTGAGAAATTCTATTGTTCTGAAGGACTGGCTACATGGAGAAACAACTTGGAGATACTACGTAGAGTGGTTTATATGAAGAAGAGATGCTCTTAAACTATAGAAAAAGACAGAAAGAGAGAGACAAAGAGAGAGAGAGAGAGAGAGAGAGAGGCCCAGCTATCCCAAGATCTCAGCTAAGCACAGCTGTCCCTGCTAAGGTGCCAGGCACATAAGTGAAACCATCTTGGGCTTTGAATATGCAGCCACCATCTGACTAAAGCATCACAAGAAACTATATGAACTAGCAGACAAAACACATACAATAGTTAAGCCACAGTCAACCCACAGAATTGTGAGAAATAGCAAAATGATTGTGTTTTAGGCCAGTGGTCCCCAACCCTGGGGCCGCGGACCAGTACCAGTCTGTGGGCCATTTGGTACCGGTCCACAGAGAAAGAATAAATAACTTACATTATTTCCGTTTTATTTATATTTAAGTCTGAATGATGTTTTATTTTTAAAAAATGAGCAAATTCCCTCTGTTACATCCATCTAAGATTCACTCTTGACACTTGTCTTGGTCACGTGATACATTTATCCATCCCACCCTAAAGGCCGATCCGTGAAAAAATTTTCTGACATTAAACCAGTCCGTGGCCCAAAAAAAGGTTGAGGACCACTGTTTTAAGCCACTAGATTTTGAGGTAATTTGTTATGCAGTCATAGCTAAGCGAAACTGGCACCCTAAAGTAACTTCATTTAGCCATCTTATGCTGTAGGTGAGGAACCTGAAGACAAGCAAAGCAAAGTCACTTGATCAATAGTCCAACGTAATATGTAAAAGTGCTGAGATTAGAAAGATTTTGAGTAAGATGTCTGTTTACTTTACTGTGGAGAGTTACTTTAAATTTTTTTTCTATTTTTTTTATTTATTCATTTTAGAGAGGAAAGGGAGAGACAGAGAGAGAGAGAGGAGAGAGAGAGAGAGAGAGGAGAGACAGAGAGAGAGAAGGGGGAAGGAGCTGGAAGCATCAACTCCCATATGTGCCTTGACCAGGCAAGCCCAGGGTTTCGAACCGGCAACCTCAGCATTTCCAGGTCAACGCTTTATCCACTGCGCCACCACAGGTCAGGCTGGAGGGTTACTTTAAATACACAAACCTTAAAAACATTTCTGTGACTGAGTAATTCCACTTTTGAGAACATATCATTAGAAAATAGTGAAGAAACAACATTGTGTCTAGAGATGTTTCTCACAGTATTATGTATAATAAATAACTGAAAGTGAATTGTAAGTCAAAATATAAAGGCAAGGTTAAGATAGTTACTGTCTTTAAGTTGAAAAAAATAACACGTAGCTATTAAAAATAATACTTCTGAATAGCATGAAAAATGCATGATATTGTTAAGTAAAAAAAGTGGAGCACAACAATAGCAGGGCACAAAATGTTTTCTGTAAGATTCCCCCCCCCCAAAAAAAATTAGGTTTGTTTTCTTCTAAAGAATATGTAGAGAAAGTAGATTGAAATGATATTACCAAAAAAGTTAATCATAATTATTAAGAAGTAGTAAGATTAAAAGATATTTATTTTTTATTTTAAAAAATTTTATTAAATTTATTGAGGTGACATTGGTTAATAAAATTATATAGGTTTCAAGTGTATAATTCTATAATGCACCATCTGTATATTGCATTGTTTGTTAAGTTTCCTTCTGTCACCATTATCACCCATTTACCCTCTTCTAGCTCCCACCCCCCCAATCACAATACTGTCATCTGTGCTTATGGTTTTTTGTTTGTTTTGCTTAAACACTTCACCTTTTGTACCAAATCCTCCAACCTATCCTGCCCTCTGAAAGCTCTTTAATTTGTTCTCTGTATCTGTAAGTCTGTTTCTTTTTTGTTTGTTAGATTATTTTGTTCATTAGGTTCCACATGTAAGTGAAATCATATGGCATTTGTCTTTCTGACTGACTTATTTTACTTAGCGTGATACTCTCCAGGTCCATCCATGCTGTTGCAGAAGGTAAGATTTCCTTCATTTTTACAGTGGAATACTATTCCACTGTGTAAATGTACCACACCATATTTATCCACTCATCTAGTGATAGGTACTAGGTCTGCTTCAAATCTAGCCTATTGTAAATGTACTACAACAAATGTAGGGGTGCATATATTCTTTCAAATTAGTGTTTCAAGTTTTTCAGATATAGTCTCGGAAGTGGAATTTCTGGGTAATAATTCAGTTCTACTTTTTCTATTGTTTTGTTGATTTATTTTTTAATTTTATAATTGAATTTATTGGCGTGACATTGATTCACAAAACCATACAGGTTTCAAGCATACTACTTAATAAAACATCATCTGCACACTGCATTGTGTACCCATTGCTCCCAGTAAAATCTCTTTCTGTCCCCATCCCTGCACACCTTTGCCCACCTCCACCTAGCTCCCACCCCTTTCCCTGTGGCCATCACCACACAGTTGACTGTGTCTATATGGTATGTACAATATATATGCTTCTTGGCTAATCCCTTCACCTTCTTTCATCCAGTTTCCCAATCCCTTCTCCTCTGAGAGCTATAAGTCTGTTCTACGTATCCATGTCTCTGTTTCCATTTTGTTTGTCAATTTTGTTCAGTTGATTTCACATATAAATGAAATGATATGGTATTTGTCTTTTTTGACTGGCTTATTTCAATTAGCATAACAATTTCCAGGTTCATCTATTCCATTTTTAAGTTTTTCGAGGTAACTACATACTGCTTTCCACGGTGGCAACACTAATCTGAATTCCCAACAGTACCTTAGAGTTAGTTCACTTTTCTCTACTTCTTCATCAGCACTTGTTTTTTGTTGATTTATTGATGACAGCCATTATGACAGGTGTGTATCTCATTGTGCTTTTAATTTGCACTTCTATGATAAGCAATCTTTTCATTGGTAGGGAGGCCATCTGTATATCCTCTTTGGAGAAGTGTGTATTCAGATCCTTTACCCATTTTTAAATTGGATTGTTTGATTTTTGGTGTTGAGTTTTATAAGTTTCTTGTAAATTTTGGATATTAACCTCTTTGGATATTAACCTCAGATGTATCATTGGTGAATATGTTCTTCCATTCAGTGGATTGTCCTTTCATTTTGTTTATAGTTTCCTTTGCTGTGTAAAAACTTTTTAATTTGATGTCGTTTTTTTTTTTTTTTCTTTTATTTCACTTCACTGAGGAGATCTATCAAAAAAAAAAGTACGGCTATGAGAAGTGTTAGAATTTGCAGCCTATGTTTTCTTCTAGGATTGTTATGGTTTTGAGTTTTATATTTAAGTCTTTAAATTTATTTCAAGTTTTTTTGTGTATGGTGTAAGAAGGTTGTCTAGTTTTATTTTATTTTGCATGTGTCTGTCCAATTTTCCCAAACTACTTATTGAATAGATTATCTTTACATCATGGTATGCATTTTTTCTCTTTTAATTAATTCCTTTCAAGAATTAACTGACCATAAGCAGGGGATTTATTTTTGGGCTCAATATTCTGTTCCATTGATCTATGCTGCTCACAAAAATTAGGGGATATTATATCACTTTATATTTATTTTGAAATATTCCCTAATTTTTATATTTATTTTGAAATATTCCCTAATATCTGTTTTTATGCCAGTACAATGCTGTTTTTTTCTTTTAAAGAGATTACTATGACATTGTATTATAGTATGACATCAAGTAGTATGATTCCTCCAACTTTATCTTTCTCCCCTCAAGTTTGCTGTGGCTATTCTGGGTCTTTTGTGGTTTCATATAAATTTTTTCAATATTTGTTCTAGTTTTGTGAAATATACCATTTATATTTTGAAAGGAATTGCATTAAATTTATAGATTGCTTTGGGTAGTATGGTCATTTTAATGATATTCTTTATATCCATGAACATGGTAAATGCTCACTTTTCTGTTTCTTCAGTTTTCTTCCTCAGTGTCTTATAATTTTCCAAGTACAAGTCTTTTACATCCTTGGTTAAATTTATTCTATTGACTGATGTTTTATTGTTTAATGCAATTGTAAATGGAGTTGTTTTCTTAGGGTTTTTTTTGTATTTTTTGTTTTCAGATAGTTTATTTTTAGTGTGTAAAAATGCAACTAATTTCTGGATATTTCTTTTGTATCCTACTACCTTACTGAATTAATTTATCAGTTCTAGTATTTTTGGTGGAATCCTTAGGGTTCTCCATATACAGTATTGTATCATTTGTAAATAGTGACAATTTTACTTCTTTCATTTCAAATTGGATGCCTTTTATATCTTCTTTTATCTGATTACTGAGACTAGAACTTCCAGTACTATGTTGACTAAAAAGCAGACATTTCTGTCTTGTTCCCAATCATAAGGGAAATGCTTGTAATTTTTGCCCATTGAGTGTGATGTTGGTTGTGGGTTTGTCATATATAGCCTTTATTACTTTGAAGTATATTTTTATTTGAATACAAATATTCTCTTTATTTTTTCTTTGCTAAAAAGTTGTGGGTCTTTTTTTTTTATCATAAATGGGTACTGGGTTTTATCAAGTGCTTTTTCTGCATCCATTGATATGATCATTTGGTTTTTATTCTTCATTTTGTTTATGTGGTATATTTTGTTTACATTAATTGATTTGTGGATATTGTAGCAACCTTGAGTCCCTGGAATAAATTTCATTGATTATGGTGTATAATCTTTTTAATGTATTGCTAAACCTGGTTTAGTAAATTTTTTTGAGGATTTTACCATCTATGTTTATCACAAATATTTGCTTATAGTTTTTTTACTTTGTAGTGTCTTTCTCTGGTTTTCGAATTAGGATAATGCTGGCCTTGTAAAAAGAGCTGGGAGTCTTTCCCCATCTTGGATTTTTTGAAATAGTTTGAAAATGATTCTTCTTTGAATGTTGGTAGAATTTACCTTGAAGCCATCCAGTCTAGGACTTTCGTTTGTTGGAATTTTTTGTATTACTGCATCAATTTTATTAGTTTTAATTGGTCTATTAAGGTTATTTCTGATTCTTCTTGGTTTATTTTTGGAAGATTGTGTCTCTAGAAATTTATTTATTTCATTCAGATTGTCCAATGTGTTGTTTATAATATTTTCTTACAACCTTTTATATTTCTGTAGTGTCAGGTGTGATTCCTCTTCTTTAATTTCTGACTTTATTTATTTTGATACTTTTCTTTTTTCTTTTTGATGAGTCTGGTTAAAGGTTTGTCAACCTTGTTTATTATTTTAAGGAACTGGCTCTTGGTTTCATTGATCTTTTGTATTTTTTTAGACTCTATTTTATTTATTTGCTTTGATCTTTATTATTTCCTTTTTCTACTCACTTTGGGTTTTGTTATTCTTTTTCTAGTACTTTTTAGTGTGAAGTTAGATTGTTTATTTGAGGTAGGTCTGTAATGCTATGAATTTTCCTCTTAGCACTGCTTTTGTTGTGTCCCTAGGTTTGAGGTCATTCTGTTCTTATTTTTATTTGTTTCAAGGGATCTTTTTGTATCTTTTTTTATCTCATTGTAAATCCATTCATTGTTTAGTAGCATATTATTTAGCCTACGTGTCTTGATGTGTTTTTCAGTTTGTTTGTTTTTTGTGATTGATTTTTAGTTTATACCATTTTGGTCAGAGAAGATACTTGATATGATTTCAAACTGCTTAAATTTATTTAGATTTGCTTTAGGTTCTAAGTGATTTATCTTAGAAAATGTTCATGTGCATTTGAAAAGAATGCAAATTCTGCTGCCTGGGGTGAAATGCTCTGAAGATAATCAATTAAATCCATTTCATTTAGTGTGCCATTTAAGGTTGCTGTTTTCTTGTTGATTTTCTGTCTGGAAAATTTAGCCACTGGTGTCAATAGGGTGTTAAAATCTTCAACTATGACTCTATTAGTTTCAATCTCTCCCTTTATATCCACCCAGATTTACTTTATATATTTAGTTGCTCTTATGTTGGATGCATAAGTGTTTACAAGAGTTATATCCTCTTGTTAAATTGCTTCCTTTATCATTATGTAGTATCCTTCTTTGTCTCTTATTAAAGCCTTTGTTTTTTGTTTTTAAAATTTTTTTGTGTGTATTTTTCTGAAGTTAGAGTGTGGAGGCAGTCAGAAAAACTCCCACATGCGCCTGACTGGGATCCACCCAGCATGCTCACCAGGGGGTCGATGCTCTTCTCATCTGGGGTGTTGCTCCATTGTGGCTGGAGCCATTGTAGCACCTGAGGCAAAGGCCATGAAGCCGTCCTCAGTGCCCAGGCCAACTTTGCTCTAATGGAGCCTTGGCTGCATGAGGTGAATAGAGAGACAGAGAGGAAGGAGAGGAGGATAGGTACAGAAGCAGATGGATGCTTCTCCTGTGTGTCCTGACCAGGAATCAAACCTAGGACTTCCACATGCTAGGCTGACACTCTATTGCTGAGCCAACCAGCCAGGGTCTAAAGCCTTTTATTTATTTATTATTATTATTATTTTTTACAGAGGCAGAGAGAGAGTCAGAGAGAGGGATAGATAGGGACAGAGAAACAGGAACAGAGAGATGAGAAACATCAATCATTAGTTTTTTTGTTGCGACACCTTAGTTGTTCATTGATTGCTTTCTCATATGTGCCTTGACTGTAGGGCTACAGTAGACTGAGTAACCCCTTGCTTGAGCCAGCAACCTTGGGTCCAGACTGGTGAGCTTTGCTCAAACCAAATGAGCCCGCACTCAAACTGGTGACCTCGGAATCTCGACCCTGGGTCCTCTGCATCCCGGTCTGATGCTCTATCCACTGCACCACTGCCTGGTCAGGCTAAAGCCTTTGTTTTTAAAGTCTATTTTGTTTGATGTAAGTATTGCTACCCAACTTTTTTTTTGTTTCTATTTGCATAAAGTCTCTTTTCCATCCTTTTACTTTCAGTCTGTGTGTATTTTTTGTTCTGATGTGGGTTTCTTTTTTTTTATACATAAATTTTTATTAATTTTAATGGGTGACATCAATAAATCAGGGTACATATATTCAAAGAAAACATGTCCAGGTTATCTTGTCATTCAATTCTGTTGCATACCCATCACCCAAAGTCAGATTGTCCTCTGTCACCTTCTATCTAGTTTTCTTTGTGCCCTTCCCCCCCCCCCCCCCCCCCCCCCCGTAACCACCACACTCTTGTCCATGTCTCTTAGTCTCATTTTTATGTCCTACCAATGTATGGAATCCTGCAGTTCTTGTTTTTTTCTGATTTACTTATTTCACTCCATATAATGTTATCAAGATCCCACCATTTTGTTGTAAGTGATCCGATGTCATCATTTCTTATGGCTGAATAGTATACCATGGTGTATATGTGCCATATCTTCTTTATCTAGTCTTCTATTCTTTTTTTTTTTTTTTACAGTGATTAAGGCCTTTAAGCAAACTCTTGGCCAATACTGCAAGAATCCATAAAAGAGTAGTGTCCTTAACATGTTCACCAAGTCCAACTTGGCCCCAACACCATGCCAAATCCCTGAAAAATGCAACCCAACCCCAGTTCAGTCCATTAGGAACTGTCACAAGGAGCAGGAGTCCAGGAAAAGTCCACATCCAGGAAAAGTCCGCATGGCACTGGAATTGTCACAATTCTATACTTTGCAGCTCACGTCCAAGTCCCAATAACCGCTGCTTCTAGCTGGTAATGATTCAGGTAGACTGGAAAAGCCATCTGAAGCATGTGTGGAGATGGAGCCTCTGTTCTCCTCTGCCTGGAGAGATGAGACCAGGGTGCTTTTCCCTGGAGCTCTGCAACTGTGGCGTGGTAAAGAGAACCTTGGAATACACTAAGCTGGGTCACAAAGGTAAATTCACAATAGAAGTTGGCAAAAGGGGGAAAGAAAGCTCTAAATTAGGAGTAGGTCCCAGCCTGAAATATGAGTGGGGCATTGAGGTAGGAGGAAAAAAGAAACACTATATATTGAACAAAGCAGCAGAAAATAGGACTTGCCCTGGCTGGTTGGCTCAGTGGTAGAGCATCGGCCTGGCGTGCGGGAGTCCTGGGTTCAATTCCCAGCCAGGGAACACAAGAGAAGCACCCATCTGCTTCTCCACCCCTCCCCCTCTCCTTCCTCTCTGTCTCTCTCTTCCCGTCCCACAGCCAAGGCTCCACTGGAGCAAAGTTGGCCCGGGTGCCAAGATTGGCTCTATGACCTCTGCCTCAGGTGCTAGAATGGCCCTGGTCGCAACAGAGCAATGCCCCAGATGGGCAGAGCATCGCCCCCTGGTGGGCGTGCCGGGTGGATCCCGGTCGGGCGCATGTGGGAGTCTGTCTGACTGCCTTCCTATTTCCAACTTCAGAAAAATACAAAAAAAAAAAAAAAAAAAAAGGACTATCAACACCCACAACAGAGATCTTTGAGGGAAGAATAAAAAACCTGACTATTCAGGCAAGACATACTTAAGTGGCCCTTGTGCAAATGAGATCAGTTTACCTGCTTCTTGGAATAAATACCCTAGGCTCATCCACAGTGTCGTAGATGGGGCCAACGGCCCTGGGCACCTTCAGTCTTCAGTGGCAAACCCCAGATTTCTGGGCAAGGTTAGGTCATAGGTTGCTGGAGCAGGGCTGGAAGAGACTGAACCCTCCCTTAGAGGAGCGAGGGGGAAGCCCACCTTCCAGTGTCCCTGTTTCCTCACAGCAAAGGCATGTAAGCCTGGCAGGCTTTAGCTCAATGACCTTCCTTTTCACTATTGAAGCAGGACCCAGATGGATTCCTATGAGACTTCTTTGGGGCGTTGGAGCCTTCTTATAGACAGCCTCTACTATATGGCTTTTGTTTTTTTATCCATTCATCTACTTTATGTCTTTTGATTGGAGACGCTTTTAAGCCTTATTTAAAGTGTTTATTGATACGTACATATTTCTTGACATTTTATTCTTTACAACTATTTTTCTCTGCTGTTGATTTTTGTTGTTTTGTTGTTCTTCTTTTTCTTCTTCTACTATCTTCTTCAAGAATGCCCTTTAACATTTCTTGTAATACTTGTTTGGTGATAACAAACTCCTTTAGGTTTTTCTTGTCAGGGAAGATTTTTATTTCTCCTTCAATTTTAAATGATAGCCTTATTGAGTAAAGTAGTCTTGGTTAAAAGTCCTTGTTATTCATCACTTTGAATATTTTATACTAATCCCTCTGGCCTGAAATATTTTTTATTTAGAAATCAGCTAACGGTCTTCTGAGAGCACCCTTGTAGGTAACTAACAGTTTTCATTTGCTGCTATTTGAATTCTCTCTTTGTCTTTAAACTTTGGTATTTTAATTATGATGTGTCTTGGTGTGGACCTCTTTAGGATCATCTTGTTTGGGACTCTCTATGCTTCTTGGATTTGTATGTCTTTTCCTTCACCAGGTTAGGAAAGCTTCTTGTCATTATTTCTTCCAAAGAGTTCTCAAGTCATTGCTCTCTCTCTTCTCCTTCAGCTACCCTTATGATACAGATGTTGTTGTGCTTCATGTTATCCAAAAGGTTCCTTAAACTATCCTTATTAAAATTTATTTATTTATTTATTTATTTATTTTTGCTGCTCTGATGGTGTGTTTTTTCTTACCTTGTCTTCCAAATCACTGATTCAACTATCCTCTGTTTCATCCAACCTACTGATTATTCCTTCTAGTGTATTCTTCATATCAGATATTGTATTCTTCATTTCTGACTGGTTCTTTTTCATGGTTTTTATTTTTTTATGCTGTTGAATTTCTTACTAAGTTCCTTGATGTTCTTACTAGTTCCTTGAGTATCTTTATAATCCTTTTTTAAAAAAACTCTATATCTGGTATATTTCTTTCCTCCCTTGTATTTAGCTCTTTTTCTGGAAATGTCTCCTCTTCTTTTATTTGGGATTTTTTTTTGTCTTTCCATTCTGGCTGCCTCTTTCTGTTTATCTCTATATATTAGGTCAATCTGCTATGTCTCCCAGTCCTGTTGGGTGGCTTTATGTAGTATGTGTTTTGTGAGACCCAATGGCACAATCTTCTTAATCCCTTGAACTGAGTGATTCAGGAATATCCCTTGTGTGGGTTATGTAAGCCCTCCTGTTGTAACTAAGTCTTGATTGCTTTTGGCTTATTCATGCATAGTATTGGTCCACAGGCTATCACTGTAAGTAAGGATCTACTCTGATCACAGTGTATGATCTGCTGCACAGATGTTCACCACATGAATTGAAATTTGTCTTAGTAGACTCTGGTGCCTGTTGAGATCTCCGTTTGAATATTCTATGTACCTTTGAAGCTAACTGGACTCTGCTATGATGTTGTCTAAAACTGGCCACTGGTTGTTTGGAAGGATCAAGGCTGGCTTCAATCAGAACCAAGTCTGAGGGAAGGTCAGCAAAAGATCCACCTTTTGCTAACCTGCTAGCTTTCTGTTAGGCTCAGTCAGTGAAATAACCTCTGGTAGTACTTGAGTTGTGAGGTATGTTTTTAATGAGTCACCAGGTAGTGGTGAGCGGTATTCATGAGACTGATATAGGTTTCAATTTATTATCAGTCCTGGGTCCTTAGGCAACTCACCCAAAGTTCTATGGTATACCAAGTCTAGCTGCCTCCCTGCTTGGTTCCCACAGATCTTTGTATAGGAGCAGGGTCTCAGGGAGTCATGAGGGTGAGGCCAGCACAGTTTATGAGGCCTAAAAAACAAAGATTTAAACATGTGAAGGGAAGGCACTGTACCAGTTAAGCAAAAGGGAAAATGGCCCTTGTCCTAGAGCCACAAACCTCAGTGTGTCCCAGATTCTGCTGGGACCCCAAGCTCAGCAGAATGGGGCTGCTAAGAGTCAGGAGGGTGGGGCTAGCAGCTCTCTTGTGAGGGGGAGGCACCAATAAGTTCATGGAAAAGTGGGAGTAATGGTCCCCATCCCAAAGCCACACAACTCAGTTACTAAAGTTGCTAAGTCTGCTTGGACCTGTACAGCTTGGTCCAGGCAGTTGACTCAGAAGGGTAAGAGCTCTACAGGTTGGGACAACAGAGATTCCAGAGGCTTGGGCTGTTGCATTCTTTCAGGCTGATAGAAAAAAGAGGGGAGTTCATGCTCCGCTCAAGAAAGATGGTGTCTGCAGTGTGACTATGGGATTCAGCATAGGTATCCTGGTGACTTTCCCCTTACCTTTCTTCCTAGAATAACAAATCTCAGTCTCTCTTCACATGACTTCAGTCTCCTGTACCCTCCTGTAGCCAGAGACCAGGGTGAGAGCCTGTGATCAAGATTTTGTGTATTGGCTCTTTAACAGGGCACTTGTATCTCTAACAGACTCCTGCCTATCTCTGGTCAACAGAATCCTTCTTGATTTTCATAGCCAGATGTCATATGGATGCTTCTTCCTGGCTCTAATGCTCTGGGCTAAGGAACCCAGCTTGGGGTTGAGACCCCATGCTGCTCAGAGGGAATCTTTGCAGCTGAGATATCTCTCCTGAATTTTAGCTCCTGCTCATGGCAGCAGGGCCAGCTTTTTTCAAATTTTGACCTTTCTTACCAGTCTTCATGTGGCTTCTTCTGTAAATCCTCAGTTATAAGACTTTTGCTTAGCTAGTCTTCAGTCGGCCATTCAGGTTAATTATTCCTAATTCCAGTTTGTTACTGGGAGATGAGTTTACCTTCCACTTACTTTGCCATTATCTTGGATCCTCCCCCCCCCCCCCTTTTCTGTATTATTTCCATATGTTCATATGGGCATTTATGTTGGAAAAAATAAATGTGACCTGGAGAGTAAAACCTTACTACCTTAAATTTAATGCCTTTGATTATTTAAAAGAAATTTTTGGGTTTTCTATGCCCTTTGAGCAATACTTGTCAGCTTATAGTCCTCTGCTGACAGAGGAGAGAATAAATAGTCTCTGTGAACTTTCATATTTCTCCTATTGGTTCTTTTCTTAACATGATCCTGATGTAAACTTAATTTAATTTGTAGTTCTCCCTTAAAAGAGTGGAATAAAATAAAATTCTGTTGTAGTTATTTTTACTCTTTACTTTTTGTTTAATTCTACATAATCAGAAAGTATTTAGAATACTAAATAAATGTCAATCCCTATGTATAAAATTAAAAATATTAAATTATTACTTAACTTTAAATTTTTATTTCTATTTTCTACTTCTAATTTCTAAATTCAGAATGAATTAGTTCAGAAAAGAAAACTGACTGGCTCCTTAGAGAGGTTACTATTGTTGAAAGCTGGCAGTAGCTTCTTACATATTCAACTAATTTATAAGTAAGCCTTTCACTCAAATATCTATGCAACAAACCCATTTCTCAAATAGTTTATTTTTATCTCTGAAATTTTATATTTGTTATGCTATATTGGGGAATAAAATATCAAGACTAAAGTTATTTTGTTAGTAATTATTTTAAAAAGTGAAATGATATTAAGACTTTAAAAATTTTAAAAGTTCTAAATGAAATTTTAAAATTGCATTCTCAACTCCCTCCTTGAGAATATTGCCTTCTTTTTTAACTACTCCAGTGCCTGGCTATAACCCAGAAAAAGTTCAAATATATACATTTGAACTACCTGAACAGGCTGAAAACTTCAGATATTACCCAAAGGTATATACTAAGTCAAACAAGGAAGGAATACCTCTACACATCTCCAATGAAACAAAACACATTAAATTTATGTTCTTTATTAATTCTCTGTGTTACCAGTAATGGCAGATGTGTTATTCTCCCTGACTTTTAGGATTATAGTTTTCATAGATGGTTGAGGTTGCTAGATATTTTCTCCCCTAGATAAATAAGGAATAACACATAATTTGGAAAAAGTAAATAAATCTATTTGAGTCACCATAATTACTTATTTCTAGGTAACTTATTGTAAAGATTACAGACACTATTTTCAAAAATACTGAACACTACTGAGAGAATTATATATGAATAGATTGCATAAAATATAAGTCATTACACTATTATGATGAACTGTGATAAATGTCTTATTCAGATATGTTTAAAGTAGTGTTTATAGCAATACAAAATTTTTCAGCATATATCATCAAGGTGTTCAAGAAAAAGAAATCTCTGTTACAGAACATTTGAACATGTTTTGAATTTGAAATAATCATAAATTTCTTTATCTTTGCTAGTCATTAATCTTATTCTTAAATATCTAGTCTTTTAGTATAAAGGTGCTTCCACTAATGGCTTAAAAACATGAGATTTCATCTTTGAACAAATTCAGGTTTGAACAGTAACCTGAAAAATTATATACAGTGTCCATAAAGTCACAGTGCACTTTTGACCAGTCACAAGAAAGCAACAAAAGAAGATGGAAATGTGAAATCTGCACCAAATAAAAGGAAAACTCTCCCAGTTTCATACCTATTCAGTGCAGTTCGATGTGGGCTCACGCACAGATTTTTTAGGGCTCCTTAGGTAGCTATCCCGTATAGCTTCTACAGACTCGTCACTGACTGATGGCCTACCAGAACGGGGTTTCTCCACCAAACTGCCGGTTTCCTTCAACTGCTTATCCCACCGAGTAATGTTATTCCTATGTGGTGGTGCTTCATTATAAATGAGCTGATATTCACATTGCACTTTGGTCACGGATTCGAATTTAGCGAGCCACAGAACACACTGAACTTTCCTCTGTACTGTACACATCTCGACTGGCATGGCCGTGGGCTGCTCCGCTGTATATACAGTATTATGTCATCATCTGTGCATGAGCACATGCTGCCCATCATCCTACAGAAACTGGGAGGGTTTTCCTTTTTTTTGGTGCAGATTTCACATTTCTATCATCTTTTGTTGCTTTCCTGTGGCTGGTCAAAAGTGCACCATGACTTTACGGACACACTGTATTAAGGAAATTAAAAATATTTTGGTTTAAACAAGTTAAATTTATTCTCTTTTCTTTGTAGCCTACACTGAGTCTGCATGTTACTACATATATAATAAAAGTTATTTATCAAAGAATATATTTGAAGTTGTGGAGATTGGACATAACGCTCAAACAATTCCTACTGCCTGACTAGTTCTTCTTCCTTCCAGGAGAACTACCATCCACATAGGAGGGTGTCCCTCTAGCCACATTTGTAATATGTAACTCTACTTTTCACCACAGATGGCTGGAGTATAAGAACATATGCTCAGTTGGGCCAATTATATTTTCTTCTCCTGATTTTATAATCGGAACACAGCAATTGAGGTCAATAGAATGGCATGCAAACAGTGAACGGCATGCACACTTAGAGCTGGGGCTGAGGTTGAGGCTTAGCAGTCATTTGAGCACCCACTTTGAGACAACATGCACTGAGAGATGAACAGAGAGAACTGGTCTTCAGCAAGACACAGAATAACTAAGAACAATAGGAAAGTGACAGCTAGATTTTTAATTCTAGAAAACAACCTTTGTTTCTGACAGTTTCCTAATTCTAGCTTGAGCTCTGTGTTCTTGCCACTATGGTCTCAGAGATTACACTGAATATTTATAATGTTTTCCATTATTCTTATAAATTTATAATGTGAATCTCTGTGTTTTTTTGTTTGTTTGTTTTTTGCCACCAAAAAGACTCATCCAAGTCAATAGTTTCTTCTGATTCATAGCATAGTGTAAATGCCAATTTTTCTAGCATTATTCCATAAGAGACATTGAGCTTTTTGATTAGCTTTTAAGGACAGGTCCCTTATCTTACCTATTTTTTGTAAGTCATAGCACAGTGCATAATATAGAGTAAATGCTCCATAAAACGTGTTTATTTAAATGCATATGGAGGATTAAATGAGAATTTGAGATATCTGCCTCATTCATTTGTGATTTGCCCAATTATGTTTGGTATCAATGGATCACTTTCACCATTTTTACTTCTTTAGATTTTTAGATACACAATATTTAATCTCAGAATTAAGAAGAAACATCAAGCATTCTAGCATATTAATTATAGGAGGGGTTATGTCTCTGACAACTGTTAAGTACTGGCTTGAACTTCGTCTGGCATCAGCCAAATAGTAGCTGAACAATCTTTAATACTTTAAGAAAATTTGGTTATTGATTGTTCCGTCTGTATTTTATTCTTGCTCTTTATTTCTGTATTTTTTCAGGTGATTGTACTCTGGGAACTTCTAGAATGACTATACAACTGACTCATGCCAACCTGATTCTGAAGTGTTAATGACATTGAATTACACATAATGGAGAGCTCGTGTTCTCATTTAACTTCCAATACAGATATTTATAAGGATCCTGAAAATCAAATATCCCTACAGGCTACTGTAGTATTCATGGCCTTTCCTTGCCTTGCACTTGAAGTTTGTTGCTGATCAAATTAACTGAATGAATAAGCTTTTCTTTCTCACAGAGTAAAACACCATTATCACCTATAGACAGTTCAGTCAATGACAACTAGAATTGAAGGTTTTGTAAAATAAAATTAACCTCCTTCTTTTTTTATGTCATTGAATAAATCATGGTCATGGTAATTCATTCATTTTTTACTTTGATCGAGATATTCACTGACTCGTGATGTACCATTTTCCACAAATTTCAATATTTTTACAGTTAAGGATGGAAATAGTGGTCATGGGGAAGGAGAGAGAAGTAGAGAAGGTAAGGGAAAGAGGATATTATATTGAACTTTACTTCTTGAAATATAAAGAATCTGAGGTCCCCGGTTCGAAACCCTGGGCTTGCCTGGTCAAGGCACATATGGGAGTTGATGCTTCCAGCTCCTCCCCCCTTCTCTTTCTCTCTCTCTCCTCTCTCTCCCTCTCTGTCTCTCTTTCTCCCTCTCTCTCTCCTCTCTAAAAATGAATAAAATAAAATAAATTTTAAAAAAAAGAAATATAAAGAATCACTAGAGAAGAGTAATAGAGATTAATGGGGAGCTTTGCAATTAAGAAACCAATATTTTTTTCATTTTTTATCTGCTCTCAAATAATTATTGTGATTATCTATCTTTCTATATGCATATGTTTTACTAAGTAGTCAGAGAATGTGGAAGCATTAATAATGATCTATCAGTGTGGGATAAGATGGAAGATGTCTGCTAACTTGTGCTTAATTACTTTTGAGTTGTTTTGTCCATAAAAGTCATATCAAAGACAAAATTTTGGAGCTGGAAAAATCTTTATTATTTTTATAATAATTACTAATTTTGGTATTTGGTTCAAAATTAGATCTCATGCAAACATCTCATTCCATTTAGTATATAAGAAATATGAGGCTTCAAGGTGAAATAATGTTAAAGAAAATAAAGAAATACAAGGCTTCAAAATGAAGTAATGTTAAAACCAAGTAAAAGTAAGTGTCTACACTCAGATCTTTTGAATCAGTACTGCCCTTTTCCTAGTACATGACAGTAATATTCCCTCAGATTTTTTTTTAGGTCTGTTGGTGATAGAAATACATATACTTTTATGTTTATCTGATTGTATGACATTAAATATCCTTGAGTCTTGGAATTTGCTCCACTAAAGATGAACTCATTGCCTTGAAATCAATTCATAACTTAATTCTGCTAGTTGATATATTTGTCCATGTAGGACACTTACTCTGGTTTTGAAAAGAAAAAGCTGATTGTATAAGAAAGTTGAATGATAGATGATTAGAAAATTCTACATGTCCTTTTACTGCTTCTTGTCATTAAAAATAATTTTCAAGATAATTTGGTTAAAGAACTCTATGTGAGAATAAATATCTAGAAAAATACTTAGAAAAATATTTAAATCAAGTTCTTGTAAGAATATTTATTTCAAACATATAAACTTAATATTCATTCTAAGCAAGATTTGAAATGGTTATTTAAAGAACTGGTCCCCAACCCCCAGGCCGCGGACCGGTACCGGTCTGTGGGCTATTTGGTACCAGTCTGCAGAGAAAGAATAAATAACTTACATTATTTCCGTTTTATTTATATTTAAGTCTGAACGATGTTTTATTTTAAAAAACTGACCAGATTCCCTCTGTTACATCCGTCTAAGACTCACTCTTGATGCTTGTCTTGGTCACGTGATACATTTATTCGTCCCACCCTAAAGGCTGGTCTGTGAAAATATTTTCTGACATTAAACTGATCAGTGGCCCCAAAACGGTTGGGGACCACAGGCTTAAAGGACTATAAATATTTAAGAAATAAGTGTAAGATATTACATGGATTCTCAAAGACCATTTGGAAGCAGTCATAGCAGATTAAAATCATTTTCATCTTTCCTGGGCTTATCTGATTGAATAAATAGGAATGTATATGGTAGATACATGACAAATGTGTAGAGGTATTAGCAAGGAATTTGATAAGTTTTCTTATGAGATATTAGTAAATGAGACTGAAAATATTGACTAGATTAAACAATTAAATAGATTTTTAAAAAGTTGAATAATTTTATTAAAAAGTTGTTCATATGATAATAATCTAGCAGCTATCATTTATTGAGCACTCACAATGCCAGGCATTGTACTAAACATATTCATTATGTCATTTAATATTTAATGTAATATTAAATGTAAGTTATAAAACATATACACTGCATTCTAATTTTACAGAATAAAAAACTGCAGTTAGGGAATAAATAAACTTTTCCGATGTCACTTAACAAGCAAAAGAAGGTGCCAAGACCATAATCCCTACCACAAGATAAATATAATCTTGGTGAAATAGTCTAGTGTTCAGCTTGTCTCTATTTAGTTCAGTTTAATTTTCTTCCTTGAATGAAATATGGGAGGGTATGATCCAATGAAGTCATATAATTTTAAACATATTGATATGAAATTTTAAATCATTTATTTGCATTGTTGGTAGTTTTGTTTAACCTATTCCATAAATAACATTTTATTGGTCACTTATACTTTGAATGACAGAATCAGGATCTAGAATAATATTGAAAATTGGCAATTTTTGGTTGAAATGAACAAGATAAAATTTAACAAAAGTAAATGTAAGAGTTGGTCCTTGGGTCCAAGAAAGCAAAGTAAGAATTCCTGAGGACAGAAGCAATGTGTGTGGCCTACCTAGCATGTGTGATATTGTGAATTACAGACAGTCCCTGGATAACAAGATAGATTCTGTACGTTGGTAAAAATGTTTAAGTATTTATATGCACAAAAAGGTAAAAATAAATACTATGTTAAGACAAACATTTGTCTAAGTTGTATTTAACAGGTAAATGTAACTGTTTTAACTTACATACAAATTCAACTTAAGAACAAACCTAAAGAACCTATCTTGTTGGTAACCCAAGGACTGCCTGTATAGTAAGAAATATATATTTGATATTTGTTGGGTTTAGAGTTTCTAAAACCTTTGGAATTTTCTAGGCGATGAGAATGACAATATTATCTTTTCTTATGTTAATGAGGCAGGATTTGCAAAGATCCCAGGTAACCTAAGGATGAGGAATGGCTGCCAGGGGAACCAAAACTACAGGATTGACCTCTAGAGAGGCAGGCGGAGTGAGGCTGGAGATTGAATCAATTGTCAATGACCGATGATTTACTCAATAATGCCTATGTAATAGAGCCTCCATAAAACCACAAAAGGACATGGAGGTCAGAGAGCTTTCATGCTGGTGAACACATAGAGATGCAGGAAAAGTGTGCACCAGAGAAAACATGGAAGCTCCTTGCCCCTTCCCACATGCTTTGCCCTACATATCTCTTCATCTGTATCCTCTCTAATACCCTTTACAATAAACTGACAAGTGTAAGTAAATGTTTCTCTGCGTTCTGTGAGCTGCTCTAGTAAATCAGTCAAACTCCAGGAAGGAACAGGAACTTCCAATTTATACAGCCAGTAGTCAAAAGCACAGAACCTGGACATTCAGTTGGCATCTGACTGGGAGCAGAGAGGTGAAATGGCACTCTTACTCTATGGGATCGAATGCTCTTTCCAGGTACAGAGTGTCGGAACTCAGTTAATTGCTTGGTGGTGTGGGATAAAAGCCACACATCGGAGCATATGAGAAAAAGACTGAGATTTTAGTTTATAGTAAGTTTCAAGAGAGGAAACACTTTGATGTAGTGCTCAGAGAACATTTATGAACACAAGCTTACTAATAGAACAATAGAACGGTGAAAGAGACAGAGGTCAGACTATTCTACATTTGTCAGAACATCCCTGGAATTTTGTTTTCTATTCTTGTGAATAATGCATATGGATATGTGTCCATATAAGATGGCTAATCATGTCGTAGAGAAAAAAAGAAAAAGAAATTTGGGGCAGTAGAGAGTAGCATTATAACTCTTTAAATATTAAAAGATTTCCAAGTGGAATGTGGCCAGAGACTAGTACACAAAGATAACTAAAGCAAAACATTTTGTTTTAACATAGAGAGATGTTTTTAATAGCTCTACTACTAGATAGCCTCTGTTGCCTCATTAGGGGTGGTGTTTAACCCCAGAGGCATTCCAGCAGGCACAAAACAAGCAAATGTCAGAAATTTGGTAAACAAATACTACTTATCTAATCGTGAGAAAACTCTAAATTGTGTGGTAAATCTATAACTTTAGCTAGAGAGGGTAAAAAAATACCAATAATTTTGTAGGTAATCTCAAAGGTAGCCAAGAAAGACCTATTTCTATGCCATTCAGCCTACTACCTTGCTAATGCAAAATATTTTGCATATTTTCAAATAAGGCTTTAGAAATATTTACCCAGAATAACTGTGGCTTGCTCTAACAAGCAGTTCCTAAACTTTATATAAATTAAATAATGAAAATTAAGTAGACGATCTGCTAAAACATATTGAAAAATTATAACTGTGTGTCTTATCTCTCCAAGTCCCAATGTGGTCCCTTATTATTCATTTACTTATTTTTTGTTTAATTAAAATGAATTAGTAACAGTAAACAGCATCTGCACAGGAACTTCTGGGAACTAAAGTTGTTTTTCATTTTATTTATTAGGAAGTCACTTAGCCCTTAGTGTACTCATCTACTAAAGTCAATGAAAGTAATGTCTTCGTGACATTTTAAATAAGAGAATGGTTGCTCTCCAGTGTGGTTTGATCATCCTATTCAGGGAACATACATTACAGCCATGCTTTTTAAGAGAATAATATCAAAAAGCTGTTTGTCTCATGACTCTTTGACTTCTCCTCATCTCCTTCCAGCCAGTCATCTAGCTCCTTCCAGACTGTGGCACTTGGATGTATAATTGCAGCCCGTTGTCTGCAGAGTAATTATAGCCTAATCTGACTTGTTGCACAGCAGGATGACAAGGAGGCTGGCTATCAGGCAGGGTCAGAGGTCAGACATTTACCCCATGGACTGCAGGCCACAGCCTCATCAGGATTCTCTGGATAGCTCTTCTCAGCTGTGGAACGGGTCTGCAGCTGTCTGTGTGTCTCTGCAGATGACTTTTTGGATGAAAACATGAACTGTTTTCAAGATGCAGATCCCAGCAATCAATGTAGGGTCTTGTTTTCTTATTAAAGACGTGACAACCGTTCTGAAGTGAAAGGGGCTATTTTTTTGTGCTTTCCATATAAATTTCCACTGGAATATGTATATAAGCCAGCATTAAAATATTACATCAACTTATTTTTTATATACTTGAGATCTTAAAATGATTTTTAAAAGAATATTGTATCAGTATATTGCATTAAGGTGAAGTCTGGTATGTATTAAAAAGGAGAATTACTTGAATGCAAATAAATGAATTGTATTCAGACTGAAAGTTCTATAGATCCTGTAACTAAAAGATCATAGAATCACAAAGTAAAAAAAGAAACACAAGCACACTATGTCAGTTAACCTAATCCTATGGGTGATAAAAAATATTCCTTAAATACATCTTTTATGTTTTTTTCTGGTCTAGATTTAAATAACTGATCAGATATAAATTCAGGTATATTTCTAGAGAGAGAACATTTTACTATTATTGGAAGATTCTCCAATATGATTTTCAAAGTTAGATATATTTAACATAATTCACCTCTAAACTTTAGGCAGACATACTGATCTAACTCATGATAACTGAAATGAAAAAAATCTAAGAAAATATAATTGAAATTTGCTAATCAAATTTGTGGATATAGTATTACTAAACTAGGTGACAATTTAAATATTCTAGAAACCAGAAATAACATACAAGATGGCCCTGAGAAAATTGGTTAATCTAAAAAAAAAAGAATACATTTAACAAAGGCAAGATGCAGTAGATAGGAGATAAGGAAGTTTAAATACAAATACAGTAAGAGGAAAATAACCCAAGAAATTTGGTTGTTAATAAGAGTTATGAATAAAATGCTTTTATGAAATATGCTGGTAAGACACTGTGATCTACCAAATGTGTTAGACACCAGAGTTTAAGGCAGGATTTTAAACCCTAGAAAGCCAAGAGGCCATCGGAGAAAAGTCATTTTCAGGTTACCAGACCGAGGTGAAAACATAGGAATTAGGATGTGGTACAAGACTGAGCCAGCAAACAGGAAGTGAGAGCAGTAGGAAACAGGCAGGCTGAGTTAGATTGTCATGCAGGGTCAGAGACAGAGGGGAAGAGAATCAGGCTGGCAAACCAGAGGTGTTGGCACCCTGAACGTGTGGGAAGCCCACATCCGATTCTCTGCCTGCAGCGGAAGGATTTGTGACATATAACAATTTTAGAGATCTGATTGTAAAGCCTCTTTCACTTGATCCTTCTGGTTAATGCTAAGAGAACTATCACCATTTCTATCATTATAATAAAAGTTTTCCTAGAAGGCTTACTATGGGCCAGGACATAGTATAGGGATTTATTTGTTGATTCATCCTCTATTCTATAAATATGTATTCAACCTAGAATGTGCCTCATATTGTGATAAGATATGTTTCTAGGATACAATTGTAAGACAACATGGTCCTTGCTCTCATAACAAGGGTGAGACAGATATTAATCATAGTTATACAGCCTAAATAAAATATGATATACATATAATTTAAAATGTGTTATGCTACTAACAATAAAAAGGGACACTAGAAAACCTGGGGGTCCTAACTTGGTCTGAGAAAGTCTTGTAGTGTGAAGGATGAACAGGAAAGAGCTTGAGGAGGAACAGAGAATGGGCACTCTGGACAGAACGGTGCGGAAGGATCTGAGAGCCTGAGAGGTATTGGGAAGAGTTTCACAAAGAGGGCGGAGGATGTGGAGAGAGGCCAGATCACACAGGGCCTCGCAGAGTATTTTAAGAAGAAACAGGAAGCTGTTGAAGATTTTTAAGTACTGAAATAACCTGATCTGATTTTTTTAAGACAACCCTGATTGCAGTGTAAAAATGGGTTGGACTGAATGTACAAATTAGTTAAGAAATCAGTTGCTTGGACCATCATAAGAAAAATAAGGAATAATAATTTACTCAATGTTCACAACCTCGCAGGATTCTTATTTTACAGAAGGATAGATGGAGGCTTAGAGGGGTTTAAGTCACACACCTACAATGTGAGAGATTAACTCTTTTATGTTCAGTCTTCCTAGTTACATACTCATTGAAAAAGATTTATACAATATGGAACTATAACAGGAACTTAAATTCTATGTAAATTAATTCATTGATTTAATCAAATAATATTGTTGAGTAGCAGTGCCAGGCACAGGGGATATAATATCAAAAAAGATAGCAAAGTCTCTTTTCTTACAAAGTTTACATTTTAGTGGATGAAATGTGATAGAAGAACAAACTAGCTAACTAACTGTCAGTTATAAAACAGTAGCAATAAAAAGGGTCCTGTGGTAGGCAATGACAGAACACCTGCTTTTGATTGGTGTTGCCAAGAAAGGCCTCCTAAAACCAGAATAACAAGAAAAAGCCATCCCAGCAGAAGACCGAGGGAAGAACCTTTCAGGCAGAGGGGATTTTGGGGACAAAGACGCTGAGATAGGGACAAGATGGCATATTTGAAGGACAGGAGAAACCTCAGGGTGGCTGGAGGACCACAAGCATCAGAGAGAGTGGTACAGGATATGTTTGAAGAGATCATCAGGATCCAGGTTATGAAAGACCTTGTAGGCGTGGGGTTTAGAGTTTAGTCCAGTTGAATGAGAAGCCTAGGGAAAGGTAAGAAAGGAGACAAGGTAAAGTGGATGAGATAGGATTTGTTTTAAATGTGTTTTTTTTCTTATAATTTATATATTGAAGGAATTGGGTCACTTTCTTAAAAGTGTTCATCAGTTTGGATTTTACTAATTACATTTTAATGGCTTCATGTTATTTTTTCTTTATTTCCTGTGTCATCGATAAATTGGCATTTAGGGCTTAGAAGATTAATTGGTTTAACTTTTTTCTTCTTCTTTTTTTCTTCAATGAGAAGAGGGGAAGCAGAGAGACAGACTCCCGCATGCGCCCCGACTGGGATTCAGTCATCCTTCAGAATCCGTGGGGGACTGGATCCAGGACCCCTGTGGACACCCAAATCCGCAGAGGCGCAGGTCTGTTATATAAAATAGCACCGAACAATGAACACAGTCAGCCCCCTGCGCCCACAGACTTCTAACTGTGGATTGAAAATCCTGTTTTTGATTCAGGGCTGGTTGAACCCATGGATGTAAAACCCAGCAAAGGGCTGACTGTATATTTAATGAAAAAAAATTTACATAGAAGTGGACCCACGTGGTTCAAATCTGTGCTGTTCAATTTATCCCTAGGTGGAACCATGGTGGGAATTGAACAGAAAGGGCAACCTATCTCAAGAGGCCTCTTCGTGTTTACCAGCATAACTATGTTTGCTTGGGGATAAGTGGAACTAATCCACAAAAGGCAGAATAGGCATTTGTCACATACACCCGAGATGTGGCCATCAGGAAGAATTATTTTCATCCCTAGCCCTAGAAAACACTATAATAAGAGGAGTTATAAACTCCATCCTACTGTGGTAGGCAGAGCTCTAACTAACATGGCCCCCCTGACTTCTGTGCTCGGTGTTACTCATTTGGTTATATTATCTGGGAGAAAGACCTTCTGAAGATGTAATTAAGGTTATGAAACTGCTGTTGGCCTTAAGTAAGGGAAACTCCTGAGTGGACCTAACTGAATCACACAGCACTTTAAAAGTAGATTTTTTTCCCCCCTGGTTGTAGAAGTGAAAGTCAGAGAGATTCCAAGTGTGAGAAGGATTTGAGAAGGAATTGCTTACTTGAAGACAGAGGAATACCAGCCACCAAGGAAATGGCAACCTCAGTCCAGTAACCACAAGGGACTGAATTTTACCCATGATATGAATGATCTGAAAGTGTGTTGTCCGGAGCCTTCAGATAACAGGGCAACCCAGCTGATAACCTTGATTTTGGTGTTGTGAGTTTTTAAGCAGAGAATCCAGTTGAGCCTTCCTGGCCTTCTGACCTGTATAACTGAGACATAATGAATGCATAGTGTGGTAAGCTGCTAAATTTGTGGTAATTTGTAACAGCATTAAAAAACCAATCTGTCTAAAATATGCCAGGCAGCATGACAGGCTGCTACTGAGGTAAGTGGCGATACTATGCATGAATCCTGCATTTAGAAGGCAAGCCTAGGATAGTTCAGTCACTCATCTGTGGGGTAGAAGATGGATTCTGTCTGGAGAGCTCAAGCAGCTCTTCTCTACTGTGTGCAGACAAGCAGCCACACCCCCATTCCTTCTTCTTCTCTTCCTCTGTCCTGAAAACCCACACACTTGGAAGCTATAGGACCGACAACATTTACAAACTTGTTTGTATCTATACAGAACCCTTGATTTAAGCTGGAATGTTGTACAAAGAACAATAACATTTACTCAGAATCATTATTTTTAAAAGTATCCAAAATCTATAATAGCACAAACAAGTTCACCAACATCCCCATATGAAATTTGTGTTCTCTTCTCAATGTACAAAGATGAACAAGCTGAGAAGACAAGCCTGTCTGGTTCTTACTTGATATTTAATTGACAGTGGCATACCTGAGATGTGCAAATGTTCTTTTTTTTTTTTTTTTTAATACAGGGATAGAGAAAGAGTCAGAGAGAGGGATAGTTAGGGACAGACAGACAGGAATGGAGAGAGATGAGAAGCATCAATCATCAGTTTTTCATTGCAACACCTTAGTTGTTCAGTGATTGCTTTCTCATATGTGCCTTGACCGTGGGCCTTCAGCAGACCGAGTAACCCCTTGTTCGAGCCAGCGACTTTGGGTCCAAGCTGGTGAGCTTTATGCTCAAACCAGATGAGCCTGCGCTCAAGCGGGCGAACTCGAGGTCTCGAACCTGGGTCCTCTGCATCCCAGTCTGACGCTCTATCCACTGCGCACCACCTGGTCAGGCTGCAAATGCACTATTCTTAAGTGCGCTATTTTAAGTCAGTGACTAGATGTGGCTTTAAATTATTTTTAAAAGAACCAACAAGAGCTATAGACTTTCTAATCATTAACATAATTTTGATAAGAAATATATGCCTATAATAATTGGAGAAATCTTTATTGAGTGTTTGTACCAAAACAAACAAACTTGGCAATACATGTTCATGGGAGCAGTTTCAGCTTTCCCCATGCAGGGAGGTGAGCTCTCTGGTTAATTATGGTATAAGGAATTCAGGGAACAGACAATGGAGGCCCAAGAGGGTAGTGCTTGTGGATATAGAAGAAGTGAACAGAGTTAAGAGACATTTAAGGGCTGTCATTTAAATTTAGCAACTTTAGAAAGACTGGGTGGGAATCAACTTATTCTTGGATTTTATAACCACATCTTTTAAGACTGAGTGGGTGTCTATTTAACTTTTGAGACCAGACCCCTCCCCCCTCTTTTATTTTTTATTTTTTATCATGCTGACCCCTCCTCTGATCCCAAGCAGAGGGTTTTAATCCTATCTCTGACCTGTGTGTAAAGCGAAAGCCATCAAAGCCTCTTGCTGCAGCCCCACAGCTAATCTTCCCCTTCCATCCAGGAGCCAGGAGAACAGTTCAAGTGTGCATTCAAATAATTTTATTTGTTGTCATATATGATTGTTCTTCATTCTTGTTATGTCCTGGGAGTTTAAAAGTCACTCATAATTCGGGATGGTGGATCTTCAGGCATCCTGACAGAAGAAGGTTTTGTGCCATTTCCCCCCGCTCCTTTCAGACTCACTCTGGGCTCTCCAATACTCCATTTTAATGCCATGGCGGCTGTGAAGAAAATAAAACCATCAGTCATTGTCAAACACTTTATAAATGAAGACAGAGGAGGGTTTCAGTTCTCTGTGTAACAAGGACAGAGGAGAAAGGTCAGTGATATATCATGTGGTATAGGATTTCCCCTTAAGCAATCTGCAGCTAAGACTTGCTCATGGTGTGGAAACTTTTGTCTCGTCAGGGACCCTCAAGACTGCTCCTCAACTTAAGGCTACAGATCTTCAAGTCTCTGCTCGGTAAACGTATCGGAGAAAGAAAAAACGCATTTCAAGCAAATTTGGGGAAAGAATTTTTTTTTGCCATTTGTGAAGGCCAGGAACTAATATTAATGGCTGTTTAACTTATGAAAAATTAATGAGATGACATAAATTATGTATGTGGGAAAAAGAAAATCTATCAATGGATGGTTTGAGGATTCAGAAGAGTACTTAAGTTGAGAACAAAAGGTGTTCTGTGCAGCAGGTCACGTTTGGGGTGAGCACTTGTTCTTCCTTTGTGCCTGAAAATGGTGAATACAGAATTGTTCTTCGGCCATTCCCTGGTAGTGAGGAAACTAGTTATTTCAATAGAGTTCATCACTATGTGCTTGTCTGCTGTTTGGAAGCATAGAAGGCAATTGGCAAAATTTAATAGGAAAGCCAGAGAACTGAAAAGTCTCTAGAAGAACTGGAATGTCTGAATACTGAACCCATGTGCCTAGCAACATGACATAATCTCATAATGAGCCCCCCTTCCAGACCACTTGGGAAAAGAACTCAGTGGCCCTGAAAGTCAAAACCATATGTGCAATGTACAAAGTAAACAGATTTGATGCCAAAAGAAGTTTAGCTTATAGTTAAAAATCTCTTGTGGAGTTATAAAACATTCACTTACACAGTATCAGTCTGACTTGGAAAAGAATATTTAGCATTATTGTATTTTTTTTCTGGTTAATTTTCTTTTTCATACCAAGAAATATAGGTAGTTACAACACCCACAAATAGTTGCAAATAAGAGAAAATATATTAGAAATGTTTAATCTCATCTTGATAAATACATTGTAAATGTGACTATAAAGTAATATGTCTGTTTAAAGGTTTCATAATCTATTTTTGGAACAATGTGGGGTATAATAACTAAACATAATTTATTCTAGTTTAAATTATATAATAAAATTAAAAACAACAAACTATATGTCAGGAAATAGTAACTATTCTGAGCTAATGATATATGTATCTTTGGTTCCAATCTTAGTAAATATGATTGGACTCTTTAGTATAAATAAAATAAGTTATATTCTTTAATTAGTAAACTCGAGGATTTAGCATTGAATGAAAAAGATTACATTTCTGGTACTATCTGGTATTTTTGACAGCCTTTTTATTTCTCCTTTCCTTACTCTTTCTTGAAAAAAAAAGATATATTGTTTTATGTAAAGAAAATAGCGTAACACTAAAGTGTCCAATGAAATTGAAAGAAATTAATGATTTGTTCTGGAATTAGGAGACTTCTAAACGGAAAGTACAAACACACCTAAGTAACAGTCTAAAAGAAGAGAATATTTTCCTCCACCTACTGTAGCAATCCCAGCTGAGTTTGGTGTCTTTCATTCTGGGTAGCATTGTCCAAGGGTGGCACCAGCATATGAAATGGACCGCGGGCTGCCACTGATTTGCATGGCAGTATCACCCTTGAGATGCTATCTTATACTTGTAGTTGTACAGAATAAAAAATATCCACAAAATATTAATTACAACTTTTTAAATTAATGCTAAGGTCTTCTTTTAATTCATAGATGCCCAAATATTAATGTAACATTGAGTGGCTGAAGTGTGTCTCGTTATATTCTAGGCATTTACCGTGTCAAATCTACAGAGACAGGTGCACCTGGAGACAAATGAGCAGACCACCATAAAACAGAAGCTTAATTATGTTCACTCACATTTTCAAATTATTCCCAACAAATTACCTTGGGTAGGCGACACATCCATCAAGGCAAAACTCTCATTTCATATTCACAGTTGTGCTCCTGTAAACTGCTCTAATAAGGCTCTCACTAAGTTTTCCTGTGACCTCGCTGAGCTGAAATATTGCAGGCTGTGTGTTTGCAGTGCCTTCAATTAATTCTGACCTTGGTGCTGCCTGGGTACAATGAGGCAAGTGGAGGGTGGAGATCAGATTTAATTTTGAATTTCCTGACTGTTGTTGGTTTGTATCTCAACGTGAACATTACTTAAACATGTTATTTTTGGTCAATGACATTTTATGCAGCACACTGGGCAAATGTAATTAAGTGGCCTAAGTTTTGTTCTCAGCTGTCCTCTGAGTTCTTGTATGGGAACGTGGAGTCTCAACAGGAAACACCTGTATGGTAGTTGTATACCAAACCCTCCCAGTGAATTAGTTTATAACATTGTTCCAGCACCTCACAAGCTCTTCCCCAAACAGAAATGCCCAGCTGTATCTGAAGGCTGGATTTTTAATTACCAGTGAAAATCCAACCTCTTAGCTTAAAAGTGAACTTTGTTGTATGGTCTATTAGGCTTAGCTGTATCAAGAATCAGCCCCATCACTCATTTATTTTGACATTCAATTTAAAAAAATTTTTATTCACCCAACCTTTACTGAATGTCTATATTCTGCATGAGAATTGTGAAGTTATACCAAGAGAAAGCAGATGTAGAGTCTATCCTTAAGAGAGAAAAGCGAGAAAAACATTATTGCCTCTAATAGAACTTAATCGATTTCTTCTTGGAGACAGCTAGCAGATATTTGGACAGGCTGTTTGCATTGTGAAAAATATAAAGTTGAAAGCATGCTGTTAAACCCCATTGACCCTCTGTGTTTGGCAATGTATGAATTAGGTACAATAAAAACAAATGTCAAACATCTAGAAATGAAGGATAAACAGCAAAAATATATTTTAAATTTCATAGTTGAGCTCCTGATAGAGTTGAAGAAATCCTTTAAGAGGGTTTTTAAAACAAAAGTGGTAACTCAGGTTAAACATGAGGCTGCAGTTGTCCTGGTAAAACTTGCTGATTTGCCTCAGGGGTATAATGCCAGTGGCTGAGGCCAGGCAGGTCCACGTTGGATTTGGGAAGGTAGAAAAACTCTGGAGCTGGAAGTTGGACCATTACTGTTTAATAAAGTCTTGCAATGGTGGACGAGCAAACGGGGAAACCTCTTCTCACAGCAGCAAGTGAACGAACAGCAAAAACAACCCCTCACAGTGGCGGGCAGGCAATCCACAATCTGCCATCCACCCTGATGGCAAGCATCCATAACCTTACATAGACTGTACACACGTGGTACTGCCATGTGCTCGTGCACTAGTTGTGCTAAGTGCTAAACCAGCGAGCAAGCCTAACACAGCTGTTTTTCCAATGAGAGGGTTAGGTGGTAATAGTCTGGTGGGCTCAGAAACAAGGCCTTGAGTGTAAGCAAGATGAAACATTGGACCTGAGATCCCAGAATAAAGCTGAAGGTCTTGAAAAATTATATCCTTGGTGAAAGCCTGGACCAAAAACTCATCTGTGGCAGTAGAGAAATGATAGGAACATTTATTTCCCAGGATAAGATTTAGCTCAGGGAGAGGAGAGGAAATGTTTCCCCCGAGAACTTACAATCACAGACTGCCCTTATTCAAGTTTAGAATTTGAATTTTCTACAACAAAGATATCTAGGTAACATCAAGCTAAGAAATTAAGTGATTAGGGATTGATAGTGCCCCAATGGAGTATAACAGAAAGAAACATAACTCCAGTCGATAGTGATACATGTTCAGCCTAGAACTCACATTGTAACCCCACAAAGCAGCAAGTTTTAATAAAAAACTAGTACTTTTATTCAAAATATACAAAAAACAGTTAAAACTCAACTGTCAGAAAATAAGCAATGCAATTAAAAAATGGGCAAAACACCTAATGAAACACTTCACCAAAGAAAATATAGAGATGGCACGAAAGCTATGATGAGATGTTTAACATCATCATCATTAGTGAAATGCAAATTAAAACAGTGAGATGCCACTTCACACCTATTGGATTGGTGAAAATCCAAATACTGACAACACCAAATGCTGATGAGGATGTGGAGCAACAGAAACTCTCATTCATTGTTGGTGGGGATACTAATAGTACAGCCACTTTGGAAGACAGTTTGGCAGTTTCTTATAAAGCTAAACACAGTCTTACCATGTGATCCAGCAATTGCAGTTCTAGGTATTTACTCAATAAATTGAAAAAGTGTGTGCACAAAAATGTGCACATGGGTATTTATAGCAGCTTTATTCATAATTGCCTCAACGTGTAAGTAACTAAGATAGATAAACTGTGATATATTCAGACAATTGGGTTTTATTCAGCAATAAACAGAAATGAGTTATCAAGCTATAAAAAGACATAGTGAAACCTTAAAAATATACTGTTAGTGAAATAAACCAGTCTGAAAAGGCTGTATACTCTATGACTCCAACTACAGGACATTCTGGAAAAGACAAAAGTATAGAGATAGTAAAAAGATTAATGGGTATTAGAGATATCAGGGAAGTGAGAAAGGAACAGATAAATAGATGAAGCACAGAGGATTTTTGAAGTAGCAAAACTATTTTGTATAATACTGTAAATGGTGGATACACATGATATTATACATTTATCAAAACCCATAGAACTGCATATACAAAGAGTGAACCCTAACATAAACTATGGACTGAAATTAGTAATGATTCAACCTTGTTTTTATCAATTATAACAAATGTACCACACCAATTTATCATGTTAATAATGGAAAACTCTGTGTGGAGATGGGGTCGGAGAATTCTCTGTACTCCGGCTCCTTTTTTCTTTAAGAAGCCTAAAACATCTCTAAAAATAAAAATTACAAAATACCTAAAGAAGAAGCTATCATAAAGCAGTCATAAAGCTATCATAAAGCAATTGGAATAGCTAAAAAGGAGCTGGCATGTAAGCAACCTGAAAGAATCAATTTATTGGATGCAGAACATGAAACCAGAGTGTTCAAAATGTTTAAGAGGCAAATATTGAATTGATCAAGAAATTAGAAAAGATGAAGAGAAAAAAGAACCTAAAATATTTGAAAATTAATTAATATAGATATTCCAGGGAAAAAGTTATAATTGAAATTGAAAATTTAGTGAGAAGTTTAGACTTCCAGTTTCAGCTAAGATGGAATAACAGGAACTATATTTACCCTCCTACCTGAACTAACTAAAAAATGAACAAAATATAGAAAATGATAGTTTTCAAGACCCTAAATATCAGATATTAAGGGATAGTGATAGCTGTGAGATAAGAAACAAATAGGATTTGTCTTACAATTTTCTAAGGTTACTGTTTTGAGTTTCCAAGCCATGGTGCAGGAAGGGGGGACTCAGAGAACCCTGCATTGAACAGAGAGAACTGACATCCTAGAAGACCAAGGTAAGCAGACACCCTACAACAGATAACCTAACAGGAGAGAACTCCATAGCTAGAGAACTCTGGAGATCTGCAGAGGTTTCCCTGGAGTATTCAGCAGGGTTTGGTCAGCCTGTGCATGCGACCAGAGCTGAGAGCCGTTAAACCATCCACAGGGATTAGAAATAGTAGTGCCTGATACCCATAGAAAACTGAGAATACTGTGATGTCTGTCCCATCAGGCAGACTGGAAGAATCCCAAGAGTCACGAGACATTTGGTTAAGTATAGAGAAGGGTCTGGCCTCAGTAGTGGGGGCTAAATAGCCCTAGACCAGGGGTCGGGAACCTATGGCTCGCGAGCCAGATGTGGCTCTTTTGATGGCTGCATCTGGCTCGCAAACAAATCTTTAATAAAAAAAATAATAACGTTAAAAATATAAACCATTCTCATGTATTACAATCCATTCATCTTCTACTGCTCATGTTCATGGTTGCGGTGGCTGGAGCCAATCAGAGCTGTTCTGTGGGACAACACCAAATTTTTATTGGATAATGCGTAACGTTCTCCAGTTGTTGTATGGCTCTCACGAAATTACATTTTAAAATACATGGCATTTATGGCTCTCTCAGCCAAAATGATTCCCACCCCTGCCCTAGACTGAGCACTGCCCCAGCTGTACCCAACAAATCTTTAAAGTGAGATGAAAATGATCAAACTGTTTTCAAGTAATATAATTGATTCCTAGACAGAGCTGAAGAATGTTTATAGGAATACAAACTATCCAGCATTAGATAAAGTAAAATTCAAAATGCCTTGAATCAAATAAAAATTTATCATGCATGCCAAGAAGTAGGGAAATGTTATTCATAATGAGGAGATAAGTTAACCAGTTGAAAGCAACCCAGAGCTGACACAGTTCTCTTAGAATCAGCAGACAAGAATTTTAAAACAATAATTGTTATTGTATTCCATATGTTTGAAAGGTAAATAGAGACATAGAAAAGAACCTAAATCAAATGTCTAGACCTAAAACTTAAAATGTGTTAAATAAAAATACACTGGATGGGATTGATCATGATAAGACATTATAAAATAAAATATGAGTAAACTTTAAGATGTAGCAAAATAAACTATCTAAAATAAAACTCAGAAAGAAGAGAGAATTAAAAAAAATCAAAACATGAACAGAGTCTTAGTGAGCTGCATGACAATATCAAGAGAATATGCATATAATTGGGAGTCCTTTAAGAAGAGAATAGAGCAGGAGACAGAATAGTTTAAGAAATAATGACCAAAACATTTCCAAACTTGATAATTATAAACTCACAGATTCAAGCAATTCAATAAACTTTAGAATAAGACATATAAAGAAAACTATACCGCCTGACCTGGTGGTGGCACAGTGGATAGAGCGTCGGACTGGGATGCGGAAGGACCCAGGTTCGAGACCCCGAGGTCGCCAGCTTGAGTGCAGGCTCATCTGGTTTGAGCGAGGCTCACCAGCTTGGACCCGAGGTTGCTGGCTCCAGCAAGGGGTTGCTCAGCCTGCTGAAGGCCCGCGGTCAAGGCACATGTGAGAAAGCAATCAATGAACAACTAAGGTGTTGCAACGCGCAATGAAAAACTAATGATTGATGCTTCTCATCTCTCTCTGTTACTGTCTGTCTGTCCCTGTCTATCCTTCTCTCTGACTCACTCTCTGTCTCTGTAAAAAATAAATAAATAAATAAAATTAAAAAAAAAAGAAAACTATACCAATGCACATCATAATAAAATTGCTCAGTTTGTTATAAAAAAATCTTAAAAGTAGACAGAGAAAAATCACATTACATATAAGAGAACAAAGATAGCATGAGATCCTATTATAGTCAGAAACAATGCAAATGAGAAGATAGTGAAGCAATATGTTTAAAGTACTGAAAGAAATAAAAACCTCTTAGCCTAGAATTCTATACCAAATAAAAATCTTTCAAAAATGAAGATAATAAAAAGACATTTTTAGATGTAAAAGGTTGAGAGTTCATTGCTAAAAGCATCTTACTACTAGATATATTAAAAAGAGTTCTCAAGGCAAAAAGAACAGGATAACACAACAACCTGTAGATCTATAAGGCATGAAGAGAACTGGAAAATGGAAAATGTCTTTTTGGACATATAACTTACTTTTCTCTTTATTTAAATCTTTTAAAAAGATAATTGAAAGATTAAACAAAGATAATAATGTTGTATGGGCTTTGCATCATATGTAAAAAGCACAAAGATCAGTAGGAGAAAAACAGACTATACTGGTATATGCTTCTTATACTACATGTTCAATGGCATAATATCACTGAGACTATGAGACTTAAAAATAGTATCTATACTACTAATCCTAAAAGAAGAACTAATATAACAGAACAAATCAACAGAAGATACATTTAAATCACTAAAATATTCAATTATTCAAAAAGAAGGCTGAAAAGGAAAGAAAAGGGAACAGACGACAGATGGGACAAATTGAAAACACCTAGCAGAATATAAGATTTGAATCTAACCACATCAATAATTGCAAAACAAATGTAGAGATACACCATGTCCTGAATTAGAACCCTAATATTGTTAAGATGTTAATTCTCTCTAAACTGATACCTAGGTTGAATACAATTCACGTAGAATTCCTAACAGTTTATTTTGTAGAAACTGAAAAAATGATTTGAAAATAGGTATGCAAAGGATTTAGAATAGCTTAAATAATTACTAAAAGAACAACAAAATTGGAGAACTAACACTACTTACTTTCAAGAGTTATTATAAGTTTACACAAGTCAGAACAGCACTGTACTTAGAAAAATGGATCAATGAACATAATATGGAAATAAAACCTTACATATATGGAAATGAATTATGACAAAGGTGAAAAGGCAATTAATTCAGTGGAGAAAGGACCATTTTTCAACATAGAATATATACAAAACTTAACTCAAAATTGGTAATAAATTAATATAAAGCATAAAACTATAAAACTAGGCCCTGGCTGGTTGGCTCAATAGTAGAACATCAGCCCAGTGTGTGGATGTCCTAGGTTCAATTCCTGGTCAGGTCACATGGAAGAAGCACCCATCTGCTTCTCCACCCCTTCATCTCTCTCTTTCTTCTCCTCCTGCAGCCATGGCTCAAATAGTTCGACTAAAGTTGGCCCTGGGAGCTGAGGATGGCTCCATGGCCTCTGCCTCAGGTGCTCAGAAAAGTCTGGTTGCTGAGCAATGGAGCAAGACTTCAGATGGGCAGAGCATCACTTCTAGTAGGCTTGCTGGGTGGATGCTGGATAGAGGGCATGCAGGTGTCTGTCTCTGCCTCCCCTCTTCCCCTCCTCTCACTGAATAAATAAATTAAAAAAATAACAGTCGTCCCTTGCCATATCGCAGTTTACTTTTCATGCTCTCACTGTATCATGATTTTAACATTGTATATATCTAATTTTGTATCACAGATTTTTTGCTATATCATGGGATTTTGCAGTATATAGGCATTTTAATATATTTATTATTTTAATTATTTTTGCAGTAAAATAAGCATTTTCTAGCCTAAAAAATTGAAAACAATATAAAAATATTAATTAAAACATATTAAAAATATTAAATTGAAATAAAGCCTTAAAATATATATAAATAATAAAATAAATATAAGGTCACTGCTTCGTGGATTTTTGCCTGTCGTTGGGAGGTCTGGAACCTAACCACCATGATAGACAAGGGACCACTGTAAATAAATAAATAAAACTATAAAACCATTATTAAAAAGAAACATAGGGGAACCCTTTGTGATCCTGGGTTAAACAAAGACTTTGTAGCTATAACACCTAAAGTACAATCCATAAAAGAACAAATTGATAAATTGGATTTAATCAATACTAAAAACTTCTAATTTTTGAAAACAAGACACAAATTGCAAATTATATATCTAATAATAGAGATATATACAGAATGTAAAAAGAACTCTTCAAAACTGAATTTTAAAAGAACAAAATACCTATTTTTAAAGAATGGGCATAATAATTGAATAAATACTTCTCCAAAGAAAATATAAAAGTGAGAGATAAACATATATAAAGATAGATGCTCAACATTAATCATTAAGTAAATGCAGTAGAAAACCACGATATAGCACTATACACCTATAAGGATGGCTAAAATTTAAAAAGACCGATCTACCGAGAATTTGCAAAGATGCAAAGGAAGGAATACAACCATGTTGCAAAGCATTTTGGCAGTCTCTTAGAAAGGTAAACATGTAAATATTGAAGTCATTAGAATGATGACAATTATATAAGATAGTGACAGTGATCTGCCAAAACAATTTTTTTAAATTGATGTTTAGAAGGAGAAAGAAACCAATTTGTTGTATCTCTTATTTATTTATTTTTGTGTGTTCCTAAAATATTTTATTGGGTGATGTTGGTTATTAAAATTATACAGGCTTCAGAGGTACTGTTCTGTGCATCATCTGTACATTGCATTGTGTGTTCACCACCCCAAGTCACGTCTCTCTTAATCACCATGTGTCTCTTTCTACACTTTTGGACTTTCCCCCTCTTCCCTCCTGCAATCCCCAAACTGTTGTCTGTGTCTATAAGTTTTTTTTCTCTTTGCTTAATTCCTTCACCTTTTCACCTTTTCACCCATCTCCCCAACCCCCACCTCTTCTGACCACTGTCAGCCTGTTTTCTTATTTATGCATTCATTGAATGATTTTTGTACGTGCCCTGACTGGGTTTGAACCCTCCACAGTGGCATATAGGGATGACACTCTTCAACTGAGCTACCTGGCCAGGGCCCAAAACAAAACAAAACAAAACAAAACAACAACAACCTTTAAGAGATAACAGAAAGAGCCCAGAGATTTATAAATATGTTTAACAAAAGCACAGTGACAAATCTTCTAATATGATAACAAGAGCTTCAAAACTGAGGCTTTTATTTATTCTTTTTTTTTTAGAGAGGAGAGAGAGAGGGGGAGAGAAAGAAACAGAGAGAGAGAAGGGGGGAGGAGCTGGAAGCATCAACTCCCATATGTGCCTTGACCAGTCAAGCCCAGGGTTTCGAACTGGCAACCTCAGCATTTCCAGGTCTACCCTTTACCCACTGCGCCACCATAGGTCAGGCTGAGGCTTTTATTAATAAGGAAAGACAAGCATCTGGAAATGACAATGAGGACCAAGAAGAACACATACTCATCTCCAGATCTAAAGACAAGACAATGGTGGGAGAGAAAAGCAACACTTGAGAGGTCAATGAGGGAAGAGAATCTTAGGGGAGATTTTCCTCTGAGCAGGAAGGTGAAGGGAAATATTTCGGAAAAAGACTGAACATAAAGAGAATTTTGATCATGACAGACTGAGTTTCAAGATATGTTGACAAACTTGTTTAGGAAGAAACTTTGTTTATCTGAAGACTAAATAGATTTTATTTTGTAAACTGTACAAAAGCAAATGTTTATATGTAGGCGCTATTCATGTTTGCCTTCCCATTCAAAACAGACATTTCTTTAATTTTTTTTTTTTAATTCAGTGAGGGGAGGAGAGGCAGAGACAGATCTCTGCATGCACCCCAACTGGGATCCACCTGGCAAGGCCACTAGGGGGCGATGCTCTGTCCATCTGGAGTGTTGCTCCATTGCTCAGCAACTCAGCTCTTCTTATCACCTGAGGTGGATACCATTGAGCCATCCTCAGTATCCAGGGCCAACTTGTTCCAATCAAGCCATGGCTGCATGAGAGAAAGAGAGAAAGAGAGAGAGAGAGAGAGAGAGAAGCGAGAGGAGGAGGGGTGGAGAAACAAATGGTGCTTCTCTTGTGTGACCTGACTGGGAATCGAACTGAGACATCCACAGACCAGGCCGATGCTCTACCACTGAGCCAACCAACTAGGACCCAAAAAAGACATTTCTGTAACACTTGCCTGAAACATTGGAAGAAATGAGAATTCTGTCCACCCCATAGCAATTATGTTTGTTATTTGTAATTTGATTATTTAAAAATACTCTTTGTTAAATGTAAGGCTGTGAAACTGAAATGTATTTATGAAATTCAAACATTTTGTTTGATTCAAGGGAGCTTTTTAATCAATGCAGAAAATGTTAATAAAATAAATGACTGCCGTTGCCTGAAAAAGAAATTTTTTCTTTACCGTCAATGTCATAATTTACAAACATGGAAGATTCCTCTCTGTTTTTCTCCCCTTGTATTGTCATGTGTATAGCTAAAAATTAAAAAAAAAAATTATTGATTTCAGAGAGAGACAGAAACATCAGTCCACTTCTGTATGTGCATTGACCGGGTATCAAACTGGCAACCTTTATGTATCAGGATGATACTCTAACCAACCAAGCCAGCTAGACAGGGCAATATAACTAAAATTTTTTTTTCCTCTTTTTCCAAGTGAGAGGAGGGGATATAGAGAAACAGATTCCTGCATGCACTCCAACCAGGATCCACCTGCAATTTCGTCTTGGGCTGATGTTTTGCCCCTCTGGGGCCATGCTTGCAACTGAGCTATTTTTAGTGCCTGAGGCAAGGCTTCATGGAGCCATCCTCAGTGCTCTGGCAGATGTGCTTGGCCAATCAAGCCATGGCTGGGGGAGGAGAAGAGAGAGAGAGAGAGAAGAGGGAAGGAGGGGGTGGAGAAGCAGATGGGCACTTCTCCAGTGTGCTCTGACCAGGAATCAGGCCCAGGACAGCCACACATCGGGTTGATGCTCTACCACTGAGCCAACTGGCCAGGGCCCTAACATTTTTAACCTGGCTTGAATGAACTCAATTTAAGACTGATATATAAATCACTAGATAGAAAACAGAAGTATCAACATGAGCACAGTCTAATTGGCATATCTCAGGGAATAGGCATTAACCAGACTTGTAAGAACACACAGTTCCAGTTTCCTATTAGCCTCTATGCTACCAGTATAGTATCCCTACACTGATTATTTCTCAATACACAGAATAGAACATGTTTGCTATGGTTGACTGGAAGGTGCAATTCCCTTTTAGTGAATTGCAGTTCTCCATTGCCTCTTTTTACACAATTCTACGTGCACTGTGGGTATAGAGGAAGGTTGAGGAGTGGCGTTAGAATTTAGGTCCCCTCTGCCAGGACACTGGTCCCTTTACTTTTCCTGAGATTTAAGGAAGGCAAAGGGAGCTGCTGGTGCCAGCAGCTCACCACTCACACAAACAAGAGGAGGAAAAGTGAATTGCTCTATAACTGCAGCCATGGCTGGACAAGCTCACTTTCAGGCAGGCAATGGAGGCAAAGAGCCTCTGTACATCTTCCCACATACCTTCATTTATAGTGGAGGCTTTCCTAGGTTTTTGGATATCTATGATGATCAAGAATCTCATTATCTTACCTTATGTGTAGTTAATACACTCTGAACATTCCTGCACTGCATAACTGACACAACAGAGGCCCTGGCCGGTTTGCTCAGTGGTAGAGCGTCGGCCTGATGTGCAGAAGTCCCAGGTTCGATTCCCGGCCAGGGCACACAGGAGAAGCGCCCATCTGCTTCTCCACCCCTCCCCCCCTCCTTCCTCTCTGTCTCTCTTCCCCTCTGCAGCGAGGCTCCATTGGAGCAAAGATGGCCTTGGCGCTGGGGATGGATCCTTGGCTTCTGCCCCAGGCGCTAGAGTGGCTCTGGTCACAGCAGAGTGACGCCCCGGAGGGGCAGAGCATCGCCCCCTGGTGGGCAGAGCGTCGCCCCCTGGTGGGCGTGCCAGGTGGATCCCGGTCGGGCGCATGCAGGAGTCTGACTGTCTCTCCCCGTTTCCAGCTTCAGAAAAATACAAAAAAACAAAACAAAACAAAGCAACAACAAAAAAGAAACAGAGCTCATTTCACCACTGAACACTGTACTAGCTAGCATTTGTACAGTTATAGGGTCTAAAAATTCCAGGCATCATCCAAAATCTTAATGTGACTAAATAAAGTCAATATATTGAAAACTTTAAGGAATTGTTATTTCATATAATATATTCTTTTTATGAAACTTTAAAAATGACCAGAAAACAATTAAAATTGAATAATTTAATAAGTTTTTTCAGTGTACATTTTAAAGAAGATGGCTCCTGAATTTTCCTATTCTGAAGAAAGGGGGAAATCAAATCTATTTTAAAATTTTTTTCTGAGTTTTACACTTTCAGAATATGTTTGGAGACTACAGGTTGATCCTACATACAGAACAACATATAAAGCTGGTCCTTTAAAGTCTAAGAACCACTAAGAGTAAAAATGTAGCTTTTGTGGCCATATAATCTAATTGTGCAAATTATTCTGTCATTCAGTTAATTTATACTTTATTCTTATGGCTGTCATCAAAACTATAGGCCCTGGCTGGTTGGCTCAGCGGTAGAGCGTCAGCCTAGCGTGCGGAGGACCCGGGTTCGATTCCCGGCCAGGGCACACAGGAGAAGCGCCCATTTGCTTCTCCACCCCTCTGCCGCTGCCGCACTTTCCTCTCTGTCTCTCTCTTCCCCTCCTGCAGCCAAGGCTCCATTGGAGCAAAGATGGCCCGGGCTCTGGGGATGGCTCTGTGGCCTCTGCCTCAGGTGCTAGAGTGGCTCTGGTCGCAACATGGAGATGCCCAGGATGGGCAGAGCGTCGCCCCTGGTGGGTGTGCCGGGTGGATCCCGGTCGGGCGCATGCGGGAGTCTGTCTGACTGTCTCTCCCTGTTTCCAGCTTCAGAAAAATGAAAAAAAAACAAACAAAAAAAAAAACTATAGCAATGTTTAAGAATTTGTTACAAACTTTCATTTGAACAACATTGTTTTGAATATGTCTAACACAAATTATTTCTCAAGTTTCATAGAATTTTATTGCTTTATTATTTCTATCACCACAGGTATCACAACAGTTAGTGAAATTCAAAATATCTTTAAAATTGTTCACAGTTCTAATAGAAGTTTGTAAGTAAAACTTCGCTTTAGAAAAAAAGACACTCGTATATGAAGCTTAAATTCATTGATGAAACAATAATCAGGGGTGTAGTATATGCCTGGCACCTACCAGACGATAAGCATGTTGAAATGAGAAACAGAAATCTCGAGGGCCAGAAGATCACCCTCTGGTGGTAGTGATGATAGTGAAGGGCAACAGAGAAGTCAACAGTTAACATAAAATTAATCAAAAGTCATAATTAAAATATGAACAAAAATCCAAGGGGGTAGTATAAGTTGAGCTAAATTTTAAATACTAGTTCTGCCATTTAGAAGAGTCAGAGTGGAGAGAAGGTAGTCAAAATGAAGGGAATGGTATGTACAAAGGTAGTATGAAATGATGAGGTACAGAAATAGTAGTTCAGCCTGACCAGTGGTGGTGTAGTAGTTAGACTGTGGACCTGAAACCCTGAGGTCCCAGGTTCAAAACCCTGAGGTTGCTGTCTTGAGTGCAAGCTCATTCAGTTTAAGTGCAAGCTCACCAGCTTGAGTGCAGGGTTGCTAGCTCGAGTGTGGGATCATCGCATGATCTTATGTTTGCTGGCTTGAGCCCAAAGGTCATTGGCTTGAAGCCCAAGGTTGCTGGCTTGAGCCCAAAGATTGTTGGTTTGTGGCCCAAGGTCGCTGGCTTGAGCCCAAAGGTTGTTGGCTTGTAGCCCAAGGTCGCTGGCTTGAGCAAGGGGTCACTGACTCGGCTGGTGCCCCCAGGTCAAGGCATGTATGAGAAGCAATCAATGAACAACTAAAGTGATGCAACTACCAGTTAATGCTTCTCATCTCTCTCCATTCCTCTCTCTCTCTCTCTCTCTCTCTCCTCTCTCTCTCTAAAGAAAAATAAATATCTGATTTATAATAAAGAAATATCTGATTAATGGGGGAGCAATGGGAGATGAGACTAATGGGAAGCTACTAATCAATCATGAGAGGCCCTGCATGCTATGGGATTATTTTGACTCTCTTAGTGATGGAGAGACATTGAAGGATTTTTTTTAAGCCAGAAAGGGGCAGAATCAAATTCATATTTTAGAAGAAAATTTTGGCTGTCATTGTCATTATCAAGTTATCTATTGAGTATATGATTTAAATAACATTTTTAAGTCACACTGTGAATGAAATAATACTGTTATCCACATTTCACAAATAAATGAGTTAAGGAACTTGTCCAACATGACTCATCTATTAAGTGGCAAAGCAGAGATTCATTGACACCAAGGCAGTTTGAATTTGTTCCCTCACTCTTAACCACTACAATTCACTGCCTCTGAGAATATTCTAGTGCAGTATGAAGGGAGAAGAGGATGGGCAAAAATACTATTGTAATAGAATACATGAAGAAGTGGTTGATGAGAAATTCAAGAATCATTTAAAGGTAGAGTCTCCAAATACTTGGTTTTGAATTGGATTCATCCAATTTTACCAGCATTTGAAATGTCTGGGAAATATTTAAAGGAATAGCTTATATTTTAAATTAAAAAGTTCAGCCTTACCAGGTGGTGGCGCAGTAGATAAAATGTCGGACTGGGGTGCAGAGGACCCAGGTTTAAGACCCCAAGGTTGCCGGCTTGAGTGGGGGCTCATCTGGTTTGAGCTCACCAGCTTGAGCCCAAGGTCGCTGGCTTGAGTAAAAAGGGTCACTTGGTCTGCTGTAGCCCCCCTCAGCCAGGGCACATATCAGAAAGCAATCAGTGAACAACTAAGGTGCCGCAACAAAGAATTGATGTTTCTCATCTCTCTCTCTCCTGTCTGTCCTTAACTGTCCCTCTCTCTTTCTTTCTCTTTCTCTGTCACACAAAAAAAGTACATAACAATATCTGTTATGATATTACTTGTGTGTAAATCTGCTTGCTCATTCTCTGGGGCTACACTGTAACTCAGATTATTTGCTGTTAGTTAGCTTAACTCTTAATGTACAATCAGTTCAGATCACTATGGCCAGCTGCATTATTCTGGATTTATGACCTTGTCTCATATGAGGTAAAATATGGACATATCATACAGCTAAAATTTTTCATTTTTAAATATAATATGCATTTTTTTTGTTGTTATTCAGCTATGTACTCCTTTTGGGAAGGGAATACTTGGTGGTTTTAATTGGGCTGGTTATCCTAAATAAGAATTTTGTTCAACACTTTCTGTTATCATTAGAAGAAATATCATTTGCTGTTATAATGTTACTTTTGAATTATAGGAGGACTTTTTAAAAGTTTTTTTTTATAATTGATAGATATAATTGTAGATTTCAATCTAAAACACTAAATGTATATCCAAGAGTGTTCAAATAGCTGATTATCTGGTGTCATTCCGATAATTCACTATAGACTGCCCTAAATAATTGTGTTTGGCTCATCAATAGATTCCCATCTAACTCAATGTAACAGGTGATGTTCCTACAAAGGTCTATCAAGCTTTACCTAATTGACCTAGCCATTCCAGCCCATTTGACCTACCCAACCACATCTTCTACCCTTCCTCCCTTAACTCATTCTTCTTGGTCACAATGACTGCCTTGCTTTTCCTCAAACATAAACACCAGGACCTGCACACTTCCTAACCTCACTATCCTCAGATGCTTTCCTCAGAAATACACATGGCCGGTTGCTTCACTTCCTTGAAGCCTTTGCTTAAAATATCTCTTGGTCAAAAATGACACCTAAACCACCCTATATATAGTATTTTTCTTCAAATTCTCTTTCTTTCTTTGTTTTATTTTCCTTTATTGCACTTATCACTAATTCAATTTCAGCCCTTCTCATGACAGTGGGTGAATGGCTAAAAGTTCCAAGCTACCAAATGATGCTTGTTCTTTCTGGTGACAAGCTCCTACCAAGAATCATCTCATTAGAACAAAAAGCATACTTTTTTTTTCTTTTTTTCTTTTTATTAAATTTAATGTAGTGACATGGATAAATCAGGGTACATATGTTGAGAGAAAACATCTCCAGATTATTTTGACATTTGATTATGCTGTATACACCTCACCCAAAGTCAAATTGTCTTCTGTCACCCTCTATCTGGTTTTTTTTGTGCCCCTCCCCTCCCCCACCCCCTCTCCTTTCTAGCCCCATACCCCCCTCCCCCCATCCTCCCACCCCCATTGCCATCACATTTTTGTTCATGTCTCTGAGTCTCATTTTTATGTCCCATATATGTATGGATTCATATAGTTCTTAGTTTTTTCTGATTTACTTATTTCACTCCATATAATGTTATCAAGGTCCATCCATGTTATTGTAAATGATCCGATGTCATCATTTCTTATGGCTGAGTAGTATTCCATAGTATATATGTACCAAAGCCTTTTAATCCACTCGTCCTCTGATGGACACTTGGGCTGTTTCCAGATCTTTGCTATTGTGAACAATGCTACCACAAAAATTTCTCCTTTTGAAACAGTGCTATGGTGTTCTTGGGGTATATTCCTAAAAGTGGGATACCTGGGTCAAAAGGCAGTTTGATTTTCAATTTTTTGAGGAATCTCCATACTGTTTTCCACAGTGGCTGCACCAGTCTGCGTTCCCACCAGCAGTGCAGGAGGGTTCCCTTTCCTCCACATCCTCGCCAGCACTTATTCTGTGTTGTTTTGTTGATGAGCGCCATTCTGGCTGGTGTGAGGTGATATCTCAGTGTGGTTTTAATTTGCATTTCTCTAATGATTAGTGATGTTGAGCATTTTTTCATATGCCTATTGGCCATCTGTATGTCCTCTTTGGAGAAGCGTCCATTCATTTCTTTTTCCCATTTTTTGATTGGATTGTTTGTCTTCCTGGTGTTGAGATTTACAAGTTCTTTATAAATTTTGGTTATTAACCCCTTATCAGACGTATTGTCAAATATGTTTTTCCATTGTGTAGTTTGTCTTTTTATTCTGTTCTTATTGTCTTTAGCTGTACAAAAGCTTTTTAGTTTGATATAGTCTCATTTGTTTATCCTGTCTTTTATTTCACTTCCCCGTGGAGATAATCAGCAAATATATTGCTCCGAGAGATGTTGGAGAGCTTACTGCCTATGTTTTCTTCTAAGATGCTTATGGTTTCATGGCTTACATTTAAGTCTTTTATCCATTTTGAGTTTATTTTTGTGAGTGGTGTAAGCTGGTGATCTAGTTTCATTTTTTTGCAGGTAGCTGTCCAGTTTTCCCAACACCATTTGTTAAAGAGGCTGTCTTTACTCCATTATATTTCCTTACCTCCTTTGTCAAATATCAGTTGTCCATAGAGCTGTGGGTTTATTTCTGGGTTCTCTGTTCTGTTCCATTGATCTATATGCCTGTTCTTATGCCAGTACCAGGCTGTTTTGAGTACAATGGCCTTGTAGTATAACTTGATATCAGGAAGTGTGTAATAGCTGAGGCTATTCATGTTCTTTTTGGTTCCATATAAATTTTTGGAATATGTGATCTATAACTTTGAAGTATGTCATTGGTATTTTAATTGGTATTACATTGAATTTATAGATTGCTTTGGGTAATATAGACATTTTAATGATGTTTATTCTTCCTAAGCATGAGCACGGTATATGCTTCCACTTGTTTGTATCTTCCTTGATTTTTTTTTATCAATGCTTTGTAATTTTCCGAGTATAAGTCTTTAGTCTCCTTGGTTAAGTTTACTCCTAGGTACTTTATTTTTTGGTTGTAATAGTGAAGGGGATTGTTTCCTTAATTTCTCTTTCTGACTGTTCATTGTTGGTGTATAAAAATGCCTCTGATTTCTGAGTATTGATTTTATATCCTGCCACCTTGCTGATTTCATTTATCAGGTCCAGTAGTTTTTTGACTAAGACTTTAGGGTTTTCTATGTACAATATCATATCATCTGCAAATAATGATAGTTTTACTTCTTCTTTTCCAACTTGAATGCCTTTTATTTCTTCTTCTTTTCTGATTGCTGTGGCTAGGACTTCCAGGACTATGTTAAATAAGAGTGGGGAAAGGGGGCACCCCTGCCTTGTACCTGATCTTAAGGATATTGCTTTTAATTTTTGCCCATTGAGTATGATGTTGGCTGTGGGTTTCTCATAGATGGCCTTTATCATGTTGAGGTATGTTTCCTGTATTCCCACTTTGCTGAGAGTTTTGATCATGAATGGGTGCTGGATTTTATCAAATGCTTTTTCTGCATCTATTGAAATTATCATGTGGTTTTTCTCCTTTTTGTTTATGTGATGAATCACATTAATTGATTTATGAATATTGTACCAGCCTTGCCTCCCCAGAATAAATCCCACTTGATCATGGTGTATGATTTTTTCCATATATTGTTGGATCTGGTTTGCTAATATTTTGTTGAGGATTTTAGCATCTATATTCATCAGAGATATTGGCCTATAATTTTCTTTCTTTGTGTTGTCTTTGCCTGGTTTTGGAATTGGAATTATGCTTGCCTCATAAAAGGAGCTTGGAAGTCTTCCTTCCTCTTGAATTTTTTGAAATAGTTTGAGAAGGATAGGAGTTAGTACTTCTTTGACTATTTGGTAGAATTCAGTTGTGAAGCCATCAGGCCCCGGACTTTTCTTTGTTGGGAGTTTTTTGATAACTGTTTTGATCTCATTTGGTGTAATCGGTCTGTTTAGGTTTTCTGATTCTTCCAGATTGATTTTTGGAAGATTGTATGTTTCAAAGAATTTGTCCACTTCATCTAGCCCAGCGGTTCTCAACCTGGGGGTCGAATGACCAAAACACAGGGGTCGCCTAAAGCCATCAGAAAATACATATTTACTTACCTTTTTTTTTTTTTTTCTGAAAAAGGAAATAAGGAGAGACAGTCAGACAGACTCCTGCATGCGCCCGACCGGGATCCACCTGGCATGCCCACCAGGGGGCAATGTTCTGCCCCTCCGGGGCGTCGCTCTGTTGCAACCAGAGCCACTCTAGTGCCTGGGGCAGTGGCCAAGGAGCCATCCCCAGCACCCGGGCCATCTTTGCTCCAATGGAGCCTCGGCTGCAGGAGGGGAAGAGAGAGACAGAGAGGAAGGAGAGGGGGAGGGGTGGAGAAGCAGATGGGCGCTTCTCCTGTGTGCCCCGGCCGGGAATCGAACCCGGGACTTCCGTACGCCAGGCCGACACTCTACCACTGAGACAACCAGCCAGGGCCATACATATTTATTATACAATACATTTTTAAATAAAATATGTATTTCAGATGGCTTTAGGCGACCCCTGTGTTTTGGTCGTTTGACCCCCCACCAGGGTCGCGACCCACAGGTTGAGAACCGCTGATCTAGGTTGTCTAGTTTTTTGGCATACAGTTCTTCATAGTATTTTATTACAATATTTTGTATTTCTGTTGTGTCAGTTGTTATTTCTCCACTCTCATTTCTAATTTTATTTGAGTCCTCTCTCTCTTTTTCTTGGTGAGTCTAGTTAAAGGTTCATCGATCTTGTTTTCCTTTTCAAAGAACCAGCTCCTGGTTTTATTGATCCTCTGTATTGTTTCTTTAGCCTCTATGTCATTTATTTCTGCTCTGATCTTTATTATTTCATTCCTTCTACTACATTTGGGCTTTACTTGCTGTTCTTTTTCTAGTTCTTTTAGATGTAGGGTTAAGTTGTTTATTTGAGCTTTTTCTAGCTTCTGAAAGTGTGCCTGTAGTGCTATGAACTTCCCTCTCAGTACTGCTTTTGCTGTGTCCCATAAATTTTGAGTTGTTGTATGCTCATTGTCATTCATTTCTAGGAATTTTTTAATTTTTTTTTTTTATCTCATTCTTAATCCATTCGTTATTTAACAAACTGCTATTTAGTTTCCATGTGTTTGAGAATTTTTGAGCTTTTTTGTTGTGGTTCATTTCTAGTTTCATGCCGTTGTAATCAGAGAAAGTGCTTGATATGATGTCCATCTTCTTAAATTTGGTGAGACCACTTTTGTGCCCTAACCTGTGGTCTATCCTAGAGAATGTACCATGAGCACTTGAAAAGAATGTATATTCTGCTGCTTTAGGGTGAAAGGTTCTGAAGATATCTATTAAATCCAGTTGATCTAGTGTGTCCAATAAGTCTGCTGTTTCTTTGTTAATTTTCTTTCTGGAGGATCTATCTAGTGATGTTAGTGGGGTATTGAAATCCCCTACTATTATAGTATTGCTGTTGATCTCGCCCTTTAAATCCATCAAAGTCTGCTTTATATATTTAAGTGCTCCTATATTAGGTGCATAGATATTTATAATAGTTATATCTTCCTGTTGGATTACTCCCTTTATCATTATGTAGTGGCCTTCTTTATCTCTTACTATATCTTTTGTTTTAAAGTCCAATTTATCTGATATAAGTATTGCTACCCCAGCTTTTTTTTCATTTCCATTTGCATGAAATGTTTTTTTTTTCATCCTTTTACCTTCAATTTATGTGTATCTTTTGTTCTAAGGTGTGTCTCTTGTAGACAGCATATGTACAGGTCCTGTTTTCTTATCCACGCAGCTACCCTATGTCTTTTGATTGGATCATTTAATCCATTTACATTTATGGTTATTATTGATATGTAGTTGTTTATTGCCATTTTATTCTTTAAAGCTCTATTCCTTTTTTGCTATATTCTTTTCCCACTTTGATCTGTTTACAACAGGCCCCTTAACATTTCTTGCAGCATTGGTTTGGTTGTAATGAATTCCTTGAGTTGTTTTTTGTCTGGGAAGCTTTTTATTTCTCCTTCGATTTTAAATGATAGCCTCCTGGATAATGTAGTCTTGGTTGTAGGTTCTTGTTCTGCATTACTTTGAATATTTCTTGCCATTCCCTTCTGACCTCAAGTGTTTCTGTTGAGAAGTCGGATGTCATCCTTATGGGGACTCTTTTGTAGGTGATAACTTTTTTTTCTCTTGCAGCTTTTAATATTTTCTCTTTATCACTGAGCTTTGGTATTTTAATTATGATGTGTCTTGGTGTAGGTTGCTTTGGGTTTCTCTTTAATGGAGTCCTCTGTGCTTCTTGAACTTGTGAGAGTTTCTCCTGCATTAATTTAGGGATGTTTTCAGCTATGATGTGATTGAACAAAGTCTCTATTCCTTGTTCTTTTTCTTCTTCTCCAGGAATCCCTATGATGCGGATGTTATTTCTCTTCATGTTGTCACAGAGCTCTCTAAGAGTTTCCTCAGACTTTTTGAGTCTCTTCTTTTTTCCTCTCTGCTTTCTTGCCTTCATTCAAGTTGTCCTCCAACTCGCTGATTCGATCCTCAGCTTTATCCATCCTGTTTTTAATTCCTTCCATTTTGGTCTTTATTTCTGATATTGTATTTGTCATCTCTGACTGATTCTTTTTTAACATTTCAATATCCTTTTTTATACTTGCTATTTTTTTATTTAGGTGTTCATAATGACCATCCATTGTTGTTCTAAGATCCCTAAGCATCCTTACAATCATTCTTACAATCATTATTTTGAACTCCACATCTGTAAGTTTGATTTCCATATCACTCAGTTCATCTCCTGAAGGTTTCTCTTGTAGTTTCATTTGGATTGCACTTTTTTGTCTTCGCATTATCTGTGTTTAGGTGTTTTGTTTGTAGAGTTGGTTGAGTCTAGGCTTGGTGTTGTCTGCCTCCAGTTTTTAATTGTGTTATTTCTATGTCTTCTTGGGTTGGTATCAGCTATTATTTGTAATCCACTTTCAGATTTGGGCAGCTTTGAAGTCTTGATTTGTTTGTTTTCTTAACAGGTGATAGTCTTGTTTACTGATCTCAGTAGGGGGCTTTCTTGAAACTGTATCCAGGAATGCGATGGGTGTAACTTGAGACTCTGAAGGCCTCTTTAGCCAATTGATCTCTCTGGGGGCAGGGTGTTTTCTCAGCTTCAGTAGGGGGAGGTGTATCTCAGATCCACATGGAGACCTGAGTTACTGCCCCTCCTCCCCACTTCTTGTTTTCAGCTGTGTCTTGTTGCGCTGATTGGAGCTGGAGAGATGTCTAGAGATCTCTGATCCGGAAGCAATTCAGTACTGTTTTGTGGAAGGATCAGTCCCTCCCCCAGCTATGGCCGCCTCAGCATGGATGATTCAGCTTTTTTAGGTCATCTCCTGCATTCCTTAGCCCCTCACAGACTGTCCCTCTCTCTCTCCTTTCCACTTAGGGGATAAGCTGGTCTTTTCAACACACCTCGCTCCCTGGTCACCAGGCAAGTGGCTGTGAGCAGTATTTTCTGCTCTTTTCCCTGGAGTGAGATCCCCTCTGGGCTCTCAGCCTCACACCCCCCCTCCGTTCTTGTAAGCAGGGGAGATTCAGGCACTCCCTACCAGGTTTGTTGTGGCTTCTTCTTTGCTCCTTGGTTTTTGAGAGCTGTTCTTGTAGTCCAGATTTGGTTTTTCACGCTGATTTTTTCTAAATTGATTTGTATTCCAGTTTGATGGTGAGAGCTGTGCATCTGTGCATCCGCCTACTCCACTGCCATCTTCAGGTCCCCCAAAAAGCATTCTTATTACCAAGAAAATTCCAAGGGATTTAGAACCTCAAAGACCAAATGTTAGAATAAAAGATGTTCTTATCATATAGTAAATTATAAGAGATTTAGGAGCTCTATGTCAGGAACTGGGGGAAGAGACCAATATATGTATTTTTTATTATTCCACAGATATAATTTTTATATTTGAAACATAATATTCACTGACTTTGAATGAAAAAAATCTGTTGATAAATAAAACAGGATATCTTTCACTCCTAAATACACTGCTCTTCTACTGTTTAAAGTCCTTCAATATTCTTTCTCAATTTCTATATCCTGGCAACATGGAAGGGATATTTAGTGTTATGAATAGTCTATGAAGGGATAATTGCAAATATTCAAGATTAAGTCAGTAAGACATGGACTTGGTTTTGTTTAGTTTTTAATATAGCTTTTACCATACTGAAAGCAAAATGATGCATTTTTGAAAAGTAAGAACAAAATTAAGTCTGTAATAGCTAATAAAACATAAAGATATTGTAGGTTAACATCAAGAAACATTTCATATTGTCAGTACATATTTCATGCAATATAGTTCATTTAGCATTGGATATCTTTCTTTGAATGCTAATGTAAGAATCCATGGAACTTAATTACCCAATGAATGAAGTGGGAGTGAGAGAAGGAGTTAAGGTTTTAACTGTTAATATCTGAGCAGGTGGCCATTTCATTAACCCAGACTGAAATTTATTGAAAATTTAAGAAACAATTGCTGGAAGAACAGTAGAGATGAAAAAATATGTTGGTTTTGTGATACTGTTTCACATTCAATTACATTTGTCTAATAAAAGACAATCAGAATTTTATATCTGAATCTTATGAGTATGTTTGGAAAATAACAATTTTATAACTATCAGAATATATAGTCATTAAAATGTGCATAAAAGAGATTGTTTAGAGAAGGTGTATATATAACAATAAGAATATTATTTCATAAATGCTTGACCTACTGAATTATTTTTATTCCTTTACTATAACAATTTATTTTTCTTTACTATATCTGCATTTGTATTTTGTTCTTTGTTATATGTTTTTAAGGAATGTTTTTTCTTTTCTCAAGCAGTAATGATAGATATTTTTATGTTATTAGTTTATCTAAACAATTAACTTTTACTTTTAGTTAAGATCTCAATCACTTATTTTTTGCTTTCTATTTCATTGATTTCTACTCTTTATAATTTTATTCCTTCTTCTTCTTTAGGTTTATTCTGTTCTTTTTCTAGCTTATTGAATTGAGTGCTATGAAAAGAGAACATTGTAAGTCCCATTTTTGTTACTGTAGGAAGTATAAACTCTAAGTTCTTGGATTCAGTTTTTAATTTTATAAAATCCTATTTAGCTATTAAATCATGACTGAAGTCAGACTGAAAGCCTTAGTTAACAGTTGTTGGCAAAAATCTTTGGCTGAATAAGAAATTGTTGAAAATAGTGCAGTATGTATTAGTTAGCTATTGTCATAAACACGCTGCATAACCAGCTACCCCCTAAAACTCAGGGACTTAAAACAATTGTCATCTGTTCTCATAGACTTGTGTGTTCACTGACCTACAGACTTAGCTGTGTGGCTCTGTTGATCTAAAACTAGGCTTGCTCTTGTGACTAGGGTTCAGCTGGAGGTTAGCTGATCTAGGCTCTATGTGGCTGGGTGACTGAATTCTGCTTAAACAGGCATGTTCTTCTCATGGCAACAGAAAAGGTTCAAGAGAGCAAGCTTAAGAATGCAAGTACTTTTCAAGTCTTTGGTCACATGATATCCAATAATAGTTCATTGAAAGTTGTATGACGGAACCCAAAGACTAGAGATAGAAATACATACTCCTCTTTTGTCAGACTGTAAAATCTCTTGTCACAGGGCAAGAAATCAGAGAGGAATGGAGAACCAGAGCTTTTACTATAATACATATAAATTTGCATTTATATTATAAAAAGATATATTTTATGGTTTTGATTTTTAAAAATTTCTATTGCTGTATTATTTATTTGTAGTACTTTTACTCCACTATTTCTGTCCTCTTTGTTCTTATTCTATATATTTTTCTTTTAGTCCAGTGGACCCTTGTATCTTCTTATATTTCATTGAGGATCATTAACATATGTACTTCAACTTGATTTTTATATTACTCTACTAAATTTTCATTTTATTAGATTGAATTCTTCTCATAGTTATTGTTTCTAAATTAGTTTTTCTCATGAATTCTGAAATATTTTTTCCAGGTTTATCTTGAGTGGAAGTCTGTCATGTTCTATAGTGTCTCTTAGGGCCTCTATCTAATATGTGATATTGTAAGTAGTACAAATTTAAATGCCAAGCTTGTGGATTGTGTAGTCTCTGACCTGATGTCTAAGCCCTGTTTATAAGTTCTTGTCTCCTTATCAATGCAGTATTATAAAAGCTTTAAATATTAGTTCACATAAATGATGAAGACCCTTGTTCTGAGCTTCGATTCATGGCAGGGAGTGTGCCATTGAAGTCCCTAATTTTAGGCTATGAATTCGGATTTATGCCCATCTCATATGTGACATTTTAGTTTTTATTACCCATTACAACCATACCTGCCAACAGTCTATAGCTGCTTCCAGTTCTGAAACAAATAAACACCACCTACTGCTTTGTACTTCTTTTCCACTTCTAAACAAGATGTATGTCTTGTATTTGAGAGTTTTCAAATTTCCAATATCTTTTATTTTGTTTCAGAATAAACAGAAATTGATATGAAGATGAATGTGAATTTATCACATATGAACTTAACATTGTTCATTTTTGCGATAAGATGGAAATGGCGGATATATTCAGTTAAAGTACTTTGTATTCTGAATGTTACACTTGCTCTTATATAGGCAAATGGTTCAGTGGCCCTTGGACAGGCAATGAAATAGAGTCTGGTGCATTCTTTCTATATAATAAAAATAGGACAGTTGAGTTACTTTCTGAAATCACATAGTATATTCAAACCAAATATTTGTTTACTGAGTTTAATGACATTTATTTTATATTATTTATTGGAAACCTGGTCTTAATATTTCATTGTCTCCCAAAGGCCAGAATTACTCAATGTAACACTCAGTGACCAGGACCAAAATTTGCTTTGAAACTTTGTTATAAAAGATTAATGAGCTTTCATTCAACAGGTGGGTTTTTTTGTTTGTTTGGTTTTTTTTTTGGTCTTCCTTCAAATGTTCATGTGACTGATAGCTTATCCATGTGCATTGTACATTACAAACGAACTTGTCAGAAAAGGAATTATTTATCTCAGGGAACCAGAGATAACCTCAGGACTCATTTCTCATGACCCACCCCTGGATAATGGATAATGTGCAGAGTGTTATTTTCTTAGAAAGAAAAAAGTTTTTATTGTTGTCAGAAAATCACTACCATAGTAAGTTGGTTCCAGAATTATAGAAATTTTAGATATTTTAAGATTTAGTTTGCTTTTTGCTAGGAGGACTAAAATTGCAATAAGGTCAAAGTGAGAGGTTGTTATTATGCTTCTAATATGAGAACAACATGTTTAAAGAGATATTTGTAATGGAAAACTAAGGAACATGGTTTAGATTGCTCTCTTTGAAGAAAGGTAAAGTAGTGGGTAAATCCTTATTCTACTAGGCAGAAGCAAACATCTTCCACCCAGAGAAACTTCATATACCCTATTTTAAGCATTTTTAAGAAATATTTTTTAATCAGTGAGAAGAGGGGAAGCAGAGACAAACTTCTGCATGTGCCCCACCTGGGATCCACTTGGCAAGCTCACTAGGGGCTGATACTCTGCTCATCTGGGGCATTGCTCTGTTACTCAGCAACTGAGCTCTTCTCAGCACCTGAGGCAAAGGCCATGGAAGCATCCTCAATGTCTGGGGCCAACTCACTCTAATCGAGCCATGGCTGCAGGAGAGGAAGGGAGAGAGTGAGAGAGAGAGAGAGAGAGAGACAGAGAAGGAGAGAGAGAGAGAAGTGAGAGGGGGAGGGGTGGAGAAGCAGATGGACACCTCTCCTGTGTGCCCTGACTGGGAATTGAACCCAGGCCATCCACATACTGGGCCAATGCTCTACCACTGAACCAATTGGCCAGGGCTCATATATCCTATTTAAAAATATCTCCTGTTTCTCTGAAGTTGGTTGTTAACATTTTACATAGCATGAGAAATAATAGCTTTATCTTTTCTTTAAACAAAAAATCACATTGTTAAACAGCTTTCATTATTGTATAGAATTTCTAGCAACAAAATCAAAGAAAAATATTTCATAAGGATAAAATAAGAGAGACAAAATTTATTAAAAGTGAGATCAAGTTAAATGAACAGATCAGTTAATGGGCCCAATCTAAATGCAAAGAAGAAAGAAGCAGAAGCAAGAAGAAGAAGAAGAAGAAGAAGAAGAAGAAGAAGAAGAAGAAGAAGAAGAAGAAGAAGAAGAAGAAGAAGAAGAAGGAGGAGGAGGAGGAGGAGGAGGAGGAGGAGGAGGAGGAGGAGGAGAAGGAGAAGAAGAAGGAGGAGGAGGAGGAGGAGGAGGAGGAGGAGAAGGAGAAGGAGAAGAAAAAGGCGGAGGAGGAGGAGGAGGAGGAGAAAAAGAAGAAAAAGAAGAAGAAGAAAGGGTAGGAGGAGGAGGAGGAGGAGGAGGAGGAAGAAGAAGAAGAAGAAGAAGAAGAAGAAGAAGAAGAAATGGGAAGAGGATAAGAAAATGAGAACATTCAGAAAATGCCCATAGCTCTTCACATGTAATATTATGGAGAGAGCTGTCGAACCAGGAGGTAAAAGAATCAGAAAAAAGAAGCCTGGGATTTCAGGTCTCCTAAATACAGTGGCTGTTACATAATTTAAGAAACAGAGAGCTCTAAGCTATTTTTGTATGAAACTTTTCTAACAATATTTAAAGCATTAACTATATGGATCAAAAATTGTGGGGAGAGAGACAGTGGGGATTACAGATAGACTATCTCTCACTTTCTTTCCCCATCTAGTGATGTCTGCGACATTGCCGCGTGGAAGCAGACCCACAGACCCCGACAGCTGCTGAGGGGAGGTAAGGCAGGGCCTGTCCACAATTAAATCATCTGTTCTCAGAAACATATCAAGGATACCTTAAACAGAAACAAATCGAGACTACCTACCACAAAAGGTGACGTGAGAGAAATGGCAGCGTTAGAGGTTCCCCCGTCTCTCTCCTTGAAATTACAACTATTTAAACAGCTATAATTAAACAAAAGATTCCTTGCTGAGCACACAAATATGCCTGGGAGATCCGCACATTGAAACACCGGAAGGTGGGTGAGTGGGAGCATGCTGGGGAGGAGGAAATGGAGAAGAGCTGAGATGGGCACCGCAGGTGCGGCCAGGAGCTCCATGCGGCTCTTGGGAGAGGTGAGCAATCTGCTGCTGCCTGTGCTTCCTGGGCCCAGAGGAGCAAAGAGGACGAGTAAGCTCTTCTGAAGAGTGGTTGGTGAGCGGTACAGAGACCCAGGAGAAGACGTAGCATAGAGGCATGGTCATGACTGTATGGCGGCTACCATTGGCAGGCAGGAAAAGAAAGGCACAGAGTCTGGCCACCTCCCCTCATCCTCCCAGAGCTTGCCCCACTCACCCTCCCAGAGCTAGCAGCAGGCCCAGAGCTAGAAGGATCAGTAGCAGTGAGTGCTGGACAACAGCACATTATCTGCAACCCTGAGCACTGGAGTAACAGAAGTATTTTCTTCCTAGCAGCAGGCACGCTGTGGCTAATCTCAGTGATGGTAGAGAAACAGACGAGAGGCCCGGGAGATCTGGTAGTTACCATTGCTGCAAGGAGACAAAGCCTTGTAAAGGTACCAGCCAGATTCTTTCAGCTCACTGGCTCCCACCAGTCCCAGCTGCCAGGGTCTGGTTATAGGGGCCTGTGCTGGTATTGCACAGACTCAGAACCCCATCATCCAGCACATTATACCATGGGGTGGCGGTGCTTTGAGACTGAGGGGACCTAATTATAGACAGAGGAAACCCCCACCTCCCCAGGGAATACAGGGCATTTTTCACTGCCCACAGAGATCCCAGAAGCCAGAGCAGTGGGAGAGAAACTAAAAATCTTGTGCTTCAGTGACAGCAACTAGAAAACAGAACAAAATTTTTTTTATCAAACTATTAGAAACGTACCACTATTAAAAAATATCTCACTCTCATAGATGTCAAGACAAAGAAGAAATCCATTAAATACCATAAATAACCAAGGTAATGAGGCAGCACAGAAAGAAAATTTAAAAATCTCCAAGAAATAAACTTAAAGACATGGAAATAAGTGATTTAAATGACAGAGAAGTCAAGGTTGCAGTTCTAAAAAAAAACCTCAACAAGATACAAGAAAACACAGATAGGCAGTTTAATGAACTCAAAAATAAAATCAATAAACAAAATGAGTTGTTTACCAAATAGATTGGAACTTAAAAAAACAAATAGAAATTCTCAAGATAAAGAACTCAATATAAAAGATGAAGAATGAACTTTGACAAGAAAGAGGAAAGAATTAGTGATGGTAAAGATAGAAATCTAGAAATGACAGAGATAGAAGAAGAGAGAGACTTGAGAGTTATAAAAATGAACAAACTCTATGAGAACTATCTGACTCTGTCAAAAAGAGCAATATAAGAATAATATGTAGCCTAACCAGGCAGTGGTGCAGTGGATAGAGCATTGGACTGGGATGCAAAGGACCCAGGTTCAAGACCCCAAGTCGCCAGCTTAAGTGCGGGCTCATCTGGTTTGAGCAAAAGCTCACCAGCTTGGACCCAAGGTCACTGGCTCAAGCAAGGGGTTAGTCTGTATGCTGAAGGCCTGCGATCAAGGCACATATGAGAAAGCAATCAATGAACAACTAAGCTTTTGCAACAAAAAACTGATGATTGATGATTCTCATCTCTCTCTGTCCCTGTCTATCCTCTCTGACTCTCTCTCTCTGTCCCTGTTAAAAAAAAAGAAAAAGAATAATATGTATTCGAGAAGAAGAGAGAAGAAGGAAACAGAGAGCCTCTTCAAACAAATAGTTGATAAGAACATCCCAAACCTATGGAAAGAGCTAGATTCTCAAATCCAAGAAACAAACACAACACCTAATTATCTCAATCCCAAAAGGCATTCTCCAAGGCACATTGTATAAAACTGCCAAAAATTAATGACAAAAAAAGAATTCTCAAGGCAGCTAGGAGAAAAAAACCACTAACTAATAAAAGAAATCTCATTAGATTATTATCTGATTTCTCAGCAGAGACCCTATAAGCTAGAGATAGTGCAATCACATATTCAAACTATGGAAAGAAAGTAATTACCAGCCAAAAATAATATATCAGCATAGTTGTTCTTTAGCTATGAAAGAGAAATAAAGACATTTCCAGACTTAGAGAAGCTGAGGGAGTTTACCACCACAAGATCTTCATTGCAGGAAATACTGAAGAGGGTTACTCTACCTGAAAAAAAAAGACAAAATAACACAAAACTATGAGTAAGATACTGACAGACAGAAGTAGGGTATTGCAACCCTTTTCCAGAATATGATATTATATACTTAAACATAACAAAAGTCAAAGGAGGTAAAATCTTAAAAAGAGGGAAGAAAAAGACAATAGCTACTGCAATTTGGAAATGAACTCACAATAAAATAGGGATAATGTGTGGCAACAAAAACATTAAAGGGAGTAAAGATCTGATTTTGTAGAGGGATATGCAGATAAGATGCAGTAAAAAGAAAAGGGACTACTGTATATATGAAACTTTCTTCTGCACAAGCCTAATGATAACCAAATAAAAAATAATCCAAGACTGAGACACATAACTTAAAAAAGAAAGCAGGGGGAAAAATCCTAGACTACTACCAAACTAAAACAACTAATAAAAATACAAGAAAAAAGAAGCAATGGAGATATAGAGTTACCAGAAAACAAAAGATAAAATGGCTATAGGGAATCCTCATATATTAATAATCACCCTAAATGTAAGTAGCCTGAATTTTTCAATAAAAAGACACAAAGTAGTAGATTGGATCAAAAATCAAAATCCAACAATATGCTGCCTTCAGAAGACACATCTAAACTGCAGTGACAAATATGAGTTCAAAGTGAAAGGGTAGAAAATGATTCTTCAAGCAAATGATATCCAGAGAAAAGCAGGTGTAGCCATATTTATATCTGATAAAATAGACTTCAAAATAAAAAAGGTAACAAAAGACAAAGATGGACATTTTATAGTGATAAAAATGGCAATGCATCAAGAAGACATAATATTTCTTAATATATACTTAATTAGGGAGCACTAAAATATGTAAAGCAACTACTAATAAAACTAAAGGGAGAAACTGAAAAAGAAAACCACACAATTGAATAGATCTAACTACTCCATTAAAAGTGATGAAAAGATCATTCAAACAAAAAATCCATAAGAAAATATCAGCCTTAAATGATACATTCAACCAAATAGACCTACTCACCATTTACTGAGCCATTCATCTCAGATATAAGATTATACATTCTTCTTTAGTACATATGAAACATTCTCAAAGATAGACCATAAGTTGGGACACAAAACTAGCCCTAACTAATTTAAGAAGATTGAAATTATACCAAGCATATTCTTTGACCAAAATGCATTGAAATTGGAAATCAACTGTAAAAATAAAGCAAGAAAACCCACAAATGTGTGAAGATTAAACAACGTGCTAATAAAAAAAAAAATGACTGGGTCAAAGAAGTAATAAAAGAAGAGATAAAAATATGTAGAGATAAGTGAAAAGATATATCTATGTATCAATATTTCAAATCTTTTGGAATGCAGCAAAATTATAATAAGAGGAAAATTTACCCCATTATAGGCCTATGTCAAGAAACAAGAAAAATCCCACATAAACAACATAACACTACATATTAAAGAACTAGAAAAAGGGCCCTGGCTGGTTGGCTCAGCAGCAGAGCATCAGCCTGGCGTGTGGAAGTTCCAGATTCGATTCCCTGTCAGGGCACACAGGAGAAGCATTCATCTGCTTCTCCATCCTCCCCTCTCTCCTTCCTCTCTGTCTCTCTCTTTCCCTCCTTCAGACAAGGTTCTATTGGAGCAAAGCTGCCTTGGGCATTGAGGACGGCTCCATGGCTCTGGCTGCAATGGATCAATGCCCCAAATGGGCAAGAGCATCACCCCCTGGTGGGCATGCTGGATAGATCCCAGTCAGGAGCATGCGGGAGTCTCTGACTGCCTCCCCCTTCTAACTTCAGAAAAATACAAAAAAACAAAACAAAACAAAACAAAACAAAAACTGACTGAAAAAGTCAAATTGACTAGAAAAAGAACAAATGCAGCCAAAAGTCAGCAGAGGGTAGAAAACAATAAAAATTAGAGCAGAATTAAGTGAAATAGAGAACAAAAAGACAATAGAAAACTTAATACAACAAAGAACTGGTTCTTTATATAAAGATCAATAAATTGGCAAACATCTGGTTAGACTCACCAAGAAAAAAAAAAGAGACTCAAATGATATCAGAAATGAAAGAGAAAAAATTATGACAAACACCACAGTAATACAAAGGATCATACAAAATACTATGAAAGACTAGTATTCAATAATCTAGAATAAATAAAAAAGTTCTTAGCAACAATATTACTCTTCTAGACTGAATCTCAAAAGATGGGTAAATCTAAATGAAATGATCAACAGTGAGAAAATTGAAACAACCATCAAAAACCTCCCCAAAAGTAAAAGTCCAGGGCGAGATAGCTTCACTGGTGAACTTTCAAAGAAGATTGAAACTTACTCTTTTCATATTTTTCCCAAAAATAAAGAAAAGCAATGATTCCTAACACATTTTAGGAAGTCAAGGTTACCCTGACACCAAAACCTGGCAAGTATTACACACACACAAAATTACAGATAAATATTAATGATTAATACAGATGCAAAAATCTTAAACAAAATACTAGTCAATTAAATACAACAATATATTAAAAAGATAATACATCAAGACCAAGTGGGGTTTATTTTAGGGATTTATATGATTCAACATATAAAAATCAATCAATGTGATGTACCTCATAAGAGAGTAAACAATAAAATGTTTATGATCAGATCAATAGATGAAGAAAAAGCATTTGACAAAATACAACATTTATTTATGACTAAAACATTCAATAAAATTGGTATAGAAGTAAAGTACCTCAATGTAATACAGGTCATATATGACAAACTCTCAGCCAATGTCATACTCAATAGTGAAAAACTAAAAGATTTTCCTGTAAGATAAGGAACAAGACAGAGATGCCCACTCTTATTATTGTTATTCAATGTAGTACTGAAAGTCCTGGCCAGAGCAATCAGGCAAAAGAAAGAAATAAAAAGCCATGCAAACTGGGAATAAAGAAACACAAGTGTCACTTTTTGCAGACAACATAATTCTTTATATAGAAAACCCATGCTTCTTGGCATTTTGACTAAGATCAAGTGTAGAAAACCCTAAAGACTCCAAACACACAAAAACTATCAGAGACAATAAACAAAACAGTAATGTTGTTGGATACAAAATCAATATACAAAAATCCACTGCTCCATTCCTTGATACTAACAATAAAATTTTAGAAAAAAAAATGGAAAAAGTTTCTTTCTTTTGCAATTGCAACAGAAAGAATAAAAAACCTAAGAAAACCTTAACAAAGAATGTGAAGGACCTATACACTGAAAATTGTAAAACATTATTAAACAAAATTGAAGAAGATATAAAAAAATAGAAAGATATTTTGTTTTCACAGATTGGAAAAATTAACATAGCTAAAATGGCTATATTATCCAAAGCAATATACAGACATAATGCAATCCTCATCAAAATTCCACTGGCACTTTTAAAAGAAATAGAGCAAAAAGTCATCAGATATGTATGGAACCACAAAAGACTATGAACAGCCAAAGCAATGCTGAGAATAAAGAACAAAGCTAGAAGTATTACATTTCCTGACTTCAAATTATACTACATAATACAATAATCAAAAGAATATGGCATTGGCATAAAAACAGACACAGACCAATGGAATGGAATTGAGAGCCAGAAATAAATCTACATGTACATGGGCAAATAGTTTGTGGCAAAACCAAAAACATAGCAAGGATAAAAGAAAGCCACTTTAATAAATGGTGCTGGTTAAATTGGAGAGCCACATGCAAAAGAATGAAATGAAACTGCTGTTTGTCACCATACTAAAAAATTAACTCAAATGGATCAGAGACCTAAATATAAGATGTGCAATAATAAATCACATAGAATAAAACACAAGTACTAAACATATGGACCTGGCTCTTAGGGAGGATTTTATAAATTTGACAAGGTAAATAAAAACAAAAATAAGTAAATGGCACTGTATCAAATTAAAAAGCTTCTGCACAGCAAAATATACCACCAACAAAACAAAAAGGCAACTGACCGAATAGGAGAAAATATTTTCAAACAATATCTCCAACAAGAAGCTAATGTAAAAATATATAAAAACTCATACAACTCAACAACAAAACTAACAATCTAATTAAAAAGTGGGCAGAAGACCTGAACAGATATTTCTCCCAAGAAGATATGCAAATGGCCAACAGATATATAAAAAGATGCTCAACTTCATTAGCTATTAGGGAAATGTAAATCAAAACTGCAATGAAACCGGCGCTGCGGGATGAACCGACGCTCATCAAAACTGCAATGAGATACCACCTCACACCTGTTAGAATGGCTATCATCAACCAGACAGGTAATAACAAGTGCCAGAGATTGTGGAGGAAAAAGAACCCTCATTATTGCTGGTGGGAATGTAAACTGGTACAGTCACAAAAAAAACCAGTATGGAGGTTTCTCAAAAAATTAAGAATAAAATTACCATTTGACCCAGCAACTTCTCTTTTGGGTATTTGCCCCCCAAATTTGAAAAAAAGTTATTTATAAAAATACATGTACCTTTATGTTTATTGCAGCATAATTTTTGTTGTCCCATACATGGAAACAATTAAAGTGTCCTTCAATATATGACTGGGTAAGAATTTGGTACATATATATAGTAGAATACTACTCAGCCATAAGAAGAGATGAAATAATACCATTTATTACAGAATAGATTGATCTTGAGAATATCATGCTAAACAGAACAAGTCACATGGAAAACATTAAGAATCATATCATTTCATTCACATGTGGGATATAAACTGGAAACAACAAATGAGTAAATAAGATGAACAAGCAAACAAAAACACATAAACACAACCAACAGTATGGTGATTACCATAGGGCAGTGGTTGGCAAACTGCGGCTCGCGAGCCACATGCGGCTCTTTGGCCCATTGAGTGTGTGCCTCTTCAGCCCATTGAGTGTGGCTCTTCCACAAAATACCACGTGCGGGCGCTACCTCCATAAGGAATATACCTACCTATATAGTTTATGTTTAAAACTTTGGCTCTCAAAAGAAATTTCAATCGTTGTACTGTTGATATTTGACTCTGTTGACTAATGAGTTTGCCGACCACTGCCATAGGGAAAGGGAGCAGAGAGGAGGCAGTGAAGGGTAGAGAAGGTCAAATATATGATGACAAAAGCAGGTTTGACTTTGGATGGTGAACACATCATGCAACATACAGAAAATGTATCATAGAATTGTTCACTTGAGACCTATATAGTTTTTTTAACTAATGTCACCCCAATAAATTTAACTTTAAAAAATCAAGAATACCAAAACAAGGGATAAACCTGAAGGGAAGGGGGAGGGTGCTGGGGGAGGGGGGCAAAGGGGATGTTGAGGGGCATACAGGGGAGGGGGGATGCATTCGGGGCAACACTAGAATCTATGTAAACACAATAAATTAAAATCAATTAAAAAAAAGAATACCAAAACAGAATGTAAACTAGTCTTTGTAGTGTTGCCCTTTGATATACATATTTAGCAGATGGCCAATTATAATTGTGTAGGCCAATACAGAGTAAATCTATTTACATAATAAAATATGTCATTTAAATGTTTTCTGGAAACTGCTTTTTCTAGTTCCTGTGTTTCCCCTGTTGAGATGACTTGGAAAGCAGTGTCACCAATAGTGTTGACTATTGGTATAGAATGCTTGCACCTAAAGTCCTCAAAATATAAAGAGACATTTTTTAAAATCAAGGTATTGACAACAACAAGGAAAAGATTGATATTTTATATATTTTTAATTAATTAGTTTTTTTAGGTGAGATGAGGGGAGATTGTGAGGCTGACTCCCACATGCTTCCTGATCAGAAACCACCTGTCAACCCCGTCTGGGGCATATGCTGGAATCAGCTGAGCTATTTTTAGCACCTGAGGCTAATGCACTCCAACGGAGCTATCCTCAATGCCCAGGCCCTCGCTCCAACAATCGAACCACTGGCTGCAGGTGGGGAAGGAGGGGAAAGAAACAGATGGTCAGTTCTCCTGTGTGCCCTGACTGGGGATCTAATCTAGGACCTACGTAAGCTGGGCCGATGCTCTATCCACTGAGCAACTGGCCAGGGCCAATATCCTATATTTAGCACTGCATTTGTTAGTCATCGTTAGTCATCATAACTAAATGTTTGAAATTTTGGTTGAACTACAAATAAAAAATGGCTAAAATTTTCCAAGTATTTACCTGTTGCAGAAACTGCTAAGCATTTTACATGTCTAACGTTGTTTATGTATGATGCTAGACATAAATAAATCATTTTTTATTTGAAGAGTACTAGTATACTTATCTTCTTTTATAGATGAAGAAACTAAGGCTTAAAAAAGGTATAATTTTGTTCAAGATCACTCAGTAAGTGCTAAAGTTAGTGTTTGAACCCACATCTTGATGTAAGAGCTCTGAGCACTCTACTATAATGTCTCCATGCTGTCTCTGCTTTAACTGTCACCATTTCTTCTTTCTCTCCTCTGGAGCATAGCCCTGTGCTTCTTAGAGAAGACAGAAAGAGATTGATACAGCTGAGACTCAATCCTAGGGTCAGTTGAAGAAGTAGATGAGCGTCACTTTGATCTGTTTCGTGGCCTTTTTGAGGACTGGCTGATGGAAAAATTCCATCCTATTCCTCTTACCAAGGTCAACTTTCATATCTACCTCCTTTACCTCCCAACATTAACCTGAACTCAGTTCCTTTAATATAATACTGTTAATATACACACCTGGGAGTATTACTAAAATTGGTACTTAATACTATTGGTATCATATATAAATATTTATTAGTTTACTGTCCTCATTCTCCACCAACATTTTGATGTCAGAGAAGTGTTTGTTAAACATCTTTGATAATAAGAATTATTTGGGACTCAGAGTTATGATGATTATTTTTTCTCTAGTTAAGAGTTTCCAGTTGTTAAAGGATATCCCTAGAGCACACTATTTTCATCGATATAAGTATTGCCATGCCAAGCTATTAGCTCATCATGGATAATAGACTCAGAGCTGTCAAAATTCTTAAACACATTTTAGTTAAGTCTCCAGAGTGGCTGTGATATGCTCAAAGCTGGAAGAGTTGTTGTGGGACAAGAATTCAATTCTCCTGCCTTCTGGTTCAGTGTCAGTGTCATTTCTGTTATATTGTTATACACAGCATTCCATCTGGTGTACAATCAGAATGCTGTGCAATCAGACTTAAAGCGCAACAGAAATCAGAGATATTAGATTCCAGTTGTTGACTAACCTTGCAGTGGTTCAATTTTTAAACTCCATTTCACTATTTCTATCACCACCCTTTAATTACCACATTTCTAGTTCATCTGGATCAAATATTCAGTTGTACAAAATAAATAGAGGGAAAGGGGTAAGGCATCTTGTGGACAGAAGCTCAAAGTTTAAATAATGACTTGGATGTTTCTGAGGCTTAAATTTTAGAAATGGTTTACACAGAAATAATCCTTCACACCATGATTACAAGACGACATAGTGGATCTACATCTGCTCATGTTAATCAAATGGTCATACTTCTTGAGCATTGAACCTTATGGCTTAATTAATACTTTTTACTTTTTATTTTATTTATTTATTTTTTTGCATTTTTCCGAAGCTGGAAACGGGGAGGCAGTCAGACAGACTCCCGCATGCACCCCACTGGGATCCACCCTGGCACGCCCACCAGGGGGCAATGCTCTGCCCACCAGGGGGCGATGCTTTGCCCCTCTGGGGCATCGCTCTGTTGCATCCAGAACCATCCTAGTGCCTGAGGCAGAGGCCACAGAGCCATCCCCAGTGCCTGGGCCATCTTTGCTCCAATGGAGCCTTGGCTGCGGGAGGGGAAGAGAGAGACAGAGAGGAAGGAGAGGGGGAAGGGTGGAGAAGCAGATGGGCACTTCTCCTGTGTGCCCTGGCCGGGAATCAAACACTGGACTCCCGCACGCCAGGCCGATGCTCTACCACGGAGCCAACCGGCCAGGGCCTGGCTTAATTAATATTAATGTACTCCAATGACTTTTTATTTTCATAGGGGTTTTCTTTTCACTCTCCTATTCAGAGACCCCATGCTCTCTCTGTTAGCCCTTCTCATAATGATATTTTCAGTTTCCTTGACTTCAATGCTTCCATCTTAGTAGCAAATGAATCTGCCCTCACCTTACTAGTTTTGAAAATAAAAACAAAAACTCCTTCAAACCCACTTTTCAATCCAGCTCTCATCCTTATCTCTTTTCATAGTCAAATGTCTTGAAAGCACTGTCTATACTTATTATCTCCATTTTCTCAAACCTTAGTCACTCTTGAACCTACTCCAGCTTGGCTTTCGTCATCACTGCAGTGCTAAAAGCATTGCTTGAGAAGTAATTAATGACATGCATGTCACTAAACCTAATGCTGTTTTTTTTTTTTTCTTTCATCTTCCTTCTGCTTGATCTTGCAGGTGTTCCGAGATAGTTCACCACACCTTTGTTACTGAAACTCTTTGCCTTTGGTGGCCTTACACTCTTCTGGTTTTTCTCCTCCTCACCTTACCAGGTCATTTTTGCCACCTGGTCTTAAATAGTTGATATTTATCTAAGTTTTACCCTAAGTCTGTTTCTAACTCCTTATTCCCATAGCTTCAACCACCATCTATAACTCTCTTCTTTTTTCTGTTGATTGTTTTCTGAGCTCCAGATCCATAGAACCTGTCTCCTTGCCATTTCCACTTATTTATCTTACGAGCATCAGTGCTCCATTTCTCCAAAACCAATCTCAGAAGTCCCTCTTCACCTTTTACTTTCCCTATTATTATTATTATTATTATTATTATTATCATTATCTAAGGGGACAACTCTTCTATCTATTCAATTGCATAAACTAGACGATGGGAATTAACTATCCTTGACATCTTCTGATCCTTGGTCTTCATATTGAACCAAGAACCAAGACTTCCGATCTTTCTTCTAATTATTTCTCAAATTGACCTATTTCTCTTAATCTGTAAATAATCATGCTGTTCAGGGTACTATTACCTCTTACCTAACCTATTTCAATAGCTCCATACTGGTCCCTTACACGTGCTTTACACTCCTTTAATACTCTGACTTCATTATGGACAAAATGATCTTTTGAAATTACTAGTCTGATTATGTAATTCTTCTATTTTAATGCCTTCCCTTTGTTTTAAAGTAGTATCCTAAATTATGAATATGGACCAAAAGGTCCTGTATGAAATAAGTTCTGCCTATGTCATCAATCATATCTAGAGCCACTCAATCCTCCATTTCCTCTCCTTCGGCCGCATCAGCTTCCTTTCAGTTCTCTGAATACACTTCTGCATGTCTCATTGTCTTTGTGCACACTATTTCCTCTCCCAGCAATAAGCGCTGCCTCAGTCATGAGTTCACTCTCACTAGTATACATATTGCTTATTGTTTATGTATTACTTCTGCATTTCCTGAGTCTCCAAAACAGTAGTATTTCCCTTTAGAATATGCTCTCTTGACAGAATCATACCACTCATTAAGCTGCAATTAATTGTTTAATATTTAAATTTTCCATTCAAAAATGTGTTGAATCACTGACTCCAAAGTCTGTATCTCTAGTTCTGTCTCTCCTCTAGAGCTGCACAGCTTTGATTTTTCTCCCTTCTTCTTCTTCCTTAATGTACCCTCTGAATGTTTTCTCTCTTGTATGCTCAATTTCAGCAAAAAGTTTCATATATATATCACATGGGAGTCACCCTAGAATTCTCTTTCCTTCTCTTCTCCACACCCAGTCAGTCCCCAAGTCCTGCTGGCTTAGTTTACAATGCACTTATTGCATCTGCATTGTTCGCTATCCTTACATCCACCTTTTTTTTATATATATAAATTTTTATTAATGTTAATGGAGTGACATCAATAAATCAGGGTACATATATTCAAAGAAAACATGTCCAGGTTTTCTTGTCATTCAATTATGTTGCATACCCATCACCCAAAGTCAGATTGTCCTCCATCACCCTCTATCTAGTTTTCTTTGTGCCCCTCCCCCTCCCCCTCTCCCTCCTTCTCTCCTGTGCCCCCCCTCCCCCCGCCCCTGGTAACCACCACACTCTTGTCCATGTCTTTTAGTCTCATTTTTATGTCCCACCAATGTATGGAATCATGTAGTTCTTGTTTTTTTCTGATTTACTTATTTCACTCCCTATAATGTTATCAAGATCCCACCATTTTGTTGTAAATGATCTGATGTCATCATTTCTTATGGCTGAGTAGTATTCCATAGTGTATATGTGCCACATCTTCTTTATCCAGTCTTCTATTGAAGGGCTTTGTGGTTGTTTCCATGTCTCTGCTTGTCTTATCCTTTCGCTCTTCTGTTTTTCAATAGTGGAGAACCTGTTAGTTTGTTTTCCACTACCTATTTATTTGGTGAAAAAGTTGGCCGATCAAATCACTTATCCTTTTATAATTTTATTTTGAAACTGGATTAACCTAACAGATAATATTTGTACAGCATTTGTTTAAAGCTTCTAAACAAATGATTTCCCTCAATAGAAAATTTTGATGCTACTTTGAGGAAACTTGTTTCAAGATAATACCTTTTCTTCAGATGAGAAAACCAAGGCTTTTCTTTAAAATATAAATAATTCTAGAATTACTATCCAGACACAAATTTATAGTTTGTTTTTACTCTTTTTTGATGATTTTTTGGGATATTATTTCATTTAAAAATGATTAAAAGATAAAGAATGACAACATTCTGTGGAAGACTGAATAAACAGACAATGGCCAGATGGTGCACAGAATGGACATGGAGCTCTGACCCACAACTTCTATAGCAACCAGACCAGGAAGCCAAGCCACAAACCTCTGCAGCAATCGAACCCGGCAGGGCTTGCTCTACAACTGCCATCTTCTCTAATTTTGGTCACTGTTTCCACTGCAAGATCAACTAGAAAAAGCAAACATGATCCCCAAACCAATCACATAGAATGTCCTGCTTCTAGTTAACCCATGTCTTACTCTCCCATTTCAAAAACATGTATTCATCATGTATTTGAAGCCCTCCTTATTTTTCACTAGGAAATTTTCCCACACCCTTGCCTGCCTACCTTTGAGTCTCTGCCAAACACAAATAAATGATGGTATATGTTTCTCTTGCAAACCCCCAAAAAATAGCCTTGGCATGTTGTGTTTGGGTGGTCTTTATTTATTTTTACACCTGAATGATGCAATAGTCTTAAATCTCCTTATCTTGTTTCAGTTACAAAAAATTGAGGTTGCAACAAAAGAGAGGTTTAGAAATGGCAAATCTGGCTAAGGTTAGAGGGGCTGATGTCCTGAATGTCTGGCCACTTCCTAGGAGATTTGGGAGGCCTAGGGTCCCTTGTGTAAATTTCCTCTGCTTCAGCCTTCTCCAATGAACTGAAGGGAACACCCATTCTCAGATAAGGCAAATAAATAGTCCATTGTTTGCTCTAAATTAAAGAGTATCTTAAGAGCTTTTATAGGTACTCTTATCTCCTTAATATTTCTGAGATGGCTTCTAAGGGTGGGAAATATAAACAATAGGCATTATGCTTCCAAAGGGCTTGAAGAGGAGAAGTTAGGGGCAGGGCAAGCTTTATAGGAAAGTAAGATGTTTTAAGGCTTAAGTGTAAGCCAGAGTGCTTTTAATGATAGTGGGAATTTCCCCGGGCTGCAAGCCTTGGTGCTACCTAGTGTTGCTTTTGCCGTAAGTGAACTGAGAGGGAAGAATCAATTTCTGAATGGAAGGTACTGGCTGATTGCTGAAGGAATCTATGAAATGAAGGTTGTAACAGACGGCTAGCCTTAGCATAATTGCTATACAGATATTAATTATATCAGGAACATTTGAAAATTTTACAAGGTTTCCCGCCTTCTGATAGGGCCAAACAGTATCAGGGAAGTTCATATTGCATGTGTTTCCTCAGGAAATCAGAGGGAAAAGAATGGAAAAGCCAGCCGCAGCGGCTGGTGGCAACTGACGGATCTTTGCTACAACACATTTTTCCTTTACTCACTAATTGGGCATAAATTTTGTAATACTTTTTTGAATTTGTGAGAAGTGATTTTTTATTAAATTCTAATTATAGTGGGTTCTTGTTGTTTTATTTAGCCCTGTTGTCTTCAAATTTGGCCTTAATACTAGGTTTTCTTTGTCACGACAGATATTTTTTAATGCTTGTTTGATCATTTGAGTTAGATAAATATCTTTCTTTGACTATCAGCTACCAAACATGACTCTGTGCATTCTGAGAACAGATTCTGAAAAAGTTCAAACATATTGATGAAGAAATATTATGTTAACATTATACCAAAGTCTTTCAAAGTGTTAATATAGCATAAGAACTTTGGTTCTTAATTATACAAGTAATTAAATTCAAGACAAGGTCAGGTAGGGCTTACTGTGGGTGACATACTCTCTGAGATGAGGGTCTATAGTAATGGCCACCTAATATATACACAAATAATTACAAAGCTGGGCAGAGTGGTAAGTAATGTCAAAGAGATACTAACCGACTACTATGTTAGCCCAAGGGATAAAAGTATTAATTCTGGTAGAATAGCCTTAGGGAAGGAGGGTTTCAAAAATGGTTTCTTAAATTAAAACAAGACACTGGTGGATTTCAAAAGACAGCAATGGTGAGTAAGACTGTTGATGTTGGGAAGTACAGCAATGGGGAAGGGAATTATAAACTGGAAACTATTTGTGCCGAAGCAGATGTGGAATGGGCCTAAGCAGGTTTGGGAAAGAAACAGCTGTCAGCTCTTCAGGACACATGGACTGTGGAAAAGAGTTTCCAAGGCCAGGAAGGTAGGTTGGCTTCAAATTTTAGTTGGAAAAATCATGTTAGAATTTAATCTGATTAAATCCTTGTCAAGGAGGAAAGTCACTGAAGATATTTGTGCAGAGAACTAACACAATCAAATTTGCACCTTAAAAATACTTTTTTGTGTGTGTTTTAGAACTATTATTCTATATTCAGACTACACTCGTGTTAGATATGCATGATAGATTTTAATAGCTGAACCATGATTTATGAGTAGCAATGAGACAGTCATGAGAAAATGCAGTAAATCAACATAAATGCAAAGAACTTTCAGGCTATGAAGATAGACTATTTTTACTTATTTTTTAGGACATATTACAAGATTATTTATAGTGTTTCATAACTGTGTTTTTTTAAAATAGAGGAATTTGACAGTAATCTTCTCTGGATTTCTGTATAAGTGGTTTTAAGAAAGAGCCTTGAAATGTAACTTCTTGCTTTTACAATTTGGTTCACAATAGTATTTTTCTGAAACCTTTCTGAAACTAGACATGTGAAGATGGGTTTTTGGTCTCATGCTTTTTTTATATGCCCCAGAAACTGAGTGAGAAATGGGGAGAAGAAGTTTTCTTGTTTTTTTTTTTGTTTTGATTTGGTTTTTTTAGTGAGAGGGGAGGAGGCAGATACACAGACTCTTGCATGCGCCCTGACCAGGACCCACCCAGCAAGCCCCCGAGGAGCAATGCTCTGTGCATCTGGGGCCACTGCTCTTTTGCTCAGACAACCGAGCTATTTTATCACCTGAGGCAAGGCCATGGAGCCATCCTCAGTGCCTGGGCCAACTTGCTCGAATCATTTGAGCCATAGCCACAGGAGAAGAGAGAGAGAAAAAAAGAGAGAGAAGGGGGAGGGGAAGGGTTAAAGAAGCAAATGGTCACTTTGTGTGCCCTAACGGGAAATCGAACCTGGGACTTCCACACACTGGGCTATGCTCTACTGCTGAGCCAACAGGCCAGGGCCAAAGTTCTCTCTTATTCAGGTAGAATGAAGAGAAAAAATAGACTACTAATAAACTCTGAGTAATTTTTAAATCAAGGGTAGGAAAATAGTTAGAATTGTGGTAATATTAAATAAAAAGGCAATAAAATGTTCATCTAAATACTGACAATGTCAGTCATCAAATACTAAGATAATAAGTTTTATGATTTCCCAGGCCACGTTGTGGTGACTCCACGGGCAGTTCCATTGGATATCCTCTTTGGTCAAATCTAATACTGTTGGAGTGAAAAGAGAGCCCTGGATCAAGCGAGTCTTAGTGAGCATTACTGAATAGATCTGCTATCAGGTTTGAAGTCCTCAGGAGAGGGAATTAAGGGCTTCAGGCCTTTCATGATGTACTTTATTCAGGCTGCTAGGAAGTCCTCTATTTGCAAAATGGTTGAAGTACCAAAATACCCCAAAACTTCAGAATAAAACATTTACTTAAAATATCTGTCTGGAATGATCTGGAGATGTTACAATTCTGATGTTGGGTTCTTACAGACTCTGACGACCTTCCTCATCTCCCCTTCACTTATCTAGGCTCACCTTTTTATTTACCCTTATTCACAACTCCGGGTAAATTATACACATGCCCATACTGAAGCTGGCTACTTGCTGTATTCAAACTGCCAAACAGTGTTAACCTGCCTCAGCTCTGCCCAAGGACACAGCTTGGTTCTTGAATAAATTTACTAAAATCAGTTCAATTAGCCCTGCCCAGATGGCTTAGTGGTAGAGCGTCGGCCTGGCGTCCAGAAATCCCAGGTTCGATTCCCGGCCGGGGCACACAGGAGAAGCGCCCATCTGCTTCTCCACCCCTCCCCCTCTCCTTCCTCTCTGTCTCTCTCTTCTCCTCCTGCAGCTGAGGCTCCATTGGAGCAAAGATGGCCCGGGCGCTGGGGATGGCTCCTTGGTCTCTGCCCCAGGTGCTAGAGTGGCTCTGGTCGCAACAGAGCGACGCCCGGGAGGGGCAGAGCATCGCCCCCTGGTGGGCAGAGCGTCACCCCCTGGTAGGTGTGCTGGGTGGATCCCAGTCGAGCGCATGCGGGAATCTGTCTGACTGTCTCTCCCCGTTTCCAGCTTCAGAAAAATACAAAATAATAATAATAATAAATAAATAAAATAAAATAAAATCAGCTCAATTAGAAAAGTAGCCTTGATTTTATATTTTTGACAGTCCCAATCTCGGTTGTTATAAAAAAATTAATAAGAAATCTTTGTACCTCTACCCAATTTTGCTGTGAACCTAAAACTGCTTTAAAAAATACTCTACTAAAATTATTAACAAAAACACAATAGCATTTTAAATTATCTATGATAAATCATTTTCCTTTTTGGTGGAAATCATCCAGTAAACAACAACTACTATTCGTGGCTGTATATATAACCATATCACCATCTGTCAGGGCTGCCTTTGGAACCAGATTTTATGATGAGTATTTGTCTCATGCGGTACTTAAAAGATAAATGGGCCCTCTTCACAGAGCTATTGTATCATTTAGCATTGAATAGAATTAATTTTTTTTCTCCCTGTTAATGTATAAAAGAGCAAGCCAAAAAAAGTACATTTTTTTTAGGGTTTTTTTCCAAAATATGAATTAAAAAATTTCTTAAACTGCTTGGAAAATAGTAACAACATTAAACTATTGGCAAGAAAGGTCCATCCAAATCAATTAAATTTTGTTTTTTCTAATGATAACATTGTAATTAACAATGATAAATACCTCTGAAGAGATAAAGTATTAGCTACAATTAAACCCTGCTAATGATAAAGCAGTACATTATTCATATACCATATTTAGTGGAGTAGTTGGGACTAATGTATTGAAACAAAAGACACCGGATGATTTACTGACTTTAAACTGATTGAAATGGGTGGAAGCTTTTGATGAAAAACAAATACAACTTAGAAGAAGAGGAGCATGTGTTCTTGTTCTGTGGTTTTTGTGACTACACAAGAAAAACTCAGATAATTATAAATATATAGATCTCATCAATTTTAATTTTACCTTTTAATGAAAAGACTAAAGCATACATTAAAAGGGATGTTCATCTGCTTTCTAACTTTAATGTGTGGTTTAATCAGAAGCTACATTGTGGTTTAAAATGGAAATAAATAATTAGATGATATATTCATTTCTTCATATAAAGGACTATTATGCTATGAAGGGATTCCATACTGTAAGATATCATGGAAGTCAGACACTGGAAAGACACATTAGGTCATCTGATTGATCTCTGTACTGAGGACAGCATTGTTGGGTACAATATACCCTTCAGTGTTTTGCAATGTCTAACTATTTTACAAGACTAAATCCAAGCAAGCATATGTTGTTAACCCTGGAGTTGTGATGTAAATCAAAGTGATGGAAGATTAGATTACTTCTCAAAGCACCATCTATGCCCTAGAAGTCTACTAATGCATGAAGAAGTCATTGAGAAAAGCACTTAGTGAAAAAATAAGGAGTATAAAACACTGCCATAGTATAATTTTGAGTTGGAGAAGGCAATGTCTAAATGAGTTGGAGTCAAGAGAAACTCAGACATATACTTAAGATATAGAAGACATCCCCTGGGGATACACATGTAATTCTTTTAGAGGTGATTAAAATAATTAAAAATCACATTGAAATATAAAACGACAGTGATAATTATCATATGGGGGGGGGGCGGCGGACAGGAGGAGTAAAGATATCAAAAGCTCAAGGAAGGAACAGCCCAGCTAGACCATGTCCTTAATACATAAATAGCTTTTGACAAACCAGATCCTCAATGAAGTCCTACTGTGGAGATTAGAGAACCATTAACTTTTCAGTCAAACCAGTCTAGACAGGAATATGCGGAGTGACTCTCCCAGTCTATACTACAGGTAAGTCTCCCCTCAACTTTATTTCCTATTCCTAGTGAGAAGAAGAAAACACACCTCAGGACTTCACATAGCTCTTATAATCTATTTTCACAATAGCCTTATGAAGTAGAACAGCCTCATTTAACACATGGCATAGTTCATTTAAAAAAATCAAGGAGGCCCTGGCCGGTTGGCTCAGCGGTAGAGCGTCGGCCTGGCGTGCAGGGGGACCCGGGTTTGATTCCCGGCCAGGGCACATAGGAGAAGCGCCCATTTGCTTCTCCACCCCTCTCCCCTCCTTCCTCTCTGTCTCTCTCTTCCCCTCCCGCAGCCAAGGTTCCATTGGAACAAAGATGCCGGGGCGCTGGGGATGGCTCCTTGGCCTCTGCTCCAGGTGCTGGAGTGGCTCTGGTCGCGGCAGAGCGACGCCCCGGAGGGGCAGAGCATAGCCCCCTGGTGGGCAGAGCGTCGCCCCCTGGTGGGCGTGCCGGGTGGATCCCGGTCGGGCGCATGCGGGAGTCTGTCTGTCTCTCCCCGTTTCCAGCTTCAGAAAAAAAAAAAAAATCAAGGAACTTGACCAAATAGACAGTCACTGGTCTGATTCCAAAGTTATGCTGCTTCACCAAAGGCATCTACGTGCCTCCTATCATACTTTTGTCACAAACTGGAGATGAATGTATATCAATATCCACTCATAACTTAATTTCTATCTATTTCCCCCTCTTGTCTGGATGCTTCATAAATGCAGCTTCCTATCTTAGATTACCTGCTTTGCATATGAACTACTGCACTCTCCAACATCACACTGTCTTAGGTTAACTTCTGTTTCACTGGGGGAAACTCTTGGGCTGTTTTACAGCTTGCTCTCCTTTCTACAACTTCTCAACACTGGACTTACTCAGAGCTGTCTTAGGCTCTTTTTGATTTCTTTTTAAATTCTCTTCCTAGAGCTTCTCTATGTCAATAGCTTAATATTTCATCTGTAAAATACAAATCCAGGATGACTCCCATATTTACATCTCTAGCCCAAAGTTTTTCCCTAAGCTTCAGATTTATATTGTATATCAAACTGCCTACTTGATATATGAATTTAGATGTCTCCCAAGCATTTCACATTAACCCATCTAAAATAGTTTGTTTCAGGGATTCAATCACAGTAAACTGTAGAGAATATTCTGAAAATTCTGGACATGGACTTTTCTTTCTCTGCTTCCTGAACATGGTAAGGGATTTCCAACACTGAAGTCTACTCTAATAAAGCAAAGCTGTAAAATGGAAAGAGAGAGCTCTTTCAAGCTAAGAAACTGGTCCCAGTGACATTTCATAAAGCACTAGATGAGGTCTGGCCTGAATCTAACCCTACTTTTGGTCTTTTCCAGGAACTTTTCAGTTCACTGGACTTTAAAGTAATTCCTTTAATTGTTTATTTCAATTGAGGTTTTCACTACGTGCAACCCAAAACAGACTAACATAATTGTGTATGTGAAATCTCAGGTTAAGGAGGCGGAGATGAAAATTAGAAAGTAATATATCAATGGATAGATTAAAATCTGAAAATGGATCTACATGTATATAGAAATCTAGTATATAATCAAAAGTGAATTTATTTTTAATCTGAGAAGAGTATACAATTCAATAAAACAATTTTGAGATAATCAGTTTAATTTGAAAACTTAGTTTTCAACCTTCACACCGTACTATCTATTAATGAAAATGCATCTAAAATAGCTCAACTATCTAAATGTAACTAGATTAATAAATAAACTGAGAAATCTAGGAAGCAAACATGAAATATATACATATTAATTTATGTCAGAATGGCTTTTTAAAACAAAAATAATGAAGGTTATAATGAAAAAAACATAAAACAAAATAATACATTTGATTTTTTAAACCATTATTTAAAGCTTTTAGATGACAAGACATTCTAAAATTGTTAAAAGAAAAACATAAACCAGAAAAAATATTAGCTGAATATATAATGATTAATATTTAATTGAAACAAATAACTTTAACAAATATATAAAAAAGACAAATAATAAAAAAATGGTTAAAGAATTAAACTGATAAGTATGGAATTACAAATAGTCAATAAAAATATGGAAAGCTACTCAAGCTTTCTTAGAATAAAGGGAACTATTTAGACTAAAAATAAGATAACCCTTTTTAATTGCTAGAATGATTATAAATAAATAAATAAATAAAAGTAATATCAAGTCTTGGTCAGTGCATAGGTAAATATTCTGCTTGTAAGACTATAAATTAGTTCTACTTTGTAGTCATTTTAATACTATTTAATAAATTAAAATATATAGAGCATATGACCTAGCAATTTTACTTGTGTAATCTACTCTGTGTCAGAGTAATGCACTTAGTGTTCTAATGTGAACCAGCAACCACGTACAAGGCTGTTTGTTGCATTTTTAGTTTTAATAGAAAAACAGATGTTATTAGAAGTACAATTCAATTTTCAGCAGGACACAGAGTGATACTTTTTATTTATATATACAAAAGAAAAAGAACTAAAAAAAAGTGTACCATACATGTGAATATATAAAAATAAGAACAAACACTGATTGATACAATATGGCATGACATATGCTATAAAAATGTAGGCATAGAAAAGTTCTGAAAGGATACACACCAAATTCTTCTTTGTAATTAACCCAGAATAGAGACTAACACTATTGGTGGTGCTTAGAAGGGACTTAGTCTAATCTGTTATAGTTAAATATTTTTTTAACTAAGAGAAAGGTTATTTATGTACTTTCTGTGGAATTAAAATCAACTTCTAAAAGAATCATGACATTTTCATGTATTTGTACCACATGATACTGAACTGGAAAATGAAATCAAGAATCTGTTGCTAGTATAGGAAAGATATCATGCATCATTGTTTACAACATTTTGCCTTAACAAAGCTAATGATATTTGGTTTTACCATATGCTTCACTTGAGTGTTGGGAAAGCAAGTTTTGACTGGTCAGAGAAGATAGAGCTCAGAAAGGAGTAGAGTACAGAATTTCCAGGGATGACACTCATTTAAGATAAGTTAGAGAGTAGTAGTCTCCTGGTAGAGACAGGGCAGAGCATGGCCAGGATTATAAAACCAGCCTTCAGGAGCTATTTAATATATACTTCCCTTGGAAAGCAACTGGGACCCAAAAATTGAAAGATTTTGTGACAGTGTCACAAGAATATAGACAACTGCTTGATAACAGCTGAGTTCATTGACAAAGAAAAGTTGAAACTTCTTCAATTTATTCTTCACTGTCAGCTCTAACAAATTTAAGGGTCAACATGAGGTGTGAACAGCATTTTCACATCTTTTGTCTTATAATTCTCTATATCCTGTTTTCATGTCAACCTCAAAAATCCATTCTTCACACAGTGAAGCCGTTCTTCTTAAAGTGATCCTTCAAGAATGCCACTCTCGCCCTGGCCGGTTGGCTCAGCGGTAGAGCGTCGGCCTGGTGTGCGGGACACCCGGGTTCAAAGATGGCCCGGGCGCTGGGGATGGCTCCTTGGCCTCTGCCCCAGGCGCTAGAGTGGCTCCGGTCGCGGCAGAGCGACACCCTGGAGGGGCAGAGCATCGCCCCCTGGTGGGCAGAGCGTCGCCCCTGGTGGGCGTGCCAGGTGGATCTCGGTCGGGCGCATGCGGGAGTCTGTCTGACTGTCTCTCCCCGTTTCCAGCTTCAGAAAAAAAAAAAAAAAGAATGCCACTCTCTCAGGTCACTTCAATGGCTTCTCATCACATTTAGAACGAAATCTAAATTTTTAACTTAATCTTCAGGACCCACTTGATTTGACACTAGACCCACCCTCCAGTTTCTTGCCAAAACCTCTCTCTCTCACTTACTCTACCTGAGCTAGACAGGACTTTTTGCTTTTCGTTAAACATGGATGCATATTCTGCTATTTCCTACTCCTGGAGTTCCTAGATATTCTTACCCTAAACATTCCCATCTTCTCTCACTTTTTTTCCTTTTAATTAAATTTATTAGGGTGACACTGGTTAACAAAATTATATAGGATTCAGGTACCCAATTCTACAGCAAATCGTCTGTACATTGTTGTGTGTTCACCACCCCAAGTCCAGCCTTCGTTCATCACCATGTATTCCCCCATACCCTCCTCGACTCCCCGTACCCGCAATCATCACACTGTTGTCCATTTCCATGAGTTTTCTATTTTTTTGCTCAATCCTTCCACCTCCCCCACCCTACAGCTGTCAGGTTAGTCTCTATTTATGAGTTTGTCTCTATTTTGCTTGTTAGTAAGTAAATTCCATATATGAGTGAGACCATATAGTACTTGTCTTTCTCTGACTGGTTTACTTCACTTAGCCTAATGCTTTGTAGATCCATCCAAGCCATCATAAAGTGTAAAGATTTCCTTCTTTTTTTATAGTCAAGTAGTATTTCATTGTGTATATGTACCACAGCTTTTTTTATCCATTCATCTTCTGATGAACATTTGGGCTGCTTCTAAATCTTGGCTGTTGTAAATAATGCTGCAATGAACATAGGAGTTCATATATTGTTTTGAATTAGTGTTTCACATTTCTTCAAATATATTCCCAGAAGTGGAATTGCTGGGAAATAAGTTAGTTTTATTTTCATGTTTTTAAGGACATTTTCTACTGTTTTCCACAGTAGCTGCACAAATCTGCATTTCCACAAGCAGTGTACGAGGGTTCCCTTTTCTCCACATCCTCGTCAACACTTGTTGTTTGTTGATTTATTGATGCTAGCTAGTCTGACCGGTGTGAGGAGATATTCATTGTGGTTTTAATTTGCATTTCTCTGAGGATTAGTGATGCTGAGCATCTTTTCATCTGTCTGTAGGCCATCTGTATGTCCTCTTTGAAGAAGTGTCCATTCAGGTCGTTTACTCATTTTTAAATTGTTGATTTTTGGTGTTGAGTTTTATAAGTTTCTTATACATTTTGGATATTATGACCTTATCAGATATATCACTGGCAAATATGTTCTCCTATTCAGTGGGTTGTCTTTTTATTTTGTTGATGGTTTGCTTTGAAAAAGACTTTTAGTTTGATGTAGTCCCATTTGTTTATTTTTTCTTTTGTTTCTCTTGCCTGGGGATATATATTATATATATATATATTGCTACAAGAAACCATATATATATTGCTACAAGAAATGTCTGAGATTTTACTACCTATGTTTTCTTCTAGGACCTTTATGGTTTCAAGTCTAACATTTAAGCCTTAATCCATTTTGAGTTTATTTTTGGGTATGATGTAAGAAGGTGGTTTAGTTTCATTTTTTTGCATGTTCTGTCTAATTATTGATTAAACTCCTTACTTCATTAAATGTTCTTGTCTTTTTTGCGAAATATTAATGGATCACAAAAACATAGGTTTATTTCTGAGCTATTTTGTTCCATTGATCTATATGTCTTTTTATGCCAGTACCATTTTGTTTTGAATACTATGGCCTTGTAATATAGTTTGTTAGCAGGTAGTATGACTCTTCCAACTTTGTTCTTTCTCAGTATCACTGTTGTTATTCAGGGTCTTTTATGGTTCCATATAAATTTTTGGAATACTTGTTCTACTTTTGTGAAATGCACCATTGGTATGTTGACAGCGATTGCATTGACTCTGTAGATTGTTTTGGGTAGTATAGACATTTTAATGATGTTAATTCTTCTTATCCATGAACACAATATATGCTTCCACTTTTTGTATCTTTTTCAATTTCTTTCTTCAGTCTCACAATTTTTTGAATACAGGCCTTTACATGCTTGGTTTCATTTATTACAAGGTATTTTATTCTTTTTGGAGCAATTGTGAATGGAAATATACTAATAATAAATTATCAGAAAAGGAACCTATGAAAACAATCTCATCTTCTCTTCATCTCAGTCTCAGAACAGCCGTTGTTTACCTCCTACAACATGACTCTTTACACTGCTATACTTTTATTCATGGCGTTAAATTTCTTAAATGTTTTTCTTTTTTCTTTATTCTTTCTTTTCTTTCCTTTTTTTTATTAAGTGAGAGGTGGAGAGGAAGAGAGACAGACTCTCACATGCGCCCCCACCAAAATCCACCCAGCAAGCCCCTATGGAGCAATGATCTGCCCATCTAGAGCTGTTGTTCCATTGCTTGGCAACCTAGCTATCATATTTTAGCACCTGAGGTGAGGCTATGGTGCCATCCTCTGCCCCCAGGGCCAACTTGCTTGAATGAGCCATGGCTGCTGGAGGTGAGAGAGAGAGAGAGAGAGAGAGAGAGAGAAGGAGGGGGAGGGGGAGGGGTGGAGAAGCAGATGGTTGCTTCTCCTGTGTGCCCTGACTGGGAATTGAATCTGGGACATCCACACACTGGGCCTCCATTTTACCTCTGAGCCAACTGGCCAGGGCCGAAATGTCTTTCTTATCTTTGAGATTATAAGCTGCAAAAGAGCAGGAAATTCTCTCTTTACTTCTTTTCTGTACAACTAAACCTAGAACAGTGATTGGAACATATTAAGGATTCAGTGAATAAATTAATTAATAAACAAAGAACTGGTATTTAGAGACTAGCCCAAGATTATAATCCTGTGAAAACCAAAAGCAAAATTTGACCTCCAATTTTTAAAATTCAAACTCAGTGTTCTTTGTCTTATACCAAAGGTGTTGCATTTAGTTGTGTAAATTTTTTTTGGTTATTAGGTTATTTAATAAAGAATTATAATGGTGAGTGATTTTTTTTTTCCCTTGAAAAAATTATATGTGACTAGGCTATTGTTAAATAACTGCTTCTGACAGCTGCCTATGCCTGATAAAAGCTTTCTTTAGGGAAAGGAAGGGGATGGTCGTTTGGGGCATGAAAAAAACCTATAATTAGTGGATGATATGTTTCCAAGTTACTGTGTTCCATTTTCACTACTTATGTCCTGAATGTCTATTGAGTATGAGATTGAAGAGATCTAAAGAATATGAGTATGATTTTCATCCAATTAATTCTAGCACAAGAAATTTTGGACCTGATGCTATGGGAACAATATTCATTGATGTAGAGTGGAACTGAAGTAGCACCACCAGAAGGTGTCACCTGCCATCTTCCGGTTTCCAGACAGAGAACATAGGAAGAGATCTTACCTGGAAACTCCAATTCTAAATAGAGTAGATTTTCACTGATATTAAAATATATGATCATTTTCTGGATTAATAATTTATCTGCAAAATAATTCTGGATTTTTATCATAAAATCATGCTATTGGTCTTGAAGCAGTTGGTGTTTTGCTCACATGAAAAATGTAAGCATCAGAATCAGTAGCCAACAACACTCAGACAAATAGCCTGGTTCCTGAAAACAGTTGCTTAACACCCTTCATGCAGAGCCCTGGCCTAGCTGTATCTTTTCTGACGATCACAATGCACTAAATACATCATTGACCAGCGCATTGTATATAAGCCCAACTATCTTTGCTCCAGGGGTAATCTTTCCCCTCCCTGACTAATTTTCCTATGGTAGATTTATTTCCTTTTTGGGAAAATGCATTTATCCACTTTCCAAATATTTATGTCAATGAACTCATTTCTAGAATTCAGAAGTCTAGAGTCTTTAAAATTTGGCACATAAAATATGATTCTGTTTGAAACTGTAGCTTAAATACAGTGAGTTTTGCACATTTTAATAGAATTAAAGTACAAGCTTTACATGTCCAGACTTATTTTAACATTCTGTACTGACATTTAAAGTGAGAAGTTTGTGTCAGATCTGAGAGGCAGTGATTTAATATTACACTGGTTTATGACTAAGTCAGATGCATTTCTGCCCTCTAAATAATATATCTTATTATATCATCACTTGAGAGGCTATGAAGAAAGAAGGAAATATAGCAAATTAGTTCAATGGCATATTATAATAAAGTACACTTGCAGTTAAATACTTTGTAAATGAAAAAGTTTTAGAACTCAAATTGAAAAAACTTAATTGCTCTTTTTTATACACACACATGTACATACAGACATACATACATATTTGCCAATTGATATAAATAAGAATTAAGTTCCTATGGAATATTTCTAATCACAAAACATCATAAACTTCTAAATAAAGACCCAAAATGCTTTTAGTATTAAACATTGAAATAAATGTGAGCTACTTATACATATAAGAAAAATAATAAAAACAAGTAAGGTTATTATGAAACTTGTTTTTTGTTTGTTTGTTTATTTGTTTTAATTTCAAACCTAGGTGCCAGATACTCAAGAAGTTGAGGCTTAGAAAGTTTTTTAGTTACTTAGCTAGTAGGTGTGTTCCATCATATACCAATATGACTCCAAAGTGCAGAATGGCTAATATTTATTATGTGTTCACTAAGTATGAAGTACTCTCCCAAGTTCTTAATCCTCAAAATATGAGGTAGGTATGATTAATATTATGATACCTGTGGTACAGATGAGTAGATGAAGATTTAAAATGGGTAACTGTACCAAAGGTTGCCAGATGGCCTGTCATGGAGACGGGACATGAATCCAGTTCTGTGAGCCAGAATTTTCAGGGCTTTTTAGAACCCCTTTGTGTAGAGACCACTCTATTTCCTTCCAACAGTAGGTACAGCTGCAAAGGTTAAGAGTTGGTGAGCTGGGGAGGGGGTAGTTGATTGTAGGCTGTGAGACTAATAGCAGCCCTGTCTCATTGGCTCCTCCTGCTGTACCTTCCTGGAATTACTTCTGAAGTTACGCAGGCAAGTTCCTTAGCTGGAAGGTAAGTATAGATAATTCCTGGGAATTATCATTTCTTCACCCAAACACCTAAATCAAACAGGGACATGCCAAAGAATTAATGACACAGCAAATAGAAGGCATGATTTTCCCTTATCATGATTAATTCTACCTGAGTTGACTGCTGAAAACATACTGACTCACTCTTACTCTGCTTTATTTCCTATCAATTGCTTACAAATTATACTCCAAGACTGGCCGGTTGGCTCAGTGGTAGAGCGTTGGCCTGGTGTGTGGAAGTCCCGGGTTCGATTCCCGGCCAGGGCACACAGGAGAAGCGCCCATCTGCTTCTCCACCCCTCCCCCTCTCCTTCCTCTCTGTCTCTCTCTTCCCCTCCTGCAGCCAAGGCTCCATTGGAGCAAAGATGGCCCGGGCACTGAGGATGGCTCTGTGGCCTCTGCCCCAGCTGCTAGAGTGGCTCTGGTCGCAACAGAGCGATGCCCCAGATGGGCAGAGCATCGCCCCTTGGTGGCGGTGCTGGGTGGATCCCGGTTGGGCGCATGCGGGAGTCTGTCTGACTGCCTCCCCGTTTCCAGCTTCAGAAAAATACAAAAAAAAAAAAAAAAAAAAAAAAAAAAAAGACTGGTGTTACTTAATTTACTTAGCCACGATGTGGGAATGCCAGCCTTTATGTTCTATGAGAAATTTCTCATCTCTGATGCCATCTTTGGAGGCTGTAATTATTTTTGCAAAGGTCAGTGTCGGACTCTTCGTGACTTCCCTTCTCTTCTTTTGCAAGAGGTGTGTCAGCATGTCCTTACGTCAGAAACTGAGAACTGGTCTAGTGTTTTCTTTCTTCAGTCTTCTAAGTTATTATTATTTTTTTTAATGTGCTATCATCAGAGTGATGACAAGAGTGACTCCTTTCTTTTCTTACTAAAATAACGCCAATTTCTAGCTGGTTATAGGGCCACTTCAAACAATAATGACAATTCTCAATTCCCAGGCAACTTGGGTTTGTTACACTCATCCAGTTCAAATGAGTGAGAATAAATGTGCTGTGGGAGACTTTCAAAAAAACCCTTTAAAGCGACCTTAGAGCAGAATAATTTTACTTTCTCTTATTCTTTCTTCTGTTAACTGGAATATGTGTGAAATGGTTGGAATTCTGACATTTATTCTGGATCATTAGGTCACCTTAAATATGGAAGCAACATGCCAAAAACAACACGGTGAAAAGACAGAAGACTCTTGGTGTATGCCGACTTCATGGACCCGCCACAGCAGTCCTGGACTTTCTAACTCTGGTCTTCTTTTACTCGAGTGTTTGAGCCACTGTTCATATGGTATTACTGTTATTCCTGATAAAAACACTTTAAAAATAAAAATAAATATACTTTTTGAGAGAGGAGCTGTACTGGATTGTAATAGCCTTCCCCATAATAGCCTTATGCAATAACTAATATAATGACCACTTCATAATTACAGACAGTATCCTAAAGAAGATTTTGAGTATATATTCTGTTTATACAGGTAATGAAGAACAGAGCCATAATTTAAACTCAAATCTACATAATTAGATTTTCCATTCCATTCTTTCCTCCTTTTACTGTATGGCTACCTGCAGAAGTTTGTTCGTTATCTCCACAAGCCCTCTGCCTTAATTCAGCTTCTGTCTCTGACATTTCTGACCATCGGTCATTTCACTTTAAGCTTCAATGTTCCCAATCTATAAAGCAGAAATATTAAGATTGCTTATTTAATAAGATTGTTGGGTTATCAAATACGTTATTTAAAAAAACACATCAATATAGCGCATATATAATATTGTCTGTAAATCTTTTTATTGTATACAATCGTTATTTCTACATTGTAGTAGCATTAATAATTTGTATGCCTGTTTTGATATTATCTAAGGTATCAGTGGCAGTAAATATAGTTTTGTCATCTCTGTGTATCCTGTAGTTATTGTACAATGCTTTGCACTTGTTAAATGCTCTATAAATGTTAGTGAAATTAAACATATTTGAAAAGCAAGATTGTTGGACACACTTTTCTTGATGATTTGTTTAAACTTTATTTTTTAGTATTTATATTATTTTATGGTCACTTTCATTATCTAGATAAATAGTTAAGTCTGAAGAATGTAGTTTGTCTGAATAAAACAGAGGTCAATTATCAGTCATATTTAAAATCTTGTGGTCATTAGTTAACAGGATTAGCCATAAAATCATTCATTTACAAATCGTTTTAAGAAGCAAAAACTGTTTCATTGCTCATAGTAATCATTTTGAGATACTTAGGCCAAATTCCCTTTTAATTTGTATCACTGACTTATAAGAGATAAAGAAACACACTGTGCTAATTATATTTACTTATAAAATAAAAGAAAATCTTTGTCTTGTCCATGTGAAACAATTCTAAAACTGACAAACTCATCCATTATACTCAAAGCTCAACTGCTGATACCAAAGTGCAAAGTATTTCTTGCTTCAAATGCCTTTCCATAAATGTATCTATCATAAAACACAAATAATTCAAGAGTATTTGCATAAATATTTGTTTTCCTCTTAGACACATTTTAATTGGACAATTTTTGATTGGGAGTGAAATGCTTAAAAATACCTTTGAAAGTGAAATGTAGTTCAATGTCCCTTAGGATCTCACATTAAAGGCAGAATCCTCTAAAGTTATCTTCTGTTATTTGTTAAAATAATATGGGAACTTTGGAGGAAGTAACATCTCTTAGCAAAGAAAATTTCAATGCTGACAGCATGAACTTGAATTGTAACCAATTAAAACATAATTTATTTGGCAAGGAAAAAAAGTATTTTGGTAAGTAAATAAATAAAATGTTGCTTAATCTCATTCTTTATGACTAACAGAGACTTTGGTTGTAGCTAGTTGATAATCTCCAACAGGATTTTTCCCCCCACTGATATATTTTGAATACAATTAGTAGAAAAATGAGAGATGTTACAGGCCAATGTGAACAGCATACAAAATGTTGTTCTGATATAGCCCAGTATTAAAGAGTTGGTTATGAAGGTTCTTTGTAAGTAAATTATTACACGACTCAGAGAAAAGTTTGAAAACAATAATCTGATGTTTTGTGTTCTCTCCCACAAATCATCTTCCTTGGAAACCATTATGCCATTATGCATGGGAAGCAGGAAAGGTAGCTACTTCCAAGGGAAGCAAATGCCAGCACAAGGAGCTGTGATCAAGAAAACCAGTGACACAATCACCACAAAGGCTGTGTGAGCAGCACAGGCCCCTCCTGCTGATCCACAAAGACCTGTCGCTCCTTCTTTGACCAGAGGAGGCTTCAGGGGTTTATGAAACAACAACAAAAAATCTTTTTGGTGGGGGGGGGGGGGGGGGGGGGACTAGGGTGGTAAGGTAAAAGATAGAGAGCAAGAAAGGGAAATCTGTCTTTACCAAACACTTGGCTCAATTATTGTAAGAACATTTCATGTTAAATGGAAAAACCTCCATATTTATGACCTACACGTTTGTAAGATAATTTCCATATGTTTTCTCCTTAAATATTGGATTTTTTTTCTCTTTGGAAATTTAATTGGAGCCTTTTTACATCTTCTGTGTTTCCCTTTAACATGCTTATGTTTTCCTGTACTTTCTTGAGTGTATGAAATATACAGTTCACCCTTAAACAACTAGGAGTAAGGGCCATCCCTGATGCTGCAGACCAAAATTCATGTATAACTTTTGACGGCACCCAAAACTTTACAGCTGGCCCTTGCATCCACGGATTCAAGCAACCAGGAATAGTATTTTCCATCTACACTGTAAATCTGCAGTTGGTAATGAGAAAGTACTGTTTCTGATCTGAGGTTTGTGGAATCTGCAGATCCAAAACACACAAATAGGAGGGGCCAATTGTATTCATTGTATTATAAAAAAAAAAAAAAAAAAAAAAATCTGTGTATAGGTGGACCATGTGTCTTTATGTACCAATGTTTTTGAGTTTTGGGGTAGATATCCAGTAGAGGAATTGCTGGGTCATATGGTAGTTCTATTCTTTTTTTTTTCTTCTTCTTCTTTTCCAAGTGAGAGGAGGGGAGATAGAGAAACAGAGTCCCAGATGTGCTCTGATGAGGACCCACGCAGCAGTCCCCTTCTGGAGCTGATGCTCTGCTCATCTGGGGCCAATGCTTGCAAACAGGTTATTTTGAATGTTTGAAGCAGAGTTTCCATGGAGCCATTCTCAGTGTCTCAGGCAATGTGCTCAAACCAATGGAGCCATGGCTGAGGGAAGGGAAGAACAAGAAAGAGAAGTGAGAGGGGGAGGGGTGAAGAAGTAGATAGTCACTTCTCCCGTGTGAACTGACCGGAATCAAACCCAGGACCTTTACATGCCTGGCTGATGCTCTACCACTAAGCCCGTCAGCCAGGGCTGGTAGTTTTATTCTTAATTTTTTTGAGGAACTACTATACTTCTTTCTACCTATGTACTCTTTTTGATCAATGTCACCTGTTAAATTTAATTTTCTAAAAAGAAAAGATGAGCCCTGGCCAGTTGGCTCACAAGTAGAAGAACATCAGCTCCGAGTGTGGAAGTCCTGGGTTTGATTCGATTCCCACTTAGGGCACACAGGAGAGTGACCACCTGCTTCTCTACCCCTCCCACTACCTTTCTCTCTCTTCCCTCCCACAGCCATGGCTCGAATGGTCGAGCAAATTGGCCCTGGGCATTGAGGATGGCTCCATGGCCCTGCCTCAGGTGCTGAAATAGCTCAATTGCCAAGCAATGAAGCAGCTTCCCCAGATGGGCAGAGCATTGCCCTGTAAAGGGCTTGCCAGGTGGATACCAATCAAAGCACATGTGGGAGCCTGTCTCCCTGCCTCCCTGCCTTTCACTTAATAATAAATAAATAAATAAATCCATGTAGTTGAAACCAGTGTTGTTCAAGAGTCAACTGTACTTACAATAACCCAAAACTCTTACAATACTCTTGTCTACATATTCTATCAGCTGTGTCATTTCTGAATCTGTTTTAATTGATGGATTTTTCTCCTCATTCCTGGATATATATTCTCATTCTTTGCTTGCCTATCATTTTTTATTAGATTCCAGATATTCTAGACTTCATCTTAATGGGCACTGGATATGCATGTGTATTTGTGTGTCTGCATGTGTGCATGTGCTGATGCTAATATTCTTGAGGTTTGTTCTGGTATACACGGTTAAGTTGCTTGGAAAGGGTTTAATCCTTTTGAGAATTGCTTTTAAGTGTTGTCTGGCAGATTCAGAGAAGTCTAGTGTAAGACTGATTTTTCCCACCGTTATTAAGGCAATCGCTGAGCATTCTACTCTGCACTCTGTGAATTACGAGGTTTTTCCACCATGGCTGCTGGAAACAACTATCCTAGTCTGTGTGAGTTCAAGGGTTATTCTGCTTGTTCTTTTCCAATGGCTCTTTCCCCAGCTTGGGGCTGAGGCAAGCTCTGTGTAGGTCTCTGGGGCTGCCTCTCATTGTGTCTCTCTCCTCTTTGATATTTGACCTTAAGAACGCTAGTCTCCTTGGCCTCCATGGGCTCCCAATTAGATCTTGTTAACTCAAGAAAACTATAGGATTCAATCTACTTTTCTTTTCCTGCTCTGGATCCTGAGAACATTTGTGTAGTTACCCGGTACAAAAATAGGGCTCACATCATTTGTATCCACTCTTTTAAAGATCATAGTTTTACGTTGCCTTTTGTTCAATGTTTGAAAATTGTTATCTCATATAATTTTTTCCCTTTAGTTATTGAAAAAAGTAGAAGAGTAAATATGATTCCTTGGGCACCATCTTGACCAGAAATAAAAATGTTTTCTTTTTTTTTAATAATTAAAACATAATCACTTTTATCTGGAAAATTTTGAATGTCACTATACAAAACTATGCACAATAAAATTGTTATTCATCTTCATTTATTTTTTAATACTTGCTAATAACTTCTATTTATTTACTCAATAAGCATTTATTAAATGTTTGCTATATGTTTGGAATTATACCAGTAACTGGATACTGTTAAGATTAAAAGCAATTCTCGTTATGTTCACAGATTAAGGAGTTTCTAGTATTTTAATAATTACTTCTCAAAAGTAAATTTCCAGTTTATTTTTATACCCTTTAGAGTTTCATCATCATCAGTATGAATTAATCTACATGGCAGCATGCATCAGAATTAATTCTGCTCACTTCCAAAGTTGTTTGGCTTTTCTTGTTATAGCTGGTCCTGTTCACACTAAAAAGATTTTTCATTACTCTCTTTATTTTCTCTCTCTCTCTCTCTCTCTCTTTCTTTCTTTCTTTCTTTTTTCTTTCTCTTTCTTTCTCTCTCCCTCCTTCTTCCCATCCCTCCCTTCCTCCTTCCCTCCCTCCCTCCCTCCCTTCCTTCCTTCCTTCCTTCCTTCCTTCCTTCCTTCCTTCCTTCCTTCCTTCCTTCCTTCCTTCCTTCCTTCCTTCCTCCTTCCTTCCTTCCTCCCCCCTCTTTGTTTCTTTCTTTTTTCTCTTTCTTTCTTTCTTTCTTTCTTTCTTTCTTTCTTTCTTTCTTTCTTTCTTTGTCTTTATTGTCTTTCTCTCTCTCTTTTTTCTCTCCCTCCTTCCTTCTTTCCTTCCTTCCTTTCTTCCTTCTTTTCTTCTCTCTCTCTTTTTCTTTCTTTCTTTCTTTCTCTCTCTCTCTCTCTCTCTCTCTCGAACCAGGAGTTAGGTTAGCCTTACCAAAAACTACATGAGAGAGAGAAAAGAAGGCTTATTTTAAGAGAAATTAGGGGTGTCATTAGCAGAACAAGGTAGATGGATGCTGGGCACTTAGAAAAAAAATGCTCACTAAATAAGGATTCTGGACATGGAGTAGAGACATAGGCATAAACCCTAACAAACATCTTATCAGCTTTGTGATTTTGAGCAAGGTCCTTTAACTTTTCTGAGCTTCAGTTTCTTCACCTGCAATATGGGCTTATGGCAACTTGTTTTCAACAAATATTCTGAGTGTCTATTATGTGCCAGATATTCTAGGAGGTGTGAGACGTACAATGAGAACAAAATCAAGCACACAATGTCCTCAAGGACACAGATCTTAATCAAAGAATTACATTAAAAAATGTTAAATTACGTAATAAAGGGGCACTTAAGGAAGGCTACCTGAAGAAGTAGCAATTGTCCTGAGATTTGAAGGAAGGTCAGTGGTTGACTAGATAAGGAGGTAGGAGAGTGTTCCAGGTTGAGAGAAAGCATCACAGCCCTCAGGTGGTACGGCGCAAGGTGCATTTGAGGAACTGAAGGGAGGCCAGTGCAGCTGGGGGTAGTGACTAAAGCATTGTCCAGTGGAGATACAGCTGCAAACAGAGTTGCCTTGCAGGCCCCTGTAAGAATTGTGCTTATTTCCTAAGGACAAAAGGCAATCATGATATATTTTGAACAGGTTAGTGAATAATAAGATTGCATTTTGAAAAGATCACTTTGACTAGAGTATCGGAGAAGGGGCAGAGGGAAGGCAGCTGGTAAGAACAGGTAAAACTAGAGCAGTTGGGAGGTAATTGGGAAAGTCCAGATAAGAGAATTTGGTAGTTTGGACCGGGTGACTATTAGTGAACATTGGGAGAAGTAGATGGACGCTGGATACATATAGAAAGTAAGCATAGCAGGACTTGGTGCGGCCTTGACATGGGAGAAAATGGAGAGAACGTGGGTGCAGAAGGTGATTTTGAAACTTTTTTGGTGATGGGATAGAAGGTCTTACCGTTCACTAATGTATTTTGGAGATGTGATGGAACGGATAACCAGACAGTGGGAATTTGATTCTGACATACTAAGTTTTAGGTCCTTCAAAGCATCCAAAACCTCTGGAGAACACAGGTATAAGTCTGGATTTCAGAAGTGATATCTTGGCTGGAGATACAAAATGGCATGACATCTAGCTTTCTGTGTGAAATAATTTAAAATATGGCTAAGGAAGAGACCACCTCAGGAGAACAGAAAAAAGTACCTTCTTACTACTCATACTTACATATATTAAAAAATAAAATACAAGATGTTATGATAAAATCTAGATTGTAAGTAGTACCCTGATTTATCAATATCACTGCATTAAATTTAATAATAAAAAATATATAGTTTCCTTACTCCATATTAACAATAATTGATTCATCTGTTGAAGATTTAGCTTAGCCCTGACTGGGTAGCTCAGTTGATTAGAGCATCATCTGGATACATAGAGATTGCAAGTCCCATCCTTGGTCAGGGCACAAGAGGCTAAAGGGGGAATAAATGGTGATGGAAAGAGACTTGACTTGGGGTGGTGAACACTATACAATATAAAGATGATGGATTATAGAATGGTATACCTGAAACCTATATAATTAGATATATTAACCAATGTCACCTCAATAAACTCAGTAAATTTTTAAAAAAAGAATCAACCAGTGAATACATAAATAAATAGAACCACAAATTGAGCTCTATTTCACTCTTTCTCTTTCTCTCCCCCTCTTCCTCTTTCTCAAAAAATCAATTTAAAAATTTTTTAAAAAGATTTAGCCTGTAGTTTATTTTTTTCATTACCTTTAACATAATGATGTCATTTTTGTTTTGTAAAACAATGCAGTGCATGACATTTTTTTTTTATGTTCTGTAGATACATTTAGAGGCCGTGGCCAGGTAGTTCAGTGGATAGAGCATCATGTCTGGGACACTGAGGTCACGCGGGCTGGATCCTGGTGAGAGTATCTATGAGAACCAACCAATGAGTGCATGACTAAAATGGAACAACTAAGTGGGATGATGAGTTGATGCTTCTCTCTCTTTCTCTTGCCTATCTCTCTTCCCCCTCCCCCACCCCTCTTCACCTTGCTCTTGCTCTCTGTCTCAAATCAATGGGAAAAAAAATTTTTTAAAAAAAAGATCCTTCATATAATCCCTTGGTAATACACTTGAAAATTAGTAACTTTGTGAAAGCTTTATTTTTCAAAAATTTATGCACTAGAACTTGGCTGTAGATACATTTTTACAGCCAAGAAATGATTTATTAATGTGCTCAATTTTCATTATCCTGTGCTGGTGTTTTTACAGTAGATAGTTTCTGCTGTGTTTCTCTCTTCCCTTTATGACAGACCTGAGGGTGATATTAATATAAAGATTTATAATTTCCTGTTTCCCTTCCATGTGCTATCTTCTTGCATACTTCAGCTCATATGTGACCTTTTTGTTAATCATAGTATCTGTAGGGGTTTATGTTTCATACAGAATTGACAGTGCCATTGGCCTTATTCCTTACTTGAAATCTCGCAATTTGCAAAAGATTCATGGCAAACAGACCTTGATGGCTATAGAAAACATCCAGCAATGCAGTCGAGAATTTTGGATTAAATAAGAAGCAAAAGGTGTAAAACAGATCAGAAGGATAACATCTAAATTATTTAATTTAATTTATCATGACTTGCTTAGCTTTCTGATATAGCTCAAGAGCAGGTTTAATAATGTACTGTGGAGAAGGTGGTTAATGATTGGCTGATTAAATATCCTGCTCCCACATCACATAAAGGCATGATGGCCATAACTGTATTCACACACTCTAGACCCCTTGAGACTGGGAGGAAGAAATGGAGGGAGAATAGGGAAGTGTATTGGATTCAGTTTTATAGATTAAAAAGTATTGCAGCCCATACTTTCTGATGGTTTCAATTCTAATGAATTAATTATAACAAGAAAAAATAATGTAGTACTCTAGGCAAATTTTTTCACTAGAAGATAATTTTCTAGAAATCTGCAGAAACTAAATCCTCTATTTCACAAATGAGAACTTTTTGAAATCTTAGTTTTAATCCTAAAAATTTACATGAAGTTTGTCTAATATATGAATTTTAATGTAAACATAACATTAAAATTAGTTATTAATACCATTATATATATATATATATATCTTTCCTCTTAAAATCTTAAAGTGAAGTGGGCTTGTCAAGAAGATCTATGCTATATATACAGTAGTGTTTACATACTCTGTGGCATACTACAAATGGAATATAGGCCACAATGTTAGGGCACTAGACACTACTTTGGGTCACATTGCTCTTAGGAACGTTCAATCTTAGTTATAGAGTTTGGTTACAACAACAGAGCAAAATAGGATGAAGACTCTGTAACTGTCTATTTCCTTCAGGAAAATAATTTGAACAGTAGACTCATGTAGAGGCATTCAGTTTTATTTCTAAAAATTAAAGTTGCACTACTAGGTGAAGTTACTTAGATTCTGAGTTTTTCAGGGGTAAGAGTTATTAGTTATTTGGCATTTTAGCATTTAACAAAAGCAAGCACATAAGAGATTAGTAAATAAATATTAAATAAATGAATGAAGATGGATAAGTGAATTATCTGTGTGCAGTGCACTCTAGATAGAATGTTCTGATCTTCTTTTTAACTGGCTAATACCTGGACTTCTTTTCGACAGTACTAGAAGTAACAATAATGCTTGAAATTTCAAGTGTATTTTATAGATTCTCAGAACATGACACCATAGCTGCATAGCATACAATTTTTGAACATTAGGGGAAAAAATAGTATTTAGATGATGGACAATATTCAGTTAAATTTCCATATTAATTTTTTTTAGATAAGAAAAGGTTGGCCCTGGCTGAAGGGCTCTGTGGATAGAGTGTTGGTCTGGCATACAGACATCCTGGGTTCGATCCCCAGTGTGGCAACATAGAAAAAGTGACTCTCTCATTCTTTTCTCTTCCTTCTCCTCCTTCTCTCTCTATTCATCTCCCACAATCAGGGGCTGGCTTGGTTGGAACATTGGCCCTGGGCACTTAGAATAGCTTGGTTGATTGAGCATCAGCCTCTGAAGGTGGTTGCTGGGTGGATCCTGCTCGGGCACATGCAGGAGTCTGTATTTCTATCACCCCTCCTCTTACTTGGAAAAAAAAAAGAAAGAAAGAAAAGGTTGCAATATAAGAGTCAAGAATAAATAATACTATGGCTTTTCAACTAAACAAAATTCATTTCTAAATACATGCTTTCTATTTTTTTATAAAGAGTGCTAAATGTAGGTATTGCTTTAGAGGTCCTTTTCTAAGGCTTAATTCTTTATTACTTTGTTTTTTTTTTCTGTTATCCTCTATTGTGTATTATTTTTAAAAGTTGATGCAGTTCTTGAATGGTTGCAAATATTAAAGGACCGGACTTTAAACATTTAATTATCTTAATGTGTTTGTCTGAAAAAGGTATCTTCCAACTTGAAATACAATTTCAAATTTATGCAAAGGAAGCAAATATCTTTTGTTAAGTTAATTGACAGCCTGCTGCTATTATCTAATTATAGAGAGTTGTCTAAAAGAGAACTCACTAGTTTGCCATATAAAGAAAGGTGTATTCCTCACATCATCCTAGTAAATATAGTCAGTCATAGTGTTTTGAATGCACCAGGGTCTTGACTTCACCGGACTTGCAAATTTTACTACTAAGAAGTTTCCTTCAAAATAATAAACTATCCCACCAAAGCTCCATTTATTTTTTTGTATTTATTTTATTTTATTTTTGTATTTTTCTGAAGTTGGAAATGGGGAGGCAGTCAGACAGACTCCCGCATGCGCCCGACCGGGATCCACCCGGCATGCCCACCAGGGGGCAATGCTCTGCCCATCTGGGGCATCGCTCTGTTGCAACCAGAGCCATTCTAGCGCCTGAGGCAGAGGCCACAGAGCCATCCTCAGCGCCCGGGCAACTTTGCTCCAATGGAGCCTTGGCTGCAGGAGGGGAAGAGAGAGACAGAGAGGAAGAAGAGGGGGAGGGGTGGAGAAGCAGATGAGCACTTCTCCTGTGTGCCCTGGCCAAGAATCGGACCTGGGACTCCTATACACCAGGCTGACACTCTACCACTGAGCCAAGCAGCCAGGGCCACCAAAGCTCCATTTAAATATAAACTTTAAGGTTGAAACAAATGGATTACTAATAGATGATGATGTTATGTTATTGAGAAACATATGGTATATTTTGGTGTTAAAAAGGATACACATATCTTTAGTATGTCTCAATAAGAGGTGCATTAGTGAAGTAGATGGAAATTATAATATTAATGTTTCTACAGATTTTATAGAACACATTAATCCACATTTAAAAGCTTTTCAGAACACTTCCACTTATAGGAAGATGGAATAGACATATTTTCTTTATATCTTCCACTAAATACAAGTAAAAACCTTGGTTATTATATATAAAGCAGACATAAGGAGACTTTGAAGGCTAGGGATAAAGACCAATTAAGGATCTTGGGACCCAGAGAATAAAACTGCAGTGAGTTCCTAGGGTTTCAATCTGGAACTTGAAGAGGCCAGAAACCCAGAGATGCCAAAAAGCTCAGACAAACAACAGCAACAACAAAATTCTGCTTTTTTTCTAGCCAAAGACCAAGAAAGAAACAACCTAAAAGGATAGAAAACATTTACTACTCTACTCCAGGGAAACAACAAAATTAACTTTGACACTTTCCCAGCTCTACCAGCAGAGGCCTAGTGGGATGCCCACACTTCCACATTTGCCGGGGGATAATGAGGTGATCCCCAAATTCCATGCATCTAAAGAAATAAAAACTTATGTTCACCAAAAAAAAAACCCTTTACATGGATGTCCATAGGAGTATCATTTGTAGTAACCAAAATTGAAATCAGCTGACATGTCTTTCAACTGATAGATGTTTACATAGCCTGTGGTCTGTCTACACTATGAAGTACTACTCAGCAATGAAAAGACGTGAATTGTTGATACATGTGAGAACCTGAATGAATCTGCAGAGAATTATGTTTGATGAAAAAAGCCAGACCAAATAGGTTACATTCTGGATGAGTCCTTTTAAAATATTTGTGAAGTAACACAAGTATGAAAATGAAGAACAGATTAGTGGTTGCCAGGGGCTGACACAGGCATGGGGAAGAAGGGAAGTGAGGGCAGCTCTAACAGGACTATATGACCTCTTGATTTTATATTCTTAATTAGACTGCAAATGTCTAGAGGGAAGTATATATCTACATGTCTACTGACCTATCTCTCTGTTTATATGTGCAGGCTCCAGAGTAAGTCCAGGGGGATTTCTGATTTTACCACTTGCTAAGTATGTAATCTCGGAAAAACTGTTTAAATTTTCTGGATCTTTGTTGCCTCTCTGTGTAGATATGGGGATAACTGCATTACACACCTCAAAAGTTTGTGAGAATTGAATTAAATTATACATGTAGTCCATAAAACAGTACCTAGCACATTGTGAACATTCAATTATCTATCATTATCTCTTCTCTGTGTTACTTAGTATTATGTGAGAGAACCTTTATCCAACATTATATAATTAAAAGAATATCCTAAAGATAGAGCCTGTAAGTTGCTCACCAAAACATATGCCCTCTTTTTCTTTTTGGGTCCTCAGCTAAACCTTATTCCCCAACTCCTTTTAGAACTGGGTGCTGGCCAATAGAATGTGAGAGGGAGTGAGATATTGCATCTCAAGCTTAATTCATTAAATACTTCCTACACATACTTCTTCACGTTTTTGGCCAGTTGGAATGGAGATTATCTGAGACATGGAAGCCATGTGTTGAAGATGGCAGAGTCTCTGTCATCCTGTCACCACACCCAGGAGTTTGTCCACCTGGTTAGTTGTGTCAGGTAGCAAGAAATAAACTACTGTTGAATAAGATAAGTAATGCATTTCTTGAGTCTGCTGTAGCAGTTCATACAATCCTGCTGTTACTCACAGTGGAGAGCTCTAATAATTGTGCACGTGAGAAATATTTTAACATAATTCAATGTCCCAATCTTGAAGTATCAGCCCATTTGTCTTCTAATTTGGGCCTCCCATTTAAACAGCTGTTATTTTCTCTGTCTACAACATCTCTGCATGCATAACAAGTCTTGCCTACTCAGTGATCTCACGGGATTCCAGTTGTGTCTTAATTTTAGCTCTATTAAATATGATTGCCTATCTTTTAAAGATTATCTTAGGATCCTCCAAAGCAAATACTTCATTTTCTGCATAGCCTCTGTTTATGTAAGAGCATTCAAAACATCAAACACTACCTCCAAAATTTGTTTAGCACTTTTTAAATGACTTGACAACAGAGAAATGTGTATGTGCATGTGTGCACGAGCATGTGCATTGGTGTGTTTGTGACTTTCCTAAGTCATTTAAGACAGGACTGCCTGAATTCCATAACATATGAATTCACTGCTTGGTTGAACAAAGCCTGTTCTGGGATCTTCCCATATTTGCCAGAGCGGAAGTGTTCTCCTGGATAACAGAAGACCATAGGTTGGAAAAGAAGGGTATTCCTAAGTAATAACTACTTTCTGTCATTTGAAGCAAACTTATTTATATACTTATTCATGTGTTTCAGTTCTCCCTCAATGCTTTGTTCTCTCAACAAACTTGGCTTTATTTCAGTTAACAAAAAGACACAGATACATCAGTGCACATGACATTCTCAGCAAAGATTCTCTGATATATCTGTTCATCTATGACTTCCCTGAAAAAACTATTCAAGAGCCACTTTATGGGCATTTCAACATGGTATTGGTATTTTGGGATAACAAAATATGTAGTATGAGCCTTCAAAATAGTATGGAGTAAGAAAAATTAAGTTCTAATGTGAACAAAAAGGAAAAACCTTTAGTCACATTCAGATGTGTGTGCTTTCTTGAGAGATGGAATTTTGGGATCCTGTCCAGCATCACTGTAGTTTGGGAATTAAACTCTCTGTCCCCGGAAAGTGAAATATGTAAGCTATTTATTTCTGGGAGGCACCTGAACTATAATAAAGCAACTCTGGAACTGCTACCAGCAGTGACTCAATGACTCAGTCCAAGCCGGAATGGAATGAATTGTGCAACCTGTCACTGGGATTTCTAAGATTTGTGAAGTAGTGTCAAAATGATAGTATCTTGGCCAAAGTTCTATTGCTGGTGTTTTATAAAGGATGAACCAGAACTGGTAGCCACGGAAAAGCAAGATTGAGCAATAGCCCCCCTTCTTTCCTTCTCTGACTTCCCTTCAGAATTGCCCCACCCAAGTTCCAGCAGATGTTAATGTTTGTGCGTTGTCCTTACTGATGCATCAAGGCAAATTTATGAGTTCATGAGTTCCTCTTCCTTTCCTCCCCATCTCTGGCAGCTGACAGTGCTGTAGAAAAAAAGAAGTATCCTGATGGTTGAGACAAAACAAGAAACAAGTCATTAAGTTTGTTACTTTTTAAGGGGTTACTGCTACATCACACATTGTTCTTCACTAGGCTAGTAGTCTTGATACTACATTATTTTTTTTTGTCACTTAAAACTTGGTTTTAAAATTTTAATGCAAATTTAAATAACTAATCATAAGACTAAAACTGGATGTCTCCCGATCCTGCAAAACACATGAGTCATCAAATACCAGTTATTTAGTAACTTTCTTAAAAATTCAGGCTGTTGGTCATGAGGGCTTAGATACAAATCAATTGATATATACCCATTTGGAAATGTATTAAATTCTATAAACACAAACTCTCTACCATAGTGCTTTTTAGCTCCAAAAGTCAGTTCTTATAGAAACTATAGGTAATTATTTTAGCAGTGTCCAAATCATGTACAATAACTGAAATAGAAGATTATGTTTGCTGTCTCAGTTTGAACGTGATTCCTTCTCAAAATCTCCTTTGAGCTTACTTCTTGGACTCTGTATGAAAAAAAGAAAAGCAATACCATAAAATATGTATAGACATATGTATCAGAACATTGTTTATAATAGGACTCTTCAGGGAAAAAAAAATCTAGGTACTATCCGGTGAAAAAATGTTAGATTCATAAAATGTTTTGTCTTGAATTTATACAAAATAACATTTTATAAATATAATCTTATTTAAAAACTGATTATCATTAAAAATTGACATGAAATAATTTTTAAAGGTAGTTTAAAGTAAGAAAAGGATAATAAACAAAAACTATATAAGGTGGTAAAATACTATGTACATATAGAATATAAAGTTTAACAAAATATAATTACATATATAAAAAGTTCTCAAGAGCTGGTTCTTTGAAAAGATAAACAAGATTGACAAACCTTTAATCAGACTCATCAAGAAAAAAGGAAAGAGGACCTAAATATATAAAATCAAAATGAAAGAGGAGAAGTAACAACGGACACCACAGAAATACAAAGAATTGTAAGAAAATATTATGGACAACTATATGCCAACAAATTAAACAATCTGGGAGAAATAAATAAATTTCTAAAAATATGCAATCTTTCAAAACTAATCAGGAAGAATCAGAGAATCTACCCAGACAGATTACAACTAGTGAAATTGAAGCAATAATAAAAAAGCTTCCAACAAACAAAAGTTATGGACCAAATGGCTTCACAGGTTACTTTTACCAAGCATTCAAAGAAGAACTAATACTTATTCTTCTCAATCTATTTCAAAAAATTTAAGGAAAGTTTTACAATGCCAACATTATCCTAATTCCAAAACCAGATAAGACATTACAAAGAAAGAAAATTATAGGCCAATATCCCTGTTGAACATAGATGTTAAAACCCTGAACTGGATCCAGCAAAACGTTAAAAAGATCATACATCATTATCAAGTGGCATTTATTCTGAGGATGCAAGATTGTTACAATATGTGCAAGTCAATAAATGTGATATACCACATAAACAAAATGAAAGATAAAAATCACATGATCATATCAATAGATGCAATAATAGCATTTGAAAAAATCCAGCACTCATATATGATAAGAACTCTCTGCAAAGTGGGAATAGAAGAAAAATATTTCAACATAATAAATGTCATATATAAAAAACTCAAGCCAAAATCACACTCAATGGGCAAAAATTATAAACATTTTTCTTAAAATCAAGAAAAAGACAAGGAAGTCTGCTTTTACCACTATTATTCAGCAAAGCAGGGGAAGTTCTAGCCACAACAATCAGACAAGAAGGAGAAATAAAAAGCATCCAAATTGGAAAGGAAGAAGTAAAACTGTTATTATTTGCAGAAGACCTGATACTGTATATACAGAACCCTAAAGTTTCTACCAAAAATATATATATAATTGAAAAATAAATTCAGTGAAGTAGCAGGATATAAAATATCTATAAATATACAGAAATCAGATGCATTTTATACATCAATAATGAACTAAGAGAAACTAAAAAATAAATAAATAAAAATCCCATTTACAATTACCCCCCTGCCAAATACCTAGGAATAAATTTAACCAAGGATGTAAAAGACTTGTGCTCAGAATATTATAAGACACCAAAGAAAGAAAGTGAAGAAGATACAAGTAAGTGGAAGCACGTTCTGTGTTCATTGATAGGAAAAATTAACAGCATTAAAATGTCCATGCTACTCAAAGCAATCTATAGATTTGATGCAATTCCTATCAAGATACCAACGGTGTATTTCACAGAACTAAAACAAACATTTCAACATTATATAGAATAGAAAAGACCCAGAATAGCTACAGAAATCCTGAGAAAAAGAAGAACAAAGTTAGAGAAGTCATGCTGCTGGATATCAGACTATCTTACAAGGCCATAGTCATTAAAACAGCATGGAACTGGCCTAAAAATCTATACAGCCATGGAACAGAATAGAGAGCTCAAAAATAAAACCCAGTTTTTATGGTCCATTAACTTTTGGCAAATGAGGCAAGAACATATAATGGAGTAAAATATAAAGATGATCTATTTAATAAATGGTGATGGGAAAATTGGACCGATACATGTAAAAATAAAATAAAATAAAAAAGAAACTAGACCAGCTTTTTACACAATGCACAAGAATAAACTGAAAATGTATTAAAATTTCAATTTTAAACTGAAACCATATTAATCTTAGAAGAAAACATAGGCAATAAAATCTTAGGCATTTCTCATAGCAATATTTTCTTCTGATTTATCTCCTCAGACAAAGGAAACAAACAAACAAATAAACAAATGAGACTGCACTAAACTAAAAAGTTTTTGCACAGCCAAGAAACCAACAAAATGAAAAACAACTCACTGAATGGAAAAGCATATTTGCCAATGATACATCTGATAAAGGCTAAATATGCAAAATCTATAAAGAACTTATAAAACTCAATTCCAAAAAACAAAACAATTCAATTAAAAAATGGGCAAAGGACCTGAAGAGACATATCTCCAAAGTAGGCAGAGAGATGGCTGATAGACATGTGAAAAGATGCTCAACGTCACTAATCATCAGAGAAATGCAAATTGAAACCATAATGAGATATTACTATCAGAATGGCTATCATAAATATATCAACAAACCATAAATGTTGACAAGGATGTGGAGAAAAGGGTACTCTCGTGCATTGTTGGTGGGAATGTAGCTTGGTACAGCTACTGTAGAAAGCAGTATAGAGTTACCTCAAAAAATTAAAAATGAAACTGCTTTATGACCCAGTGATTCCACTGGTGGGAATTTATCTAAAGAAACTCAAAGCACTAATTTGAAAAAATGTATGCATTTCTATCTTCATTGTAATATTATTTACAAGGGCCTAGATTTGAAAGTAGCTCAAATGACTATGCAGATAAGTGGATAAAAAGATCTGTGGTACTTTTACAGAATGAAATACTATACAACCATAAAAAATAAGGAAATCTTACCCTTTGTAACAGCCTGGATAGACCTGGAGAGCATTGTGCTAAGTGAAATAAGCCAGTCAGAGAAAGACAAGTACCATATGATTTCACTCATATGTGAAATCTGATTAACAAATTAAACTAACAACCAAAATAGAAACAGACTCATAGATTGAGAACAAAGCGACAGCTGTGAGAGGGGCAGAGGGTTGCTGGGCTGGGCAAAAAAGGTAAAAAGATTAAGCAAAAAAAAAAAAAAAATCATAAACCCATACAGTAGTATTTGATTATGCAGGGGGAGGTAGAAGAGGGTGTAAGGGGGATATATGGTGACAGAGGGAGACTTGACTTGGGGTGGTGAACACACAATACAATATACAGATGATGTATTATAGAATTGTGCACTCCAATAAATTCAACAAAAAAATCGAAAAAGTAATGAGACTTTTTACATAAAATAAAAGTTCTCTATATTATCACAGAAAAGTACTAGGTTAATGTTAGTGATTATCATATCATGGTAGAATTACTGATTTTTTTTCTTACATGTAGTGTGTGTGTGTTTATAAATATGTATTTTTTATGCCATAAGGATAGTTATATTAAAATATTGATTTCATGCCAAAATGGCAGAATAAAATTGGACCACAGAACATCTCTCTCTAGCAGGTAAAAAAATATATCAAAAATAATAATGAATAAATAAAAGTGTAACATTTACTCGACAATCAAATAAGAAAAGAACTACATGTCATCAAGTTCAAAATGTGTTGTTCAAGAAAAGAACCACAGATTCTAGCATGAAGTTGGATGCAGGGCTCCTGACTTTACTGCCACATTCCAGTAGTCACACTGAGTGGAAAAGTTCAAACAACAAAACTCTGCATTTTTTAAAGATCTGTACTACTATTACCAGATTAGAGAGCAATAAGCAGGATTAAAATGAAGTTATTCCAGAAAAAGGCAAGAAGAAATCATGTAGAGAAAAAGCCACATTTACAGAGCCAGTCAAAACGGACCCCAAAACCATTGAGGAGGTTAGAGATTATTCAGGACATCCTAATAAGTTTTGGGAAAAAAAAAATTAAAGACCAAGTGAATTCCCTTTCAGAACTAAAATGCCTTATCAACTAAATGAAATGATACAGAACATTTAAGAAAAATCCAAAACAGAGAGCCGAGCAAAGCCGGTGACCTTCAAAGAAAGATACACATAGATTCAGCTGAGGTCCGACCCACCCCTTTTTTCTCCCACAACACTCACCAGTGGCTCTAAGCTCTAGAAAAGCAGATGGAACATTGCCTTAACTTTCAAGGTGGTGAACCAGGACAGACAGACAGGTTCTGAACCCGGTAAAGTGCATGTCAAGAATACTTTATAAATACTTGAAGGAAAAACCACTTTTATACCCACAATCCTTCTGTAATGCCAGTGGCTGAGGCCAGGCAGGTTCACATTGGATTTGGCAGAAGGTAGAGGAACTGGAAAGTCAGAAAGCAATGGGCCATTCCTGTTTATTAGACTCTCACAATGGCCGATGAGGACACAGGCAGGGGAAACTGCTTTCCATGGCAGCAGATGAACGAACAGCAGCGAGGCCCCACACAGTGGCGGGCAAGTGAGCCACCAACTCTGCCCTGAGGGCAAGCACCGTAGCCTCACATAGGCTATGCACACGTGGTCTGCCGCGTGCTCACACACTAACCACGCAAAGTACAATGAAACAAACCTAACACAGCTGTTTTCTCTACACCTTCTGACACCAAGTGTGTGTTTTGCACACCAAGCATTAGATGTCTCCGCTGGTGTCCTACAATCCGAGGCGGATTTAACAGCGGGTGCACCGGGTACACGCCCTGGGCCCCAACTTCTGAAGGGCCCCACAAAACCTCGATTTTACACTTTTTTTTTAATGACACTGTGTTTGGTTTCATATGTGTAATTTTAACATTAATAGTACACAATATTTTTTATTTATTTAAAAATATGGTTAACATGTATTTTCATTTTCCTTGTCTCTCTCTCATTTTTTAAGGAGCGCAATATTTTCTTCTGCATCCAGAGCCTCAACCAACCTTAATCCGCCTCTGCTTACAATTTAATTAAATTCTGATATTAACTCCTGGACTTAGTACAGACCCCACAGGATAAGGGCTCAGTCCTAGAAGACTGCCCCCCTTCAGATGCCAATCACAAGTAGTGGGCCCCAGGTTACCCCCACCTCTGTACAACTTGGCTACAAATCAGGGGTTTCTATAACCTTCTTCTCAGTTTTGATAATTCATTTTAAAGATTCACAGAACTTAGGAAAACACTTTACTTAGATTTACTAATTTTTTATGAGGGACATCATAGGGGATATAGATGTGGAGTCAGATGACAAGGTACAGAGGGCAATGACTGGCAGGGTTCTGAGCACCGCAGCTTCTGTCCCTGTGAAGGGAGGGGGGTGTGCCACCCTCTTGGAATGTGGATACATTGAACAACCCAGAAGCTCCAGACCCAGTGTTTAGGGTTTTTATGGGAATTCCATAACTCATTGGCCATTAGTGATTAACTCAATCTTCAGCTCCTTCTTTCTTCCCTGGAGGTCAAAAGGTGGGGCAGGAAATTCCACCTCTCTAACCGCATCCTTGAGTCCTCTGGCAAACCCAGCCACCCACCTGAAGCTATCAATGGATCTTAGCTAGTAGTCACCATTAGCATGCAAATAGACAGTCTTCTCATTCTGGAGATTCTGAAGTCTTAAAAGTTCTTGGGTCAGGAACCAAGGACAAAGACCACATATTTTACTATAAATTTATAACACAAGAAATTACAAGAGTTTTAGGATCTGTGAGCCATGAACTGGAGATATAGACCAAAAATATATATATGTTAGCATATCACAATATTACAACACTTTATCCAAGAAATAGATTTAAGTAGAGTTAGTCATAGCAACCAGAAATAAGATGCACATAAGTGTCATTGTCATTGTGAAAATATACTATATTTTTAAAAATCCCATAAGACTAGTTATGAAAGAAAACATATTCCAAGGAACAGATAAAACTTCCTTATAAATTCATCACACAATAGAAGAATTTAGCAATAATATGAGTTGTGTAACACAAGAAGTTGTTGGTGAATTGAAGATGCAAGGGCATTATTACAAAAAGAATATACAAAAAAATAATGGCAAGGGACAGAATAAATGATTGAACATCAAATTTCTGTTCCAGAAAGGCTTGAAATGATCACAGGAAAAGCTAAGGAAAAAAAAAAAAAAGACAAAAACACTGAAGGCATGATGATAAGTTTAGAAGTCAAAGATAATCTAAAGTAAAAAAAAAAAATTAGTGTTCATGAAATAGGAAGCTCAGTAAATAAAATAGAAAACTATTCAAAGAAATAATGCAATAACACTTTTTGAAATGCAGAAAAAACTGACTATAGTTTTGAAAGTAGTTAGAGTGGTTTAGAAAATACACGTACATCATTATCATCATCAAGCAACCAGTACTGAAAAATATCTCATTTAATATGTTAAACTCTAAAGGTAGAGAAGTAAATTTTCAGGTACTAGACAAGAAAACTAAGCCAATTCTAAGGATATTTTTAAAAAATAACAAAACAAAAATGTGCTGGAGCTTGGTTTATTTTTTTTTAAGGTTTTATATATTGATTTTAGAGAGAGGAGAGTATTGTAGTGATATAATATTATAGTAATTAAATATATAAAAATCTAAAAAATATGGAAGATATATAAAAGTAATTAAGACATAATATTAAAATTAATTAAGGAAATTAAATTAAGTTGTGCCGTCTAGATAGGAATGAATATAGTGTGTGTAGATGTGATAAACAGACTCTGACTTTCAAGCAGGGCCAGTTAGTGTGTGTTAAAGTTATACACAGATAAGAAGTGGCTTGATGTCATAACTCTGTAGGTTAACATAAACAAGAAGCTTCCCTAGGGACATCTTAAAAGTGGCTTGGTGTAATATTTCAGTAGAAATATAAAAAGGGATCCCTGGGAGGAACTCCCCAAAAGGTGGTTTGAGGTGATAATCCTGTAGATTGACACCTGTTAGAAGGCCGTGGCCAGAAAAGGTACTAAAGCTGAGGGGCTCCCAGCTGAGGTAGTCCCCAGACTCCAATGTGAACATGGACAGTCTCCATGCTGCTTTGAGCTCTGACCAAGGACAGCCAAGAGGAGCATGCCAATGGGGCCCCCTTAAGGTGTACCCAGGCACACCAAAAGGATTTGTGAGTAATAAATTGCCTGTGTGATTCTTGCAACTAACTTATGTGTTGTTCGTGTTTTTCCTCCAGTGGCAGTTGGTGTTGGCACTGATAAGTAGCATCCTCATAGCCGCCTCAACAGTAGTCTCGCAGAGGCTGCCAGCCCTGCTGATAAGCTGCAGGAGTGCCGCACGCACTGCACGTGGGAAGGCAAATCAGGGACACCTGATCTACGTAGAGCTAGGGCTCTACTGGGACAACGAGAGAGAAAGAGAGAAAGGGAGGTGGTGGGGCAGGGAGCATCAACTTGTAAAAGTTGCTCCTTGTATATGTCTTGACCAGGCAAGCCCAGGGCTTTGGACTTTGACCTCAGCATTCCAGGTCAATGCTTTATCTACTGTGCCAACTCAGGTCAGTGGAGTCTGGTTTCTTTTTTCTTTACTTTCTTGTGTGTGTGTGTGTGTGTGTGTGTGTGTGTGTGTGTGTGTGTGTGTGTGAGACAGAGTCAGAGAGAGAGACAGATAGGGACAGACAGACAGGGAGAGAGATGAGAATCAATTCTTCATTGTGCACCTTAGTTGTTCATTGATTGCTTTCTCATACGTGCCTTGACTGGGGGGCTACAGCAGATGGAGTGACCCCTCGCTCAAGCCAGCAACCTTGGGTTCAAGCTGGTGAGCTGTGCTCAAACCAGATGAGCCTGTGCTGAAGCTGGCGACCTCGGGGTTTTGAACCTGGGTCCTCTGCATCCCAGTTTGATGCTCTATCCACTGCACCACCATCTGGTCAGGCTGGAGCTTGGTTTCTTAATGCTAACAATGAATGCCAGAAAATGATGAAAATTATTGAAAAGAAAATGTGACTTAAAACAGTATAGTTATACTGTCAATTTAAGTATAAAGGTAATAGACAGACAATTACAGCACAAAAATAAAAGCTAAGAATAGACGGTCTATAAATGTGGTGTTTTTAAAAATATTTGAGGACAAAGAGCAGCCTATCTAAGTGTAATGGAGAAGCTACAGCAATATTCAGTGATAACACTCAGTGATAAGAAATATTGGAACTATGTCTGCAAAGTTCTCAAGGAAAGGGAGACTCAAAAACTGTCTTGATATACCGTCAAAGTCTCCCAGAAATATCTCAAGAAATGTGACACCTGTGAGTCTAGGAAAAAACCCCCAAAAACTTGATGAAATCAAATTTTACAAGAAGTAAATATTTTAAAAATAGGAAATATTTTTCTATTTCCTATTTTTAAGAATAGGAAAGCTGGCTCAGGCCTGGTAGTTCGGTAGGTTAGAGTGTTGTCCCAACATGCCCAGGTTGTGGGTTCCATCCTGGGTCAGGTCACATGCCAGAATCAAGCAATGATAGATAGCACGAATAAGTGGAATAACAAATCGATGGTTTTTTTTTCTCTGTCTCTTTCTCTCTGATTCTATCTCCCTTCCTCTCTCTCTCTAAAAAAATCAATAAATAAAAAAATTTAAATTAATTAAAAAAATTAGAAATTAAAAAAAGAATGGAAAAAATGACCTAATGAATGGTGGTGGTAACTGAAAACATTTAAGTTTGGAATAAAGACTAATTGTGGGAAATACGGTAATGAAGAGAATGTAAATATTATAAAACTTGACACATTGAAAACAGTAAAAAAACTGATAACATTTTGGAGAAGGGGTTCAAAACAAAACAAAACAGGGAAGCAACACAAACCATGGTGGTTAAAACATAGACTCTGGGGAAAGATTTCCGGTTTTTGTTTCAGCTCTGCCTTTTGCTAGCTGTGTATTCACGAGCAAGATAATTTTTCTTTTTCTCAGTTTCCTCTTGTTTCTGGGATAACAGAAAATTTCTCCCAGAAATAAGATCATCTATCTGGAGATAATTTCTAACATTTCGTCTATATTTGATCATTCTTTGATCGGACTTCTTAACATTTTCACTTAATTATAGAGAAATTAAATAACATTCAGCATGTTCAACAGCAACCTCTAGAATTTATCCCCCAAATCTAAGTCTTCTGCATACTTGTACATGTGGGTCCAAAACCCTGTCATTAAGCTTGTTCATTTTGGCTTTCTCTATATCTCATATATAATTTACCAGCAAATTCTGTCAGCTCTACTTTGAAATACATATAGAAGCCAGCTACCTCTCACCATCTCAACTACTAAAGCCTGGGCCCAAGTCTCAGTATCCTCTTGGCTGTGGCTGTAAGCTCCCTCATCGGTTTCCCCACTGCTGCACTTGTGTCCCTTAAAGTCTAGTCTCAATGCAGGATGACCATTATGAAAATGTCAGTTTATTTCTTTCCATTGCACTACATGGTTTTCTCTCTTACTCAGAATAAAACACAAAGTCATTACTGTGGCCATAATCCCCCACATGGACTTTCTGACCTCTTGCTCTTTTTCTGCCCTGCTTACTTCCCTCCACCCACACTGGCTTTCTTTTTTCTTTCTTTTTTCTTTTTTTTTAATTAAGTGAGATGTGGGGAAGCAGGGACGCAGACTTCCATATGACCCCAACCAGGATCCATCCGGCAAGCCCCCTACAGGGTGATGCTCTGCCCATCTGGGGCTGCTGCTCTGTTGCTCGCCAACTGAGCTATTTTGTTGAGGTGACAGTGAACTACCCAGACACCGGATGGAATGACCCGAGGGGCTGAAGGGAGGCAACAGCCCCAGTCCACAGACCAAAAGACTGAAGTCCCATCCCCAGCCTTCCTCAGATATTCATTAGTCAACACAAATAACTCAAGGAAGCAGACAGCAGAAAATTTCAAGGGGTGAAGTAAAGGACAAGGAACATGCTGACTTTTAATCTCTGTTCTGAGATCCTAAACATTTCTGTTGCTCAATCTTATCCTACTGTTTTGCTGTTTTCAGTACAGGGTCAGAGAGGCCACTGGACTCTCCTCCACTCAGGACTTTCATCCTAGGGCATCTCGCTGTCTCTGATTGTTATTCTAACTGCATATTTTCACAGCAGCATTCCTACACTATTTCAGCAACTGAGGCAAGGCTATGGAGCCATTCTCAGTGCCCAGGGCCAACTTGTTAGAGCCATTCAAGCCATGACTGCAGGAGGGAAAGAGAAAGAGAAAGAGAGAGAAAGGGGAAGGATGGAGAAGCAGATGGTCACCTCTCTTGTGTGCCCTGAATGGAAATCGAACCCGGGACTTCACACACTGGGCCAACACTCTACCATTGAGTCAACTGGCCAAGGCCCACACTGGCCGTCTTGCTGATTCTGGGACATGGCGAGTATGCTGTTATTACCTAAGGCTTTTGTATTGTAGTATTCCAGCAGCCTGGAGTGACCTTCCTCCAGATATCTGCCTGGAATTTCATAATCAAATGAATTCAGATTTCTATTTACATATTACTTAATCAGAGAGGCCTTTCTTGGTCACTCCAAATATAAACTCATCTACCTTTCACTTTCTATCTTTACCTTACCTTAATTTTTTTCATAAAATATATCATAACCAGGTAAATTTATATATATAATATATATGACTATAAATGTATTGTTAGTATATTTGATATATCTGTCTATATAAATATAATGCAATAATACATGAATATGTATATGTTACCTTATCAAACACACCTAGACAGACTAGAATGTAAACTACAGGAGAAAGAAGACTTTGTTTTTATAGTATTAATACTTCAAAGCTCAGCACAGTGCCTGGCACACAGGAGTGTCATCACTAAATATTTGTTTACTCAACAAATTAAGGGAAACCAGAGCTATTCTTTGACTCTTTAATGGATATTTTATTAAAATATCTTGTTTTTTCAAATGAAGGAACAAGAAACACACTATCTTTATAGCTTTGCCAAACTTAAAATGAAGTCCAGAGACACTGAGTAATTTCCTAAAGGATGTACTGAGGTGTGAAGAACAGCATGGACTTCAGGGTCAAGCAGACTGAAGTCTACTGCTTCTTACGCTGTGTGACTTTAGAAAAGTTATATATGCTTATTGTCCCTTTACTTCCTAACGTGGACTATTTAGACTTCATGCCTTGCAGAACTGTCAATATAATTAAAAGCAATAATGAATATGTAATAGGGTATTGCATGGGAATTTTCTGTTGCCATAGAATTGGAAGAGGAATGCACAAATGAAAACTGAGATGCATTAGGGACCCCCACTGTAAAGAGGGATGAAAGCAACTGAGCCCTCTCCCCCAGTCCTAGCAGTGCTTACTGAGTGCAGTGGAGCCCACACAGCCAATGCAAACATAACCACCCTTTACTTATCAGAGTTAGAGAGGGGTCAGAGAAGAGAGAAGGCCACTGCAAACTTAGGCCTTGAGGGCAGCTTAGTGTTGGTAATGAGAGATTATACCTTCCCACCCCATGGAGGAGGAGAAGGTGTTCTCCTACCCGAATGATGGAAAGACTCCCTCAGAATTACATGTTTGGGATTCCCACAAGAAGGTAAAATGGCATCTATTTTCCCCCTGGCTGGATGTTTGCTGAGCCACAAGATCTCCAGGCCCATCATGTTGTCAAGGTCAAGTGAAACATAAAATGGCGAAGGAATTTGGCATCACTTGAAGTTGCAGATGTTGCATTCAAGGCACTGGAGACTGCTGTTCTTCCAGAGATTTTTAGGAGGTTCAAAGTTTGTTAGTGCAGATCATTCTAGCATGAGCAGTGGATCTGGAGTCCTTCCTATGACTCCATGTGAAGGAAAACCCAGTTCAGAGCAGGAAGCAGAAGATTCAAAGTTGATCAAGTGGTCATCACACAACAACAAAAATGGAGCTCACTAGAAGGGAAGGCCTGAGGGAAAATAAGTGCTCCCCTTAGAAGGGTTCTTACAGATGAACAGGACACAGTCAGCTGCATGCCATCTCATAAAAATCACAGACAGCCTAGACTGAGACAGCACATTAGCAGAGGCCACCAGCAGTAGTGGAGCCAGACCAATTCAAAGAATGTCAGAGATACCTCTAACTGGCACAGGTAGTTATGAGTGGAGAATTCTCCCTCCTCTCCTCACTTCTTCTCCAACTCCTCCTCCTTTTTAAAAATATAGATATAGATATAGTATAAGAAGAGAATGCCAACAAGTATTTGTATAAAATTAAATAGGGTTTTATGAATGAATGTGTGCTTCGGACTGAGGAACTAGGGTTGGCATGGAGGAAGATGTGAACGAGGTAGACCAGATAGTCCTGGTGCCATAGCAGTAGTTCAATAGGGAAGACTGGCATGGAGGAAGATGTGAACGAGGTAGACCAGATAGTCCTGGTGCCAGAGCAGTAGTTCAATAGGGAAGACTGTCCAGCCAGGCCTGGATATCTTAGGCTTCAGCTGTATGACCAGGTGTTCCCACTTCGGCAAAGCTGTTAACATCTAACCAAGGATCATTTAAACTTTAAGGAGTCTCCAGTTTAAGCTACTCTTCTTTTCAAAGCTAATGTGCTTATCATAAGACTTCATTCCTAGCAGGAAGTATTAAAAGCAATCCTTTAAAAAGAAAATAGAAAAGTTGTGGCAAATTCCAATTAAAAAATATAATTTTGGGGCCTGGGCCGGTTGGCTCAGTGGTAGAGTGTCGGCCTGGTGTGCGGAAGTCCCGGGTTTGATTCCCGGCCGGGGCACACAGGAGAAGTGCCCATCTGCTTCTCCATCCTTCTCCCTCTCCTTCCTTTCTGTCTCTCTCTTCCCCTCCCACAGCCAAGGCTCCATTGGAGCAAAGATGGCCCGGGCGCTGGGGATGGCTCCATGGCCTCTGCCTCAGGCGCTAGAGTGGCACTGGTCGCAACAGAGCGACGTCCCAATGGGCAGAGCATCACCCCCTGGTGGGCATGCCGGGTGGATCCCAGTCAGGCCCATGTGGGAGTCTGTCTGACTGTCTCCCCGTTTCCAGCTTCGGAAAAATACAAAATATATACATATATATATATATATATATAAACATATATATATATATAATTTTGTGATAAACATTATATGAAATTATTTTGATAATTTTTTTTTTTAACCAAAACTATATATGATAGAATATAGAGTTTAGTCAGTGTAGCTTTTTAGAAAATACATTTTTAAATTCTGAATAATGGAGCATAGCTCTTTGGATTTGTAGTCTGAAGATTTTTTTCCCATGTATTTATACAACAAGTTAGAAAATCCCATAATTCACTGAGGACATTAAGTTTGTTTCAGACAAAAAGATGGACAATATGCCAAGTTATAGATTGGGTGTATAGCTTATGGCTATAAGGACAAAATGAGATAGAAAGCTTAGGAAAGTATATGGATGAAAATGCTAAAGGGTTAACTAAGTGCTATATCATATAAAAAAAGAGAAAAAGATGATTTTCTGATTTGAATTATTTGAATTAATTACACAAAATGACAAACTGTAATAAGAAAGAAAATTTGAAAAGAAAAAGCAAAATAAAATAATTTTAATTTAGATGCAAAATTTATTAGTATCTGTTTACTCTAGTTTGTTATTTCTTCATATCACTCACACTTTCAAGTTTAACAAGAAAAAAGTGAAATTTACAAGTAGTTCAGATACCTTTTCTTATGATCCAGAGAGACAAGTCCTTTCCTTTAAATTCCTGAATTAAGAGAAAGGAAGTTTACTAAGTGGGATGTAGTCACCTGTTCACCACAGAGATTGGGCTTTGATGGATAACCAGCAGGACACTGGTTGTGCAATCACAGGGCTTCATCAGAAAGTTTGGAGACTACAGGGATAGAGGGCGGGGCTCCAGCTGGAATCAAGGAATTTACGGGGTCAGATAAAGGTGACGTGCTTTGGTATTTCTAGCTCAGAAATACACAGGAGATCGTTCAAAATTATAAGTGAGTCTAAATTACAAATTTTATTTAGGAAAAATAAAATAAAACCAGAGAAAAACATTAGGGGCGTCTTGACACAACAATGTTTTTTTTTAAAAAGTGTTCTTTGTTACTCTGCATGTCATTCTGGTTTTAATATACAAAAGCCCTTGGAAATATTGCTGTCCCACTGCAGGAAACCCTGCTGACTTAGAGAAGTGATTAATTCGAATCTGTAATTTTCTCCATTCCTTTTTGGATTCTCATTTTAACACCATAGTGGGGAAGGTTAGGAGTTCTTACATCTCCCCTTGCTGGCAGCAAATAAGAAGTGCAGCTTTTAATACGGGACACTTCAACATATTTACTCTGAAAATAATGACTAAACGTAAGATCAATTTAAAAATATATTTTTTTAAAAAAACAAGATCTTTTCCAGCTCTGATTTATGAATAAGTTTGAAACATAGATTAAAATCATGAAAAGTAATAATAAAATGTGTTGGAGATAACTACTTTTCAGAAGTCAGACCAATAATGAAACTTCTGTTAGAGCACTTCCTTTGACAGCTAGCTTCAGATATTTATATTGTTTCAGAATAATGTTGTGATCTTTTGGACTTTTAGATTGCACTTTTGATGTAAAGACACATATAGCCCCATGTTCATTGCAGCACTGTTCACAGTGGCCAAGACATGGAAACAACCAAAAAGCCCTTCAATAGAAGACTGGATAAAGAAGATGTGGCACATATACACTATGGAATACTACTCAGCCATAAGAAATGATGACTTCGGATCATTTACAACAAAATGGTGGGATCTTGATAACATTATGTGGAGTGAAATAAGTAAATCAGAAAAAAACAAGAACTACATGATTCCATACATTGGTGGAACATAAAAACGAGACTAAGAGACATGGACAAGAGTGTGGTGGTTACCAGGGGTGGGGGGAGGGAGGACGTGGGAGGGAAGGAGGGAGAGGGTTAGGGGGAGGGGGAGGGGCACAAAGAAAACTAGATAGAAGGTGACGGAGGACAATCTGACTTTGGGTGATGGTATGCAACATAATTGAATGACAAGATAACCTGGACATGTTTTCTTTGAATATATGTACCCTGATTTATTAATGTCACCCCATTAACATTAATAAAAATTTATTTAAATAAAAAAATAAAATAAAATAAAAATAAATAAAATTTAAAAAAAAAGATTGCACTTTTGCTTGCTATCATTCTCTCTCCATAGATCCATCACTTTTTATGGCAGAAACAGGAGGCTGATCAATCATTTAATGTGGTCACACACTTTCCAGACCTCTGGCTGTTCTTGCAGTTGGGCAGCAGTGATGGGTTTCACTTACTGATCCACAAATAAAAGGTACAGCCTACAAACTCAGCTGTCTCCTCCACTGCTAGGGTCACCGAGGACGTCCCAGATAGTGTGCATGGGCCCTAGGTAATTGAGTATTTATATGGAGCAGAGTTCCTCTGGTAACCCCTCCTCTCATTGACCTACGGTGGACTTTATGTGAGTGAGAAATACCTGTCAGGAGTTAAACAACTGAGATTTTGAGGTTCTTTGTCTTGAAAATTATAAACTAGCTGATATTTTTAGAATACTTGCAGTATATTAGGCATAATCCTGAACACTTTGTACGTCTCCATTCTTACAACAGCACTACGAGGTATTTTAGATATTGTATTAATCATTTTATACATGACAAAACTGTGGCGAAGGTAGATTAAATAACTGATCCCAGGTCATGTAGCTAGATAGTGATGAAACAAGAATCATCCAGTATCTACATTCTTTCAATTTTTATTTCTATGCTCTCCTGTCTCATAAACCAAACTTCACAATTATTTAAAGTTAGTTACATTTAGTGAATGTTATCAAAGTTATACACTTAATCATTTAACTAAAAATATTTTTCAAGAGTCAACTTTGTTGAGGCACAGTCCTGACACTGTGAGATGTATGAAGAAATACAAATGCGGTCGTTTAGCCTCATAGAGCTTACACTCAGGCTAGAGAGACCAATCAGAGAAACATGAAAAGCTTAATAGAAATATAGAAAACTTACCAAACAGTTCATGACTTGTTGTCAAATTAGCCTTTCACATAATAAATGCTCAATAAATATTTGTGGGGAGAAAGAAAAGGGGGAGATCAGAAAGGTAAGGTAAAAAAATGAAGATGGTAAATAACAGAGTATTACAGTGAAGACTCCCATTTTTAGGACACAGTCCTCAGGCTCCGTGAAAGCGGAGGGGCTTGAGCACACACTTGATGGATAAGTAGGGTTTTACATCTACAGAGAGATGAGGCAGAGCGTTTCAGATGACTGGAGTAGCACAGACTGGTGGATAGACACACAATGTCTCTAAGGAGAGTGAATGGTCTAGTTTGCCTGGGACAGAAAACTTACGTGTTATTAAACATTATGAAAGAAAGACAGGTAAGGATAATTGTGACCAGATTATGAAGGTCTCTATTTAGGAAAATCTTATAGGCAGGAAGACATCCTTAATGTTTGTAGAATATTGAGCTGTCAGTGAAATATAGATGATGCTTAAAGAAGATATAGGTAGAGAAATCATCTGGAGTGATCATTAATATACAAACACAGTCTTATAAGGGCATTTTATTTCATCTATGGCCACCTTTCTACAGTGTCTGCCAATATGATTTCTCAAATGTTGTCTGATCCAACTCTTCACTTATTCAAAAAGTGGTATCTGTTAACAATGTTCATGCTATTCTGTTGAGTTCTATATTCTTTAACTTAAAACTAATTGAACATCATTTTTACTAGAGAAGTACATGCATGTGGTTATATCAAATATAGCAACAGAACTTAAATCTACTCTCAGTTCTACTCCCCAGAGGTACTTGTCTCTTCTAGTCTGGAGTGATAATTACCTTCATAATTATAAATGCTTCTACCCTAGTTCTTGACTAATAAAATTTTAAAATTATCTTTTTACTACTTACTACAGAAGAGGATGATTTATCTCATACCACTCCCTTTTCCTTGACTTGATATTTTTATATATTTTAGTTTTTTAAACTACATTTGTTACTAGTCCTGATATTATTGACTTTTTTTTATTTTTCCATCTGTTTCTGACAACACTTCCCATTCCCTCTTCTCCCCACAAGTTCTCTTTCTCCTACAAGTCCAACTTGCAGCTAGACTTTCACTTAAATCTTGTCAATATTATTAACGTTTATGTATTGTAACCCTGACCAAACCTTTTTATCTTTGACAATGTACTGATGATAAAATTTGAAAAATGAATAACCAGTCTTCACACTGGTCTGATCATACTCATGCCACTCGGTGTATGGCAGCTTCCTCTTTACACGCCTGCAGATCCTGCTCAGCCGACAAAAATGTTTTTACCCTTAAAGTCCACTCAATTTTCCTTTTAAATACTTCTTCAATCATTAGGTTCATGTCAGAGAATCTTGCTTTTAATCTTAGACAATAAATTTCATGATGAGGGCTTTTTGTTTGTTTACTGTGAGGTTTTTAATTGCTTTTCTTTTTAACTTGTGTTGATCATATTTATTATATTGTCTCCCCTCCTTGTTTTTATCTTGAGCACCTAATATGCTCAGATCTCTGAAATTATTAGAGGACTTCTGAATATCTTTATTTTCCCAGAGTCTGTGTTCTGGTTGTTATTCTCTTTCCTGCTATTGTTTTTCCTCATACACCTGGTAATGCTTGGTAGTAGGGTGAGTTTCCTGCCGTTTCATTTTTCAACTAAAGTTTTTCCCTGTGAGGGAATTATAATTGGCAGCTCTCTAAGGGGCTGATCCAGGCAGAGAGAGTCACTGGGTTTCTAATTAACCTTGCATATCAATACAGTTCCACCCATCCTTGATGTAGAAGGAGGGGATAGTGACCATGTGCAATTTTTCTTTTTCCCCCTCACTCAAACAAGACTGCTCTGGTAGGCCCAGGGCTAAGAGGTTTTACTTTAGGGAAAATGGTATGAATCTTGTCTCTGCCTCCAACCCTCCAAATTTTAGAATGAGGAGGGTTTTCAGTGGTCGGGGAATAAGATCCCTATTGGAATCTATGACTTTCTCCCTATACTTTGGTTGTTTCTTTAGAGGACAGCCATGCCATAATTTGCCTGGAGAGAATACCAACTCTCTGGGCTGTGTTCTGGGTGTGGGGCAGTGGAATGGGCACATAGGCTAGTGCAATAGTCTCGTAACAGATCTTTATTGACTCCTTTGTTTTAACTTTATTTCCCTCTCCTCTACTTGGTCATCGGCTAATTCTAAACTCAGAGTCCCTTGAAGTTTCCACTAGACAGATATTCCTCACTCCCTGGTAACATATTTTAGGCTGACTTTACCCATTGTTTCATTTTATTGTTTCTATCCTTGCTGCATTTCAGACATTTTTTTGAATGCTTGTTCACTGACGACAGTTTTTCCCAGGCATCATCGTGTTCTCTCAGATGTTTAACATTTTTTTTTATTTTATTTATTCATTTTAGAGAGGAGAGAGGGAGAGAGAGAGACAGAAAGAGAGAGAGGAGAGAGAGACAGGGGGGAGGAGCTAGAAGCATCAACTCCCATATGTGCCTTGACCAGGCAAGCCCAGGGTTTTGAACCGGCGACCTCAGCATTTCCAGGTCGACACTTTATCCACTGCGCTACCACAGGTCAGGCTCAGATGTTATTGGTATATTCTCTTTGCACCCTATACCTATGCCACCTCACCACCTCAGCCTACTATCATTTGTGTTGGAAAAAAGAGGGGAAGCAAACAGGATGCCAATCATATTATCTTCTATTTTGCAGAGATATCAGACAGTTTAGGATCCCTAATTAAAGGATCTTAAGGTTTTCAAAAAGGATATCAATATAATGGATAAGAAGTAGAGGTTGCTGCTTGCGGAGTGAAGTGGTATGAAGAAAATGAAGACAAAGTGGCAGTGGGTTACTGATCACATTTTTCAGCCTCATTAAGAGAAATGGGCTAAGCTGCTTTTTTTTTTTTTCCTGAAGTTGGAAATGGGGAGGCAATCAGACAGACTCCCACATGCGCCCGACCGGGATCCACCTGGCATGCCCACCAGGGGGCGATGTTCTGCCCATCTGGGCCGTTGCTCTGTTGCAACCAGAGCCATTCTAGTGCCTGAGGCAGAGGCCATGGAACCATCCTCAGTGCCTGGGGCCAACTTTGCTCCAATGGAGCCTTGGCTGCAGGAGGGGAAGAGAGAGACAGAGAGGAAGGAGAGGGGGAGGGGTGGAGAAGTAGATGGGCGCTTCTCCTGTGTGCCCTGGCCGGGAATCAAACCCGGGACTCCTGCACGCCAGGCCGGTGCACTACCACTGAGCCTACCAGCCAGGGCCCGTAAGCTGATTTTTGATTGAGGTGATACACTTGTAGTATTTTTAGAATCCCCAATACCTGTCCTTTCAACTGTATCTGGTTCAGTGGTTGCTCTATTTCAAACTTGCTTCGGCACAGTTTCCTGACTCGGTGTCTTAAAAAAGAATGTTTCTTTCCCATCTCTCTACGTGATGTCTCCACAGAAGAATTTGACCAGAGTTTTAGTTTAATCACAACCATCATCATTGTTATTATTACGGAAAGGATTGGGTTCCACTGATTCTTATTTCTAACCTCTTGAAATCCCTTTGGATTTTTAATCTTCAATTCCCAGTGTTTGCCAGTTTAGTACCATCTGCAAATTAGTTAATGTGCAGTTTAGCCTTTCTTTGAAATCAGTAATTAAGATGTAAAGTAAGACTGAGCCTAAGACTAATTCCCTGGGCTTCCCACTGGGACCTCTCCTGAGCCTAGTAACTCTTTTATCACCACCTCTGGTTTATCTTCTTCCAGCCAAGTCTCAAACCACTTCACTAGTTATGTAATTAAGTTGATTTATAATGGTTACTACATTAAATTTTATTTTTTAAATGTTGTCTGATACTTATATTTATTTTATTTAGCTTAATATTTACTTCTGTTGAAATAATATAGCCAACAAAGAGAAGAATATTTCAACTAGGCTAACCTTGGTATTTTCTGGTAATCTGGAGAGATGCACAAATTGTTACTTAATATTAGTTCTATCATTAACTGCAGCCAAAGTTCAGCATCAAGAATATAATTATGATTAAATGGCCTTTTTTTCTTCTATCTTATTTATTTTAAATATTTTTCCAGTTTTCTAGTATCTTTCTACTCCTTTAAGATAAAAACAATAACAAAAAAGTAACTCTTTCAGTAAATTTATTCACTTATTCCCCCATCAACCATAGAATAATCTTTTGTTTTTGGGTCTTGGGCATTTTCTATTAGCTGCCAATTATCTATGTCTCAGACTGACATTCAAATAATTAAATATTCAGGTGCACTGATCTTGCCACCAAGGGTTTTATGAGCATTTGAGAAATTTAAGTTTAATTGGGAAATTAAGCCATGGGACAACGTTACTGCAAAGCTATACTGCTGTGTTCTGAGTAACTAGACTAATAATCTAGGTCAGAAAAACACAACAGGACATACAAACTCCCAAAGAACTCAAAATTGTGCTTTTAATGACTGCCAAAGGCTGAAATTCTTTAATCTTCTTTTGGTGTACAGCTTGGGCTTTGGTTCATTACCTAAATCTTCTTAATGATTTCTAGCCCCTGCTTCTTTCCTGCAACTCTCTTTTCTTCCTTCCAAACTCACTCCTGTATTTTATTACGTGTGTACTTGCAAAACGTATTGCCTTTTCTCTGCCATATTAGATACCGCTCTCAGCACTCCGAAATGGACGTTAGTTTCTCGGTGTCTGGGAAACACATCCAGACAGGCAGTAAACATTTTTATTTCACTATAAATATTTGAGAGTTTCTGATGTATACATGACTCTAGAATGATTATTTTTCCCCCAGCTGATTCTTAGCTATCTCCTGGCAGAGAAAACCAAATGAATGGGCCTTTCTCACTTCATATTTTCTTTAAGACTTGTTTAACATAACTGTAATTCACCAAAAAGTCCTGACCTGTGGTGGCTCAGTGGATAAAGCGTCGACCTAGAAATGCTGAGGTCGCCGGTTCAAAACCCTGGGCTTACCTGGTCAAGGCACACACGGGAGTTGATGCTTCCAGCTCCTCCCCACCTTCTCTCTCTGTCTCTCTCTCCTCTCTCTCTCCCTCTCTGTCTCTCTCTCTCCCTTTCTCTCTCCTCTCTAAAATGAATAAATAAAATTTAAAAAAAAATTTTTAAAAAAAGTAAAGAAAAAAAGAGAAAGTGAGGGATAGAGAAAAGAAAAGATAAAAGATGGAGGGATGAACTTGTTTGTAATCTTGAACTCAAACTTTCCCTGTTGGTTTCTATTGTCTGTACAGCCAAGGCCCCCTTTTTTTTAAAAAAAGAAAAAACCTGGATTCTCCCTGGGTGAAAATTTTTATAGCTACATAATCACATGTCCTCCTTTTAGCCTTCTTAGCAAGTAGAGTAATTAATTGAAGACCTGTATATTGCTTTAAGAGAAAACTATATATGTTTAAGACTTCTGAAATCACAAAACCTCTTCAGATGGATACAGAAGTATCAGTTTCATTTTAGTTCCTCTGAGATAGAAGCCTTTTAATTAGGAGTTTAAGTAAAATTGAACAGTTTGATCAATGGTGTGCTAAACTCTGCTTTTCCTCGTGAATTAGGTATCTACCTGTCTCCCTCAGATTTAACAATCTTCTGTAATCCTAAATTTGAATTGTTATTATTGTAGTCTTGTTTTTGACTATATCTTATTTTATTCTTCTTTCTGATATTTTACATTGATGATGACTTACAGTAATGCTCTACAAAACCTAAACTATTACCTGTAATAATAATAATAATAATAATAATAATAATAATAATTAGCATGCTGCTTTGTTTCTCCATGCATATTATGTAAACAGAGCATATATATGCACATATGAAATACATAATCTTGAATATTACTTAAGATTATTTTATAATTGTTTACTTTTCAGATCTTATGATAGACTAGATTAGCAATATTGGTATAATATTGTTTTTAATAACCAGGTAGAGTATACATACTTGATAAATAGTCACTGTTTTCTACTTTTAGCTGTATCAAATGGTTTGAGAACAGACCTATGACTGTAAAGACTTCTGTTCTGGTCCATGAGGTTGGATTGAACTGTGACCTTTCAAGCATCTTAGTTGGGTATGCCATAAAACAACATACTTTGGAAGGAAGCTATAGGGCAACTTAGAAATCAACTACTGTACACTTTCAACTTAGAGATGAGATCATTGAGGTTCAGAGAAATAAATCCATTAGTCAAAATAATACAAAGTGTTAGTGGCAACTACGGAACTAGAACTATAGCAGCTAGTCAGTGTTCTGTTCTCCCACCATAAAGATTACTACTTGTTCTGGATATGATAGAAGCACTGAAAGGCACATAGTCTTGTTCTTTTAAGAGGAAATATCTAGGGATTATGGCCAGCTCCAATGTAAAATGTACATAAATGAATAAATTTTCATGTTCCTTGTGAATTATAAAAGTAGGTAGGTTGATTGTTATTGAGAGTCTTTTGCTAAAATTCAGAGAGAAAGAAATGATGAGAATACAAGCTACAAAGTAAAAGTCCTAGACTAATCTGTTTGATATTTAAATTAGCGATAAAGAATGCACTCTCCAAATATGCAAACCACTTAAACTGTTAAGACTGTTTCCAAATGTGTTCATCCTTGGAGTTATATGAAATATTTTTCTAAAAATTTTAAAAACTGAAAATTATGTATTAATTAATAACTTGTTCTTCCATTAGAATATAGAATTAATTATGGAAGGGGTCATGGACACCATTAGATGGCAGTATGACACAAAATTATTCTTTCTATTAAAAGTTTAGAGTCAGTTTACATTCACATCCACATTGTACTCTGATCCAGGAGAATGAGGCAGAACTGAGAGAGAAAGGGGAAGAAACAACTGGGGAAGAGCACTCAGAGCATGGAAGCCAATGTCAGAGAACATGGATTCCAGGAAGACAGAACTCTGCTTCCACGCTGGCTTATTAACTGTGTGATACCAACATTGCAACGTTTGGTAAATGCTTTCCACCAAATTATTTTATTTAAAAAACTAAAAGAAAAGTCATTTAATCACTCTGTGGTGCTGTCTCTAACTTAAAAAAAAAAAAAGAAGAAGAATCCATATTCCTTCCATCATTAGATGTGTAGAGATCAATAATTTCAGTTCCTAAGAATTGGGTATTTACTTTCAGAGAATTTTGTGTGATAATGATTTAGCATATAAAAAGTCTTTTTAAAAAGAAGAATTAGGTTTAATAAAATTGTTTTTAAAATAATTCAATTGTTTTTGGAGACAGGCATTATCCTGTACAAAACCTGAAAATAGTAATGAAATGCCACTTACTCTAAAGCTTTGGCATGCCTCATAGATGGCCTGTATTATAAGTGTTAACAGGAAGAACACAGTTAGAGAGTAACTCTAAACATTTTATTCACTTCAAAATTATTTTGTGTAAAGTACAATAGACACCATGCCTAGGCAATATTCTTTGCTGATATAGAAACACTATATTTCTAGATAGGTAATTGACAGTAGTAAAGCTGAAAAGCTCTGTTGCCTTAATTGATCAATACTGAATGTAAATTTTGAAGGGCACAACGAAACTACTCCATTTTTTAAACACTTTTCATTCTTCTCTCTCCTTTGTATGGCCAGCTCTTGACATAATGAGAGAAAAGTAGCCTATTGGGACCAGCTCAATTCTGTGATATGTTTAACAAGGCATGATTCTCATTAATGCCAGGGACTTTTTGGAGCCCCAGTGACACCCTCTTATAAACATGGTTTGTTCAGTACCCAGATCTGCAATAGTGTACATTTTACTGTCAGGTTCTTCCTTTTCCAGATCATTCTCCGCAATAATGATCTAGTCTGTTAGTTCACTATTTTAGCCTAAATCCATAGACTTCGCTAACTTGAGAGAGTTATTGTTCATGTATATAAAGATTTTTAAAACTAAAAAATTTCTCCACTTTTCTAGGAAAACCCCCCAGTAAAAATCTGCTCTGTATACAGGGTCCCTGATTCTTTCATGCTCCAGGGCAGATTGTTATCACCAGCTGTGGTCAAGGGGAAAAATCCCCTTTCTTGTGATGTAATACAGTACAATTAGGCACATAATGTAGATTTTATGCTTTCTTTTGAAACGCCTGGCATGCACTATTTTATAACACCAAACCTTGGAGAGCCAGACCTCTTGTAGCACTTTAATATCAATGCGCCTTTTCACATATTAGTTACCTAATGTTTGTACCAGTTTTTGAAAATACCACATCCAAAATATCAATATTTTGAAAATACTCATCCAAATTCTTGAATGAGTTTGAATTCAAAATGCCTGCCAGTGGTTATGTGTTTGGGGGTGGGAACTAATATCTGTCCTAATCTGAATACCAAATGAATTTTGGATTGCTATTCAACCCAGAATTAGCATTGGCCCTTGGGAAAATCATTGCTTATGTATTCTTTTCAGTTACCCGGAAATAAGAATCAATCTATTTAAACCTTGTTGCTGATATTACATTTGCATTTCTGGCATATTAGAAAAATGTGTATAGAATTATTACTTTGTCCATGAAATAAAGTTAGTAATTAAAAGTTTTAAACAAATTATCTACAAGTTCTCAGGAAAAAAACACATTGAATCACTTGAGGGAAAAGATAAAATATTATCCTGAAGTCTCTGTGAACTAAAACTCTCCCACCGAGACCCATGATCTCTTCAAGGCAGAACCATAAGGGTTAAGGTCACTGTTCTAGCAAAATGGACTGGTCTTGTCATGTCATTTTCATAGAATTCTATTTTCCCATAAAATCCACATCTGAACAAACAGAAAATAAAAAAGAAACACAGAGTTCACAAAAGTAAAACTGAGAATAAAATGAGAGAAGCCCATTTATGTGATTCATATATTTATTCAGAGTTTAATAATATTGTAAAATGTTGGTAAAAGATTTACAACTATACATATAAAATGGCTTATATTGATTGATAAAAGCTTAGTTGGCCCTTAGTCATAATTCCATTGTGTTGAAATTTTAAAAAATAAATTATGAAACTGTTTGAACAAACTACAACATGAATAAACTTTAAAATATTAAAAAATTAAAACAAAAAGGTTAAAAGTTGCATAAACAATTTTCCACACCCCCAGATAATTGTTTTTAAGATATATTAATAAGTTTAATGAAGAGACTGTCTAGATATTTATTTTAACATTAGAATGTTGGGTGCCTTTAGGGCTATTTTGGTAGAAGTATTGCAAAGACCCTACGACATTGTCCTTGAACTCTCAGGGCCCTGGTTTTCTCAAATTTAAGGGTTAGTTATGATGAGATGACTTCTATGGTCCTTTTCAGACCTAAAATACGGACTCCATGGATTTTAATTATGTGGTGAATGTCTTGCTTTATAAGAATATGATCTGTTATTTGTACATTTTGATACTTTCATATCATAGTGGTTTTCAATAAATATCAAAAAAGCAATGGTCACAACACCATAACATAAAACAGTTAGAAACAGATGGCTGTGCTGGATGTATCTAAGTAGAAGGACAGATGGAGCAGGACTTACATTTTAACCCTGGAAGCTTAGAACGTGTTGAATGACAAGACATAGTTTTCTCTCTAATTTAAAATGTAATTTGGAGTAAGGACAAAGAGCACTATTTCAACTATGTGAAACAATATACAGAGAAGAAATAATTGAGTTCCAACAATGAGACAGACTGACCTACTATGAATCACTTTCCCTTAACTAAAACTTAATATATTGTATAAAAATATTAGAGTATTGTTTAAGTGGAAGTACAAAGATGACTTAGACAGAAAATTCATAATTACAGAGTCAAAGAGCATAACCATTGGCAGAGTGTAAACGTATACATTTGGGCTTTGGTTTTGGGACACTAACAATCTTGTATAAGTCCAAGAGGACAAAAGACAATGTGCCTCAGGCTTACAGACACAGCATGGAGGATAAAACCAGGAGCCTGGAAGGACTGCCCCTTTCTTAAAGGACATCCTGGGAAGAGGTAAGAATGCTTGTCTGTAGACAAATAAATAAGTACCCATATAAATGAAAACTTGGAGTGCAGAGTTCAAATTTATACATCCATGTTGTGTATGATTCCGAAGTAGAAAAATCAATGGAGCCTGACCTGTGGTGGCACAGTGGATCAAGGTCAACCTGGAGCGCTGAGGTCGCCGGTTCAAAAACATGGGCTTGTCCGGTCAAGGCACATATGGGAGCTGATGCTCCCTTCTCTCTCTCTCTCTCTCTCTCTCTCTCTCTCTCTTATCTAAAATGAATAAAAAAAAAAAATCAATGGATTATCTAGTCCTAGCCTAACAAAATCTCCGGGGGATTATGTGAAAGCAAATAGAGGGACTCTTCCATAAAGCAGAATGTACAAGATCTCCACAGGGAACAGTAAACAAGTAAACAGTAAAAACAAAAGCAACAACAATAAAATACTCACTGAAGATGAGCTCACAAAAAATTATAAACTACATAAGGAGATGAAAACCATAAGGGAAAGTCCGCAGAAAAATCAACAACTGCCTCAATAAAGAACAATCAGATGTTTGGTACAAAATATGTACATGTCAATAACATTTTAATCAGAATACAAATAATTATTATTTTCTAATTTGCATTTCTAGTTTATGAAATGTCCACTAGTAACTTGTATTTACTTCATAACAAAAACAAATATTGTGAAGGTTCTTGTTTTGCAGGATTCAACATACTAATTTTTGGGGAAATCTTTCAAATTTCTTTCAGGTCAATGGTAACACGAATGTAAAAATTTCCAGTTGAATTTTGTTTATCTGAAACGCTGCAAACATTGTAATATTTTGGTTTGTAATAAAATTTTATTTTTATCTTGAATAACCCTTCCATTGCTTGTTTTTTAAATCAATCTTCTGGAAATGCTTCAGTAATCATGGAAATAATTACTTTCCTAACTCAATATTATATCCCAAAGACCTCAATACCTGGACTCTGCCAGCAATAAGAAGAGTATGGCAGTCTCAATTATGAGATGATATTTTTATAACTTAACTGTCTTAATTTGATGATTAAAATGTATAGTAATTCATTAATATTAGAGTTTTCAGACATAAGGTAGGTAAATTACATTAGAAAGTAAAGTGTGTTGAGCTAGAAGAAATCATATATTTTTCCCTGTTATGTCTGCAGAAGTACAAATAACCTTTCTTTTTCTTCAAAAAACTCAGCACGGAGCCCAGAGGGTGGCACACACTAAGCCCTCAGTGAGAGGAGGGGCCGGGGCTAACGAGGGGTTGCCTTCAGAGATGGTTGAAACCCACGGGGATTTTCATCACAGGTTTTCGGAATGGGAAAGCCTTTGAAGATTTTTGGATTTTCACTTAACAGGTGGTCTCTGTGCCTGCTGCAGTCTCTGCTGATCTGAAGACACACAGCTCAGCACGACTCCTACCTGCTTGGTTTTCTGGAGGTAAGGCTTCAGGAACTTGTCTTTTATTTTCCACGCAACGATTAATTTTCTTCCGGGAGGGTTATGGTTTTCCCTCCCACACTTTCCCACCCACTACCACAGTGGTGCCCACGCTTTGAGCATGAATTATATTAGACAGGAAAAGCCGAAAGGAAAGTAGTAAGATGGGAAGGGCCCACTAGATGGCAGACTTGATCAAGCAGATAGTTTGTTAAGGCTGTGAGCTCAGGGAACAAAAAAGTACGGAAGAAAGCGCTCTGAGAGCGGATGCCTCCGCGTTTCCCCAAAGGGCACCGAACCACCCCAGGTGCTGAGCCAATCCTGGCCACTCTGCCTTTACATTCCACAAGGAAGTGGCACTGTAGGGAGTGACATCGCAGATTGGTGGTGTTAAACTCTTTGGGATGCTCTGTCACTGGAAGTAAAAGATACCTCTGAAGGCTTTAATTTGAGAAAGGGTGACCTCCAAGACTGAAGCCTAGAGCACTTAAGAAATTTGCAAAGATCATACAGAAGGGATGTCCTTTTGGAATGTATAAGTTTCATTCATTTTTTAGTTCAATTTGAACATGATAAAAATTACACCTTTGTTTAATGGTTGCTTATAAGACAATTTCATAATTTTCCCTTACTTGTAAATAAGCAGTCACTGAACCTTATGCATGTTCTGAATAAAGGGTAGCATACATGGTGGGCTTTCAATTATTTTAATTAATTGAGATTTAGGACATAGAGTTTGTACTTTCTATACAAATGTGGAACGATGAGTTAGACTGTACATATACAAAGCTGAGGAAGAAGCTCTGGCTGATACTTCAGTTGGTTAGAACATTGTCCTGGAATCCCAAGGTTGTAGATTCTATCCCTGGTCAGGGCATATATCATATAAGAATTAACTAATGAATGCATTTAAATAAGTGGAACAATAAATTGATGTTTCCCTTTCTTTCTTTCCTTCTTTCTGCTCTAAAATCAATTTTTATAAAAGCTTAGGAAGGAGAAAGACACTGGCATGAATAGTAATGTGAGTCCAGTTTAATAATAGTTGTCTTTTTTGCAGTTAGGGAAATTATTGCAATTATAATGTCTGTATGTATCGATAGGATGTTATTGGATGATAACTTATTTTACAGCTTATATTTCCCCTATAACAACATCTCAAAAGCTGAAGAGGAATTAAGAACTATCAATTTAGCTATCTCTTTTTTTGTTAACTTTTTATTTTGGAATAATTTTAGATTAAAGTTCCAAAGATTGTACAAGAGTTTCTGTCGGCCATTCATCTAGTTTTCTCTCACTTTAACATGTTACTTAGCACAGTACAATTGTCAAAACTAAGATTTTAACTTTGGTAAAATACTAGTAACTAAGCTTCAAAGTTTATTCAGATTACAATGGCTTTTCCAATACTGTCCTTCCTTTGTTCCAGGATTTGACGTCTTGAGTATATTGTTTGTAAGTGACACCATGATTCATTTTGTGTCCTCCTCTTTTTACCTAATTAGAACTGAAATGTGAGGTAGCATCATCCCTTCTATCTTCCACTGCCTGATTGCTTTGATGTGAACCACTTTAAAGCCTAGATATTTAATGTAAATCTCATGGGTGTTGGGTCAAATGGGAACCCAGTTTAAGAGAACCTAGGTTTGAGACACTTCAGATTGTATTAGTGCCTTAAGATTATCCCAACTTCTCTGCTTTCCTACCTCAATGAGCTACTTTAAAAAGAGACCTTTTTATTCCATCTGTTAAAATAAAAAAGAAAAGAAAAGAAAGATCTCTAGATAGTACTTTGCCATGAAGGAGATACAAATAGATTTTTAAAGCATCTATTGACACTATTCCTTTACATTATTGCTTAGTTTAGCTAATGAGTGGATTACTGCTTCTTTGGTAAGAATACTAAAGAAGTTTTTTTAACCCTCAGGAGTTTTTGGTATATAAAATCCAGGCATCCTTGCTTTGGTCATCTTATTTTGTTTTCTTGCTAGTTTTTCCAATATCCTGAGTCATTTAATGTCAATACAACAAAAAGCATTACAGTGTTCTATTAGTCATACAAAATAATTGCTAGCTGGAAAGAGTAATACAGAACAAAAAATAATACAGAATTAATATAAATTTCTGAAAGGGATTTCAGGATAAATCACTTTTCATTCTATATGCAACAGGAGAGATTTTTACATGCTGACAATCACTTACAAACAATACACTCAAGACAGTCACTTGGATGATATGAAAAGGTTACATTTATTATTATTATCACTTTTTTTTGGAATAACTAATGAGGCTGCCTGTATATGATTAAAAAATAACTTTCTGGTTTCTTAGCTGTCGTCTCTCCGCTTGGGTTATGCCTGCTACAGTCACAGTGATAGGAAGCTCATATTAAAACCAGAATCAAAGGCAGCGGAGTGGGATTCAGCCTCCGTTAATGAACCATTGAAGCCTCTCTGCAGCACAGATGTGCTCTAAATCACCGGTTAGATCTCTGGTGATTTCCCACTTGAGAGATGTGAAGAAAATGGCACATTCAGACTCACAGGAAAGGCTTAGCAACTTGTCAAAATACTTTCTAACATACAGGCTTAAAATTATGCTAAGAATTATCTTGCCAAAACTATTGGAAATATTTCCATCAAGTATCTGATTTGGCAGTGCATATGGTAGCATTGTGATTCATCTGGTGGGTCTTCTCTGACATTTTTAACCACTTCGGTCACAATTATCAAGGGTTCTTTTATGGCTCAAGACAGAGATAAGAACTAAGTGACATAAAGTTGTGGATTTTTTCCCTCAAATTGACTAGATAATTTTATTGACTTTTCTCTTTTGCTTGTGAATACCTACCTTCACTACAGTTGAACCATCCATTATATCCCTTTACAATACAGAATGCTCAGTGTTGGGCTAACTTCTGGTACAAATTAAGAGGCTGATAGCAGATCTTGAAGCTGATTACTCCATCTTGTAATTGTAATTTATATTACAGAAGTAAAATTTGCTTTTTTGTCCTTTGTAAAGAAGTTATATGTTATTTTAAATTAAGTTGAAAATATATATTAAGCATCTATTCTGTGTTGGTTTAGATGTAGGCATTGCTGTTCGCAATCTGATTCACATGCATTTCTTGGACACGTTCTTTGCACCACTATGCAGTGCGGGGGGTTGGGAGTAGTAAAACTCATAGTCCTTAAGTTTTTTAGTATATAGTTGCGGGCAAAAGGAAGTAGAAGAAAGTTAAGAAAAATAAATAAAATAGGGGAAGATGAAAAACACTATATACTATCAGTTGTTATTTTGCTTAGTTGTAACTGGCTCATGTATATAGTTTGTGTTTCCATATTCCATACGTGTGTTTCTGAGATCACAAAAGCTTATGTCTAGAAGAGCCACATATTTTATTAATCCTCCTTGGATTAGAGGATAACTTCTCTACCAAGCTGTATAATTCCAGTGCAAGGTCTTCATAAGTCTCAGTATCTTTCTCCTTTTGCATCTGACAACTAATTATATATACAATAAATTAAACAGGAAAATTCTAAGATATGTCCAAAAGCAGAAGGATTTTGTGAGCCTAAGTGATTTCTGTACTCAGCAAAGAAAGATTTTTAATTAGACAGAAAATCAGTGGGTCAAGGATGATAATCTAGGTTCTGTTCTAGTTAATTTCAGTTTGGAATTTGGAAAGGATAAAAAATTCAATGGACATCTTCCCCTACCCCTGCCCCCCCATTACAAGGTCTACTAGATAAAGATAACTGAGTATGAATATGCAGCAGCTAATTACAGAACAAGGAGCTGAAGAAAGAATTTCAGAAAGTCTAGTTTAAAGGCTCTGGATAGAAAATGAAAAAGATTCCTCTAGAAATACACATAGTCAACAGGAAAGATTACTGGTGAGATCAATTTAACTGGTGAGGAGAGAAGTACTTAATACTAATTACAAAGCTTCATGGAAGGCATGAAATTTGTATAGGACTTCGAAGAACGGGCTGGTTTTAGAAAGCCTGGAAGAAGAATCAAAATAATTTCAAGAGGACAATATGGTGAGAATAAAATTCCATAACTACTTTACTGTCAAATGCTCCTTGGGAATAATGTGCCCTACTTTATCTGGCCACATGGGGAAATAAAATGACAAAAGTGAGGGTAGACATTTAGTGCCATGCTAAAAAGTTTAGACTTGGTTTTGAAAGTGTTGGGAAGACACAGGTTTTAAACATAAGGATGACATGATTAAAGTACAATTTTAGAAGGATAATTTAGAAATAAATATGATAAGTTTGATACAAAGGTTAATTAGAGCCTGGATAACAAATTGGAGCCATCCAATTTTGTAGCCAAAGGGCCTAAACCAAAGTGGGAAGAATTAGAATTATAAAGGGAGTGAAGGATGTGAGAGGCAATTCAAAGCTAAAATTGCAAGACAAGACTTTGTGCCTAACTGGTTTTAGGGAATGAGTAAGGAGGAGAGTAGAAAAGAACATGAACCCTCTGCATCTTCAAGACTGAGACAATGGTGGTAAAATGAATTCAAACTGAGAACAAGGATACCTGTATCACAGGGTTGTCATGAGAAGAGGAAGTCTAAATAATAACCAATAACATGAAGAGGTAATGAATTCAATACAAAAAAATCTTAAGTGTATGATTACTTAAGTGGAGATAGCCAAAAGTGCCTGCTGTTCTCAATTACCTCCATGGGTATAAACACAAAAAATCCACGATTAGTAATAAAAAGAACAGAAGCCAATATAGAATCAGCTGTGCACATGACCAGAAACAAGATCCAAATGCCCAGCTCCATCTGTTAGAGGGTTAGATAAATAAGGAAGGCAACAAGGCATCACACAAAGAGAAATTATAAAAAAGGATTTGTGGCATGTGGATGCAACACACCAAGTTCTTTCACCACCACATCTCATTTAATAAAATCATTATATTAGATGGTAAGATCCTCATCTTAGAAGTGAGAAAATGGCAATCAGAGATTTTAAGTAAATTAAAGTTTCTCAAATAATAAGCAACAGAGCTGTTTCCTGATTCCAAGGCCAGCATCTTTAAAGTACCACCTGTACCCTTTTTCTAAACATACTTGAGCAATGAACTCATCCTGGGCAATATAATTCCTCTGTACCTCTGTTTCTAAATCTATAAAGTGGAAAGGATAACATTTAACTTATAATATGGCTGTTGTAAGATTAAAAAAATGTGAAGAAACGTGTACATTGTTTTATACTGGTATATAGTAGTTATCATCAGTGTGTGGTGTCAGCACACTGCTTTGAACACACACCACATTGTGCGTGCACTACATTTGATACAGCTCTACTTGGAAGCAGTAGCTATGAAAAGATTGAAGAATGGTGGATATTCTTTCATCTTCTGACTTAAATTTTTCAAAATTAATTTTTATTGGACAAATACCTCTCAACTACTTCATCCACTTGATTTATTAGTGCAAAATGAAGCAACAGACTTCTCTATTCTAGTGAGACAAAAAGTTTTAAGGATCATTTAAAATCTATTAGGGAACTCCTTGATCTCCAGTCTTATGGTTCCTTGAATATATTATGCTAATATAGCTCTTTCATAAAGATCACACTCCCATACAAAACTCATGGCAATGCTTATTTTAAAGCCTTTAGAATGCTTAAAACCTTGCCTAGACTTTCAGAATTATGGTTACCATTTTGTTCCATAATATTGTGTTTGTCTTCTGTGAAAACCTGCCACATTCAATAGCCATACGTATGTTAATGAAAGAATAATCATGACAACTAATAGAATATAAGAGTCATGTCAGTGTACGACTATCAGAGCAAATCAAAACAAAACTGCATAAAGACAATATGAATCTAGATCTGAAGCTTCACGATTCTTAACTAGTTTTATGTTAATGAAACAATTATTAGAACACACAAAACCCTTCCTTTTTAATTTGATAAATTGAATGGTGATGTGAGTTAATTGAACCATTGGTGTGATAATAAGATGCAATTGGTATGATTTATCAGAGGATGACATGGTTGCAGGCATTGCTTCCACAGAAAATAATGGCTGTTATTACCACTTCCTGAGGTGAGTAAGTAAGCCATAAACCTAGGTTATTGCTACACAGGTCATAAAAATGAGGGGGCCCATTTTGACTTTCACCTAAGTCAATATTTTAAGGCCATCTCTTTAGACCCACGCTTACTAATTTTGCACTTATTTTTCCATTTTTTAAAAACAAACAACATCAATACTGAGTTTGTTTATGCTACTTCATAATACTAACCTATTTAACTAAGTATTGAAGTGAAAAACCCCTAAGTCTCCATGAGCTTTGAGGTCTAATGTGGGTAATTAAAGGGTCATCTTGGGTCTTACTTTCTAAGTTACATTATCTTGTGGAGATATTTTCACAAACTGTTATTCTAGCAGAATAATCCTCTAGGGTTTTACAGCTTGCGGAGCAAGACCTATGCTTTTTCATATGTGATTCAGAGAGAATATTACATGCTACCCACCTTTAGAGGGGGAGAAAGAAATAATCACAAAGTCTGTTAGATTGCAAAAAAAAAATTGTTGTATTTCTTTGTATCTTAAATTACTTTAAAATATATAAAAATAAATCAATATCTTTGAATATTTGAGATATATTTATTTGGACATGGGATTTATTTCTGCCATGTAGAGATTTTGGCAAAAACATTTAACATATATTCATGCTATGGAAATAAATCCAGGATCAAGAAATAAGCTTGTATCTATACTGAAGAGCATAGATCTTAAAATAGCAATGAAATTGCCATTCTTTATTAATTTTATATTTATTTGTTGAATTGATATTTTAAAAATTTTATTTATATACATTTAAACAAATTTATATACATTTAACTCCTATAACCACTTCTGATGTTGCATGATCAATCAAAGTTTTAAAGATGAAATAAATAAGATGTGAGCAGTATGTAATTGGTTATACAAAATAAAAAACTTTTGAGAGGGAAAAAAGAAGCTCTTATTAATTAATCTTGCTCAGCAAATATGAATCGGGACTCTCCTGGCAGCAGAAAGTATAGTCACCTTAGGTAAGAGACTCATCAAAATTTAAAAATTTTACAAAGATAACACAGCAGGAAAGTGCCAGAGTCAGAATTTGTTTTCATGACTTTAGGACCTAAATTTTTTTACTACTTCTTCCCAGTAGATTTTAGTGATTTTTCTTGTCACCAATTAGAGGTAAACAAGTGGGGGAACTTTTCCTGCAAAACACTAATGTCTTATTTATCTTGGTGTATCTAACTTGAAACGCACCAAGTCTTTCATAAATATTTGTGGATCCACACTAAATCATATTGCTTGACACTTCATTTTATTTATTTATTTATTTGTTTGTTTGTTTGTTTGTTTGTTTGAATGTTTGTTTATAGTGAGAGAGAGACAAACAGACACAGACAGACAAACAGACAGGAATAGACAGACAGGAAGGGAAAGGAGAAGCATCAACTCATAGTTGTGTCATCTTAGTTGTTTACTTTCTCATATGTGCCTTGACTGGGGGGCTCCAACTGAATCAGTGACCCCTTGCTCACGCCTTGGATTCAAGCCAGCGACCTTGGGCTTCAAACCAGCAAACTTTGGGCTCAAGCCAGCAAACCTCAGGTCATGTCTGTGATCCCACACTTAAGCTGGATAAGCCTGCATTCAAGCTGGCAACCTTGGGCCTTTGAACATGGATTCTCAGAGCCCAGGCCATTGCTTTAGCCACTGCGCCACTGCCTGGTCAGGCTTGACACTTCATTTTAGGTGTATTTATTTTGATGGTAGGCAGTTTGGGGCCTTAAAGGGTCAATGACTGGAATAAAAATATACATGAAGGGAGATACACACTTAGAACAGCCATTCCTTTGTTGTCTATTAATTTGTTTACAACAACCTGGACAGAAATTTTACAAAAATATTGATAACTGTCAAAGGGTTTCTGGGCTCAGAAAGATAAAGAATCACACTTTTTAGATAGGTAGCAAAAGAAGACCTTTGGTTGCTTTCACTCTTTCTTCAAATGGTCAGTCTTTATGTCGATTTTTACATTGTCTATTTTGTACCTTTACTGGTTGCATAGACAATGTTAACTGGAAACATTCTTTTATAGGACCTTCTATCTAGGTAAAAATTTTAAGTTAGTTAATCATATTTAATTATAAAATATGTCATCTGAAAAGTAGGAGCTACTAAGAAAAGTGGCCTAATGAGAAGATATGGAAAATATTTAAAAAAATAAATCAGATACTATAATCATGACACATTGAATAAAACCCGTATCTATATTAATAAATTTATTTCTCTGAGCCTCTATTCTCTACCTGTAAAATGGGTAACTTAGATTATGTAGCATTTAAAGAATAGTTCTAGTATTCTTTTCTTTTGTAAATCAGATGTACTTGGTAAGTAATATAATTCTTACTGTTAAGACATGAGAATACTTCCATTGCCTGTATTCCTTTTATTTTTATGTTTATTTTATTGATTATAGAGAGAGAGGGAGAGAGAGAGACAATAACATTAATTTGTTCATGTATGTGCTCTGACCCGAGATCAAACTGAGGCAACTGAGGCAACTTCTGTGCTTTGGGATGATGCTTTAACCACCCAAGCTATCCGGCCAGGAAGTCTATTGCTTGTATTCTTTAGATAAGTCACCTGAACACTGAATGTTGTTCCTCTCTAAAAGAAAGAAGAAAGAGTTTTAAACATGAATTTTCCATATTGCAATCATATCAGTAGAAGCTTAAAATAAAGATTAAATTTAAGAAGAATTATAGAATGGAAAAATCTCCACTTCCCTACATAGTAAATATTAGAATGAATATATATATATATATACAATGAATATATATATATATATACATATATATATTTGTATTTTTCTGAAGCTGGAAACGGGGAGAGACAGTCAGACAGACTCCCGCATGAGCCCGACCGGGATCCACCCGGCACGCCCACCAGGGGGCGACGCTCTGCCCACCAGGGGGCAATGCTCTGCCCCTTCGGGGCGTCGCTCTGTTGTGACCAGAGCCACTCTAGCGCCTGGGGCAGAGGCCAAGGAGCCATCCCCAGCGCCCGGGCCATCTTTGCTCCAATGGAGCCTTGGCTGCGGGAGGGGAAGAGAGAGACAGAGAGGAAGGAGAGGGGGAGCTGTGGAGAAGCAGATGGGCGCTTCTCCTGTGTACCCTGGCCGGGAATCGAACCAGGGACTTCTGCACGCCAGGCTGACGCTCTACCACTGAGCCAACCGGCCAGGGCCTAGAAAATATTTCTATAAGTAATTTCTATAAGTATTTTGCTACAATATTGGGTTGTGAAAGGGATATGTTTTCATTTAATATTTAATTCTATTATTTCCCAATTGTTTCTTCACCACCTTTCTCATTCCCCGGTGATTTTTTTTTTTAATTTTTAACTTGCCACACTACCTTGGTTTGTTAGGTATATTTTTTACCCTTTATGGGTTTGTTTATACATCTGTAAAATGAGAATGATCACATCTCCACCTGGTTGCAGAAGAAAGAGGTAAACTTTTATTTTAAATAAAATTCTGTGACCATCATTTAAAAGTAGGTAGTCACTTCTCTACAGTCCATGATTGATGAATCAGATCTTAGCTACTTACTTCCAGGTTAGTTCTCCCTAAGACTATTGCTTTTGGACACTTACAGCCATCATGAAGAACTTGAAATATATAGTACTGAAATACTGGAGGATTTTCCACCTACATTTTACAGACGATCCATTCACAGAGTTCAACAATTACCTGTTGTAAATCATGTTATCTTTTGTTCATAACAGGACAGGGGCTGCAGGACACATGGGTTAAAATTCCAGACTCCTTATACTGTATTTAGTTTGATCCATAATTGCCTTTAAAAAATGAATTTACATATAAATAGCTCCTTAATTTGGAATATATCTATATCTATTTATATAGAATATATTATATATATAAAATATATATTCTGAGAATATATTATTAGTTATTCTGAAAACTAATCTAACTTGTTTCTGACACTATTAGCAGTCAACACTTAAAAAAGTATATTTTGGGGGGTTGTCAAAACACACAGTTAATTATGGTATGGTAGTAGAGCCATATCCTTACCATGGAGTAAGGAACAAGCTGCACACAATCATGAAGACGTTAGATTGTAAACTTCTAAAGAGGAAAATAAATTACCTCTTAGTCATTTACTGCCTCCCACAAATATACAAATCACTGTCTTAGATAGTGCTAAGACACATATGGAATTTGATGTTTTAAGTAAGAAATTTTTGAGGTCATAAAACTGATTTTAGTTTTGTGGCAAATTATAATGCTTTGACATTAGAACATATAGGTAACATACTATAGTAAACTCTTCTAAATCTTGAGAGCTTCAAAGTCAGAAAACTTTTTAGATACCCAAGTATTTAGACTGAAGATAACTCAGTAAGTTCTCAACATAAGAACCTGGAAGGCAACATGTTTTAATACAAAGTTGATAATCTGCCATTCTTATTGGCAAATCAAAGAAGTTTAAACAAACATTAAGAAATACAGACATCCATAGTTTTAAGATTTAAGCACAATGCAGAACAGTTTTGTCAGTATTCAGTCAATATTGATGAGTAAAATTGGGCCTGGTATGTGACAGAAGATAAATAGCAACTCCCGTTATTATTATTAGGCATCTTCCTAAAGGCCTATTTTTAAAAAGCCACCATGATTACCATTAATAGAAAAAAAATTACGTGAAAAATGTCCTATTTGATCACCTTAGTACTTCTTTATTGCCTGAAAATACTACCTGCAAGTTCTTTGTATCAAAAACTTTATATGGAAATCAGCCTAACAATGTGATACTAAGTATTATTATGGTAAAACTGCTGTATTTGAACAGTATTTTAGTCAAATGTTCAATGCCGGCAACAGCCTCCAAGCATCTATATTAGGTCATTAAAATGACTAAAGCATTTTTTTCTGTCATTATGAGGTAATATTCAGACAGTTGGTAGGCTTCCTTTTACCTAGAGGTTGATATTCATCAGCTAGGCTGAGCTTGCTGGGAATGTGAGAGGTATAGCTAGTTGTGTTATGTTGTGTTGATGGTATTTTGTGTGATTTGTTCTATATCTCCAGTGGTCTGAGGAAAGATTAAGTTTCCAGCCTTCTAGTACACATAAGATAACATGAAATATATTGTTGACTCTATTGCACTGTCAGCACAGGCTACCGGCCCACAATCTGACTTCTGAAGGTTGAGCTTATGCATCAGCTTGCTCTAGAGAAACTCTATACAGGCTTAAAGATCTCTAAAGGTGATACAAAGCTTAAAGCTCCAAAAGAATGTTTATATTGCAATGTGATCTATAATGATATATTTGTGAAACTAAAAACTAGAAAATGAGATCCGAGTAGTAATCTAAACTTTAGGAAGAGATGGAGACACAGTGACAAATAATTGTCATACTTGTTAATTTGAAATGCAAGCCATATCCCTTGCATCAGTTGACATTTCTTCTTTTAATTATGGAAAGCATACTATTAAAATGTAATTAGAGTACATAATAGACCAATGAAGAAACAGAATAGAAAGTATAGAAATAGACACAAATATACATGGAAATGAAGGTTATAATAAAGGTGCCAACTCAGATCAACTATTTTAATAAATGTCATTGGAACAAGGTGGGTAACTATGTGGGAAAGAGACAAAGTTGGATTCTTTTTTTTATTTTATTTTTTAATTTTATTACTTTTTTAATATTTTTTATTTAATTAATTGTGTTTACATAGATTCTAGGGTCACCCCGAATGCATCCCCCTCCCCCATATTCCCCTCAACATCTCCCTTGCCCCCCTCCCTACAACACCCTCCCCTCTTCCCTTCAGGTTTATTCCATCCTATCATCCCCTTTCCCTCTGTCCTCTTTTCCTCTGGTCCCTTTGATCCCTCCTCTGTCTCAATTCTGTTCCTCAGTTCTCATTATTCCTTGGATTCCTCAAATGAGTAAAGTCATATGATATTTTTCTTTCTCTGTCTGGCTTATTTCACTCAACATAATAGTTTCCAGGTCCCTCCATGTTGTTGCAAAAGGTAGTATTTCCTTCTTTTTCATAGCCCCATAGTATTCCATTGTATATATGTACCACAGCTTTTTTTAAAATTTTTATTTATTCATTTTAGAGAGGAGAGAGAAAGGGAGAGAGAGAGACAGAGAGGGAGAAAGAGAGGATAGAGAGACAGAGAGAGAAGGTGGGGAGGAGCTGGAAGCATCAACTCCCATATGTGCCTTGACCAGGCAAGCCCAGGGTTTCGAATCGGCGACCTCAGCATTTCCAGGTCGATGCTTTATCCACTGCGCCACCACAGGTCAGGCCTGTACCACAGCCTTTTAATCCACTCGTCCACTGACGGACACTTGGATTCTTAATGTCCTACTATTATACATCAAGGTAAATAAATATGAGATTTGAATGTAAAAAAAGTGAAACTATTAGAAGAAAGCATGGGTTTATTCTTTTATAACCTTGGATTGGAAACAAAAAAAATGTAACTATGATCTAAAGTCCAGAAGCCATAGAAAAAAGGAATGACAACTTTTTCTGCATAAGAATAAAAAATATATCACCAAGACAAAAACAAAACAAGATAAAAATTTACTATAAGCAAAGTAAAACAACAAATGTCAAATTAAGGAAAAATATCTATGAATTAGAATATAAATAAGGTTAATCTACATAATACTTAAAGAGCTACTAGAAATTAAGTTAAAATAGACCAATAACTCTCTATAAAATATAATAAGCAAGAATTCATAAAAAATACAATTGGCATTAAAATATTAAGATAAACCTTAATCATAATAAGAGATTTTTGAAATAAAACTAGATATCATTTCTCACCTATCAGACTGACAAAAAATCAAAAAGTTGTTAATGTGTTTTACTGATGAGGCTGGGAGAAACAGGAACTCTCATGCATTTCTGGAAAGAGTATAGAAAGATGAAACCTTTACTGTGGCAAACTCAGCAATGGTTATCAAATTTACAAATGAACCTACTTTTTTTAAAATTGAATTTTATTGGGCAATGTTGGTTAGCATAACAATACAGGTTTCAGGTGCTCAATCCTTCAACACATATCTGTACACTGTACTGTGTGTTCAGCCCCCCAAGTGAAGTCTTTGTCTATCATAATTTAACCCCCTTTATCCTCCTCCACTTCTCCCCAAACCATCACCACACTGTTAATCATGTCCAGAGTTTTTTTGTCTTTTTTTACTCTACCTTCTTCACTCAACTACCATTCCCCCACACTGGAACAGCAAGTGCAGTTACTTTTTAATCCAAAAATCCTGTTTCGGTCACTTAGTCTACAGATATACTGCATGATTCAAATGGCCCAATTACAATATCACACTGTGCCTGACCTGTGGTGGTGCAGTGGATAAAGCGTTGACCTGGAAATGCTGAGGTTGCCGGTTTGAAACCCTGGGCTTGCCCGGTCAAGGCACATATGGGAGTTGATGCTTCCAGCTCCTTCTCTCCTCTCTCTCTCTCTCTGTCTCTCCCTCTTCTCTCTAAAATGAATGAATAAATTAATTAATTAAAAAAACAATATCACACTGTGATATCACTTATCTATATAAATGTAAATATTTGTTCAAAATCTTAAATCTCTGAAACTTCTTCACCGATTGCTTTGAAATATTGACACAACATTGCATTCGAATATGTGCTCTTTTTTATATACCTGCTATTATATAGATATAGATGTCATACCTGTGACAGGTAAAAACATACTTTTTTTTTTTTTTTAAAAACAGTGCCATCTGTTGGATGTAAAAGCAACACACACTATACTAAATTTTTTACAATTCCATTTTAATGTTTCCAATTTACAATTCATTTACATGCAGCCAGACTTGAGGATGCAAGTACAACCCAACTGATGATTATAGTTTGAGCTGGCATGTTCTCATCGGCACTACGACTGAAGTGTGTCCTTATTGCAAGGCTCTGAAATTTAGTGGAGAAACAAAAGGAATGTGTTATACCGCTGGAAAAATTAAACTGCCTCAACTTGGAGAACCGCCAGAGCCATTAAAAACTTTGCTTGCTGGATATACCACCAAATCAAAGCATTTCCTATCTAACATCAGGAAATAGAACTCATGCTTCCAAGTGATGTCATTCAGTGCAGAAATTGTAACAGCTCAATTTATGCCATCTTCAAAAAGAAAGGACAAATTTATCATAAAGCCGGCTTCCTGCTTCTGTTCCCAGATGGTCAACATAAATTCCTACAAATGTACTTCATTGGTGATGGCAATGATGAATTGAATGCACGTTGCAGGATTTCTACCGGCATAAAAAGGTCCATTGTTCCCCAACTGCAAGAGCTTCTTCACGAAAAAAAACAACAATTTAGTGCATTTGTTCAAAAGAGCAATTGATATGATGCCATCTGATACACAAAAGATTGTTATTCATGCTGACAAAATAGCTGCTGGAGAACATTTGTGAAGATTCAATGCTCCAACTATAGACAAAGTGGCAATTGTTATAGCTGGAGATCAATTCCAACCTAGAGATACTGTTCTTCATCAGAGAAACAATCAATTGACAAAAGTTGCAGAAACTCATTGATGCTACGGTGTACTGCAATATCCAATCACTTTTTGGGATGGTGCCGATGGATATCACTTCAACTATAAGATGATAAATCCAGTCAGTGATGAAGAAACAAATATGAAATGCAGCGCAATGAACTATTATTCATACTAATTAATGATTCGAGAGAATGAAGACAATTGCATTTTGAAGTGCCGTTAATTGTTTTACCTATACATCGTAGATATGTATGCAAAAATCGAAACTGAACATTTGATATTTATCCGTTTGAATCAGACCAAGCTTTGCTTTGAAGAATATGTTCATTTATGAGATGCAATTGTGTGTGTGTGTGTGTGTGTGTATTTTTTTGTATTTTTCTGAAGCTGGAAACGGGGAGAGACAGTCAGACAGACTCCCACATGCGCCCTACCGGGATCCACCTGGCACACCCACCAGGGGCGATGCTCTGCCCCTCTGGGGCATCGCTCTGCCGAGACCAGAGCCACTCTAGTGCCTGGGGCAGAGGCCAAGGAGCCATCCCCAGCGCCCGGGCCATCTTTGCTCCAATGGAGCCATGGCTGCGGGAGGGGAAGAGAGAAACAGAGAGGAAGGAGGGGGAGGGGTGGAGAAGCAAATGGGCGCTTCTCCTATGTGCCCTGGCCAGGAATTGAACCCGGGTCCCCCACACGCCAGGCCGACGCTGTACCGCTGAGCCAACTGGCCAGGGCTGAGATGCAATTGTAAATGACGGTAATACAACTAACATTGGAAGACTAACGATTTGCCATCTTCATATACAGGCAGTCCACGTCATATGCATGAGTGTGCTCAAGATGCAATTGCATATGTTCGTCACTACGGGCGTCCAGACCTATTCATTACATTCACATGCAATCCAGCTTGGGACGATATACAACAGCTCTTACTTCCTGGCTGATCGCCGGTGACATCACAGCACATGTTTCAGACAGAAGCTGAAATCGCTGATGGATTTCATGGTAAAACATGAAGTGTTTGGGTCTATGCACTGTAAAAAAATAATGAGCAATGTTGTAGAAGCAACAATCCTGACAGGACCTTTCAAAGGTAAAGATGTCCTCATTCCTCACATTTCTATGATTCCAACGGATATGCCATTTCAATTTAAGACATTGCAATTTCCAATTCAATTGTTATTTGCAATCACCATCAACAAAGCTCAGGGCCAATCTTTAGAATTGTGCGCTTTAGATCTACACACGAATTGCTTCTCACATGGACAATTATATGTTGCGTGTCTTGAGTCGGCAAACCAGACCATCTCTATATCTGCACAGACAATGCAACAACAAAAAATATTGTATACCCACAAGCATTGTGAAATTAAACATATTAGAAACGTGCACTTTCTCTTTTCTTTCTTTTCCATTTAACCAGACTGAGCCACAGGAATGCATAGCCGGGTACAGCTAGTAATAAAATATTGGAAATAAGCTTGTATAGACTATAATATGTGTACATTGTTAGGTGAAAAAGCAAGATGCATAATAAGTAATTAAATATAATGTTGCCTGACCAGGCGGTGGCACAGTAGATAGAGTATCAGACTGGGATGCAGAGGACCCAGGTTTGAGACCTCGAGGTCACCAGTTTGAGCATGGGCTCACCTGGTTTGAGCAAAGCTCACCAGCTTGGACCCAAGGTCACTGGCTCAAGCAAGGGGTTACTTGGTCTGCTGAAGGCCCACGGTCAAGGCACATATGAGAAAGCAATCAATGAACAACTAAGGCATCACAATAATAAACTGATGATTGATGCTTCTCATCTCTCTCTGTTCCTGTCTGTCTGTCTTTGTCTGTCCCTCTCTCTGACTCTCTCTGTAAAAAAAAAAAAAAGATAAAAATAAAACAAATAAATATAATATGACACATACTTGGTCCAGAACAGGTAGAATGCTACCTTTGGTAAATGAAAACAAGAAAGAATAAGAATATATCATAGTACCATATAGAGAAATTTGGGGGAGGTGAGAGAGGCTAGGAAGAATATTTGTGAGAGTATGAGTATTTGTTAACAATGATCTAAAAAATAAATAAAAAAAGAAACACTGGAAAAACAATGGATTTAAGAATTTTAGAGATACACAGTAACATGGCTTTATTTAAAGTGAAAATATTTTGAAAGTGCTCCTATAAAATGTGCTAATACTTTCAGTATTGTGTAGTGCAGAAAGTAATTAGTAGACCATGTAATAGCTTGCTGGATTACAATTGAGTATTTTATATGAATTCATAGTAATTTATTTTATATGATTCTATTTAATTACAAGTTTCCAAACTTCTCCCTCTGGAATACTTACATATCCAACCCTTTCATTTTAGCTATTGAGGAATGAAGCTTTAGCCTTCATCGGAAGCTTAAGAAGAGCTGGAGAACCTCTGAAGATTGAGTTACACTTAGAATTTTAAAAATGCCTTTTATTTAGTTATTAAGACATATTGAGAACTTACTAAAAGACAGCCAATGCTAGAAGTGAAAAAAAAAAAATAGATACTGGACCTTAAAGGATTACTTGATATGCTAGACTTCCAGATACACAAATAACTAATTAAATATAATGTCATACATACTTGGAGCACATAAGTAAAAGGAAACAAAGGAAATGAGCAACATCCAGAAATTAAGATAAGTCTCTTTTTAAAGCAACATAATAAAGAAGTCTGTCATATCTAGTTTTGTCCATTTTGGGCCCCAGAAACCTTAATGCTAAGAGTGAGGTAAAGGACACCCAATATAAATACCCAATCTAGAGGCCATGAGCACAAAATGAATTTATTAATCATGACATTTCCTTTATCTGCATTTGTTTAAATGTAGGTGTCTTTAATAAAGTACTAAGTTTTATAGGAAGATCTGGGGTTTTAATGAGTATAGTATTTAGCCATAGATCAGAAATCAAAAACCTTCTGCAAAGAGCCATATTATAAGTATTTGAGACTTTTGGGACATATACTCTCTACCATAAACACTTAACTTTTACATTGCAGTGTGAAAGTGTCCATTAACAAAGTTTGACTATGTTTCAATAAAACTTTATTTATTAAAATAAGCAATCGAACAGATTTGGCCAATCTCTGCTCTAGGCCAATCAGAGGTTAACCATCTCATCTAAAGTTAAAGTATTTAAAAATTCATATTTTTGAAAGACCATAATTCTTGGTAACTTTTAATGTTAATTCCATACTATTGCAATTTCAGGTTTATTGAAGTATAATTTAAATATAATAAAATTTACCCTATTTAGTGTAAAATACTATGAGTTCAAATGCAGACAGCTGTATAAACATTACTACATTTAAAATTTTTAATTAATTAATTTATTTTAATTTATTGTGTTTACATAGATTCTAGTGTCCCTCGAATACATCCCCCTCCCCTGTATCCCCCTCAACAACCCCCTTGCCCCCCTCCCCTCAACGCCCTTCCTCTTTCCTCTAGGATTTGCTTTCCTGCTCTCTATAACACTATGTTATGTGTATATAATTTCACCAATCTCTTTCCCTTTTCTGACCCCATCCTATCATCCCCTTTCCCTCTGTCCGCTTTCCCTCTGGTCCCTTTGATCCCACCTCTGTCTCTATTCCGTTCCTCAGTTCACATTGTTCATTGGATTCCTCAAATGAGTGAGGTCATATGATATTTTTCTTTCTTTGCCTGGCTTATTTCACTTAACATAATAGTTTCCAGGTCCATCCATGTCATAGCAAGAAGTAAGATTTCCTTCTTTTTCATGGCCCCATAGTACTGCATTCTGTATATGTACCACAGCTTTTTAATACACTTGTAAAACTCAACACCAGGAAGATAAACAATCCAATCAAAAAAGAGCAAAAGAAGTGAATAAACCTTTCTCCAAAGAGGACATACAAATGGCCAATACACAGATGAAAAAATGTTCAACATCACTAGTCAGTAGAGAAATGCAAATTAAAACCACAATGAGATACCACCTCACACCAGTCAGAATGGCTCTCGTTAACAAAACAATACATAATAAGTGCTGGCGAGAATGTGGAGAAAAGGGAACCCTCCTGCACTGCTGGTGGGAATGCAGACTGGTGCAGCCACTGTGGAAAACAGTATAGACATTCCTCAAAAAATTAAAAATGGAACTGCCTTTTGATTCAGCCATCTCACTCTTAGGAATATATCCCAAGAACATCACATCACTGATTCAAAAGAAGAAATGCACCCCCATGTTTATGGCAGTGTTGTTTACAATAGTCAAGATCTGGAAACAGCCCAAGTGTCTGTCAGTGGACAAGTGGATTACTACATTTTATACATAGAAAATTTCTGTCTTTCCAAAATTTCCCTCATGCTGCTTAATAGTTAATTTCTCTTTGAAGTCCCAACCCTACAAACAACTGATATATTTTCTATCCCCTTTGTTTTTCTTTTTCAAGAATGTCCTATAAATGAAAGCTTACACTGTGTGGCCTTTTGAGTCTGGCTTCTTTCATTTAGCATAATGCATTTGAGATTTATACAAGATATCATCTGTATCAGTAGTTTATGCCTCTTTATTACTTTTTTCCATTGCATAGTTTTCTTTTTTTCAAGTTTCTTCACTTACCAATTAAAGGCTATTTGGATTGATGAATAAAGCCATTATAAATATTTGTGTATTAGTTCTTATTTAAATATAAAAGTATACTTCTCTTGGATTAATACTTAGGTGTGATGTCACTGGGTTGTATGGTATTTGTCTAATATTATAAGGAACTGCCAAACTGTTTAGCAAAGAGCTAAACCACTAAATTCCTACCAGCAATGTGTGCACATTCCAATTGCTACAAATCCTTGTCAGCACTTGGTATTGTCAGGGTTGTTTTTTATTTTAACTTTTTCAATAGATGGGTAGTAATATCTCACTGAGGTTTTAATTTGATTTCCCTAATGAATAATATTGTTGAATGTATTTTCATGTGCTTATTTGTTATCTATCTATCTACCTATCCATCTATATAATTTTTTGTAAAAAGTTTGTTCAGATCTTTTTCTCACTTTAAAATAGGGTTTTTAAATTCTTTTCAGTATTCTTTGTATATTCTTTGTATATTTTTGGATGTAAGTACCATAAGTGTTCTGCAAATATTTCCTCCCAGTTTGGCTCATCTTTTTATTTCCTTAACAATATCTCAAGTTATTATAATTTGAAATGCTGACAGTATTATTCTCTATATTTTTATAAAAGAAAATGGGAATAATAGAACCTTTTTTGATGGACAATTTAAAAATGACATCCATGAATATTATAAAGCCAAATAGCAAATTTTTATCATGCCATAGTTTTATCTTCAATCTGAATCTTAATCATGACAATAAAGTCTAGACTCACAGATATTCTCTATCATATATTTAATTTTGAAGAACTTTAAATCTTTAAGAAGTGTCAAAGGAAACCGGCATATCTATGAAATAGGATATCAATCTGCTTGCCTTGGCTTTTGAAGCACAGTAAAAAAGAACATTTTCAAATAGTGAGCTGTCTCTTTTATTTATTGACCTTCAGATAGATATAAGACAATAGTAAAATGCTCTCTCCATATCTTTCTAGCTGTATGAAAACAGGGTTACAGATCAATTGATTTACCATCACAATTGATTAGGTACCTTTCCTACTATCTCTATTGTGACACAAGACATGCAGTCATATAGATCTTTCATTAGGAAAGTCATTGAAAAGCCAAGGTTCATTGCATGCTTAAATGGTTTGTATCCCACTCATTAAGCCATTAACCAACCATTAATATTGCTTAACCTCAAACCTTACAGATAGAATAAGTTATTGCCATTTTATCGTCCCAGTACACCTTTGCAGAGTGAACAAGTACATAATTTTGTTACAATCTGACTTAAATATACGAAGACATGCCAAAGAATTCAGATATCTAGACTATTAACACCAAAAAGACTTACGTGTATGTGTTCTCTTAGCTACCTCCTCCAAAGCATGAAGAATGGGAGACCAACACGGAAGCAGAACTTAAAATTGCTTTTCTTTCACCAATTGAAGGTTTTGTATATTTTCAATGTGTTATCAACAACATAAATTTTAATAAGAAATTTTCTTTGTGACATTCTTAACCAGAGCAGTAAAAGAAATAAAAGCTTTATAAGGAGAAGTTAACCATTTTAAGACTGTTTGATATCTTCACACTTCAACTTTTAATTCACATACGTAAATGATCATATACAATATTTAACAATCCTTTATTGATATGTTACTCTTGAAATAAAAGTAGAGAAATTCAAGTGGGCCTAGTCATTATCAATAATGAACAGATAATTTGGAATGCCTTATACAGAGTAAAACATAATTGAGCATATGCACTTTAATCTTTGCCTCAGGTACCATCTATAACTATAATGAACATGCACATTTTTGCACATAATTGTTCATAAATTTTTTTTTTTTTTTTTTTGGCAGAGACAATCAGAGAGAGGAACAGACAGACAGGAAAGGAGAGAGATGAGAAACATCAATTCTTCGTTGCAGTTCCTTAGTTGTTCATTGATTGCTTTCTCATATGGGCCTTAATGGGAGGGGGGGGAGAGGCTACAGCAGACAGAGTGACTCCTTGCTTGAGCCAGCGACCTTGGGCTCAAGCTGGTGACCTAGGGGTCTCAAACCTGGATCCTCCGCGTCCCAGTCCATTGCTCTTTCCACTGCACCACCGCCTGGTCAGGCTCATGATTTTTTTTTTAGGCAACTCTCTCCACATGAAAATCAGCCATAAAGCAAAATTAACCATTTCTTTTAATCAAGAAAAAAAATGTGAGCACTTGAACAAGAACCTCACAAATTTAACGGCATATGTGCAAGAAGAAATGTGAACAGAGTCAAAAGTGCAATTAAGGAAATCTATAAATAGAGCCTCCAGTTTATATAAAGGAGTATCACAAAACCACAGGGTTACTGTACAGGAGGTATGTAGATGGAAGTGACCTTTACCAATCCTTCTACGAAAAGGATGAAATTGATACATATCTAGCAACTGTAATGAAATGCTGCTACTCAGTGTCTATTTGGTCAAATCAGGGTTGAATTTCATTTTATTTTTTAGTTTCCAACTAGTTAAAACCTTTAACATTTCTTGAGTCATAAAAGTTAAGTACTGGGTCATGTGCCATCTCACTGATGAATGAGAGTTGATACACATAATAGCATTACTTATATAAAATTCATGTATTCAGTTTACAAAATAACTTATAAACTCATAATCAACTTAAAGGGCCACCTTTAGAAAGCCTAAAATGTCTGCTTGTAGTTTGCATTTATTAAAATCATTTATAACAGCTTAGCCTTCCTCCATGGCCAGAGAAGCCTGAACTGGTCTCTTAAAGGCAGGTGAATGTGATAATCAGGGAGTTAGTGCCTTGGGCCATACCTTTCTGAGACATTTTAATTATTTTCAATACACAATGAGGGAAATGACACATGTCTAAATAATCATGCAAATATTCCTTTGCTGAAAATATGTCCTATACCCCGAGGCATTGGAGAGGGGGGAAACGAACTTTGGAATAGTCAGGAGTCAGAGCACCATAGCATTGAAAGTAGAGGAAGACAGGGACACAGAGTTTCTTTCTGTTTGACTCCTGAAATCTCCTGCTCCTTATCTAGAAGTATGTGTGCCTGGGATTCTGGTTTTTGGAGAGGGCAGGACAGAATAAGGAAAATAAAAATGATCATCTCATGTCTTTGTTAAATAAAGCTGACCTATAGGACTATATACCTCAGAAAGCAAGACAATGCTTAGCTGCAGGCAAGTCCACCTTTTCTTTGTGTTTTCTCAAGATTGATCCAGAAGAACGAAGACTCACAGTAAATATAGGGATTTGTTTTCTAGACCAATGTCAGAGAAAAACAACTGATAGGAGGGATGTTAGTCGTAATGTTGGTTTCTGAATCTCTTCAGACCACTTACATTGCTCAGAAAATATCCTAAGTTAAATTCTTTAGAGCCAACCTAGCCAAGAAACAGAGCCTCCATGACACTGTCTTGAGATAATGGTAGAGTTGCAGCAATCTGAGGAAGAGAGGCACTTGGAAGGTGGTGGTGAGTGTCCTGTGGAGGAACTCTCAGAGCACGGTACATTGTCTTTACAATAGATTTCCTCTAGAATATAAGACATTGGGTCAAAGTCTGGCTCAAGGACAGTGTTCCACATAAGGGCCACAGAAAATGAAGTGCCAGCCTTGACTTTCCTCCCTCGACATTAACCTAGTTATATTCTATAGTCTATTAAGGGACTCTGGGCTGCCTAGGTTTCAAAGGCTAACCTTGGTCAACTGGCTGTTCTAAGGTGTATGCAATAAAGAAATGCCCTTAGAAAACTGATTTGACTTTGCAATTAAGAGACATGAATAAATATGTTCAGAATTAGGCTGGCATGGTCATGGAGGAGATGCTCTATAAAGTTGCTTCCAACTTTATAGTTTCCCCAAGGCTGTTTCTGGAGTTAAGGGGCTATTGACAGAGCTAACTGGGTCTCTCTCTCTCTCTCTCTCTTTTTTTTTTTTTTTTGCTTTAACATTAGAGTATCCGTTTCATCATCCTGTAGCCCAATGATATTGGACATGGGGCTGGTATTTAGGAGTGAGAAATTGGCACGTGGATTTTATTATGGAACTCCTTGTAACCAGTAAGTCCTCTGGTCACTAGATTCCTTCACATACTAGCAGATGCTAAGATCAAAGTAAGAAAAGTGAAAAAAAATACACTACTCACAAAAATTAGGGGATATTTCAAAATGAATATGAAGTAATAAAGTATCCCCTAATTTTTAAGAGCAGTGTATTTCTATATCATCTATCTATCTATCTATCTATCTATCTATCTATCTATCTATCTATCCTCTCACTATCCTCTCACACATCTCTCCTTCTTATGCCCACCCCCATATAACATAATGTCTTCTTAGGAATGTCTTAGGTTAACTTTAATTTAAGGAGTTCTCATGGTCACAAATCACCCAGAAAATATTAAAATATTAGCAGAACTCATCCCCTTTTTGTTTATATAAGTAAAGAATTTTAAATTAAATTCTCATACATATATATATACATACATATATATTTTTTAGCTAGCTAAACTAAGAGTAAAAGAAGTTTAAAAATGGGGAATTTTTATCTATTCAAGAAAAATGTTGCTAATTTAAAATTTTCTTTAATATATTTTCTAAACAGTTTCCAAGAATAAGGAAGACTGCATAATTTACTATGCACTAAAATACTTTCAGTTTTCTGAGATTTTCATGAGAATGCAATTATTATAAAAATCATGTGATATAAAGCAAGATCTCTTCATGCTAAAATTGCATAAATAATTAATCGAAGGGAAAATATTTCACCATGATAAATGAGAGACTGTATGGAAGGAATGATGCCATTTTGTGAGAGAAATAATATAGTAACAGGCTATTAAATACTAAGACATCATATTAAATTTTATAAAGTACAGACATCAAAATATATTAAAATTTGAATTGATTTAGATTAAGTTTCCTAATATTCTGGTCCTGGAAACAGTAATTAGAATTTTGCCAATATAAGTATTAAAATGAGGGGAAACAGGGAAAATGTTTAGTGGAAACATAAAAACAATTGGCTAGAAAAAAATGCTGTTTGCCAATGAAGTAAATCAATATGAAGTGAGGGAAATAAAGGTTGTGCTGTTAGCTTAATGTAATAAGGGTATAATTTTAATCAAAATGCAGTCCATGGTCAACAAGGACACAGTTCTAATAGCAAGGTAACGTGATGCTACCTTGTGTAAGAGTAATTGCATTAAATTAAACCATGATGGCTAAATTAACAGTAGTTATTAACCTTCAGAACAGAGATGCTGTGAGTGTATAAAACATTCACTGAAGAGGTCAGAAAGGGCTCAACTCCATAGATTTGCAAATGCAGATGCTTCATTTGTTTGGTCTTTTACTAAACATGGTTTTTAAGAATTGTAACTATTTTTATTAAACATTGTTTTTAGATATTAAATACTGAATAGTTGCAAAGATTTTAAGATATATGTACAATATAAAAATTAAAGAATCTTGCTATAATATACATATATACCCAGCACCCTGGTTAAGGAAAATGACACTACTGTTTCCTGTTTACAAAAAATGCTTTGCTTTCCTCCCTCATCCATCTCATCCCATTCCTTCCTTCCTCAGAAATAATTACTATTTGGAACTTAGTGTTTATGTTGTGATTTTTCCATTTATATCTGTATCCCTGAATCATATTAAATTTTATGGTTAAAACTTGTTTTGAACATTAGTCACTTTGTAAGATGAATAATTTGCTCTGTTTTGCTCTGTTTATAAATGTGTTGTCATCCATATTGCTAAAAACAGCAGGAATTTATTAATTTTCACTGCTGTGTAATATTCAATTTTAAGACTATACTTTAAATTATCTATTAATGTTGATGGACATTTAGGTTATTTTCTATTAAGGCTTATAGTATCATAATATAAATATATAACATTCTTGTCCATGTCTGCTGGTGAACACACATATATGAAAGAGGGAGTCAAACGTATACACATTCAGCTTTACTAGATGATGCCAAATGGTTTTGTCGAAGTAGCTCTAACAACTTACACACTGAAATGGAGATCAGCTATGTGTTTGCTCTTATTCCTGTGTACAGAAGTAAACTACATCTGGCAGCCTTCCTTTTAGTTCGAGGAGCCCAGGTGACTGAATGTTATATGATGAGATTTAAGCAGGAGGGATTGTGCCACTCCTACTCATGGCCCTTAAAATCCTTACACATGTAATCCCCTAAATTCTTTTCCTCTTCTTACTGGCTAACAGGAGACCTCCCCAAGATGGTCTCAGAAGCCACATATTGATGACAGAGATACAAGATGAAAGGAGATGGATTTCTGCCACTTAAAAGTCAGGATATCTATTATATTTTGGTTTTTATGTAAACAAGAAATACATTTCTATCATTTCTGAGCCATTATATATTATTCAGTGTGTGTGCTATGCTGTTAGCCTAAGCTAATGAACATACTCCCCCAGCAATGGATAAGGTGCTTGTTTCTGCAACGTTTGAAACTGTCAAACTTCACAGTTCTTACCAGTGTGGTGAGTGTGAAATGTTGTGTTACTGTGGTCAGAGTTTGCATTTTCCTGATTACTAGTCAAGGAATCTTTTCCTGTGCTAAAGGCTATTTGGATATTTCTTTCTGTGAGGTGTTTAAGATTTTTGTATATTTTTATATTGGGCTATTTGTCATTTCTTGTTGATTTGTGGGAGCTCTTTATATATTCTAACCAGAATGCACTAGGTATAATAAATACCATCTCCCTGTCAGTAGTTTATGTCTTTACCTTCTTTATGGTGACTTTGGATGAAAAAAGTTCTCAATTTTAATGTATTGGTATTTATCCATTTGTTTCCTTTATTGTTTGCCTAACCCTTTGTCTTATTTAGGAATTAATTTCTGGCCCCAAGGCTATAAAGGTATTAATCTAGATTGTCTAAAAAACAGGTATGTATTTTGATAAAATCATTTATGTCAGTAGTCCAATTGGAAGTAATGTTTAATTTTTGGTTTCTATATGGATACTCAGTATTCCATTCTCATGTTTTGAATATTCATCCTTTTCTCAATGGTCTTTTTTTATTTATTTTTATTTATTTATTTATTTATTTATTTATTTATTTATTTATTTATTTATTTATTTTCATTTTTCCGAAGCTGGAAACGGGGAGGCAGTCAGACAGACTCCTGCATGTGCCCGACCAGGATCCACCCGGCATGCCCACCAGGGGGCGATGTTCTGCCCCTCTGGGGCGTCGCTCTGTTGCATCCAGAGCCATTCTAGCGCCTGAGGCAGAGGCCACAGAGCCATTCCCAGTGCCCGGGCCATCTTTGCTCCAATGGAGCCTCGGCTGCGGGAGGGGAAGAGAGAGACAGAGAGGAAGGAGAGGGGGAGGGGTGGAGAAGCAGATGGGCGCCTTTCCTGTGTCCCCTGGCCGGGAATCGAACTCGGGACCCCTGCACACCAGGCTGACGCTCTACCGCTGAGCCAACCGTCCAGGGCCTCAATGGCCTTTAATGGCTGTCACATGTGCACCACTTAGTTTGTTTAATCTTTTAGTTCTATAGACTATTTTCAAGCTCTGGTCTGTTTTGTTGGTCAACTTAACTACCTCTCCACCAATATCACTCTAACTTAACTATTTGATTTTATAAGAAGTCTTGCTATCTGGTAAAGCAGATCCCTTCATTTATTTTTTCTACTTGTGAATGTCTTGAAGATTCTTGGCATTTTTCCCTTCCAAATATATTTTGGAATAAACTTAGCAAGTTGCACAAAAATTGAGATTTTTTTTATTACAATTGCGTTGACTCCATAGATCAGTTGATGAATATTTGACATCTTTTTTATTTTGAGTCTTCTAGTTGATGCATATAGTATACTAGTTTTTTATTTAGGTATTTTATAATGTCTTTCTAAAAGTTTTTTATTTGCTCATTAGAAATCTTGTATATATTTTGATAGATTTATCATGGTGTACTTTAAAAGTTTTAATGCTCTTATAAATTATAGCCTTTATTAGATTATATTTTAAAATATTTATTATTGATATATAGAAAATAAAACTGCTTTTGTATATGCTTTTAAGAAGAAAAATTGTTGTCTATCTCTTTCTAATTCTTATAATTCATCTGTAGATTCTTTTGTGTTTATAGTCATATTTTAAAATAAGAGCCATTTTTTTTCTTTCTAAATCATTCGTATTTTGACTTCCATGCTTTTCTCTTCTGGTAAGGACACTAAGTTTTTATGGTCTTTAATAGAATGACAAAGATGAACACACTGATTTTTTTTCCCTCGAATTTAGAAACTTTTTAATGTTTTACAATTAAATAATAGTGTTTACTATAGGGTTTTTTAGAGATAGACATCAGTTGTTAAGTAATTGTTGGTGTGCTAAAACTGAATATTAAATTTCAATGTATTCTCCTGCATCTACCAAAATGACTACTTGATTATTTTCTTTTAATATATTAATATGGTGGGTTACATACATTATTTTCTAATCTTGCATTGAACCTAATTTTGACATGGTATAGTATGTTATTTACATATTCTATAATTTAATTTGTTATTATTTGGGCTTGGATTTTTATGTCTTTGTTCATGAATGAACATATATACTATTCATATTTCTTTTTGCAGTATGTATACTTATGTCACTTTTTTGTTGCTAATAATATTTACTGCACATACTTTATTTTCTCTAGTACAGTTTTGCTATAGATCAGCCAATTTTATATTCCTTTCAAACAACTAAGATTTGTGTTTATTAATCTCCTCTTTATTGTATGCTTATTTTCTAATAGATCAGCCAATTTTATTCCTTTCAAACAACTAACATTTGGCTTTATTGATCCTCCTCTTTATTATATGTTTATTTTTCTATCTCATTAATTTCTGTTTATTATTATTATTACTTCCTCCTTCTACATGTTTTGGGTTTAGTCTAATTCTAAAATTAATCTATATTTTTACCATTTTCTTAAACAACATAAAAATTTGGACATGTCAACTCAATCACCCCCAGCTGACTATAAATTTTTGTTGTGTATATTAGCTCTATTTTGTGTGTTTCTTCCCCATTGACATTATTAAGTTTTTATATGTATTATTACATTCTCTTCACATCATTTTTTCTGACTTCTAAGAGCCTCCATTTGTGATCACTTTTCTGCTAATGTATTTTCTTTAGAATCTTTTAGAGAGGATAAGTTGGTGAAACACTGGTTCTTCTTTGTTTGTATTTTTTTCTGAAAACACTGTTATTTTATTATTATTCTGAAAAGATGTTTTGCTGGGCATACAATTTTAGATTGATTTTACATTTTTGTAAGTACTTTGAAAGTAACCTGCTCCTTGTCTCTGGTTAGATTGGTCTTTTCTTTGACTTAGATGTCCTATAATTTTACTATGATATGCCAAGGTATAAAGTTTTTAGTTTTTCTTTCTTGGGGCTAATTACACTTTAAAATTTGTGAATTATGGTTTTTATTTCTTTGAATCTATTAAATATATTTATATATTTTTTACTTTCAATATTTGTCAAGCTAAATCTATTTCTTTTGTTTCTTTTAGTTCTAGCTCATATAGTGTATTTTATGATTTTTAACTGAGAGCTCATATTTCCTGAAACTTTGCAAAAAATTGTGGCTTAGTGTGAAGGTGGGCTCCTTCAGAGAGAATTTGTATTTGCCTTAGTCAAGTATCTAAGAAGGGATATGAGCTCAGGGCCATTCCAATAAATTTAAGGATTAAGGCCTTTTTTTGTTTTTTTGTTTTTGTATTTTTCTGAAGCTGGAAACAGGGAGGCAGTCTGACAGACTCCCGCATGCGCCCGACTGGGATCCACCCAGCATGCCCACCAGGGGGCGATGCTCTGCCCATCCGGGGTGTTGCTCTGTTGCAACCAGAGCCACTCTAGCGCCTGGGGCAGAGGCCAAGGAGCCATCCCCAGCACCCAGGCCATCTTTTGCTCCAATGGAGCCTCGGCTGTGGGAGGGGAAGAGAGAGACAGAGAGGAAGGAGAGGGGGAGGGGTGGAGAAGCAGATGGGCGCCTTTCCTGTGTGCCCTGGCCGGGAATTGAACCCGGGACTTCCACACGCCAGGCCGACATTCTACCACTCAGTCAACTGGCCAGGGCCAGGATTAAGTTTTTTGTTGTTGTTGGTGGTGGGTTTTTTTGACCAACCAGGTAAGATAAGTTTGGACTGGAAACACCCTGAAACCTGGCTTGTGGTTATAAATCTTCAGAGAAGAATTTGCTCCTCTTTTCTCACAAGACATTTTTTTTAGTTCCCTGCAAAGGGGAGAGGGGGAGCACCTTTTGTTTATTCATACTATGAGGTTATATATCACTGGGGTCCTGAGTTTATACAGAGTCATGTCCCAGGAATTCACCACCTTTGGCAGGGGCCCTGAGCTAGGTCTCCTTCTCCCTGACTCTTGAGTCAATAATAATCAAAGCTCAGAGTAGCCTGGCTCTGCTAAAGACCATCAGACAAAAACCTCTTAAAGATCCATTATTTCAGTGAAGCCTTATTTGACCAACAAGTTCCTTTTGGAACTTGTTGGTCAAATAAGTTTGTAAAATATGGGTTTTTTTTGTTTGCTCGCTTATAGTTTGCATTGGGGGCTGGGCAGTGCCAGGTATATGTGATCTGTGAAATTGCAAATTACCTCCCTGCTTGGGAAGGGCCATTGTTTTACTAATATTTGCTAGAGGAGAGATTTTCGGGCCAGAAAGTTTTGTAAAGGAGAGAAAGAAGAAGGAAGAGAAAGAGGGAGAAGCCATGTTTTGCAGAGTGAGAGCAGAGGGAACGCAGGGTGCTGAGGAAGAAGCCATGTGCGGAGAGAGAAGGGGTGCAGATGGGGAACCAGAGCTGAGGGGCTTTCTGAGCTCCACTTAGACTGGTGGGGGCTTGATTCTAGGAGGAACTGGAGAAGATTCTCCTGGTTGTGGAACCGGATAATGTGTCAGGGCTTTGTGAGCTCTGAATGAATGAAGAGGGAAGTGTTTTCTCTGTATGTTTGCTTGTTGGCTGGTGCAAGAATTTAATAAAGGAATGGCCCACCATTTTTTGGCTCCACTGTTTCTTTACTGTCTGTCCGAATTCAGTGAGAACCTGCATGTGAATGGCCACGAGGGCCATGGCCCCTGGCCATACAGAACTGAAGTTTATTTTATGTCTTGTTTTTTCCTGTGTATTTCTTATTTCAGAATTAAAATAAAACATATTACCAAGTACATCCCTCATTTTTTGAACAACTATCTTCCTGTTCTATCTCAAATATAAATTACTGATGCAGTAGGATATGTTAAAAGACCAGAGTGAAAAATGAAATTACCTAGTGTTTCCTAAGTTTGGTTGCTTTCTATCGAAAACTCACAGCTTCTGTTATAACAACACCAAGAATAATTATATTAATTACAAGATTATTTTATTCAAGCAAGTCCCCTGAGCTGCCACTGTAATATATGCACCAATTTATTTAGACAAAATGCACTTATCTGGGTTTTCTGGGAAAATATTACTGACCAATAAGTTTTATTTGAGTAATAATACCTCAGAATCCTATTTAAGAACATAATGTTGGGAGACAGTTTTTCATGGGTTTCTTGCTTTCTGCAGGTATTTGCAAGTGAGGCGCTGTTGGTCAAATAAGTTTATAAAGTTTGATTTTTATGTTTACTTGTTTATAGTTTGCATTGGAGGCTGGGCAGTGCCAGGTATATGTGATCTGTGAAACTGCAAATTACCTTCCTGCTTGGGAATGGCCATTCTTTTGCTAATTCATAATCAAGCCCATCCCAAGCAAGAAGGGCAACTAGCTGTATCACATGAGAGCATCAACATGTGAGAGCAGCGGCCATCTTTAACAGTAAGGGTGAGAAAAAATAACTTTATCTGCCCAACATTCATTAAAGCAGGGAAGTCATCAGAGATACACTGGGCTTCCCCTTTTCAAAGTAGGAGTTTCAAAATGGTCGGGCTGTCCAAAGCTCCCCAAGGAAACTTCTTTGATTCTTCTGGTTCTTGATCTTTCACCTTCATAAACCATCCAACCGTACTCTTGTTAGCTGACAAGAATAGGAATAACAAACAAACCCATGGGAACATCTGTGGTGTGTTCTCCTTGCTGGCTCTCTGTGTTCATAGCTATCTTTGACTCTGGAGAATTTTCTAAAGAAGAGGAAATTGGAGTATGATACTTTGATGAGGTCAAAAGTAGCACTTCTTGACTCCCTTTTGAGCTTTCCCTTTCTTCCCATTCTTCCAACTTTCTACCTACTAACTGGGTAAACCATAGTATAGCCTCCATGGGTTCTGAATATGTTTTAATTCTTCTGTATTAATGGGGAATAATTATGAAGAAAGGAATTAAAATACAAGAGTTATATATTTTATTTTGATTGAATTCAAGGAATTTCTGCAGGGTTCTGCACTAGTGGTACCCGATCAGTATTGCTAACTGACTTAGCCTTAACATGGCTAGGCTAAAAGCAGGAGGGCTCTTTCATTTTAAGGAAAAATTTTAGTTTTATTTATAAATATATTTTCCAGTGATTTTCAGTTTTTCAATAATATTCATCATGAGCATGTACATTTAGTTCAAAGAACTTTATAGTGTGTTATTGATATTGTATATATTGCATTTTTTCTTAATATTACAGAGACAGAGAGAGAGAGTCAGAGAGAGGGATAGACAGGGACAGACAGATAGGAATGGAGAGAGATGAGAAACATCAATCACCAGTTTTTGTTGCGACACCTTAGTTCAGGGGTCCCCAAACTTTTTACACAGGGGGCCAGTTCACTGTCCCTCAGACCGTTGGAGGGCCAGACTATAAAAAAAAAACTATGAACAAATCCCTATGCACACTGCACATATCTTATTTTAAAGTAAAAAAACAAAACAGGAACAAATACAATATTTAAAATAAAGAACAAGTAAATTTAAATCAACAAACTGATCAGTATTTCAATGGGAACTATGCTCCTCTCACTGACCACCAATGAAAGAGGTGCCTCTTCTGGAAGTGCGGTGGGGGCCGGATAAATGGCCTCAGGGGGCCGCATGCGGCCCGCGGGCCGTAGTTTGGGGACCCCTGGCTTAGTTGTTCATTGATTGCTTTCTCATATGTGCCTTGACCATGGGCCTTCAGCAGACTGAGTAACCTCTTGCTCAAGCCAGTGACCTTGAGTTCAAGCTGGTGAGCTTTTGCTCAAACCAGATGAGCCCACGCTCAAGTTGGCAACCTCAGAGTCTCGAACATGGGTCCTCAGCATCCCAGTTTGACACTCTATCCACTGTGCCACTGCCTGGTCAGGCTGCACTTTTTTTTTTTTTTTTTTTGAGGTAAGATTACCATGAAGCACAAATTAATTTGGAAATACTGGAGGTCAACTATTCTTTTTAGGTTTTAACATTTAAAATAAATTCTATATGCACCAAGCTAGATGGTAAGAGACTTTTTAACCACTAAAATAATATACTTGTGCTTTATTCTTTACCCACTGATTTCTGAACAATAGTAAAAATCTTCTCATCGATAATCAAGACCTTCACATACACATAAGCAAACAAGGTTATTTGGAAGATGCTAATTTACATATGGCCAGGATTAGGACATACAATTCAAATGAATGAAGTTATTTGTTCATGAGAGAAATAAATGTACAAAGGATTACTCTGTATCACTAACTAGGGCTTTGGCCCCGAATCTCCATCTTTGTACAGATAGAGAGCTATATTGCAGCATGCGTGAGGCTTAATGCTTGTTTTGCCTCTCTGTCCCCAAGGCTAGAATTGAGGAAATGCAGCCAGACTAACAGAAAGTCTCTTTCCTCTTGTTATTTTTAGTCAGGAGAAGGTAATTCTATACAGCTTTTTCCAAGAGGGCAAAGTTATCCTGAGAGAAAAAAAAAAAAGCACTCCAAGGAGAAAATAGAACTTTTAATCATTTCTCTGGCTCTTTGAAATTCCTAGGCCTTGTAACATCTGAGCTTCTTCTCACCTGGAGAAAAGGAGCAGGGATGGGTTTTCAGCACAAAGCTTCCTGTCATGAGTGAATCTCCAAGTGTGGCCTGTAGACCACCACTATCAGACCAGGTGGTGGCCAACAGAGTATTATGTGTGTGGTTCCTCCAGAATAGGAGAGGAAGCCACTTTTTTCAATTATGTCAATTAAAACTTTCACAGAAATCCATTATTATTATTATTATTATTATTATTATTATTATTATTACTTTCTTAAGTGAGAAGCAGGGAAGCAGAGAGACAGACTCTCGCATGCACCCCAACCATGATCCACCCGGCAAACCCCATATAAGGCCAGGGGCTGCCGCCGTCACGGCCATTCACATGCAGGTTCTCATTGAATTGGGGCAGATAGTAAAGTAACGGTGGAACTAAAAATAGTGGGCCATTCCTTTACTAAAATCTTACACTGGCCGATAGGCAAACACACGGGGCTCCCAGAGCCACTGAAACATTCTCCAGTTCCACAACCAGGAGAATCTTCTCCGGTTTCTCCTAGAATCAAAGGACCCACCAGCCTCAGAGGACTCACAAAGCCCCTCAACTCTCATTGCCTATTTGCACACTTTTTCTTTCCCTGCCAACATGGCTTCTTTCTCAGCACTCTGTATTTTCTCTGCTCTTTGCAAAATGGCTTCTTTATGTCTCTCCTCCTTCATCTCTCTCTTTTCAAAACTTTCTAGTGCAAAAACCTCTCTTTCAGCAAACATTAGCAAAACAATGACCCTTCTCAAGCAGGAAGGTAATGTGCAATTTCACAGATCATATATACCTGGCACTGCCCAGCCCCCAATGCAAACAATAAGCGAGCAAACATAAAAATCATATTTCACGAACTTATTTGACCAACATCCCCTATGGGGCGATGCTTTGCCCATCTGGGGCAGTTCCTCTGTGGCTTAGCAACCAAGCTATATTTTAGTACCTAAGGTGAGGCCATGGGGACATCCTCAGTATCAGGGCTAACTTGCTCCAAATGAGCCATGGCTTCAGAAGGGGAATAGAGAGATAGAGAGAAGAAAGAGGGGGAGAGGAGGAGAAGCAGATGGTCACTTCTTCTGTGTGCCCTTACTAAGAATTGAACCCAGGACGTCCACACACACACTCAACACATCCACTCAAACACAGGCTGATGTTCTACCATTGAGCTGACCAGCCAAGGGAAATCCCATACTATTATTAATTCATTTTTTAAATTTGCATTATAAAATACATGTAACAAAATGTAACAGATTAACCACTTTATTTTTTTAAGATTTTATTTATTGGTTTTACAGAGAGAAGAGGCAGGAGAGCAAGAAGTATCAAGTCATAGTTGTTTCACTTTAGTTGTTCATCGATTGCTTGTCATATGTTCCTTGACCAGGCAAGCCCAGGGTTTGAACCAGTAACCTCAGTGTTCCAGGTCAATGCTCTACCCATTACACCACCACAAGCCAGGCAGATTAACCACTTTTAAATGTACAGGTCAGTTTCGTTAAGTACATGCATGTTGTTGTGCATCAGCACCATCTTTCTCTAGAGCTCTTCTTACAAACCTAAAACTCTGTACCCATTAAACAAGAACTCTCCATTCCCACTCTGCCTCTCCTCACCGCAGCCCCTGGCAAAGATTATTCTACTTTCTGTCTCTATGAATGTGATTACTCTAGCTACCTCACATAAGTGGAATCAATAGTGCAATAGTCCTCCTTATCCTTGGGGTTCTAAGATGCCAAGTAGATGACTGAAATTGGGAATAGTTCCAAACCCTCTAAATACTATGTTTTTTCCTATCCATACATACTAGATATATAAAGTTTTATTTATAGTTTAGGCACAGTAAGAGATCAATAGCAATAGTGAATAAAATAGAACAATTGTAACAATACTATAATATAAGTAATATGGATATCATCTCTATCTTTCAAAATATCTTATTACACTGTACTCACTTATCTTCCTGTGATGACATGAGATGATACAACACCAAGTCTATCCCTGGATCTGTACAACCATCTCATTCTTGCAGTAAATGGCTTGGGGTCACTTGTTTCAGAGGATCCCTGGCTGAAGTCTTCACATAGGCTCAATATTCTAGAACGACACATTGCTTTCAATAGCAGCATGTTTCTTGTTTATGTCTTCCACCCTTTTCCACCTTAACTAAGCACTTATCACTCACCGTGGCCCTGACTTTTGCAGTTTGAGGTGCAGCAGCAAAACTAGCACAAATTTCTATTTCCTTCTTTACAATTTCATGAATAGAAGAAATGTTCTTATTGTAAATTTTAGCAACCTCAGCATATGATTTTTTTCTTTTCCTAATAAGTTGAGAACTTTCACCTTTTCATTTAACAGAAACATTTTACGGCTTCTCTTTGGCATATTGGAATTGCCAATGTCACTTTTCTTATGCGTTGGGGTCATTCTCAGTAAAATAAGGGTTACTCAAACACAAACACTGTGATACTTCAACAGTCTGTCTGATAACCAAGATGGCTACTTAAGTGACTACCAGGAGGTAGTGTCTGCAGCATGGAGATGCTGGAGGTAGGGATGTGTCATGTCCTAGACATGACAAAGCTGGATGTCACGAAATTTCATTATGCTACTTCGAACAGCAAGCAATTTAAAATTTATGAATTGTTTATTGCTGGAGTTTTCCGATTAATATTTTTGAACTGCCATTTACTATGGGAAACTGAAATCCCAGAAAGTGAAACTGCAGATAGGGGAGATGATGAACAGATAGTGAGAAGTAGAGGTAAACTCCTCCAGTCCTGATTTCTTCAGGCTATATTTCCACAGAGAAAGAAACTGGCCTCCCGTAAAACTGACCTCCTGCAGAGGCTCAAGGAGAGCCATGTGTGCCCACTGCTTAAGAGAGAACATTCTGGTTAGCCTCAAGACTTGCACCCCAGCCACCTCACCCCCACTGTGACATTGTGTTTTATAATAAGAGCTTTGTTGCTGTTGCTAGCATGAAGCTTCTAAAACCTTTGGAATTTCCAAAGTGACTAGAGGGATAATGGTGGCTTTTGTTATGTTAATAAGTTGACATTTCTGGAAATTTCTGTTTAATATTTTCAGACTATGGTTGACTTCGGGTAACTGAAATTGCAGAAAGTGAAACTTCAGATAGTGGGGGGACTATTGTATTTGTTTTCTTGTGATTGTTTTTTTTTTTCACTTAGCATAATATCCTGAAGTTTCATGCATGTTGTATTAATAATTCTTATAGTCTTAAATTTTGCACGTATGCTATAAGAACTGTAATGATCATGTTGTACCAACTTGCATTTATTTAACAGTGTTGTTCATCTTTACTAACAGGTTTTTATCCCATTTGTATGTGATTGTTAACATTTATTAATTTTGCATGATTTTATTATTTTGCTAGTTCACTAATGGTAGATAGTTTGAAATGGGTTTTTAAAAATAAATGTAGTCATAAAGATTATAATGCTATGGCTTCAACTCAGAGTAACATTGCAGTGTAAACAGTAAAGAAAATTGACTAAAACTATAAAATGTAAACCTATTTATATGGAGATTGATGAAACTGAAGCTTTCATTTGACATGCTCTATATAAGGAAAAACTCATACAGATGGGTAAAATTTTATTTCATCCCACCAACGGTATGATCCAAGATGATAATGTGGTGTCTGTTAGGTTGGGGTCCAGGACTCCTTACCCAAAATCTTCTACTAAGACAGGTTGAACTTTAAGTAATCTGACACCAGGGATAGTTCCTATAATTCCCTACCTGAGCAAACCTGAGTGACATCCCAAGTCCCCTCGCCCAGCCTCCCACTGGGACAACTTCCTCAGACAGTGATGCCTTCACCTTGTCCCAAAATCTTAGGACAAAACAAACCTCCTGACGAAGCCTTGCTCACTAACCCTCTAAAAGCTTAAATCCCCAGACTCTTGGTGCTGACGCCACTAGGGTCTCAGCCCATCTGTACAAAGATGCATAAATAAATTTCTTATAAAATTCATCAGGCCCTGTGCATTCCTCCTTTGGTGACCTAACAGTGTCCTTATAATAGTTTGTCAAAAGGTGGCATAAAAACTGTTTTGGTTTTTTAAAAAAACAAACAAACTGTTTTGGTTTTAAAAATTAATTTTAAAAAAGAAATTCTAATGAGAAACAAGAGTTTTCTAATGATTTACAACCAGTGATATTTAATATTAAAATTTGTATTTTAAAATTGGCATTGCAGCCCTGGTCAAATATATAGTTCAGTTAGTTAGAGGTTGCCAGTTCAATCCCTAGTCAGGGCACATACAGAAACATATTGATGTTCCTGTCTCTCTCTCTCTCCCTTCCTTTCACTCTAAAATCAGTAAAACAAGCATTTAAAAATAAGTGTGTCATTGCATACAAATGCAGTGGTGTTGGACAAATAAATTTGTAAAATTTGTGTTATTTGAGTTTGCTCACTTTTATTGTTAAAAATGGCACTGGGCAATGCCAGGCATGTGTCTGTGATGCTGCTAATTACTTTCCTACTTGGGGAGGGCCATTGTTATGCTAATGTGTGCTGGAGAAGAGGTCTTTGTGGGCCCAGGTAGGTTTTTAGAAGGAGGAAGAAGGAGAAGAAGAAGTAGAAGTCAAGATGGAAAGAAAGGAGAGAGAAGCCAGGTTTGCAGAGTGTGAACCCAGTATCCATGGCCACCATCAGAGCCGCCTGACCCATGCAGGCTTGCATTGGATTTGAACAGATGATAATGAAACAATGGAGCCAAAAACTGGTGAGCCATCATCTTTAATCCTAACTTGTACCCGGCGGGCAAGTAAAAACACACAGTGGGCTCCAAAACTCACTCATTTAGTGCTCACAAAGCTAATGACTTATCAGAGTTTCCTAGAATCAAAGGTTTCTAGCTCACCAGCCTTATTCACCTCTGTTCCCCATCTCCTTCCTTCTCCCTGCACAAACTGCACAAACTGGCTTATCCTTCAGCACTCCGCCATCTTGGCTGCTTCCCCTGGCCTCCTCCTCATGGCCTTTCTCTGCTCTCCTCTCTAATGCTAGTTTCAGGAACTGAGAAAGAGCAAGCTTCCAGTCTGCCCCCATTTTATAGTGTAGTAATCAAAACCTTTAATCCAATATACAAAATAGGGAAGTCTCTAATACAAAGTCACTTATCTGAGACATGATGGAATTGTACCACCCCACATCAAAAAGGGTGGGAAAGGCTTAGTCCTAAAACCAAGCCCCAGGCTACAAGGATCCAGCCTGCCCACAGCCCGCCCCCAACACACATTAATATCACCTGGGCGATGGGCTTCCCCGTGGGCAGCGCCATCTTTAACAAAGTGAGCATAATATATTTTATCTGCCCAACACAGAGTAAGAAGCCATGTTGGCAGATGGGGAACCAGAGGGGACTGAGACTGGTGGGGGCTTTTGATTCTAAAGAAAACCAGATGAGTCAGTGGCTTTGGGAGCCCTGAATGGAAAGGGAAGTGTTTTCCTACTGTGTGTTTACTCAACAGCCAGTTGCGAAGATAAAATAAAGGAACGGCCCACCATTTTTTGGCTCCACTGTCTCTTTACCTGCACCTGAATGGCCATGATGGCTGTGACTACTGGCCTTACAAATGGTAACTGTGGAGGCTTTATCACTATGTGGTGTCTCCCTTGGTCAGCACTCATTTACTGCGACAGCTCTCCTTCACACTTCTAAGTTTTATTCTGCACAGCTTCTTTTATTGTACCAACCACAGAGTGCAAGCCTTTTTTCCTGTAAACTATGTATTTCTCTAAAAAAAAAAAGCCATAAAAACAAACAAAAAAACTATATCTTTCTCTATATCTTCTCTGAAGACACTGTTACCAACATTTTCAAACACTGTACCAATAAATTACTTGGCTTCCTTCTCTAGGTTCTTTTCTTTCTGGTTTTGGCATTCATTTCTAATTAGTATTTCTTGTAAGATATAGCCATGGACCAAATCACAAACACTGCTACTTTAAAATTGTTAACATAAGAAATTTCCAAACCTGTAAGAATTTTTTATGAGTTAATTTGAGCCAGTCTGTCAACAATTGCCAGGCCATAAAGTCTCAATGGATTGAGAAAGTGCCCTAGGAAATGGTGGTTTCACTACTCATTTTATACATCAGAATCACAAAGATGTAAGCAGGCTACCGAAATTGTTTGGTGATAGATTAGGGAGGTGGGAGCGAGCAAACTGGGGGCATCTCTGGGATTGGAAAAAAAGTAAAAATGTATATACTAAAACTTCTTTACATAGGCAAGAATAAGAGAGTTAACAGTTAACATAATAACAATACCACTGAGGGGGTTTGTTCCTTTCTGCTCAGGTGGGAAGCCCGCTCTAAGGGGGCAGGATTACCCTTACATTTCAGGTATCAGGTAAGTTATTGTAGATGCAAAAGACAACAGACAGGATTGATTAAGGTAAGCACTGACCTTTGTTTAGAGAAAAATACCACCCTAGTCATCTACACACCATGAATTGCTTTTAGTTAGAAAGTTTTAATTTCAGACTATCCTGTGTGGTTATTTTAAGTTTGAATTTGTTAGGCCATGATGCAAGGCTCTCCTGAGCTTGTCAGGTTTAGTCTGTGGCCCCATCTTTTCTCTCTTTCTTTCTTTCTTTCTTTCTTTCTTTCTTTCTTTCTTTCTTTCTTTCTTTCTTTCTTTCTTTCTGTTGGGCAGATAAAATATATTATGATCACTTTGTTAAAGATGGCGCTGTCCACATAGAGGCCGTTGCCCAGGTGATATTAATGTGTTAGGGGTGGGCTGTGGGCAGGCAGAATCCTTGTAGCCTGGGGCTTGGTTTTGGGATTCAGCCTTTCCCACCCTTTTTGCTGTGGGGTGGTACAATCCCATCATGCCTCAGATAAGTGATTTTGTATTAGAGACTTCCCTATTTTGTATATTGGATTAAAGGTTTGGATTTCTACACTATAAAATAGGGGCAGAACTGGAGCTTGCTCTCTTGGTTCCTGAGATTATCATTAGAAGAGAGAGCAGAGAGGAGAGCAGAGAGAGGCCACGTGGAGGAAGCCAGGAGAAGTAGCCAAGATGGCGGAGTGTTGAGTGAGAGGCCAGTTAGTGCAGAGTTTGTGCAGGGAGAAGGAAGGAGATGGGGAACAGAGGTGAATAAGTCTGGTGAGCTAGAAACCTTTGATTCTAGAAAACTCGGATAAGTCAGTAGCTTTGTGAGCACTGAATGTGAATGGGTTTTGGAGCCCAGTGTATGTTTTTTACTTGCCCGCCAGTGCAAGCTAGAATTAAAGATGGTGACCCACCAGTTTTTGGCTCCGTTGTTTCTTTGCCGACTGTCCAAATCCAATGTGAACCTGCATAGGCCAGGCTGCTGTAATAGTGGCCCTGGCTTCTGGCTTTACTCTCTTTCTTTCTTTCTTTCTTTCTTTCTTTCTTTCTTTCTTTCTTTCTTTCTTTCTTTCTTTCTTTCTTTCTTTCTTTCCTTCTTTCTTTCTCTTTTTTCCGAAGCTGGAAACGGGGAGAGACAGTCACAGTCAGACAGACTCCCGCATGCGGATCCACCCGGCATGCCCACCAGGGGGCGATGCTCTGCCCACCAGGGGGCAATGCTCTGCCCCTCCAGGGCGTCACTCTGCTGCGACCAGAGCCACTCTAGCGCCTGGGGCAGAGGCCGCCAAGGAGCCATCCCCAGCGCCCGGGCCATCTCTGCTTCAATGGAGCCTCGGCTGTGGGAGGGGAAGAGAGAGACAGAGAGGAAGGAGGGGGGTGGTGGAGAAGCAAATGGGCGCCTCTCCTATGTGCTCTGGCCGGGAACCGAACCCGGGTCCCCCACACGCCAGGCCGATGCTCTACCGCTGAGCCAACCGGCCAGGGCCACTTACTTTCTTTCTTTCCTTCTTTCTTTCCTTCCTTCCTTCCTTCCTTCCTTCCTTCCTTCCTTCCTTCCTTCCTTCCTTCCTTCCTTCCTTCCTTCCTTCCTTCCTTCTCTCTTTCTCTCTTTCTTTGTTTTCCACATATTCATCATTTATATTTCTCACATAAACTATTGCTATGGACTTTACATTTATTGTCCATTTGAAAATGGCATTTGTACTCTATCAACCTCCTGCCATTTATAAAATTATATTATTATTTTTTGAATGCCTTTAAAATAGCAAGAACATTTTAACTACTTTTTATCTTGGATTTCTCATCAGAGGAAATAAAACATTTGGATACAATGCTAGCACCATGAAAGATTATTTTTATTATCCAGAGACCAGTGTTCTAGAACTCTCCTGGACTCTTTTAAATGGGCCAAAATATTATTGTAATAAGAGACCTACATGTACAAAAACATTGAAGAGATGCTCAAATTTGTAGGTATCAAGTCATTTTTCTTTTCCAGCATTATTATCTTCTGTTTGGAGAATGTAAAGAGAAATACCACAAGGTTAAAAGACTTCCTTATGGCAACCAATTAATCTGTTGCAGTGGTCACAAGGAAACTTCCCAAGTAACAGCCTGGCCTTGCTAATAAGTAGACATGACTCCTTTGTGTAGGGCAGCTTGGTCTGAAAACAGTATGGGGGAACTAAATAAATAAAAGTGAGCTATATGTGGCCAAGTGATTTCTTTGTTTGCTAGAAGACAACCTGAGACAAAAGAGATTCTATATTCAGCAGGAAGTAAGGAGGTAAATTTGCTTATCTGTATTGAGAATACATGTGTTTATTGCTACCTACATTCAGTTGATATATACTTCCTCCATACAAATGTGCTCCAGTTCAGACTACAGCCACATACAATTCTCTGACTATCTAAACCAGAGGTCTCAAACTCGCGGCCCGCAGGCTGCATGCGGCCCGCTGAACAATTTTGTGCGGCCCGCAGACTAATCCACGAAGTTCAAAATATTTTGGATAAAATTAAGTAAGCCTAGGGGCCTACTTGTATTTTTCATTTCTCTAGCATCCTAGCTAGATATTAGCTTAGTTAACAGCAGTTGTGATGCGAACTACAGTTTCTGGTCGTTTGGTGACACTGAGTAAACTGCATGTACGATTGAGCTTGTTGTACTGATTTTTTTTTGTTTTCAACTGCAGTGAGAAAAGTGTTGCGTAACAGTTGCCTTTTGTAGACCTAGTGCGGCCCGCCGAACGGCTGTGATCTTGCTCTGCGGCCCACATGCTGAGTTGAGTTTGAGACCCCTGATCTAAACTGTTCAGTTTTAGATGTGTGAACTTACAGAACAGAAGGGTAAACAACCCTATTAAATATTGTAATAATTATGTACTCAATTCTGTGAGAAAAAAACTAAAATGGGGAAAAATTCACAAAGATAAAGATCTCTCCCTACTGCCCAGTATATAGGATAGCATAGAAGAAGCCATAGGTAAGACTTTAAGTAAAAGAGATTAGCAATAAAAGAAAAAAAAGATGTTTTCTGGAAGGGAAAAATAAGATTCAAAACTAGGCCTGGCCAAGTGGCTCAGTGGATAAAAATATCAACTCAGCACATCAGAGGTCACTGGTCTGACCCCTGGTCACGGCACATTTGAGAAGGAATCAATGAGTACACAACTAAATAAAATAACTACATGAAACAATGAGTTGATGTTTCTCTCTCTTAATCTTCTTTTCCTTCTCTCTCCCTTCCTCTCTCTCTCTCAAATCAATAAAAATATTTTTAAAAGTCTTAAAATTATAAAAATCTTAGAAGAAAGTATAAGCAGTAAAATCTCAAACATTTTTTTGTAGCAATATTTTCTGATATATCTCTTTAGGCAAGGAAAAAAAAAGAAAAGATAAACAAATGAGACTCTATCAAACTAAAAACTTTTTGCATAACTAAGATAGACTACTATCAACAAAATGAAAAGACAACCTACTGAATGAAAGAACATATTTGTCAATGACACATCTGTTAAGGCAGCGGTTCTCAACCCCGGCTTTAGGCGACCCCTGTGTTTTGGTCGTTCAACCCCGCTGGGGTCGCGACCCACAGGTTGAGAACCGCTGTGTTAAGGGATAATAACCAAAAATTATAAAAAACTTATAAATCCTAGGACCAAATTTAAAAAATCCAATTAAAAAATAAACAAAAGACCTGCATAGATACTTCTCCAAAGAGGACATACAGATGGTCAATAGATATATGAAAAGATGCTCTCACTAATCATCTAAGAAATGCAAATTAAAACCACAATGAGTTATCACCTCATACCTGTCAAAATAGCCATCATCAATGAATCAACAATAGGTACTGGCAAGGATGAGGGAACCTTCATGCATTATTAGTGGGAATGCAGATTGGTATAGCATTGTAGAAAATGGTATGAAATTACCTAAAACAATTAAAAATGGAACTGTCTTATGACTCAGCAATTCCACTTCTCAGAATATATCAAAAGAAATCTTTAATATTAATTTGAAAGGACATATATAGCCCTATGTTCACTGCAGTATTATTTATAACAGCCAATATCTAGACACAGCACAAGTATCCCTCAGTGGACAAGTTGATAAAAAATTTATGGTACATTTACACAATGGATTACTATGCAGCCATGAAAAAGAAGAAAATCTTACCTTTTGTGATAGGATGGATGGACCTGGAGATTGTTGTGCTAAGTAAAATGAGCCAGGCAGAAAACAACAAATATCACACAATCTCACTTATATATGGAATCTAATAAATACAGTGAACTGAGAAATGGAATAGAGGCAGAGGCAGAGTCACAGGGAGCAGACAGACAGCTGTCAGAGTAAAGGAGGACGAGGGGATGGGATCAGAGAAAGTGAAGGGATTAGTGAAATTATATATACATAGCACATAGATACAGATAACAGGACGTCAAATCCCAGAAGGAATGGGGGGAGGGTGTTAGGAGGAGGGGAGAAAATGGAGTGTAATGGGGGCATGTTGTTGGGAGGTGAGGGTGTTATATAGTGTGGGACAGTTGAATTCATGTTAACACAATAAATTTAAAAAATTAATTAAAAAAAAGAAAGTAAAGAGATGTCTCAAAAGGTGATCACACATAATAGCAGTTATGTATGGTGGAATTTCAGATGATTTTCACTGACTTATTTTTTGTATTGATTAATGTTTTTAATGAGCATGTGTTATTCTTAGAATAAAAAGAAATAAAGATATCTTCATTTTGAAAAGAAATAAGCAATTAAATGAATGCTATTTATGATATAAATAAGGATATTATTAAAACTAAGATAGAGAAAGAAGAATATAAACAAATGGGAAAATAAATCATGTTTTATGACATCTATATGTCATAAATTACAATAATATTTTTGCATATTGTTCTTACATTTACTTTTCTAGGACCATAAGTAACAGTGCTGATGAAGAAGTAATTCTATAACTTTATTGTGAATCAGACTCAGCAGGAAGGCTTATTAGGGATAAGTTTAACCAAAGATTGACAAGATCTGTACCCTGCAGAATATTAAAACTACAAAACATTGCTGAAAGAAATTAAAGAAGACCTACATACATGAAGAGAAATTCTAAATACGATGATTAGAAGACTCAATAATAAGATGTTAATTCTCATGGGAAGGAAATTAAGTGGAACAAATATAAGGTGACAGAGGATGATTTGACTTTGGGTGATGGGTACATAACATAATTGACTGTTCAAATGATGTGGAGATGTTTACCTGAAATCTATGTGCTCTTCTTGATCAATGTCACCCTGTTAAATTTAGTTTTCTAAAAAAAAAAAAAGAAAATAAAAAAAACAATGAGTTTAAAAAGAAGCATGTAAATTTTTAACATAATGAAAAGACACTTACTGAATGGAGAAAAGTATTTGCACATTATATATCTGATAAAGGGTTAATATCCAAAAAATAAAAAAAATCATAGAACTTATTAAAATTTTTTGATTAAAAAATGGACAGACTTGGCTGCATAGCTCAGTTGGTTAGAGTATCTTCCTTATATGCCAAGTTTGTGATTTCAATCCCCAGTCAGGGCACATATAAGAATCAACCAATATATGCATAAATAAGTGGAACAACAGCTTAATGTTTTTCTCTCTCTTTTTCTCTAAAATCAATCAATTATATTTTTTAAAAATAAGCAGAGGACTTCAATAGACATTTCTCCAAAGAACACATACAGATGGCCAACAGACATGAAAAGATGCTTAACATCACCAATCATCAGGATAATGCAAATTAAACCACATGATATTATCTCACACCCATCAGAATGTCTATTGTAAAAAAATGCGACAAATAACAACTGTTGGTTAGGATTTAGAAAAAAGGGAACCTTTGTAAACTGTTGAAGGAATTATAAATTGGTGCAGCCACTATGGAAAACAGTATGGTGGTTCCTCAATATTAAAAAAATAGAATCACCATATGACCCAACAAGTCCACTTCTAGTGTTTACCTGAAGAAATGAAAACACTAGAATTGAAAAAGGTATATGCATCCTTATTTCAATGCAGCATATTTATAATAGCAATGTTATGGAAACAACCTACGTGTATCTCAACAGATAAGTGGATAAATAAGATGTGGTACATACATACAATGAAATATTACTCGGGCATAAAAAAGAATGAAATCTTGCCATTTGCAACGACATAGATGGACCTAGAGGGTATTATGCTAAGTGAAATAAGTGAAACAAAGACAAATACTGCATGATTTCACTTATAGATAGAATCTAAAAAATCAATGAATAAACAAAATAGAATCAGACTCATAGATACAGAGAATAAACTAATGACTGTCAGAAAAGAAGGGAGGGAGGATGGGGATGGAAAATAAAGCATGGTATTTTAGATAGATGACAGAGATAAAGAGGAATGAGGGTACAAATGTCTAGTGATACAATAAATAAGTCATAGGGATGTAATGTGTACAGCACAGAAAATATAATCAATAATAGATCATTACTAAATTTGCCACATTGTAAGATATATAAATGTTCAATCACTGTAACTAATATATAATAATATTATATATCAACTATACCTTAATAAAAAATTTTCTCAAATGCTGAACCAGAAAGAAATGTTGGCTTAATTACAAAATACCACTGAAAGAGGCTACCTTCTTAAGACCACAAAAAAGGACTTATTTTAAAATGTTAAAAAAACAAAAAAACAAAAAAAACTGACTAAATATATGGAACACAAAGCTAACAGGAGATAGAAACACCCTCCTCTACCTAGAAGCCATTTATTGAGTTAGAAAAGAGCAGGAAAGAGAACAAATGTTATCAGAGGAAAAGACCACTGAAAATGATTTTAAATGGGTCCACTTTTAATGAAAATCTGTCAGTTTTTTGCAGCAGAGTACGCTGTGATCACATACATACTTAGACTTTATTGTTTGTTATTTATCCTACTTGCTACAGAGTCTTTAAGACTATTCATAATACCTCGCCTTTTGTACATTAGAGCAAGGTTCATGGTGGGAATTCTCTGCAAGCTAACGCTGGGTCAGGCTTTGTCTCCATGCTCACAGCACTGATGCAATCCAGTCATTAGTAGCAGGACAGTTCTATGTCCCACATTAAACAATAAGCTCCCTGCAGGTGAAGACTCCATGTGATTCATCTGTGTGCCCTCTGTGCCCAGCACAGCACATAGCAAAGGTAAAGTATTAAAAAATATTTGACCTAAAGGAAGAATCAGTATATCCCACCCCAAGAAGATGAAAAATTTTACTCTTAATGTGATGACTTTTTGAGTCAAATATAAATAGCTTGAGCTATAATCAGCAGCATTTATTTGGTTTGTAAAATGTAACATTGATTACTAGGTTCAGTCAAGTTTTCTAAGTCCTCCAAGTCTGGGTCATTTAGAAATCTGTACCTGGAGACTTCCTCCTTTCTTTTTCCCAGAGTGGACACGTATTCTTGAATCTTACTTTTTCTCAAGTTAGGTCTTTGCCTTCTTGCCCAAAGTTGGAGAGAGAATATGGGTGTCTCTTACTTCAATCAACAGTCTGAATTCTAGGGGACAGACACCTAACAAACTGCTTCAAAATATACTTTACATTTTATCATAAGTGACAAACTCTCCTTCACATTGTCTTCTAATGACCATCCAGTTTATCCTAGAGTTTTCAGAATGACATATGCATACCAGAGTGTGAGAGAGAAATGTCCTGAAGATTCAGGGTCCTGCTGTATTAGTGACATTTCTACTACATCAGTGGTCCGGGGCACACCAGACAATCTAAATGATAGATTGCTGCATTTTATACTTCTTACCACTAAACAAACAAACAAACAAACACCATACACAGAGGTGACACCCGAGTTGATTACTACAAAATAACTAAACAGGAAAGAAAGATGGCATTCCTGACTGAGGAAAGAGCATACGCCAAGGTCTATAGGTATGAAACAGCAGGTTTTCTGTGGGGAAGCAAAAGCAATTTGATATCATTAGAGCATAAACTTAAAGGCAAGGAGTATTGGGAGAGGTGATCAGAAAGGTTGAGTTGAAATGATGGGTTTAACAACTGAAGTGTCTTAAGTAGGACAGATGTCTTTAGGCAAAGTTGATGTGCTATCGACTTATTAGAAAATAGCCCATGAAAGTGGGAGTAAGGGGAAACGTGAACTAATACAAGACAGAAACAAAATTGAACTGAGGATGCTACTCAGCTCTCTAGCGCAACTGACCGCCCAGTCTCACAGACTTGCCTTCTGGGAAACCACCTGAAAAACTGCATTTGTGGCCAGACTGTTCAGGAAGAGAAGAGAAGAAGAATTTACTTTCTAGCTTTCAATTCACATTGGTCAAAAGTTGACCCCATTGGAACTTGCTTGGTGTTGGGCAGATAAAATGTATTATGCTCACTTTGTTAAAGAGGCCGTTGCCCAGGTGATATTAATGTGTGTTGGGGTGGGCTAAAGGCAGGCAGAATCCTTGTAGCCTGGGGCTTGGTTTTGGGATTAAGCCTTTCCCACCCGTTTTGATGTGGGGCGGTGCAATCCAATCATGCCTCAGAGAAGTGTCTGTATTGGAGACTTCCCTATTTTGTATATTGGATTAGGAGTTTGGATTTCTACACTATAAAATGGGGACGAAGCGGGAACTTGGGCTCTTGGTTCCTGAGGTTAGCATGAGAAAGCAGAGAGAGTAGAGCCAGTAGCGGAAGGAGGCCACGTGGAGTAGGCCAGGAGAAACAGCTAAGATGGCAGAGTGCTGAGTGCGATGCCAGTTTGTGTAGAGTTCGTATCTGGGATAAGGAAGGAGATGGGGAACTGAGGAGAATAAGGCTGGTGAGCTAGAAACCTTTGATTCTAGGAAACTCAGATAAGTCAGTGGCTTTGTGAGCACTGAATGTGAGTGGGTTTTGGAGCCCAGTGTATGTTTTTACTTGCCCGCCGGGTGCAAGCTAGAATTAAAGATGACAGCCCATCTGCTTTTGGCTCCTTTGTTTCTTTACCGACTGTCCGAATCCAATGCGAACCTGCATGGACCGGGCTGCTCTGATGGTGGCCCTGGCCTTGGCTCCTGGCTTTACACTTGGTGTACCAGAAGTAGGTACTCAGTAGTATACTAGGAGCTTTGTTGTTTGTTTGTTTAAGGTGAGAGGTGGGGAGACACTCCCACATGTAGCCTAACTGGGATCCACACAGCAACCCCATCTGGGACCGATGCTCTGGTACCAAATTGTCTTTAGTGGCTGAGGCCGTTGCACTCCAACAGAGCTATCCTCAGCAGCTGGGGCCACACTCAAACTAACCAAGCCACTGGCTGTGGGAGGAGCAGAGGGAGAGATGAGGGTGGGGGTTGGGAGAGAAGCAGATGGTCGCTTTTCCTGTGTGCTCTGACAGGGAATCAATAGGGACGTCCATAGGCTGGGCTGATGCGCTATCTGCTGAACCACCCACCGGGGCCAGGAGTTGTTTTCAAACAGAGGATTTCTCTGACTCAGAAGTTGTGCCCTTGCTGCAGAAAATTATGTGCTTTCACTATAACTCTCTTATCAGGGCTTATCTGAGACTCTACACAACATCCTCACCATCACAAACATTCTTACCACTATCAGATCCACAAGGTTGGATGGTGTGAGTGGTGTGGAAATTTACATAATAGTTTGTTTTTGCTGAAGAAACTTCTTTCTGGCTGCCTTGTGAGTCACCTGGTAACTAGAGTGAATCAGCATTAACAAATGTATGTTACCTCCAAAATCTAGAGTTCAACAGGTGGTGTGCTTTTTTCCAGTAGAAGGAGGTTTGTTTTAGAGATGATATCTTGGCATGTCCCAGACCATTGGACTACTAATAATTCCACCAGTGTAACATGGCCTTAAATTTTTGTCAACTTTATCTCCAATTTCTGGCATACATGCCATACCTTAAGAGACTTAACACTTTCTGCTCAAAAAATTCAAATAGCATTAGGCCATCAATATAGTAGATCTAGATCAAGATATTCAGCGTTTACATTGTTATATTGTTAGCTGAGTGTGACTAAAAAAATACCTTTAAGAGTGTTGGGCAGATAAAATATATTATGCTCACTTTGTTAAAGATGGCGCTGCCCATGTGGAAGCCCGTCGCCCAGGTGATATTAATGTGTGTTGGGGGCGGGCTGTGGGCAGGCAGGATCCTTGTAGCCTGGGGCTTGGTTTTAGGACTAAGCCTTTCCCACCCTTTTTTTTTTTTTTTTTTTAGACCCCTTTGGGGTGTTGGAGCCTTTAAGGGTGTATCCTAAAAGCTGGTAGTTCCCCTGATCTCTATTGGGCTTTTTCTGCCTCTAGGTATCTTAAAAGCCATTCTCAGAAGATCTCGCTGAGGGGTTTGAGGATCCCCATCTGCCTATATAAATCTTTTCCATATATCTGGAGCTATTTGGAAAAAGACAAAACAGTGTTATTAGCTAGATCTAATAAAGAAGGTAGTAGTTTGCAGGCGAAAAAGATTTGGTGTCTCCTGTTCATCAGCATTCAAAAGAAATGTAAATTTTTTTTTATTTTTTTTTAAGTAAAAAGCATGATATGGTAGACCCGTCGGAGTCATTGGCCTGGTGTGCAGGATTCCCGGGTTCTATTCCTGGCCAGAGCACAAAGGAGGAGTGCCCATCTACCTCTCCACTCCTCCCTCTCTCCTTCCTCTTCGTCTCTCTCCTCCCGTCTGCAGCCAAGGCTCCACCGGAGCAAATCCACCCTGGGCACTAAGGATGGCCCCACGGCCTCTGCCCCAGTTGCTAGAATGGCTCGGGTTGTAACAGAGCAACATCCCAGATGGGCAGAGCATTCCCCCCGGTAGGCATGCCAGGTGGATCCCAGTCAGGCGCATGCAGGAGTCTGTCTGACTGCCTCCCCATCCCCATCCTCAGAAATATACAAAAAATAAATAAATAAAAGAAAAAATACTAAAAAAAAAAAATAATAATAAAAAAAAAAAAAAAGGGAGGGGGCATTCCCTGTGCTAAAGCTCCAGGGAGCATGGAGTGAGCTTGAGTATGTCCTATGAAACATGGAGCTCTATGTTTACATATAAGTCTTTGAAGAAGGAGGAACTGCTGAAGTAGTTTATCAGCATTTGTCCCTAAGACAGCAGTCTTTGTAGTGGGAACACCATACGTAAATATTTGCTGTCTGTCTATAGATTAAGGGGGGAATATGGCAAATGCTGAAAAGTCATGATCTTTGTGACCCTCCCCTCCCCCAACCCCCTCCCTCTCCTCCCCCCACCCTGTAACCCCAACACTGTTGTTCATGTCTCTGAGCCTCATCTTTATGTCCCACCTATGTATGGAAACATATAGTTCTTAGTTTTTTCTGATTTACTTCTTTCACTCAGTATAATGTTATCAAGGCCCATCCATGTTGTTGTAAAAGATCCTATGTCATCATTTCTTATGGCTGAGTAGTATTCCATAGTATATATATACCAAAGCTTTTTAATCCACTCGTCCTCTGATGGACACTTGGGCTGTTTCCAAATCTTTGCTATTGTGAACAATGCTGCCATAAACATGGGGGTGCATTTCTTCTTTTGAAACAGTGCTATGGTGTTCTTGGGGTATATTCCTAAGAGCGGTATAGCTGGGTCAAAAGGCAGTTCGATTTTTAATTTCTTGAGGAATCTCCATACTGTTTTCCACAGTGGCTGCACCAGTCTGCATTCCCACCAGCAGTGCAGGAGGGTTCCCTTTTCTCCACATCCTCGCCAGCACTTATTCTGTGTTGTTTTATTGATGAGCGCCATTCTGACTGGTGTGAGGTGATATCTCATTGTGGTTTTAATTTGCATTTCTCTAATCATTAGTGATGTTGAACATTTTTTCATATGCCTATTGGCCATCTGTGTGTCCTCTTTGGAGAAGTGTTTATTCATTTCTTTTGCCCATTTTTGGATTGGATTGTTTGTCTTCCTGGTATTAAGTTTTACAAGTTCTTTATAAATTTTGGTTATTAAACCCTTGTCAGACGCTATGTCAAATATATTCTCCCATTGTGTAGTTTGTCTTTTTATTCTGTTCTTATTGTCTTTAGCTGTGCAGAAGCTTTTTAGTTTGATAAAGTCCCATTTGTTTATCCTGTCTTTTATTTCACTTGCCTGTGGACACAAATCAGCAAATATATTGCTGCGAGAGATGTCAGAGAGCTTACTGCCTATGTTTTCTTCTAAGATGCTTATGGTTTCACGCCTTACATTTAAGTCTTTTATCCATTTTGAGTTAATTTTTGTGAGTGGTGTAAGTTGGTGGTCTAGTTTCATTTTTTTGCAGGTAGCTGTCCAGTTTTCCCAACACCATTTGTTGAAGAAGCTGTCTTTACTCCATTGTATTGTCTTACCTCCTTTGTCAAATATCAGTTGTCCATAGAGCTGTGGGTTTATTTCTGAGTTCTCTGTTCTGTTCCATTGATCTATGTGCCTGTTCTTATGCCAGTACCATGCTGTTTTGAGTACAATGGCCTTATAATATAACTTGATATCTGGAAGTGTGATACCTCCCACTTTTTTCTTCCTTTTCAGGATTGCTGAGGCTATTCGTGTTCTTTTTTGGTTCCATATAAATTTTTGGAATATATGTTCTATGTCTTTGAAGTAAGTCATTGGTATTTTCATTGGTATTGCATTGAATTTATAAATTGCTTTGGGTAATATAGACATTTTAATGATGTTTATTATTCCTAAGCATGAGCACGGTATATGCCTCCACTTATTCGTATCTTCCCTGATTTCTTTTATCAATGTTTTATAATTTTCCGAGTACAAGTCTTTAATCTCCTTAGTTAGATTTATTCCTAGGTACTTTATTTTTTTGGTTGCAATGGTAAAGGGGATTGATTCCCTGATTTCTCTTTCTGACAGTTCATTATTAGTGTATAAAAATGCCTCTGATTTCTGAGTGTTGATTTTATATCCTGCCACCTTGCCAAATTCTTTGATCAGGTCTAGTAGTTTATTGACTGAGACTTTAGGGTTTTCTATATACAATATCATGTCATCTGCAAATAATGATAGTTTTACTTCTTCTTTTCCAATTTGGATGCCTTTTATTTCTTTTTCTTGTCTGATTGCTGTGGCGAGGACTTCCAGAACTATGTTGAATAAGAGTGGTGAAAGGGGGCACCCCTGCCTTGTTCCTGATCTTAAGGGGATTGCTTTTAATTTTTGCCCATTGAGTATGATATTGGCTGTGGGTTTGTCATAGATGGCCTTTATCATGTTGAGGTATGTTCCCTGTATTCCCACTTTTCTGAGAGTTTTGATCATGAATGGGTGCTGGACTTTATCAAATGCCTTTTCTGCATCTATTGAAATTATCATGTGGTTTTTCTCCTTTCTTTTGTTTATGTGATGAATCACATTGATTGATTTGCGAATATTGTACCAGCCTTGCCTCCCAAGAATAAATCCTACTTGATCATTGTGTATGATTTTTTCCATATATTGCTGGATCCGGTTTGCTAATATTTTGTTGAGGATTTTTGCATCTAAGTTTATCAGGGATATTGGCCTATAATTTTCTTTTTTTGTGTTGTCTTTGCCTGGTTTTGGAATCAGAATTATGCTCGCCTCATAAAAGGAGTTTGGAAGTCTTCCTTCCTCTTGAATTTTTTGGAATAGCTTGAGAAGGATAGGAGTTAGTTCTTTTTTGAATATTTGGTAGAATTCACTTGTGAAGCCATCAGGCCCAGGACTTTTCTTTTTTGGGAGTTTTTTGATAGCTGTTTCAATCTCATTTGTTGTAATTGGTCTGTTTAGGTTTTCTGATTCTTCCAGATTGATTTTTGGAAGATTATATGATTCAAGGAATTTGTCCATTTCATCTAGGTTGTCTAGTTTTTTGGCGTACAGTTCTTCATAGTATTTTCTTACAATATTTTGTATTTCTGTTGTGTTAGTTGTTATTTCTCCACTCTCGTTTCTAATTTTATTTATTTGAGTCCTCTCTCTTTTTTTCTTGGTGAGTCTTGTTAAAGGTTCATCGATCTTGTTTACCTTTTCAAAGAACCAGCTCCTGGTTTCATTGATCCTCTGTATTGTTTCTTTAGCCTCTATGTCATTTATTTCTGCTCTGATCTTTATTATTTCCTTCCTTCTACTAGCTCTGGGCTTTACTTGCTGTTCTTTTTCTAGTTCTTTTAGATGCAGGGTTAAGTTGTTTATTTGAGCTTTTTCTAGCTTCTTGAGGTATGCCTGTAATGCTATAAACTTCCCTCTCAGGACTGCTTTTGCTGTGTCCCATAAATTTTGAGTTGATGTATGCTCATTATCATTTGTTTCTAGGAATTTTTTAATTTCTTCTTTGATCTCAATGTTAACCCATTCATTGTTTAATAACGTGCTATTTAGTTTCCAAGTATTTGAATGTTTGTCAATTTTTCTATTGTGGTTGATTTCTAGTTTAATGCCATTGTGATCAGAGAAAGTGCTCGATATGATTTCAATCTTCTTAAATTTGTTGAGCCTGCTTTTGTGCCCTAACATGTGGTCTATTCTAGAGAATGTACCATGAGCGCTTGAAAAGAATGTATATTCTGCTGCTTTAGGATGAAAGGTTCTGAAGATATCTATTAAATCGAGTTGATCTAATATGTCCTTTAAGTCTGCTGTTTCTTTGTTAATTTTCTTTCTTGAGGATCTATCTAATGATGTTAATGGGGTATTGAAATCTCCTACTATTATAGTATTGCTGTTGATCTCGCCGTTTAAGTCTATCAAAGTCTGCTTTATATATTTAGGTGCTCCTATATTAGGTGCGTAGATATTTATAATGGTTATATCTTCCTTTTGGATTGCTCCCTTTATCATTATGTAGTGACCTTCTTTATCTCTAACTATAGTCTTTGTTCTAAAGTCCATTTTGTCTGATATAAGTATTGCTACCCCAGCTTTTTTTTCATTTCCATTTGCGTGAAATATTTTTTTCCATCCTTTTATCTTCAGTCTGTGTGCATCTTTTGATTTAAGGTGTGTCTCTTGTAGACAGCATATGTATGGGTCCTGTTTTCTTATCCACGCAGCTACCCTATGTCTCTTGATTGGATCATTTAATCCATTAACATTTAAGGTTATTACTGATATGTAATTGTTTATTGCCATTTTTTTCTTTAAAACTGTTTTTCTCTTTTGCTATATTCTTTTTTTCCTTTGACCTGTTTACAACAGGTCCCTTAGCATTTCTTGCAGCCTTGGTTTGGTTGCAGTAAAATCCTTAAGTTTTTTTTTGTCTGTAAAGCTTTTTATTTCTCCTTCAATTTTAAATGATAGCCTTGCTGGATAAAGTAGTCTTGGTTGTAGGTTCTTGTTCTGCATTACTTTGAATATTTCTTGCCATTCCCTTCTGGCCTCAAGTGTTTCTGTTGAGAAGTCAGAAGTCATCCTTATGGGGGCTCCTTTGTAGGTGATAGTCTTTTTTTCTCTTGCAGCTTTTAATATTTTCTCTTTATCATTTAGCTTTGGTAATTTAATTATGATGTGTCTTGGTGTTGGTTTCTTTGGGTTTCTCCTTAATGGAGTTCTCTGTGCTTCCTGAACATGTGAGACATTTTCCTGCCTTAATTGGGGGAAGTTTTCTGCTATAATATGTTTGAACAAAGTCTCTATCCCTTGTTCTTTCTCTTCTTCTTCAGGAACCCCTATGATGTGGATGTTATTTCTCTTCATGTTGTCACAGAGCTCTCTTAGAGTTTCCTCAGACTTTTTGAGTCTCTTTTCTTTTTTCTGCTCTGCTTCCGTGCCTTTATTTATTGTGTCCTCTAACTCACTGATTCGATTCTCTGCTTCATCCATCCTGCTTTTAATTCCTTCCATTGTATTCTTTATTTCAGATATTGTGTTTGTCATTTCTGTCTGATTCTTTTTTATTATTTCAATGTCCTTTTTTATATTTGTTATCTCTTTATTTAGGTTTTCGTAATGGCCATCTATGGTGGTTCTAATATCTTTGAGCATCCTAACAATCGTTATTTTAAACTCTGCATCTGGTAATTTGGTTATATCTGATTCACTTAGGTCCTTTTCTGGGGATTTCTCTTGGTTTATTTGTGTTGTATTTCTCTGCCTCCGCATTTTCTCTTCACGGGAGTGGCTGTGATCACGTGCTCGGGTGCACAAGGGTTGGTGGCCTTGGCCTTTGCCCCGCCCCCGTGTGTGACGTTATGCTCGGTCCTGAGGGCACTGGCGAGCACCTTTGCTTAGCTGCGGGTCTCCGCCTGTTTCCGAGCTTTCGCCCTGCCCTTGCAGGAGGATCCCACTCAAGGAACAGCTGCTAACCTTGGCTCTACCACCAGGCAGGGCTGCGTGCCCAAGCTCAGCTCCGTAGCGCCTCTTCTGGGCTTTTGGCTCCACCCCCACGGGAGGAGCCGGCTACCAAGTCAGACAGCAAGCCTGAGTTGCACGGGCGGGGCAGAGATGTGCTCCTCTGCCCTTGCTCCGGGGCTGGTTTCTACCCTTTCCGGGTTTCCCGCCCTTCTCCCGGAGGCTGGATTACAGGCTGCCGGCAGCTGAGCTTGGCCGCTTTTGCACGCCCCCTTCTCCCTAGCCGGGCAAGATTGAGCTCACACCTGAGCCCAGTGGTGGCCAGCCAGCTTCCAACCCTGCCAGCAGAACCGCGCTTTTGTCTCCCGCTGCCGCCCGCCCTCCGGCTCGCCCTCAGCCGCGTGGGTGGGCGCGTTGCAGCTTGGACCCTAAGACTCACTACTGTAGACCCGAAAGCTCCCTCCTTCTATGCGACTCTGCTCTGAATGCTGCGGGGGAGCTTGTTTGGCTGCTCTCCTGCTTCCCTTTGCTGGTATTGCTGTTTCCGGGGGAAATATTCACTTCAGCTTTGGGGAGTGACTTGTCCTAGGGGTTAGAGTGGCTATCTCCCAAAATGTTTCTCCCTGTGCCTCCTAGATTATACTCTCTTCCTGTTACTGTGGTTCTCTCCCCTCTCCCTCCGTCTTCAGGAGCCCCGGGTGAGTGGTTGTGAGAGAGATGTTCTGCGTGGTCCCTTAAAGAAGGATCCTGGGTCTGAGAAATCAGACTCTCTCACAAACAGTATCCTGACTTGTTTCCGGCTAAATACTGTCCTTTTTGATGTGGGGTGGTGCAATCCCATCATGCCTCAGATAAGTGACTTTGTATTAGAGACTTCCCTATTTTGTATATTGGATTAAAGATTTTGATTTCTACACTATAAAATGAGGGCAGACTGGGAGCTTGCACTCTCTCGGTTTCTGAGATTAGCATTAGAGAGGAGAGTAGAGAAAGGCCATGTGGAGGAGGCCAGGAGAGGCAGCCAAAATGATGAAGTCCTGAAGGACAAGCCAGTTTGTGCAGAGTTTGTGTAGAGAGAAGATGGGGAACAGAGGTGAATGAGGCTAGTGAACTAAAAACCTTTGATTCTAGGAAATTCGGATAAATCATTAGCTTTGTGAGCACTGAATGAGTGGATTTTGGAGCCCAGTGTGTGTTTTTACTTGCCCGCCGGGTACAAGCTAGGATTAAAGCTAATGGCCCACCAGTTCGCGGCTCCATTGTTTCATTATCATCTGTTCGAATCCAATGCGAACCTGCATGTGAATGGCCATGATGGCGGCTCCTGGCTTTACAAAGAGTAACACTTTCCACCAGAGAACATATGTTTTATGTTCTAAAGGTCCATTCACAAACCTCAAGGGACGAAGAAGAGGGTGTACATTAGTGAAACGGCCCAAAACTTCACTCCTACTCACATCTCTTAGCCTGGCTGCCTCTTCTTGTATTTATGTTTAGATTTAGAAAAAAAAATCTGAAAAAAGCAATTATGTAATAAAGTAATTACTATGATCAGGACTCATACCAAGTGCCTTATATTAGCTGTTCCTTTTCATTTTTACAACTTAGCCGTGGGTACAAGAATCACATGTTGCAGATGAAAACTGAATCTCAGAGAGACTGACTTGACCAAGGTTACAGAGCTAATTAACGGCAGAGTCAGAACTTGAGCCTAGTGGGACTACTTTAAGCCCTTGCATTTTATTTTTTCCTAGTTTCTACTTGCCTATTAACATTTCTTGGTGCATATTTATGCAACTGTATCACTGGTTTATCCCCCACATTTAGTGTAGGCTCATGTCCCAGCTCCCAAGAAATGTCTTTGGTTTATGTCACATTTCTGGTGCTCTGTCTAGTGGATTGGTCCATGTTTCATTCTCAAAAGGGACTCACATTAGAGAATAAATTTCACGGTCACCTTACCAAATGCCAGTAATGATATATATGTATTGGAATTAACCTGACATCTGATTATAAGCCCCCCCACAACCTGACATCCGTGTCTACTCAAGGCCTTTATAACTTGTCTCACATGTAGGTGTGGGAACTTAAAATATAAAAAAATCTAATTTCTCACAACACCTTCAAAAAAATATTAGAAGAAAAATAAAAGTGAAAAGAAAACAAGTGTTTCTAGTATAATACTACATGACTAAAAACTTAACATCCCAAAACTAGATTTTTTAAAATTTGATTTATTATGTTTACATAGATTCTAGTGTCTCCCCGAATGCATTCCCCTCCCCTGTAGTCCCATCAACATCTCCTTTGGCCACCTCTCAATAGCTCCCTCCCCACTTCCCTTCAGGTTTAATTCTGTTCCTCAGTTCACATTGTTCCCTGGAATCTTCAAATGAGTGAGGTCATATGATATTTTCTTTCTCTGCCTGGCTTATTTCACTTAACACAATAATTTCCAGGTCCATCCATGTTGTTGCAAAGGTAATATTTCATTCTTTTTCATGGCCCAATAGTATTCCATTGAATATATGTAGCATTGCTTTTTAATTCACTCATGCACTGACGGACACTTGGACTATGTGAACAATGCTGCCATAAACATGGGGGTGCATTTCTGTTTTTGAATCAGTGATATGGTGTTCTTGGGATATATTCCTAAAAGTGGGATGGCTGGGTCAAAAGGCAGTTCGATTTTTAATTTTTTGAGGAATCTCCATACTGTTTTCCACAGTGGCTGTACAAGTCTGCATTCCCACTAGCAGTGCAGGAGGGTTCCCTTTTCTCCACACACTCGCCAGCACCTATCATGTGTTGTTTTAATGAGGGCCATTCTGACTGGTGTGAGGTGGTATCTCATTGTGGTTTTAATTTGCATTTCTCTAATGATTAGTGATGTTGAACATTTTTTCATCTGTCTATTGACCATCTGTATGTCCTCTTTAGAGAAGTGTCTATTCATTTCTTTTGCTCATTTTTTGATTGGATTGTTTATCTTCCTGTTGTTCAGTTTTACAAGTTCTTTATAAATTTTGGTTATTAACCCCTTATCAGACATATTGTTGAATATGTTCTCCCATTGTGTGCTTTGTATTTTATTCTGTTCATCTTGTCATTAGCTGTACAAAAGCTTTTTAGTTTGATATACCTGTAGTTCCATTTGTTTATCCTGTCTTTTATTTCACTTGCCCATGGAGATAAATCAGCAAATATATTGCTGCGAGAATGTCGGTGAGCTTACTGCCTATGTTTTCTTCTAAGATGCTTATAGTTTCATGACTTACATTTAAGTCTTTTATCCATTTTGAGTTTATTTTTATGAATGGTGTAAGTTGGTGGTCTAGTTTCATTTTTTTGCAGGTACCTGTCCAATTTTCCCAACAACATTTGTTAAAGAGACTGTCTTTACTTCATTGTATTTCCTTGCCTCCTTTGTCAAATATCAGTTGTCCATAGAACTGTGGGTTTATTTCTGGGTTCTCTATTTTGTTCCATTGATCTATATGCCTGTTCTTATGCCAGTACCAGGCTGTTTTGAATACAATGGCCTTGTAGTATAACTTGATATCAGGAAGTGTGATACCTCCCACTTTATTCTTTTTTTTTTTTTTTTAAGATTGCTGAGGCTATTTGTGTTCTTTTTGGTTCCATATAAATTTTTTGAATATGTGTTCTATATCTTTGAAGTATGTCATTGGTATTTTAATTGGTATTGCATTGAATTTATAAATTGCTTTGGGTAATATAGACATTTTAATGATGTTTATTCTTCCTAACCAGGAGCATGGTATATGCTTCTACTTGTTTTATTTTCCTTGATTTTTTTAATCAATGTTTTATAATTTTTTGAGTACAAGTCTTTAACCTCCTTGGTTAAATTTACTCCTAGGTACTTTATTTTTTTTGTTGCAATAGTGAAGGGGATTGTTTCCTTAATTTCTCTTTCTGACAGTTCATTGTTGGTGTGTAAAAATGCCTCTGATTTCTGTGTATTAATTTTATACCCTTCTACCTTGCTGAATTCATTTATCAGGTCCAGTAGTTTTTTGACTAAGACTTTAATGTTTTCTATATACAGTATCATATCATCTGCAAATAATGATAGCTTTACTTCTTTTCCATTTTGGATGCTTTTTATTTCTTTTTCTTGTCTGATTGCTGTGGCTAGGACTTCCAGGACTATGTTGAATAAGAGTGGTGAAAGGGGGCACCCCTGCCTTGTTCCTGATCTTAAAGGGATTGCTTTTAATTTTTGCCCATTGAGTATAATGTTGGCTGTGGGTTTGTCATAGATGGCCTTTATCATGTTGAGGTATGTTCCCTGTATTCCCACTTTGCTGAGAGTTTTGATCATGAATGGGTGCTGGATTTTATCAAATGCTTTTCCTGCATCTATTGAAATCATGTGGTTTTTCTCCTTCTTTTTGTTTATGTGATAATTCACATTGATTGATTTACAAATATTATACCATTCTTGCCTCCTCACAATAGATCCCACTTGATCATGATGTATGATTTTTTTCATGTATTGCTGGATCCAGTTTGCTAATATTATGTTGAGAATTTTAGCATCTAAATTCATCAGGAATGTTGGCCTATAATTTTCTTTCTTTGTGTTGTCTTTGCCTGGTTTTAGAATCAGAACATGCTCGCCTCATAAAAGGAGCTTGGAAGTCTTCCTTCCTCTTAAATTTTTTGAAAAAGCTTGAGAAGGATAGGAGTTAGTTCTTCTTTGAATATTTGTTAGAATTCACCAGTGAAGCCATCTGGCCCAGGGCTTTTGTTTGTTAGGAGATTTTTTGATAACTCTTTCAATCTCATTTGTTGTAATTGGTCTGTTTAGGTTTTCTGATTCTTCCAGATTGATTTGTGAAAGATTATATGTTTCAAGGAATTTGTCCATTTCACCTAGGTTGTTTAAATTTTTGCCATATAATTTTTCATAGTATTTTCTTACAATATTTTGTATTTCTGTTGTTTCAGTTGTTATTTCTCCACTCTCATTTTTAATTTTATGTATTTGAGTATTCTCTCTTTTTTTCTTGGTGAGTCTGGTTAAAGGCTCATCGATCTTGTTTACCTTTTCAAAGAACCAGCTCTTAGTTTCATTGATGCCTTGTATTGTTTCTTTAGCCTCTATGTCATTTATTTCTGCTCTGATCTTTATTATTTCCTTTCTTCTACAACCTTTGGGCTTTATTTGCTGTTCTTTTTCTAGTTCTTTTATATGCAGGGTTAGGTTTTTTATTTGAGCTTTTTCTAGCTTCTAGCTTGTAATGCTATGAACTTCCTTCTCAGTACTGCCTTTGCTGTGTCCCATAAATTTTGAGTTGTTGTTTGCTCATTATCATTTGCTTCTAGGAATTATTTTATTTCTTCTTTGATCTCATTGTTAACCCATTTGTTATTTAATAATATGCTATTTAGTTTTCATGTGTTTGAGTATTTTTCATTTTCTCTGTTGTGGTTATTTCTAATTTAATGACATTGTGATCAGAGAAAATGCTTGATATGATTTCAATCTTTTTAAATTTGTTGAGACCGTCTTTTGTGCCTTAACATGTGGTCTATCCTAGAGAATGTACCATGAGCGCTTGAAAAGAATGTATATTATGCTGCTTTAGGGTGAAAGGTTTTGAAGATATTTATTAAGTCCAGTTGATCTAGTGTGTCCTTTAAGTCTGCTATTTGTTAATTTTATTTCTTGAGAATCTTATCTAGTGATGTTAGTGGGGTATTGAAATCCCCTACTGTTATAGTATTGCTGTTGATCTTGCCCTTTATATTCATCAAAGTCTGCTTTATATATTTATGTGCTCCTATATTAAGTGCGTAGATATTTATAACGGATATATCTTCCTGTTGGGTTGCTCCTTTTATTATTATGTAGTGACCTTCTTTATCTCTTACTATAGCCTTTGTTTTAAAGTCCATTTTGTCTGATATAAGTATTGCTACCCCAGCTTTTTTTTTTCATTTCCATTTGCATTAAATATTTTTTTCTATCCTTTTACCTTTAGTCTATATGTATTTTTTGTTTTGAAGGGTGTCTCTTGTAGACAGCAAATGTAGGGGTCCTGTTTTCTTATCTACGCAGCTACTGTATAATTTTTTAATTCATTTACATTTAAGGTTATTATTGATATGTAGTTGTTTATTGTCATTTTATTTTTTAAAGCTATATTCCTCTTTTACTATATTTTTTCTTCCTTTGTTCTGTTTACAACAGGCCCCTTAACATTTCTTTCCACATTGGATTGGTTATAATGAATTCCTTGAGTTTTTTTGTTTTGTTTTTTTGTCTGGGAAGCTTTCTATTTCTCCTTCAATTTTAAATGATAGCCTTGCTAGATATAGTAGTCTTGGTTGTAGGCTCTTGTTCTGCATTAGTTTGAATATTTCTTGCCATTCCCTTCTGGCTCAAGTGTTTCTGTTGAGAAGTTGAATGTCATCCTTATGGGGGCTCCTTTGTAGGTGATAGCCATTTTTTTCTCTAGCAGCTTTTAATATTTTCTCTTTATTTCTTAGCTTTGGTATTTTAATTATGATGTGTCTTGGTGTGGATTTCTTTAGGTTTCTCTTTAATGGAGTTTTCTGTGCTTCTTGAACTTGTGTGACATTTTCCTGCATCAATTTAGGGAAGTCTTCAGCTATGGTTTGATTGAACAATGTTTCTATCCCTTGTTCTTTCTCTTCTTCTCCAGGAACTCCTAAGATGCAAATGTTGTTTCTCTTTAGGTTGTCACAGAGCTCTCTTAGAGTTTCCGCAGATTTTTCAGTCTCTTTTCTTTTTGCTGCTCTGCTTCTGTTTTCATTTATGTTGTTTTCTAAATCACTGATTCGATCCTCTGCTTCATCCAGCCTGCTTTTAATTGCTTCTAGTGTAGTCTTTATTTCTGATATTGTATTTGTCATTTCTGACTGGTTCTTCTTTATTATTTCAATGTCCTTTTTGATGCTTGTTATCTCTTTATTTATGTGCTCACTGTGTTCATCATTATTGTTCTAAGATCTTTCAGCATTCTAATAATCATTATTTTAAACTCTGCATCTGGTAGTTTGCTTATTTCTATCTCATTTAGTTCATTTTCTGGGGGTTTCTCTTGTTGATTCATTTGGATTGCACTTCTCTGTCTTCCCATTTTGTCTGTTTTGTCCTGGACCTCCCTGGCCAGGGCCTGGCACAGATCAGTGGGGTCACTGCCTATGACTGGTTCTTATCCACCTTTTGGGAGCTAAAGATTATCCAGATCTTGTGACTGCCTCTGCTGGGTCCAGGTATTGTTGTAAATATCAGCTGTACTCGTAGGCTTGCTTTTATCTACTCTTGGCCTGGGAGAAGTTCCTTTAAAAGTTCAAGTTTCCCTAAAATCCGCTTTCTGTTGCCTCTTATTACTTGATACTGTTGGGTTCAGTACTGTAATTCAGTGATTAGGTACGATATTAGATGTGGCCTACTCCTTAGCCTCAGGTGTCATGCTATCCAGACATTTTATTTACTTCTTTTCTTTTCTTTTTTTGTTCTTTTTCAGCACTCAGTAGGGTGTAGTCACAGGGGTCCAGTGGGTGTGGATCCTGTGCTCCTGTTGTGTAGTCTGTCTACCAGTTCACCACTGCTGATGCTGCCCAGGGCATTTAGGCTCAGCTGCTGCTGGCACCAGCCCATCTCCATGACTGCCACTGCCCTGGTTGGGCTTGCATGTGCCCGTGTGCCCATTTGGACTACTTCTGTGGCCACCTCAGCCTCCGCTGCCTCTGAGAGCTGATGTGGGCTGCAGGCACTTTTGCTTACAAGCTTGGGCATCTGCTCCAGCTTTCACCCCCACGGGTGGGGCCATGCATGCCTGCTTGGACCACTTCTGGAACTGCCTTGGTCAGCTCAGACCTCAGCAGCCACCTCGGGGGAGGGGGGTGCGCACACCCGCATGGATCACCACGGAGGTCACCTGTGCTTTCACTGCCACTGAGGGCGTGCCCACACCCTGAGCAGGTTTGCATGCCAGCCCAGATCCCTGCAGCAGCAGCGTGACTTCCGCCCTCACTGGCGGCTCGCGTGCGCCCTCTCATTCTCCCTCCACTGATGTGGGGGCCTCCGCCTCAGCGAGCAGGACTGTGTGGGAGCCCAGACTTCTGCAATGGCAGTGGCGGTTCCTGGCTTTGTGGCCCAGATTGCACGGGCTCACTCAAACTTCCGCAGCCACACCCCTGCTCCCTCCGGACTGCCTACCCCAGGCGAGCACTCAGCAGTGCGGGACGGGAGGGGGATGTTGTAGCTTAGACCTCTGAACTCCCAATTTGTGTCCCTATCATGGTGCCTGGCTCTAGGTGCCTTTGTTCTAGCTAGGGTAGGGGAGCCTCTGGTGGACGGGACACTTTCTTTCCTTTGCTGGTGATGCTGTTCCCATGAAAAATGTTCACTTTAAATTTGGGGAGTGACTCAGCCCAGGCGTTAGGGTGTCCTCCTGGAGCTCCAGGAAAGTGGCTGTGAGTGAGGCTCTCCATGCAGTTTCTTTAATACGGAGCCTGGGTCTGAGAGTCTTGCCTCCTTCTCTCAAACCATGTCTAGGCTTTTTTCTCAGCCAAATATAGTCTGTAAGCGCCTTCCAGGCTCCAGGGCTCTAGGCTGAGATTCCAGTTTTGGGAATAAGGACCTACAACTCTCTGGACAGCCCTCCCCATTGCAAAAGTCCCTCCTGGCCACCGCTTGCTCCCAGGAGCAGGGCAGCCTTTTCCACGTTTCTGCCTTTCCTACCAGTCTCAGTGTGGGTTCTTTGGTGGTCCTCTTAGTTTAGTCCAAAGTTTGTCTTTCACGATGAGTGTCCTCAGATTTAAATTGTAATCCACCTTGGTTCTGGGAAGTGGGTGTTGGAGCATCTGCCTACTCTGTGGCCATCTTGGAACCCCCCCCCCCAAAACTAGATTTTTTATAATAAATAAAGGTGTATTACTCACATTACCAAAACATCTAGAAAGTACTCTTAAGGGTTCCCCTGACAACTGGATCTTTATCAAAAGTTAGTTTAAAGATTATTAACTGAAAAAAAAGTAGGGGTTAAAATTGCTTAAAATAGAAATACATGGATTTATCAGAGATAAAGGAAAGGCATTTCTGAAAATGTGTTATGAATAAAATAAAACATCTCAGCCAAGTTACAAAACCATTAACAGAAAATATTCTGGAGTCATGATTACATACCTCTATTAGCACAATGTAACAGTTTCTCTCAAAATATGATGTGAGAAGTTCTGTCAAAAATTTTGCTTTATCAAGAGCATTTAACTGATGGTTTTGAAATGCAATGATCCGTTAAAACGGAAACTTCTATCAGTAGCCCCCAGTCATGTCCATGATACCTACCGAACAGTCCTCTCTTTGATCTAGCCCAAAATTATATATGATACTGAAAATAAGATAAAACATGTAAATTATTATTTATGTATGACTACAGATGCTTAAATTCATTGCACATTTTACTAAGCAGCTAAAAAACCTGGTAATACTCAAGAAAATGTAGGTATTCAGGATTTATACATGTTGGAAAGAGGCATCTAAAAACCTCTGATTTTCTGAGGAACCTTCTAATTTAACAAATTGCCTGGTATGTTGAGTTGAAAAGGCTGTAATTCAGAAATATACTAAGATTGAATAGTATAACTATGACTAAGTGCCACAACGTTTCATCAAACTTTTAGAACCTTTTCTCTGCCAGCCCTGCTGAGTCTTTTTCTGGGTATAAAATAAAAAGTCCTGGTATTTTTCTTTTAATTGTTTTACCTTCATAGTCTTAGGAATTTGTGAATTAATTTGGGACTAAAAATCATGCTGGGAAGATAAATTACATTCATATGTCAGATATTGCCTCACAACGTTATCTAGCTCAGCAGTCTATAATGAGCCCCCCACTCACCAGGCCAAGTTTCAGCCAAAAAAATAAATAAATATATAAATAAAAGAACACCTACTGTTTCTCCATCAAGGGCAACTCTCTCAGAGGGCAAACAAAAGCAACAGAGGGAGGCCAACTAGATCCATGCAGTTCTACTGGTTGCTATGCAACCCTCCGTGCAAGTTGGGCAGCAACAGATGGACGTTTTGAATAGCATTAATGCCCCTCTGACCCATGTTTTAAATAGTGCCCAGACTTACTGCCTGATGAATTCTATTAACTATAGGCATACTTACACACATAAAATATAACATCATAAGTGACATTGTTATTACCCTCCTTACTAACATAGAGTCATAAATCTATTGGCAAAATTTGAGACTGATGATATTCAATGAGATATTTCTATTTTTTCTCCTTTTCTTGATAAATGAATCACTGATGTCTCATAACCTTGGGCTGCATATTTCCTTGTGGTTTCGCTCTGATTCCATATGCAAACCTGAAATGACCGCCGAGTCTCAGCTTCATTTTCACAAAGCTCTGTTTCTTCCTCTACCATTGTTACCTGTGGGCTCTGGGCATTGTGTGAAAGACCTTTCTTTATTGTTAACATTAAGAAAGAACATAACATGGAATAAATATTTTATATGCTTTTGTGAGGATAATGTTGTAACTATGTTCCTGATTGAACAATCAATCTGAAGTGTACACCTAAAGCTTCAAAAGTTCTTTGTCCACTTGCCTTCTGCCCCGACCAAGTTTCAGCCACTTTTCATCACTTGTGGCGAGTAGATTGCAAAGGGGTTAGTGTGCCCTCCAGGGTTATCAGGCTCAGATCCTCTCCTTGGGTCTTTAAAATTGTGTGTACTATGTGACTGACATTGTAAGAACTGAAAGGGAAAAGAAATCAGTTCTTAAAAAAAATCTAGCAGTACAGCATAGCATATTGACAGCAAGAAGTTTTAAAATTTTAATGAAGCTCATTGATGATATCTTAATGAAGTGGTATAGAGAAGGAAGTATTGGGCTAGAGAAAGGTGCCCAGAGAAGAGGTTCTGGTCCCAGATCTCCACCTAAATAATCTTTAAAAAGAAAAGTTTCTCTACATTTCTTGGTGCCAAGTTCCTCATCTGTAAATTAAAGAAGTTTCGGTGAGATAATTCCTTTAGAGTTTCCTTTAGCATCCCCATTCTCTGAGTAAACAGAGATGCAGTTAAAAATGAGCGGCAATTACGTTTCCAGCTGAGCATGGAGATGATCATTTTTAAAGCCTCATATTCACACGTAATCACAAAATTCTTCTTTTAAGGAAGAAAGTGAAAAGCCCTCGGTTCCCACCTAGAATTTCTGGGGGGTCTCTCTCTCGGTTCTGTGCTTCCACTCCTTGCAGGTGCTCATGTCCAGGGAAAACCCAGTGATTACGTGGCTTCTGTGAAGGTTTATATTTTGCACCATAATTTCTTGCCAGAGCCATCGCTCTGCGGAGGGAGCAGTAGCATGTGCACCCGCAGTTTTGAAAGTGGTGCTGCTTCTCTGTCAGGCTTCCTGCTGCTGCCCAGTGTGTCTTTGTTTTGGAAATATGAGCTTGGTTTTCCACCACTGTGTGCTCGGGCTTGTTGTCTTCTTGCTGAGAGACATCACTTATCCTCGTGCATATACATACATGCTTACATATGTACCCATAGAGAAATGTTGGCTTTGTTTGCTCATTCTCCTACCTCCTTTGAAGACTCTGGGGGCTGGGAAGTGTGGAATCTTGAATTATGTTGTCGTCTCTAGCATGAATTAATGTTAATGACTATGGGCTCTTAACAACTGCAATACCACCTGAAGTAATCGCATAAAAATGATTCAGTTCAGTAACAAGCGTTCCTATCTTCATAGTTCTGCATCCACTCTGATGACCAGGGCTTTGAGTTAGTCCTACATTTATTCTGGTATTTATCGTATTGTATTTTATTGAACTCTCAAGTAGTATATATTTAGAAAATACTTCAGTTTCCTATTTATAGTTTCATTATATAATGTTTTTACTTCTGTTATATTTTACATTATGAACTTTTTATAACTTTTTATATTTCAAAATATAAAAATACATTAAATAATTTTATACTTTATATTCTTGATCAACCTAATTGTTATGTGATTTTGTTTCTCATTTGGGGGACAGTGTTCTTTAGGAACTTTCTTTACTTTATACTTTATCTACCAGAAGTGTTTCAATATGTATATTGATGAAAAAGAAGAAAATTTCATATGCTAGAGCTTATTATTGTACATAGTCTTATATTTAGATAGAATTTGTAGTGTGTATTGAACCCTAGGCTTTTTTTCTGACTCAAATAATGTTCTAGAATCTCCCAAAGGTAGTTAATTTCCTTTCTTAAAAATATAATTCTGGTAAAAACACATAAAAGCTAACTTTGCTATAAAAACAAGTAATAGGTATGTTTAAATTTCTGTTATGTTTAATTTCTATAAATTTCCCTTAGCTAGTCTTTTAAATATATACATTTGTAGATACAATAGCACTCAGGAAAATGATTCACAAATAAAATCATCGCTGAAAGCTCGAATTTCCCTTTGGACTCACTTCTTCCAATTTAATGAATCTTTAACATTTCAAACTGGTTTGAATGTCTCTCAAATCCACTGCTCTACTGCATTTTCCTATCTCCTGTCATTTTCATTTCATCTGGTTTTTGGGCAGTTCTACTGCTGGAGCCTCTGGGTAGACACAGTGAATGTTCAGGTTGGTTCTTATATCTAGGGATTTGTCCTCCAAACAGCATAAAAGGTATGAATCAACATATATAGACATTCACATCTTGCGATGGAACCTTGCTGGTAGTTTGGTAGAACTGTGACTTGTCTGCAAGACCAGCTATTTTACTTTTGATGCAAGAAGAAAAAGGTGTAAGTTCAAATGCCAGAGGCAGGGCCCCATAGACTTCTTCCAGAACTTTCTATCTCTAAAGCAGTATCTGAGCTATTCAGATCCCCCTCCAGATTCATGATACCATTTTTGATCAACCTAATTGTTATGTGATTTTGTTTCTTATTTTGTAGACAGTATTCCTTAGGAACTTTCTTTATACTTTACCAGAAATGTTTCAATATGCATATTGATTAAAAATGAGGAAATTTTATATGCTAGAGTTTATTATTGTTCTTTAAACCAATACATAATAAGGAAACATAACCTCCAACTGAACTACTTACAGCTAAAGTACAAGAATGTTTATTTAAAATAAATTTAAGCATCAAAACCTTGAAATATTTTATTTATTTATTTATTTATTTTTGTATTTTTCTGAAGTGAGAAGCAGCGAGGCAGAGAGACAGACTCCCGCATGCGCCCGACCGGGATCCACCCAGGGAACCCGCTAGGGGCGATGCTCTGCCCATCTTGGGCATTGCTTCATTGCAACCAGAGCCAATCTAGCACCTGAGGCGGAGGAATCCTCAGCACCCAGGCCAACTTCACTCTAATGAAGCCTTGGTTGTGGGAGGGAAAGAAAGTGCTAAAGAGAAAGGAGAGGGGGAGATGTGGAGAAGCAGATGGGCACTTCTCCTGTGTGCCCTGGCCAGGAATTGAACCCTGGACTTCTACATGCTGGACTGACACTCTACCACTGAGCCAACCGGCCAGGTAAAACATTTTAATTTAAAACAATTTCTCTTAAGGACTTTTGAAACCAGCCATGCATTATAGCTATTTCTTCTCCCATCTTGTCTAGAGAGGTAAACTAGACTTAATGGAAATTTTAAATTTTTTTCTGCAAGCTGTTGGTTTCATCTGGCTCAAATTCGGGTCTCACAATGTTGAAGAATATATGAGCTATTGGAGCTTAGCAGAACCTGCTCCTACTCCATTCATCATTATACCTGTGTTACATACCAGTTTATGAGTGTTGCTAATAACCAACCCCCCAATTCCATTCAGATTCTTCCTGTTCTTTAACCATCAGAGAAGTACAGTTAAATTTGGAGATGATTTGAAATTGTCTATTGTGCTGTTCAAAAGAAGGAAAAGCCTATAATAAGAATAGCAAAATGTTCCACAGCATATTTAAAATTTTTCATATACCCAGGTCTACATTTTATGAAATTTGTTTTTTAGGGTTATGCATATATGTTGGGCAGATAAAATGTATTATGCTCACTTTGTTAAAGTTAACGCAGCCCATGTGAGGCCGTCGCCCAGGTGATATTAATGTGTGTTGAGAATCCTTGTAGCCTGGGGCTTGGTTTTGGGTTTAAGCCTTTCCCACCCTTTTTGATGTGGGGTGGTACAATCCAATCATGCCTCGGAGAAGTGACTTTGTATTGGAGACTTCCCTATTTTGTATATTGGATTAGAGGTTGTGAAGCTACAATATAAAATGGGTACGAAGCGGGAACTTGCGCTCTTGGTTCCTGAGATTATCATTAGAAGAGAGAGCAGAGGAGAGCAGAGAAAGGTCACGTGGAGGAGGCCAGGAGAAGCAGCCAAGATGGTGGAGTGCTGAGTGAGATGCCAGTTTGTGTAGAGTTTGTATTTGGGATAAGGAAGGAGATGGGGAACTGAGGAGAATAAGGCTGGTGAGCTAGAAACCTTTGATTCTAGGAAACTCGGATAAGTCAGTGGCTTTGTGAGCACTGAATGTGAGTGGGTTTTGGAGCCCAGTGTGTATTTTTACTTGCCCGCCGGGTGCAAGCTAGGATTAAAGACTATGGCCCACCAGTTTGTGGCTCCGTTGTTTCTTTACCGACTGTCCGAATCCAATGTGAGCCTGCACTGGCCAGGCTGCTGTGATAGTGGCCCTGGCCATGGCTGCTGGCTTTACAATATATCTTAGCAATGATCCTATTTAGTGTATGCCAGTTTAACACATTTATTAGCTATACTTATTGCTAGTATTAGTTTCCACCTTCTATTCCAGAAACCCCTCACTAGTCCCTTAAAAACATTTGGCTTCCTTAAAACCTATGTGTTTCCCAGTACTTTCTATGCATATCCTGCAGAACACTAGTTCTAGGACATGCTCTGCAATAATAGAGGGGATTTCCAGAGTCAGGTAACTTTGAGGAAAACACTACAAACTATATTCTACCTCTTGAAGATTTGTACATTAATACAATAAAAGCTTTTAAGAGACCTACAGTGACAATATCTGTTTATAAATAATTCAATGCTCCCTCTTTTTTTATGCAATAACACCTGTTAATTACTGGTCCATGAAGCTTCATGAATCACATTTTGGGAAGACAACATGGTGTTGTGTAGTGCTCAAGTTTTTGGAGTCATACAGACCTTAGTATAATCCAGTAATCCTCAAACTGGGCCCTAGGCCAGTATATCTGGGAACTTATTAGAAATGCAAATATTCAGGCCCCACCCCTCACACTAAACCAGAAACTCTATAGTTAGGACTTTGCAAATGTGTTTTTAAATTAATACTCAGATATTTCTAATGCATGAAAATTGGTGCAACTAGTCTAATTAATTCCACTAACTTCACTTTATTCATCTGATTTTTTTTTTCTTTTTTGATTCGGGAGAATTAGTAGGAGACACAGAAAAATAAATTTTAAAATGTTGGCTGTATTAGTCAGTACATAAGAATGCCTTGATTGTTAAGTGTCACAGCTACAAATAAAATTATATTAGACAAAACATGGACTATATTAGCTCTTATAATCAAGCTGCCAGAATGGCAAAGGTGAAATGGCAAGCCCAGATTCAGAGACTGGAATGCTGTCAATCCTTCCTGCCTCTCTGTGCTCCTCCATGCTGCAGTGCAGCTTCAAGCTCTCCCACCAGCTTTCTTCACGCCAGGGCGGGAAGGAGGTTCTACAACTGATTGAGCAGCTGATCACCCTAAACCAACTACTATGCTGAGGGTTATAGTGGTTTGATTTAAAGAATAAATAGAGGCTACTCTCGAACAGAAAAGAAGGAACACATGCATGACCACTGAGGAAATAATAGTTTGTATTTTCTGAAATTATTTTTTGCTTTAGGACACCATTCCTTCTCAGAGTGTGCTGTGAGACATGGTCAGGTGTGAGTATAAATACATTTAGAAACTATATTATTAACTATATGTATAATATGTACTGTGTTAGAGTGTCATTTTGTGTCATTTTGGTAGGTGGTGTGCCCCAGGATTTTGTAAATGTAAAAAATGTGCCGCGGCTCAAAAAAGGTTGAAAATCACTGCTCTAAGGCTGTCAGATATCTAGAATGAGTTCCCACTTAACTTCATCATTAGGTTCCTGGAACTGGGGGGGAAACCACGTATAATGAACTAATTTTGTCATAGGCTAATTGATATAAACAGGAGTTACGTTACTAGAGCATCTCATCAACATTGTAACAAAATGATGTTGATCAAAACTACATTATTCCAGAACCTGTAGTGTTTGGATATTCATTTTTAGTATTTAATACTAACATTTATATTATTTATTAGTATGCTAATCACTAATATTCTAATATTTAACACTAATATTTGAACTTAAGTTTTGTTTCATTAATTTTGTCTCTAATCGAAGGAGAAAAAGAATGCCAAAGGAGCAAAATGACAGAATGAACTTACTACTAGTGGTCTCATCCGAGTCACTGTCTATGTTTTACTCTTAGAGAAAACCTATAGTTAAGAACTCATATTTGCCAGCACAATTTTCTAAGAAATTTTAGTACTTGGTAGAAAGTTTTAATTTCCTTATCAATGAAAAATTTATTAAACACCTACTATGTGCCAATTATTATGCTAAAAAAACCTACAGCAGCCCTGGCCGGTTGGCTCAGTGGTAGAGCATCGGCCTGGCGTGCAGAGGTCTCGGGTTCGATTACCCGCCAGGGCACACAGGAGAAGCGCCCATTTGCTTCTCCACCCCTCCCCTTCTCCTTCCTCTCTGTTTCTCTCTTCCCCTCCCGCAGCCGAGGCTGCATTGGAGCAAAGATGGCCCGGGCGCTGGGGATGGCTCCTTGGCCTCTGCCCCAGGCGCTAGAGTGGCTCTGGTCACAACAGAGCAACACCCCGGAGGGGCAGAGCATCACCCCCTGGTGGGCAGAGCCTCGCCCCTGGTGGGCGTGCTGGGTGGATCCCGGTCGGGCGCATGCGGGAGTCTGTCTGACTGTCTCTCCCCATTTCCAGCTTCAGAAAAATACAAAAATAAAAAAAAATAAAAAAAAAATAAAAAAAATTAAATAAAAAAAACCTACAGCCTGACCAGGCAGTGGCGCAGTGGGTAGAGCGTTGGACTGGGATGCGGAAGGACCCAGGTTCAAGACCCCGAGGTTGCCAGCTTGAGCATGGGCTCATCTGGCTTGAGCAAAAAGCTCACCAGCTTGGACCCAAGGTCGCTGGCTCCAGCAAGGAGTTACTTGGTCTGCTGAAGGCCCCCGGTCAAGGCACATATGAGAGAGCAATCAATGAACAAATAAGGTGTTGCAGCAAAAAACTGATAATTGATGCTTCTCATCTCTCTCCATTCCTGTCTGTCCTTATCTATCCCTCTCTCTGACTCTCTAAAAACAAATAAACAAACAAAAAAACCCCTACAACCCTTCTCACAATGAATGCGTGTGAGAAGATTGCAAAACCCTCTCAAAGAAATCACTAATATGGTTTTTTTTTTTTTTTTTTTTCATTTTTCTAAAGCTGGAAACAGGGAGAGACAGTCAGACAGATTCCCGCATGCGCCCAACCGGGATCCACCCGGCACGCCCACCATGGGGCGATGCTCTGCCCACCAGGGGGCGATGCTCTGTCCATCCTGGGCGTCGCCATGTTGCGACCAGAGCCACTCTAGCGCCTGGGGCAGAGGCCACAGAGCCATCCCCAGCGCCCGGGCCATCTTTGCTCCAATGGAGCCTTGGCTGCGGGAGGGGAAGAGAGAGACAGAGAGGAAGGCGCGGCGGAGGGGTGGAGAAGCAAATGGACACTTCTCCTATGTGCCCTGGCCGGGAATCGAACCCAGGTCCTCCGCACGCTAGGCCGACACTCTACCGCTGAGCCAACCGGCCAGGGCCACTAATATGGTTTTTATGAGAAATCCTGTTATGTCTGACCAGATGGTGGTGCAGTGGATAGAGCATCAACTGAGATGCAGAGGACCCAGGTTTGAAACCCTGAGGTCACTGGCTTTTATTCAAGTTCATCCATCTGGAACGTGGGTTTACCAGCTTGAGCAAGGGGTCACTGGCTTGAGTGTGGGATCACTCACCCTGCTGTAGGCCCCTGGTCAAGGCACATATGAGAAAGCAATCAATGAACAACTAAGGTGCCACAATGAAGAACTGATACTTCTCATCTTCCTTCCTGTCTGTCTGTCCCTATCTGTCCCTTTCTTTTCCCATAAATTAGAAGTAATACCTCATTCTGTTCATTTTAAATTAAATTTACTGGGGTGACATTGGTTAATAGAGTCATATAGGTTTCAGTTGTACATTTCTAGGATACCTGATTTTTATATTCCATTTTGTTTCCACTATCCAAAATCAAAATCACCTCCTGTCATTATATATTTGGCCCCCTTTACCCTTTATTACCCCTACCCCCTTTCCTCTGGTAACCACCATACTGTTTTCTGTGTCTATGAGTTTCAGTTTTATATCACACACATATGTATGAATTCATGTGGTTCTTAGCTTTTTCTGACTGACTTATTTTGCTTAGCGTAATTATATCAAGGTCCATCCCTGTTGTCACAAATGACATTATTTCATCTTTTTTTATGATTGAGTAGTAAAAAATAGTATGTATGTAGCACATCTTCTTTATCCAATCTTCTATTGAAAAATACTTTGATTGTTTCCATGTTTTGTCCACTGTGCTGCAATGAACTTAAGGGTGCACGTAATTTTACAAATAAATGTTTTCAAGTTTTCTGATAGATACCTAGAAAAAGTATTTTGAGTCATATGGTAACTCTATTCTTAATTTTTTGAGGAACCGTAATACTGTTTTCTACAGTGGCTATACCAGTTTACATTACCACTAGCAGTGAATGAAGGTTCCTTTTTCTCCATAACTTTTCCAACACTTGTAATTAATTACCTGTCTTGTTGATAAGAGCTATCCTAACAGGTGTGAGGTGGTATCTTATTGTAGTTTTGATTTGCATTTCCCTAATAGCAAGTAAAATTAAACATCATTTTATATATTTGTGAACAGTTTGTATGCCTATTAAGAGAGGTGTCTATTTGAGTCCTCTGCCCATTTTTTAATTGGATTGTTTGTTTGGTGATGAGTTGTATGAATTCTTTATGTATTTTGGATATTTGTTGGGGTTGTTTGCAAATATCTCTCATTTGGTTGGTTGCCTTTTTGCTTGTTGGTGGTTTGTTTTGCATAAGCTTTTTGGTTTGGTATAGTCCTATTTATTTATTTTTGCCTTTACATTCCTTGCCTTTGAGGACAAACATAAAATATTCTCTAAGACCAAGGTCCATAAGTTCAGTACCTATATTTTCTTCTATGTAATTTATTGTTTCAAATCTTGTAGTTGGGTCTTTAATCCATTTTGAATTAATTTTTGTACAAGGGGACAAACAATAATCTAGTTTCATTCTTTTGCATGTGGCTTTTCAATTTTCCCAGCACCGTTTGTTGAAGAGGCTTTCTTTTCTCCATTATCTGTTTTGTGGTTCTTTTGTTAAAAATTGTTTGCACATATACATGTGGTTTTATTTCTGGACTCTGTTCCATTGGGCTATGTGTCTGCTTTTCTGCAATACCATGCTGTTTTGATCATTGTAGCTCTATAGTATAATTTAAAATCAGATAAGTGTAACACCTCCAACTTTTTTTTTTCAGTATGACTTTGACTATTCTAGGTCTTTCATAATTCCATAAAAATCTGATAATTTTTGGTTCTATTCATTTAACAAGTGACATTGAAATTTTGATGGGCATTGCATTAACTATGTAAGCTTTGGGTAATATGATCATTTCAATTATGCTATTTTTTCCAATTTAACACAAAATATCTTTCCATTTAATTGTGTATTTTTCAAAATCTTTTAATAATGCTTTATAATTTTCAGTATATAAGTTTTCACATCCTTTATTAAGTTTATTCCTAGGTATTTTGTTTATTGGGTTGCAATTGCAAAATTTTGTTATTTCTTTTTATAAAGTTTCATTGCTAGTTTATAGGGAAGCAGTGGATTTTGGTGCATTGATTTTGTATCCTGCAATTTTATAGTTTTTGTTTATTGTTTCTAATAGTTTTTTGGTGGAGTTTTTAGGGCTTTATATGTGCAGAATCATGTCATCTGAAAAAAGTGACACTTCTACTTTTTTATTCTCAATTTGGAAGGCTTTTATTTCCTTCTCTTGCCTAATTGCTCTGGCTAGGACTTCCAGAACTATGATGATTTGAGTAAGAGTGGGTATTTTTATCTTGTTCCTAATTATAGAAGAAAAGCTTTCAGTTTCTCACCATTAAGCATAATAATGGCTGAGAGTGTGTCATCTATGGCCTTTATTATGTTGAGGTACTTTTCTTCTATACACATATTTTTTTAGTATTGTAATCATAAATGGATGTTATAGCTTATCAAATGTATTTTTCTGCATCCATTGATAAGATTATATAATTTTTGCCCTTTGTTTTGTATTACATTGATTGATTTGTATATCTTGAACTATCCTTGTGATCCTGGAATAAATCTCATTTGATCATGATGTATAATTTTTTTAAGTGTATTGTTTTTGTCTGTTGCTCCCGGTTTGTTTTGTTAATTGTTGCTTTATACATTTCAATGCTCCCTGATTGTGTGCATATATATTAAAAAGTGTTATGTCTTCTTAATATAGTGTCACCTTTATTTTTATAAAATGTTCATCTTTGTCTCGTTACCTTGAAATATGTTTTGTCAGATATAAGTATGGCAACACCTGCTTTTCTTTGGATGTTATTTTCTTGGAGAATCATTTTCCACCCTTTCACTTTGAGCCTAACTATGTCTTTACAGCTTAGGTGTGTTTTCTGAAGACAGCATATCTTCGGGTTTTGTTTTTTAATCCAATCTGCTACTCTGTGTCTCTTTATTGGTGAATTTAGTCCATTTAAATTTAGGTTAATTGTTGCTATATGAGAATTTTCTATAGCCATTTTATCTTTTGTTTTCTGGTAGCTCTAGACCTCCTTTGGTTCTTTTTCTTTATGTATGTGTCTGTTGTTTTTGGTGATATTCTATATGTTTCCCTCTGTTTCCTCCTTTTTTAAGCTATGTGTCTCAGTTTGGGTTTTTGTTTTGTTTTGTTTTGTTTTTTGTATTTTTCTGAAGCTGGAAACGGGGATAGACAGTCAGACAGACTCCCGCATGCGCCTGACCGGGATCCACCTGGCACGCCCACCAGGGGGCGACACCAGGGGGCAATGCTCTGCCTCTCCGGGGCGTCTCTCTGTCGTGACCAGAGCCACTCTAGTGCCTGGGGCAGAGGCCAAGGAGCCATCCTCAGCGCCCGGGCCATCTTTGCTCCAATGGAGCCTCAGCTGCGGGAGGGGAAGAGAGAGACAGAGAGGAAGGAGAGGGGGAGGGCTGGAGAAGTAGATGGACGCTTCTCCTGTGTGCCCTGGCCGGTAATCGAACCCGGGACTTCTGCACGCCAGGCTGACGCTCTACCACTGAGCCAACCGGCCAAGGCCAGTTTTGGGTTTTTTGTGTGTGGTTACCATTAGGTTTTTGAAAAAGAATTTTTCATATATTCAGCAGTCTTGTTTCTTATAAATGCATTTGATCCCTAGCCTCTTTTGCAAATTCAGACCATCACCCCTTCTATTTATTTATTTACTTATTTGGTGCCAGAGACAGACAGGAAGGGAGAGAGATGAAAAGCATCAATTTTTTGTTGCTGCACCTTAGTTGTTCATTGACTGCTTTCTCATATGTGCCTTGACCGGGCAGATCGAGTAACCCCTTGCTCAAGTCAGTGACCTTGGGTCCAAGCTGGTGAGCTTTGCTAAAACCAGATGAGCCACGCTCAAGCTGGAGACCTTGGGGTCCCGAACCTGGGTCCTCCACATCCCAGTCCGACACTCTATCCACTGTGCCACCGCCTGGTGAGACTACCCCTTCTTTTTTTATGTTTTTATTGTCACAAATTATCCCTGTTTATTTTGTAAGTTTGTTGGTTATCTTGCTTGTTGTTTTGTGACCTTTTGTTCTTTGCTTCAGGTAGAATAACCCCTTTGAATATTTCTTGCAATGGAGATCTTCTGATGATAAATTCCCTCAGCTTCTGTATCTGTAAAAAGTTTTTATTTCTTTTTCATATCTAAAGAATAACTTCGATATACATATGATTCTGGGCTGGTAATCTATTTCAGTAGTTTGAATATTTGGTTCTACTCTCTTTTAGGTTGTCGAGTTTCTGCTGAGAATGGGGGTAGAGTGGGTTGGGGGTACCTGGCAACTTCCTGTGTTATTTAACCCTTCCAGTCACAGTGACCTCAGATTTCTGCAGTCTCCCCTGCAGCTGGACCCTGGGACCAGTCACAGAGTGCACCTTTGTTCGGGGAAAAACTGATTCTGTAGTAGCAATTCTCAGGTTTGCAGATAACGTGCTCCACCACCTGACACCAAGCACAAAGACAGGCAAGCTCTGGGAGGTACAGGGTGATCAGTTTCCGTGGTTTTGTTTCTCTGGTTGCCATGCTGACCATCTGACAGCTGTGGCCACATCCTTGTGCTGTCCTTGCCCAGGTCTCTGGGCTTAGCCACAGCTTGTACTGTTCACTCCTGCAGAAATGTCTACTGAATTTCTTTGCTCCTCTTGGCTGAATGGAGTGCCAGCCACAGACCAATTCTTCCCCTCTCCAAGCTGAGCTGTGCCTTGAGCTCCCAGCTCCCAGATTTCATCCGTGCCTTGTCTCATCTTTTCTCTCCTCTTGCCTGCCCCATTTGTCCTCACTTGCCCACCTTTAAAAGTTTTAATGCAGAGATTTTTCAGGCACATTTTTGCATTGATCAGGAAACCCTTTGTTGACTTGTAGCTGTTCAAATTGTTGAAAATTTGAAGAGGCCAAAGGGATCTCTCATGCTGCCATCCACTTCTGACTCTAGTTCTCTTGTTACTTCCACCACATCTGCAGTTACTTCCCCCACTGAAGTCTTGAACATGTCAAATTCATCCATGAGGCCTGGAATCAACTTCATCCAAACTCCTGTTAATGTTGATATTTTTACCTCTTCTCATGAATTATGAATATTTCTTAATGGCGTTTAGAATAGTGAATCTTCCCCAAAAGTTTTTTATTTACTTTGTCCAGATCCACCAGAGAAATCACCATCTATGGAAGCCATAGCCTTACAGAATCCTCTTCTTAAACAATATTACCTGAAAGTTGAAATTACTCTTTGAATTAAGGGCTACAGAATTGCTGTTGTGTTAGCAGGCATGAAAACAGTTTTAATCTAATTTTACATCTCCGTCAGAACTCTTGGGTGACTAGGTGTATTGTCAATGAGCAGTAATATTTTGAAGGAAATCTTTTCTTCTAAGCAGTAGGTCTCAACAGTGAGCTTGAAATATTCAGTAAACCATATTATAAACAGATATGCTGTCATCCAGGTTTTGTTGTTTCATTTAAAGATTATGGGAAGAGTTTATTTGCAAAATACTGAAGGATCCTAGAATTTTCAAAATGGTAAATGATCATTGGCTTCAAGTTAAAATCACCAGCTGCATTAATCTCTAATAAGACAGTCAGCTTATTCTTTGAAGCTGTGAAGGCAGGCATTAATTCTCCTCTCTAGCTATGAAAACCTTAGATGGCATCATCTTACAAAATAAAACTATTTTGTCTACATTAAAATCTTGTTGAGTGTAGCCACCTTCATTAATTATCTTAAGTAAATCCTCTGGATAACGTAGTATAGCTTCTACATCAGCATTTGTTACTTCTGCTTGCCTTTTTAGGCTCTGATGACAGCTTCTTTCCTTAAAACTCATGACCCATCCTCTGCTATCTTTAACTTTTCTTCTGCAGCTTCCTTACTTCTCTCAGCCTCATAGACTTGAAGAGAACTAGGGCCTTGTTCTGGATTAAGCTTTGGCTTAAGGAACTGTTGTTGCTGGTTTGATCTTCTATCCAGCCCACTAAAACTCTTCCCATATCAGCAATAAAACTGTTCTGATTTCTTATCTTCTGTGCAGTCACTGGAATAACATTATTAATTTTCTTCAAGACTGTTTTCATTGTATTCAAATTTTAGCTACTTCTTTTTTGGCACAAGGGGCCTAGCTCTAGGTTTTTCTTAGCTTCTGTCATGCCTTCTTCATTGAACTTAATTACTTCTATTATTTGATTTAAAGTGAGAGATGTGTGAGTCTTCCTTTCACTTGAACACTTAGAGGGCATTGTAGGGTTACTAACTGAGCTAATTTCATTATTGTGTCTCAGGAAATAGTGGGGCCAAGAAAATAGAGCGAGTGGAGCATCAGAATACACAAAAGAGCCCTGGCAGGCTAGTTCAGTGGTAGAGCGTGGACCGGGCATGTGGATGTCTCAAGGACGATTCCCAGTCAGGGCACACAGGAGAAGCAACCATCAGCTTCTGCTCCTCTTCCTCTCCCCCTCCTCTCTCTTTCTCTCTTCCCCTCCTGCAGCCATGGCTCAATTGATTTGAGCATGTAAGTCCCAGGCACTGAAGATGGTTCCATGGAGCCTCTGCCTCAGGTGCTAAAAATAGCTCAGTTGAGAGCTTGGCCCCAGATAGAGGTTGCCGGCTGAATTCAAGTTGGGGCACATGTGGGAATCTTTCTCCCCTACTCTCACTTAAATTTTAAAAATACACAAAATATTTATTAAGTTATCCATTTTATTGAAGGACCACATTTTGTGGCACCTCCAAAATTATAAAAGTAAAAACAAAGATCACTCATCAGAGATTACCATAACAAATATAATAGTAATGAAAATTTGGATATACTGCCAAAATTACCAAAATGTGACACAGAGACATAAAGAAAGTAAATGTGGTTGGAAAAATGGTGTCAATAGCCTTGCTAGAATCAGGGTTGCCACAAACCTTCAATTTATAAAAAATCCAATACCTGTGAAGCACACTAAAGTGAAACACAATAAAATGAGGTATGCCTGTATTACATATGTAATAGAGTGTACACTCTGTGTAGATAATTAATATGTATGGTCGCCTATAAGCTTCATGATGGCAGGACCTGTGCTTGTCATTCATTGTATTCCTATACCTTACAATGTACCTGGAACACAGTAGGTCCTCAAAAATATTGATTGAATGAATGAATTAAATAATGGATAGATGGATGAGAAGAAGTTAGAATTAGACCAAGCTCTGTGACTCCAAAACTCAAACATTTCTCAGTCCCATGCTACCCTTCATGGCTTCCTATCATCTTCACAGTGTGGAAATGCAAGCCTCACATAACCCGTGCCAGTCTGCCAGTTCGGTATTGTATTCTACTACCTCTATTACATTTTGTAATGTAGCATTTGACCTAGAGCAAGAAATTTTCATCTACTGAACTTGCCATGCTCATTTCTATCCCTTAATTTAAACTTCAGTCACATCTGAAATATGTTCCCTTGTCTTTATCTACTACCAGAATTTCTTACCTTGATGCAGTACTGCCAACTAGATGTATGTAAGGACATTTTTAGTTCTTACAACATGACTAGGCAGCTCTATTAACATATACTTATGAGTCCAGAGATGCTAAATGTCTTGCAGTGCATGGGAGTATCCTGCATAATGAGTTATCCCAAATATCAAACGGCAATCACTTAATGCCAATAACATCGACATAGAGAAACAATGTGTATCAAACTCAATTTAGAGTCAGCATTATGTAGTCACGATTAGCACTAGTGATACCTAATTTTTATTCACAGCTGTATCACTTACTAGTTATGTTATTTTGAGTTAGTCTCTTGGAACCTCAACTTTCTCATGGGTTTAATAATGCCTTTCAGCAACCAAGAGTAGAGATGAAAAACACAAAATGCTAGCATACAGGTGATTATAAACAGGTAGGAGCTATTGTTAACCTATTGCTGGAATCCAGTATCAAATTCTACCCTCCTTGAAGCTCTCCTTACTCTTCCAGCTGAGAATGGCCTTTTATTCTCTACAAACATTGTTTTTTAGTAAAGAGTCTTCCAGTTCCAAGAAAAAGATACTTGTTCAAGTCATCTCACAAGGGCAAAGAGAGTTCATTGACAAAAACATTTTATCATTTAGGACTCTATGTTATAAGTGACAGAAAACCCAAGTAAAACTGACTAGTAAAGAAAATATATTAGTTCACATAATTTATAGTATACTATATACTCCATGTGGACAAGTAAGCTCTGTGAGGTAGAACTTCTGTTTGTCTTGTTTATTGTTGGCTTTATTCTTATGCTTCATATGGTGCCCCTGGCAAATCCAGATTCTCACACTATGATAACAATGGCTGCTGCTGTTCCAGTTCTCAGATCCTTACACCCGCTAGTCCTGGAGAAGAGAATGACTACTACTAGTAGATCCCAAGGAAGAAATCACTTCTCTGTCTCAGAAATCCTTTGCCTCTCACAGGCTTAGGGGAAAATTATAGATCCTAAACTAATCATAGGGGCTTGGTAAGGGTTGGAGGTAGTTGGGTAAAAATTTATTTGCTTAAGACAATTAGAACTCAGCCCTGAAATTAAGGTAATCAACCTTCCACCTCTTTCCCCCAAAAGAACTGAGAGTACTACCAGACGGTCTCCGTTAGCAAGTAAGAGAGGGAAGTGAGATAATGTGGCACAACATATGACCACTAGGGGCTGTAGCTTAGATTTTTCCTATAATAAGAATAGGTAGGCAGGCAACTGCAAAAATTATTTTAATAGAGTAATGCCCTAGATATGGGCTGAGCTCTACCTCCATCTATGAGACTATAACTAATGTAAAAATTAATAAACAGAAACCTCACTAGAAAAAGAGTAGGTATGCTAGTATTTCAAAGAGAATACAATCCACCATCAACATGTGCCAATGGTGGGCAGAATTAGTATGTTTTTGCTCTCATATGTAACTTTTTTACAATAATAAAAAGCATAAGGTTTTGTGTGTGTGTGTGTGTGTGTGTGTGTGAAATGCAATGTTCCAAATTATGAGGAAAGTGCTATGTTAGGGCAAATATATGATGTGATAGCAGTGCTGAAAAATAATGGCACTAAAGAATTGGATAGATGCCAAATCTAAATTGGATACAAAATTCAGGAAACAGGATATTATTACCAGCCTCTACTTGAGAGAGCGGCAGATGGAGTGCTGTTCTTAGAAATGAGCAGTTTCACGAAAGAGGGAAGGTGAAGATGCGGGGGGGTTGCTTGCCACACTTGAAATTTTCTATTTGTCGTTACTTTTAACAACTCTTTCACCACCTAGCCAACAAGGAAGCTCATATTACACATGTTGGGTACTTAGGTTTTATCTCTTCAAGTAGATTATATAATTCTTCTCACATCTTTTTACTTTATCTTGCATACTAAGTTAGCACACTGGTTTTACTAGGTATATTTAGTAATCATCTGCCATTGAGTAAGTAAACCTAAATGAAAGGGAAAGGGCAAATTTTTGTAACAGAAATAATGTTTGTCATAGTCCCCAAACTTTATTTTGTCTTTCTGTCCCCTTGAAAAAAAATTAAGTTATATGAGTATTGCAGATTCTATACCTATTGGGGAATTTAGCAAGAAATAATTAATCAAGTGTTAAGTTATGGTAATGAAATTCATTTTCAAATAAATTTTGCCAATAAACAGAGGGATTTTTGCTGCTTTTAAAGAATGTATTTGTGGAAAGCTGAAAAGGGCCATAGGATGGTCAGCAATATAACTAACTTTTCAATATTACCCCAAAGATCTCATAAAAGGGCCCACGGAGATAAGTAAAATGCAGACCAGCTTGTTGACATGTGCCTTCCCAAGCAGAAGTGAGTATCAGATCCATTTTGGGGGCTTCCTAAACAGAAACCCACAGATGTCTTCATGGAGTCTATAAATACCTCCTTTTCTCTGCCCTGGCAATAAGATGCAAGTTTCTATTTGTGTGACAAACCTCATATTTCTAGAAAAACTGTCAACAATTTTTCCCCCAAATTTAAAGAGATCTGTAACCTAGAAAAAAAATTAGTTTATTGTCTTCCTTACTAAAATGTATATTCTGCAAAGGCAAAGATTTTTGTCTGTTTTTATTCACTGCTGTATCCGCAGTGCATCAAACACACCTGGTGCACAATAGGTACTTAATATCATTTTTGGGACACGTGGGAACTGCATATTAGAATTGCCCTATATTGGTCACCCAGATTCTATGTGCTATAGCTTGCAAAAAAGAAGGGCATTCTACTCTTTTTATTAGTTCCAGATCTCAAATGCACAATGTTTATGCTTCATATGAAGTAAAATACTTATATTTTAATTGTAAAAAAGCATTGAATAATTTTAAAATATATATATATATATATATATATATATATATATATATATATATATATATATATATATATATATATATAACTTAGGCATCAGATCTATATTCAACCCCTGGCTCTGCTATTTATACATTATAAAATATGGATGATACCCACCTTGCATGATTCTTGTGAGGATGCCAACAGTTGGCATATATTAGTTGTTCAATAAATGGTCTGACTTTTTATTGGAGCAATAAAAGACAGAAGAGATGCAAGTAGGAGATTGACAGTTGGGACACTCCAATTCTTACGACTAACTGAAAATATTTGTTATAGAGCTGCACACAATGCACTACTCCATATGTATATTTTTATTCCAAGTAGTAAAATTCTGTTATTGTTTAGTGATCTTGTAACTTCACACTACTTTGGCTAATTTAAATAATTTCCTTCTTCTTGCCAAACACTAATTTTTTCAAATGATTTAGGGCTAGTTTCTACGTCAGGCTTTATTTGTTATTTTAAAATTCAGGCAACATTACTTTTGACTTCAGCAGTTTTGTTTATGATGCCAAATAATGAGCTACATTAATAGAATATTATTTTGGTCAATTATTTTATTCTTATTAAATTGTATAAATATATATTTCCCTAAAAGAAATAATTAGGTGTTGTATTCTTATTTGCATTGATTTGATCAGCATATTGGCATCTTTTGCCTGAAAAGTCTCCTTTGGGAAAAGTTAATGACTGTTTATTGAAATCACTTTCAATAGATGGTAAAAATACTAGATTCAGCAAACATTCTTTCTGTATTTTAGGTTAACAAAGACAAAGGGCATGCCATTATTTGAGGTTTTAATTATTTTTAATCCATATCAGAAAAAAAATGATAGCAGTTTGGATTAAGTAACTTTGTTAGGTAAGTGAATAAATAATAGGCATCAAACATATATTAATTTTATTTTCATTTGTGACAGTCTCTCAATGGCCCCAGGGCAGGGATATTCAATACTGCAAAAGCTATGAACTAGACCTAGAGCGCTTTGTGCTCCTAATGATGAGATTAGCCTCGTCTACTATCACCTAGGGCCAAACATCTGGAAATTAAGTTACTCATGGCAGACCTTCATCTCCTCTGCTAAATGTATTTTTCTCTTATTAGTGCACTTTTTTCTTTCCTGCATCCTAAGTCCATAAGCCTCTTTGGGGAGAATATGGTTCTAACAAAGGGAAAAAAAAGCTCCCAAGTATTGTAGTTTTGCAGTTACCTCTCCTCAAGGTATTTTTATTTAGAAATAAGTCTGTGAGAAAAGATTAATGGTCAAATAAAGTAATGAAGTAGGAAGAATACAAATGTGGAATGTTGGAGGCCAGCTTTGTATCTCAAATCACTTAAGACAGACAAGCTGCCATACTTGTCACTTTACAGTGCATCTGGTGGCTTATTTAGGAGTATCTGTTTGATATGTTCTTAAGAACATTTTTGTATTCATTTAGTCTCTTTGGTATAGACTCCTCGTAGCTGTATGTCTTTCCTTTGTATCAACTATATAATTCTGTAAAGAGTGGACGCATGCTCAATGCCTGCTCAATAAATGTATGGAAAATTAAATTGAATAAGCATCGACTGCTCTCAACTGCTCTTCCTCCCCAGGCAGCAGATTTGAACCAATTAGCTACAGTTTTCCAATGCACTTGTGCAGTGGATACAACCAATATTTGAAGTGTTTAGTTGATCACATAATCATTTATCCATTTATACATTCATTTAATTATATTCTTGCCATATGTAATGTGCTGAAAATGTAGGGACAAATTTGATAGACTGGTCACAAGGAGCATACAGTAGTAGTGACTCCATATAAAATGATGATACATAGGTTGTGCCAAATGTTAAGTTTTAGTTATAAAAGGACAGTTTGATATTTAAATATATAGACACAGAATATATATGTTGAATATCACTTGTACCAAAGAAATAATGGCATTATGAGTGCCAAATAGGAACTATGAAATGCCTCAGAAAACTACCTTCTTTCTTAAAATTTGACTAGGTCAAATATTTTTTTATTCATTCATTCACTTATTTATCCAGTAGAAAACAAAAAACAATTTTCAAGTATTTATTATATGCCAGGCATTATCCTAAGTGTTGGGTAAAAAAATGTAGAAAAGAAATCAGAAACAAAGGAAAATAAAAGATATTTGAAATGATTGCGCTTGGGAAGTACAGATTTATAAACATGCAATCAAATAACTATGAAATTCATAAAAATAAGGATTTTTTTGCCTTTTTGTGAGATGAAATGAATATTGAGTAGAATTAAAATTTAGGTTTATTTGTTCTCTTATACATGTAAGGGCATTTTGTGCTACTTGTGAACACAAGGTAGGATAATATAAAAACTATTTCAGAATGTTATCTAAGATAACTTCAAAGGTAAAACAATTCTCATTAAAAATCCACTGTTTGTATCTATTCAAACAAAAATCTCAACATTTTTTGACTAGGCAACAATAATTTTATTAAATTCACTAAAAATATTAAAGAAGTTATTTAGCTGGATTTATTAGTTTATTCGAATGGTAACTCAGGGTAAATATTTCCACTGTTGATATTTATTATGTAAATACTAAAACTGCTCAGGTCCTTGTTTAATTTATTGCCAGAATTAAATTAAACATACCATTAGTCCAAATGTAAATACATGCAAAATTAATATTTTTTTAAACCTCACTTTTATTTCTTATTAGTTTTTTTAATACAAGAAAGGGTAGAAATTGTCAGTGTGCAATATTTAATTTTTGACACTTGAAATTATGAGCATTATTGTTCCGTTATATTGCCATTTCATTTATATCATAATTATCTTTCATTATACAAAACAAAGTATATTACTTCTCTTATTAGTATGTCTGTTTCTTTTTAATAACCTGATTTTCATCTTATCTATCATAGCATATAATAACCACCAGGATTAATTTTTTTTTTTATCATAAGGTTGAACCCTCCTAATTTGTCAAATCTGTTACTTGAACCAGTTGAATTGCCAGCTTTTATCTCAATTTCTTGACTGCTGTTTAAGAGGATTAGAGGCCTTAGTCGGCTTCACCAGGGTGGCTAACAGTAACAGGCGCCATTGCAGCTCAGATCCAAAATCAATGGCCTGAGTCTGATTGACTGGTCTCAATTGCTCTGTGGAAAACAGCCTTATGCTGGCCTTCTCTGCTTACACAAACCAAGTCAGACAGAAACCAGCAGCGACCCCTTCTTTTTAAATTCAAGTATTAAGGAGGAAATAGTAAGAGATAGCAATAACAACAAAAATATCAAGAAATGGGAATATAAAAGTGCCCAAAGTCAGGTGATTTCATCATTTTACTGAGTGTTCAAGTTCTCTGATGAAACAGTCTCTTCATTTTCAAAAGCACTCATAATACCCAATTATCAGCATCTCGTTCTTATTTTCTTCTTCTAGTTTTAGTAAACAAATTTACAAATTCAAATCACCAAACTAAGTTTTCCATTTGAAATATTTTTTTTTATTCTAGGGTAATTATAAAGGAAAGATAAGTACATGGCCTTTCTCATCGTTCATTCCATAAGAGATACTGTAAAACGAATGTGTTTATGATGATACGACAAGATGTTCTCTCCTCTGTTTACATTGTAAAAGAGCAAAGTATATTAAAAACCCTTATTCTCTTATATATGTTAGAGGTAAGGGAAAATAATGATCTCATTTCATTCTGAAGATGTTCATACAGGAAGGTGACAGATATATATTCTATTGAAAGGAAGATTTTTTTTCCCCTGAGACAACATTATTTTTAAAAATAGGTCAAAGAAACTAGCTCTGGTATTAAAATAGTTCTGTTAGAAGTTATGCAACTTAAGGTAATGTAACCAGAAATTGAGGTGTCCTTTGACAAAAACAATTCCTTTAACTCTCAACAATTGGGCAACATTTTCTAGAAAAAAGAGAGTCCCCAGAGAACAACAGCATCTTATATTATAGAATTAGAGTGCTTTAGAGATTCTCAAACCATCTTTGCAACCCTCTAATTACAAAGACCATAAACAGAAAACCAAAAAGTTAAGGAACTTGACCTAGGTCACAAACCAATTGAAATTCTTAACTTGGAGAGTGAAGAACCTGATGAAGAGGTTTTAAGCAGCTTAGAAAGAGCTGAAAATTTAAATCAGAGACATTTTTATCTTATTTGAAATATCATTAAGATCATCTAGTCAACAATTCTAATTTAGAGGTTGTAATTCATTTCAGTTCATGATTTTATAAAACATAAGCACATACTTGTGAAACATTCTAAAGTTTTAAGCAGGTGGCAACTGAGACAGAAAATGGGTTTACTAAACAGGACATAATTTCTAGTGATGGTAGTTTTTGTATCTTTCTATCTAGAAGCACCTGTTAACGAATAGGATCCTTTCATGTGGTAAGGAAATGCCCCTGGAGCTATTCTTTCAGCAAAAACCAAGGCTGAACCTGAGACCATTTTAAAGGAGATGGCCCTGATGTTAAAATAGTAACATTATTCCAAATGTCTTTTTAAAAATAAAATCTTCTGAAACTTTACTTATTTTCCTTTTGTTACTATGAAAGCATTTTACAGTGGAATAACTTAGTAACAAGTGAAATTTAGAATAAGTCAACATTCTCATTAAAATAAAGTCATCTGATATTTCTCAGAACTATAAAACAGCCATTGAAACCTGAGGCTTCAGAGAAGGAAATCTTTATTGTAATAAAAGAATCAGCAACATTGTTTATAAGCGTCATTTCCAGGGCAAAAGATTAGTTTATTCAATAAGAATCTTGTAACATGGTGCCAGCGCGGGTGCAATAAACTTTATGGAATGGCTCATAAGATTAGACTAATTAAAGATAATCTAATTTGGACAATTTTATCTTCTGGAAAAGAAATGTGATGTCATCCTGTGGGAAGAGACAATGTTTAGTCTCTGGGGCTGTGCAAAATAAATAAATAAATAAATAAATACTCTCATAAGATATGTGCAATAATAAGAATTAAGGTTGATCCAAAGACAGTCTTAGATCTACCCATTGCCTCTCAAAAGATCCACCACATAGACGGTTAAGCCCCATAATTATCTCCCCTATTTGTGACAAGCATGAGCTAATCAGTCTCTGAGGGAGTTTTCCAGCAGATTCTGAAGAGAGTGTGTGCACTTCACGTTGCTCATCAAGCTATTTTGTACTCCAAACCGCAAAGAGCTGACCAAAGCTCATTATCCTCAACTAGACCAGAATTAATTCAAATTAAGAAAAATAGACATTTTAAAAATGTTGAGTGCTTATGATTTAGAACAAAGAGTCTTCACTATTTTTATAACAGCAACATAGGTTCTAGCTGCCTATAATCCCATATTAAAAGATTAGAAAAAACATCTGAAGAAATCAGAGTGTCTAATTGAGGTTCTTGCCTTTAATCCTGCAAGCTGACTCCCTCTTGGATACCAAGATCTGTCAGTGATGAGCCAGGGGAATTCTGTGAGGAAAAAGCAACCATGAGGAATATAACATATTTTTTCCTACTTAAGTAATAAAAGGGGAAAAACACAGTTGGTGATATCAAAACATAAGCCAACAAAAAGTTAAGGGAAATCCCTAAAATGGATTTGTAAATACAAGCAAGTAGAAAGTGAAGAAATAAGCTTGATATTGCTCTTTAATAATGTTTGAAAACAGTGTGCAATATAAAGTACACAAATAAATAAACAAAATTATCATAGAAGAAGAAACATAAAAAGTAACAATGAAAAACTGAATCCACACTTTCAATTGCAAACAATTAATAAACTTCTATTTAATAAGCATATTTTACTTGGATATTGATTGTTAAAGTATTCATTATCTTCTTGTCTTTATATAATTAAATTCATCTTGCCAGAGAATCATATGTTAATAAGTACTTTTCTATCAACATAAAGGAATGTTACTGTGAGACAAAGTTTTTCTGTATGACTATTATATAATTGTGCACAATACAATATAGAAGCTTCACTTGTTGATAATTAATATTGTATGCTTATTTACCAAAGCAGAGAAAAATTAGGTGACAGTTCATGAACAGTTAGTTAAATTAGCCTAAGAAGAAATTTAGTTTATTTTGTTTTGAGACATACAGAATCTTTTATAACATAAAAAATGTAATTAAGAAAAAGGTGAGAAAATATAGTGTACTAAAGTCAAGATATACCTTAAAAAATATGTTTTAATCACAAAGTGGGAGCTTTGTTTTTCTCACTAATTGCTTAGAAATTGACATAAAATTTAAATTATGCAAGGGTTATATCTAATAATATATATTTATAAGTTTATGTGTGTGGTAAACATATTTTTCTTCAGTCTATCGGGCATTAATACTTTAAAAGGACTAATTTACTGCATATTGGGAAAGTTTTATTTCCATCATAAATGCACATATAGAGAAATCATTTAAATATTTTAATAGGCATTTAACATTTTATTAACAATCTTTTTGTATAAGGGGCTTCTTGTGTAGTAAACTGGATTTTGAGGGATGACAAGTCTTTAAGAATCCTTCCATAATACAGAGAAACTTGGAAATGAGCATGCATATGGAAAAATTAAATCAATCTAATACTTTTTTCTTTTCAATTGCAAATGGAAAACAGTTTATAGAATACTATCTTTTGATCTTTACATATTACCTCACAAGAGATCCCATGCTTCTTCAGAAATAACTACACCACATGTGCATACATTAGTGACAGTTAAATAGTGCCTGCACAGATAGATTTCTGAGTGTTCCAAATATTGAATGCTAAACATGGAATTTTTAGTAAAAAGTGATTTTGATAAGTATTGTTACAAATTTCCATCTACATAAAGATATATGATCATTTTTTAAAATCTTAATTTTTTCTGATTTTTAAAAATATGATTTTCTATTAAGTACTGGAGATTATAAAATTAGTAAAATTTAATGACAATATATATACTATATGAAAAATATAGAGTCAATGTGAAGAGGACAACTAAGAAATTTACAGACAGTGACTAAATTCGATATGAACTGTTTATATTAAAAAGGTCGCGGGACAAAATATATAGGGAGAGATGTAGAGCTCAAATCTAAATTTTACTCTAATTTCTCCATAAAATTTGAAATTATAATCTTATGATTTTTTAGAATTGGCCATTGCATAAGAAAGCCAGTATATCTGAACACCTTAATCACCAAATGTCACATGAAAGATGAAACTCACCCAGTTATTTGATTTATAATTAAAATAACATGCCTTCCAGAAATGTAATTTTATCCTGACTTCTTAGATTTGATATTAAAAAGGAAAAATTATAAGTCATTTATATTTTTACAAGACACCAAATTATTCCCTATGCTTTTTTTTTGCTGTTGTTGTTGTTGAAAATGGAAGCTAAATATCTAACTTTGGTATTGTAATGTAATCATTAAACCAGTATATATAATAATTATAATTTAAGACCATACTGGGAATCAGAAGGGCAAATATGGACCATCTGAAACTACTTGAAAATCATAAGCAATTTAAAAATTAAAAAAAAAGAGTATATTTCAACTTATGACATCATAGGTGTTACTCAAGGGTGATGACTTTGGAAATGAGTGAGGCTTTTTGGGCTCTATTCCATTTGAGCGAGCATTACCATACTGTGCGGTAAAAGCCTAAAGCTTCCATCAGACTAGCATAGAAGAAGGTCTGGCCCACATATATCCGATCTTGTCTGCATATTACAGACACATGTGAAGACTTTTTATATCTTGATGACTAAGTATAAACTCACCCCCCAAAAAATAATAATAATAAATGAAGCATCAATATGTATTTTAAAGCTTTCTAGGTGATTCCACTGTGCAGCCAAATTTGAGCTCTATTTCTCTATCAACCCTCCTCTCCACCTCGCGACCTAGAAGCGAAACTTGAATGGATTTATGGAATTAGAGGTTTCTAACACACTAGAAGACATTAGGCTAATTCAACGGTTCTCATGCCTTTTGTCCCAGGCACCCTTTTTACAATGACAGATTATTGAAGATCCTGAAGAGCTTTGGTTGATTTGGGTTATATCTCTTGACTTTTACTCTATTACAAATCAAAACTGTAAAATTTTAAAGTATTAATTAATTAATTTTAAAAATAAATGCAATGAACCCATTATATGTTAATATAATTTTATAAAATAATAATTATATTTTATAAAACAAACAATATCAATGGAAGAAGTACTAATGTTTAACACCTTATACAATTTTTTTCCATTGGTTTGAGAGAAAGAGAGAGAGAGAGAGAAGTATTAACTTGTTGTCATCGGTTGCTTCTCACATGTATTTTGATTGGAGATGGAACCCAAGACCTCAGTGCACCTGGACTATACTCTATCCACTGAACCACTCCACCACAACTAATGTTTAACACTTTTGCAAATCTCCTTAATGTGTGGCTTAATAAAAAAAGGAGCTCCGTTTTCTTATCCATTTCTGCATTTAATCTATTGCAAAAACATAAGTCTGGAAAACTGCACTATGCACTTAAGAAAGAAAAATTAAAAAGGCAAATAACATTTTAGTATTATTATGTGGAGGAGGCACTCAAGACCTAATTGAGAACATTGGTTGGATACTGGCTCCAAAGAATTTCAGGAGAAAGTTAGCCTTTGTTTTATAGACTACAGTAAAGCTTTTGACTGCACAGATCATTAAAAGCCATGGGTTGCTTTTGAAAGAAATGGCGTTACTTAGCTCTTGGTGGTCCTGGTGTATATAACCTATATTGTGAACAAAAAGCCACTGTTAGAATCTTCAGAGGCAGAATGGTTTCCTATTGGCAAAGTGTCAGACAAGGATGCATTTAGTTTCCCTATTAGTCTAATCTGTATGCTGAGTACATCATACAAAAACTGGGCTAGACTCAAAGAAAGGAGGAGTGAAAATTGATGAAAAAAATAGAAGGATTACAATATGCAGATGATACCATTTTAATGGTAGAAAGTAGCAATGATTTAAAACAACTTCTGAAAGAAAATGAAAGAAGAAAATACAAGAGTGCATTTGAACATCACGAAGACAAAAATCAGGACCACAGATGGAATGGACAACTTTAACATAGACTGTGGAGACATTAAAATTGGTAACAACTTTGCTTACCTTGATTCAGTCATCAATTCAAAGGAAGACTGCAGCCAAGAAATTAGGAGAACACTGAGATTCGGATAGGCAGCAGTGGATAGTGGAGAAGGTTGATAAGAAAAGAAATTAATTCATTTGAAATATGATGTTAGAGGAGAGCTAAGTAAATACCGTGGACCACCAGAAAGATAAACAAGTGAGTCCTAGAACAAATTAAACCTAAAACATTGCTGGAGGCAAAAATAAAAAAGTGAAGCTTGGCCCTGGCCGGTTGGCTCAGTGGTAGAGCGTCAGCCTGGCGTGCAGAAGTCCCGGGTTCAATTCCCGGCCAGGGCACACAGGAGAAGCGCCCATCTGCTTCTCCACCCCTCCCCCTCTCTTTCCTCTCTGTCTCTCTCTTCCCCTCCCGCAGCCAAGGCTCCATTGGAGCAAAGATGGCCCGGGCGCTGGGGATGGCTCCTTGGCCTCTGCCCCAGGCGCTAGAGTGGCTCTGGTCACAACAGAGCGACCCTCCGGAGGGGCAGAGCATCGCCCCCTGGTGGGCAGAGCGTCGCCCCCTGGTGGGCGTGCCGGGTGGATCCCGGTCGGGCGCATGCAGGAGTCTGTCTGTCTCTCCCCGTTTCCAGCTTCAGAAAAAAAAAAAAAAAAAAAAAAGGGAAGCTGTCCTCTCAGGCACATCTAGAGAAGGTTAGGTTCTCTGGAAGACAGCAATTCTGGAAAAATGAGAAGGTAGTAGGAAAAGAGGAGACTGAGTACAAGACAGACTGACTCCATAAAAGAAACCATAAGTATGAGTTGACAGGAGCTGAGCAGGGCTGTTGAGAACAGGACATGTGGACATCACTCATTCATAGAGTCACCAGGAGTAGGAAGTGACTTAACGACAACACATATTGATAACACACATTGATATAAAAATTGTTTTTGACCTTATATGCCCCCAGAAAGGGTCTTGAAGGAAGTCCTTGGATCATATTTTGAGAACTGCTGGCATAATGAAAGTAACCCCCACAGTACAGATGAACAGAAATATAGCAAACCCTTCCACTGTGTTCCACAAAAGGCTATGACAAAGTAAGCAGTTGAAATTACAAAAGAAATATACTGCTTACAAAAATTAGGGGGTATTTCAAAATGAATATGAAGCAATAAAATATTCCCTAATTTTTGTGTGCAGTATACTTTTTTTTTTATTAACTTTACTAGGGTGACATCAATAAATCAGGGTGCATATGTTCAAAGAAAACATGTCCAGGTTATCTTGTCAATCAATTATGTTGCTTACCCATCACCCAAAGTCAGATTGTCCTCCGTCACCTTCTATCTAGTTTTCTTTGTGCCCCTCCCCCTCCCCCTTTCCCTTTCCCTCTCCCCCCACCCCCTGTAACCACCACACTCTTATCAATGTCTCTTAGTCTCGCTTTTATATCCCACCTACGTATGGAATAATGCAGTTCTTGGTTTTTTCTGATTTACTTATTTCACTTCGTATAATGTTTTCAAGATCCCACCATTTTGCTGTAAATGTTCCGATGTCATCATTTCTTATGGCTGAGTAGTATTCCATAGTGTATATGTGCCACATCTTCTTTATCCAGTCATCTATTGAAGGGCTTTTTGGTTGTTTCCATGTCCTGGCCACTGTGAATAATGCTTAAACACAGAATTTTTTTTTAAGTTTTTTTTTTTAATTTATTCATTTTAGAGAGGAGAGAGAGTGAGAGAGAGAGAGAGACAGAGAGAGAGAAGGGGGGAGGAGCAGGAAGCATCAACTCCCATATGTGCCTTGACCAGACAAGTGCAGGGTTTCGAACCAGCGACCTCAGTGTTCCAGGTCGATGCTTTATCCACTGCACCACCACAGGTCAGGCATGTGCAGTATACTTTCTGTTAGCATTTTCTTAGTGACTTGTTAGGTTTTGGCAATCAAGGTATTATTTAAAAGAGCAATCTTATCTAACTAGAAAATTCCACTATTTCAAATAATTAAGTATCTGAAGAATATCATTCCTACTTTATATGATGTTTGCATGCTTAAAAGACCCAATCCTTGTACCCCAAAACTGTGCAATCTAGTTGGTGAGACAAGGCATATGTGCATAAAACTTCAAAGAATGTTTTGTAAGGTCAAAATTGCACATACAATGATTCACATGAGTAAAAACATATGGACAACTTCTTTAAAATTGTTAGAAAGCTCTCACTTTGTTATATTTTTCACAAGTTATTGCTATCTTAAGCGGGTAATTTACTTTGTAAAATGATAGAATATGAAGAAAGGGAATCTTTGTGCAAAGTGGCTATTTTGACTTACCAATATGGTTACAGATAGATTCATATATATATAGTTATATTGATCCCTAAAATCTTCCAGTTGTTCTTGTGCTATTTAATTGTTCCTTTCCCTCCCTCCTTTTTAAAGGGAGATGACCTGAAAACTGAAATACTATTGTATTTGATAGATTTCCTTTGACCTTAAAAGAGTGTTTTTTGTTGGTTTGTATTTCTTTTATCCTTTGTTATCGTATCTTCACGTTCCATGTTCAACCTTCCATATGCAACAAGAATGCATGCACATTTGATTTTGTTCTTTCCATTTCTGATCACTGTTCATACTTACCCTGGTTATTTTTAATTCCAATTCTATTCTCCAGGATATCAGCTATTTCTTCTACCTAATGTCATCAGAAGACTTAACAAGCATACTTAATATTCCATCTGTTCATTGGAAAAATGTTAAATAGCACTGAACTGGGAATTGAACCCTGCAGAACACTTCTTGTTATATTTTCCTCTTAATTCATTCCCCAAATGATACTTATAATCTGCATCTTTAGATATGTTTCAGGTGAGGCTGACCAGTAAGTTCTTTGGTACATAATATATTTCTAATAATTAAGAAATATTCTAATTGGAAATCTGTACAGATTGCAGTAGGACTCTCAGAGAACTGCATCTTCCTCATAAAAGGGAGAATATGCAGATGCATAAATGGGCTAAAATTGGCTCTTATAAGTGTAATACAAAGTTATGAAGCAAGGAAAAACACATACTGTACTGAAATGTCTATTACTTGCTTCAATCTTGACTAAAATACGCATATGACCCATGGGAAATTAGAGAGAAAAATAGCATTTTATAAATCATTAAACTGAAGTTTTCACTGTAGCTATCCTATCGGTAAATTATGTCTAAATAACAACTTTTACTTGTATTTGTAATTGGAGCATCATATTTAGTGAAGCCTAGTTTGTTTCTCTCCCTTGACCCTCCCTCTAATGTCACCCCATCCAATTGGACATCACACACACACACACACACACACACACACACACACACACATTTTTATTAAAGAGGAATACTGAGGTATTTCTGATTATGTGGGTTTTCATGCTTATATCACCAAAATTTAAAATATATATATATTTCCTTCATTAATCAAACATTACTAGGATTCCCCAATAATGACATTTTAATGCTACTTCCCAGATAAGGTTAAGGTAAGAGAACGATGAAGCAAAATGAAAGTTTTTAAAACTTCAGTAGAAAGATAAAGTTTATGATAGTTTGATATTAATATTGAATAAGACAATAAATAATAAGGATTTATTAAACGCCTAATATGCACTGTCTACTAGATGGTCTTAAATATAACTAACTTCAAATAGTTCTCCAAGGGCTAATAGCTTAGTTATGAAGATAAGACAAAAGTGGGTGATACTGACTAAAAACCACAAGGCATTTATTTTACTGCTGAACGGTACTGTGCAGAATATGTGTCATAGGATTTTAGGTATTGTTGGGAAGTAACTGTTTAATAGTAAAAGGAAGTTGTTCTGAAGGGTAGCATTTGAAGAAGGATTTGAAGGATGGCTAACAAGTAGATAGATGGAGAACAAAGGTGAGAACATTCCAGGTAGTGGAAAAGAATGTTTAAAAATAAGAGGCAGTAATGAGACATTTACATAAAAAAAAACCTTCAGACCATATTCTATAATTTTACAAATGTTGGTATGTATTGTTATTCCATAATTCTGAAGGTTGTAGTTTTTACAGACAAGTGCCCTGAACACAACTGAAAAAAAGAAGGCTTATCAAAGCTGTGTAACAAATTTATCAGCTTAAAACAACAAACAGTTATTATTTCACTGCTTTAGTGGTATTCTGGGGCAGTTTACAGAATGGATCGTTTTGGCTGTAGGTTCTCAAGAAGCTATAATGAAATTATAGTCTGGGGCTACAGTTATTTCAAGGCTTGAATGAAAAATGATCAGCTTCCACCATTGTCTGTTGACAAACCTGAGAAGATCATTTTCTAAACTTGCTGGCATGGCCTTTCCACAGGACTACCTCTGTAAGGGCAGCTGGTTTCCCTCAGAGCCAGTGAATCAAGACAGTCAGAGCAACCAAGACAGAGCCATGTCTTTTTATGACCTAACCTCAGAAGCAAAGATTCAGGAGACAGTGTTAATTGCAGACCATCTGAGACACTGGCTACCCGAGAAAGCAATGTTGACATTAGGTTGGTGAAAGAAGAAATCTATACTTTCTCTCTTGTCATTATGCTCTTGGGATATAATTTCTATTTTCAAATATAACCTAGAGAATAGTAAAAAAGTTGAGAATTAGGAAGGAATAAAATTCAGGATGATATGGTTTATGAAATTTAGTTTAATTTGTTTTTCTTTATATTATTTTATTTCCCTTTTCTTATTGCTTAGTCCAAAGATTAAAATAGATGCTGTTTTGTTCATAATCAATCATGGTGCTCTTTCACTGAGCCCAGATGTAACCTCAGAATCTTTCCTGGTATGCTGTCCTAGATGTTTACAGCCAACTAACTGATAAGAGATAAAATGTAACTTCCTATCCAAGTCCTAGACTTTAGCAGAGAAATAGTTTAGACTTCATGTGTATGTGGGCACTTGATATTTTTTAAAAAAAGTTTTCTCTACAGAGTGGTAAAAAAAAAGGTAACTTAATATAAATGGTGTTGAGTCAATTAGAAACCCAGATAGGGAGAAAAAAATGAAACTTGGCCTCTTCCTCACACCATGTAAAATTCTAGGTATATGATAGATCTAAATATGAAAGGAAAAACCATAAAGAAAGTAATTTACAAAATAGACTATATTATTGATACATTGATAAACTTTTATTTACCCATGAAACTTTTATTTATTATGAAAAGGCAAGCCATATGGGTCAAAATATATGCCACAGATATAAATGATAGTTTACTATCTGTAGAATATCTATAGTTCCATAGGAGAAATAGATAGCCCAGTAGAGAGAGATAAGGGCAATAAACTTGAGCAGGTATTAACACAAAAGAGAATATCTCAGTGACTGTAAACTCCCTAAAGGTGATTCTATAACTACACATCCACTTGAAGAGCTAAAATGAAAAAAAAAACAAAAAACCAGTAACAATTGTGTGTTAGTAATGACTTAGATGATGCCAATCCTCCACATAATGTAAATGTTGGTTGGTACATGTAATTATGTAACAATATATATTATGGCCCAGGAATTTCATTCTAACACACATACAATAGATTAAATAAATGGCAACGTGTTTATGAAATACTACACAACAATGAAAGTGGAGGAGAAAAAAACTAAAGTTGCATTCAACAAGGTAGATTAATCTAACAAACAGAAAGCTGAGACCCCCCCCCCCAAAAAAAAGCTTGATGCAAAAGGATAATATAGATTGCATGGTTTCACTTACATAAATTAACATATAAAAAAGTAATCTATGTATTAAAGGTCAGGATAGTTATTAATTTTAGAGAGAAAAGAAATAGATGCTGGCACAAAAATAAAAGGGGTTCAAGCAGGAATTTTAGTTTACTGGTAATCTGTTTTTTATCTGAGCGGCAGTTAGCTGAGTGTGTTGATTTTGTGATTATTTATTTTGATTTTTGCACTTCTCTTGGTAGAAGTTAAACTCTACCTAAAAAGTTAAAAAGATATGCAAGGATATTAAGGAAAAGATTCTATAACTCTATACCCCATCAACCATGAGGTCAGTACGAACATGGGTTGCTGAGTAACAAGGAAGCTAAGAAAATAGAATTTATAGAGGGTATTCCAAGATGGTGACAGAGTAGGCAGACATTCCAACTCCCACCTCCCAGGTCCAAATTGGATTACAACTTAATTTAAGAACAATCATCTTGAAAAACCAACTTTGGACTAAACAAAGAAGAGTCTATCACCAAGGATCACCAAAAAGCCACACCGAGATTGGTAGGAAGGGCGGAGACATGGAAAGGCTGCCCCGTTCCCAAGAGTGAGTAGCGGAGGAGCGTCCATAAAAACTCTCATTGCAGGGAGGGTCACCCTGAGAGGGGAGGGTCCTAAGACCCAGGCTCCAGCCTAAAGCCCCAGTGCGAAGAAGAGGCACACACACAACATTTGGCAGTGAAAAGAGCTGAGGTTTCTGTCTGCAAGAGAGAGAGAACTCTTAGAGACACAGACTCTGTCTTAAAGGACCTGTGCAGAAAACCTCACTCACAGCCACTTACCCAGGGCTCCAGGGGAGGGAGAGCTGAGAGGACTGTAGTTGTGATAGGAGAGTGTAAAGTTGGAGGCCCAGAGAGAGACATCATGGGGCACGGCGACCAGAAATCCTGTGCTGAGTCATTCTCTAATACCGCAGTCGTCATCTTTCTTGAGTGGAGAAACTCCCTCTGAGCAGCATCAACCTGGAGAAAAGCAACTGCCCTGCCCTCAGGAGTGCTTGTTTCACCTGCTGGAGACTGAACTGTTCTGAGAAGTCACCCACGAAGCAGAGGGCCTGTCAGTGAGTCAGGTTCCTGGCATTGAGGCTGGAATTACACCCCTCCCCCCAGCACTTTCTGGAATCTATGACTGGTGCTTCCTCCATATGGAAAGATTCAGTAGAAACTGTCTGGACTGTAGGAAGACCAAATTTCTGGGGGTCAGACCACACCCACTGTTATCCTGAGGCCACATCCTACTGAGGTATGTAAAAAAAGTCTGGACAGACTGACATTTGGGGCCCAGGGGCAGAGCCATATCCACCACCCTTTCTAATCCCTGAATTGCTATGGGTGCTAGACTTCAGCAGTGCTTTTTTCAGTAGCTGAGCGCAACAAGCAGCCAGCAGACAGAGGCCGCAGGAAGAGGAACTCAGGGAACCTTGGCCTTTTAAGTGGACCTTTCCCCAGGCCCAGTGTGGGTAAAAGCCAGCCTAGGGGTGCAGCTTGGTATTTCCATGTGCACCCGGGCACAGCAAAAGCAGCCACAAACTCTGGATTGATTGTAGCTACAAGAAGGTTGTTGAGGACCAGTCGCGAGCAGTGTTCCCCACTGGACTGTGCTGGCTTCCCTCCAGGGAGACACAGGGCCAGCACATCTAGTGGCCAGCCGTGGAGAGAATTGTTTAGGACTTCACGACCCTTGCTGGTGGCATGTCCTAAGGGAGGACTCATCATACAGGGAGCAGCTGAGGTGAGTTCCGCTTTCTGTGGTCAGCACTGGCACAGTGGCTTGCATGAATTGGACAGGGTAAACTTCACAGTCGCTGGCCCAGGTGCTGGATCTCCTACCCTGCTGGGTTATCTTCCATAGGGGGAAGGGAGAGAGGCTCGCAGCACAAACATTTAAAGTATGGGTCCTCCATAATGGTTGTACTACTTTACAGTCCCACCAACAGTGAATGAGGGTTCACAGTGGCCAAGACATGGAAACAACCAAAAAGCCCTTCAATAAAAGACTGGATAAAGAAGATGTGGCACATATACACTATGGAATACTACTCAGCCATAAGAAATGATGACATCAGATCATTTACAGCAAAATGGTGGGAACTTGATAACATTATACGGAGTGAAATAAGTAAATCAGAAAAAAACAAGAACTATATGATTCCATACATTGGTGGAACATAAAAACGAGACTAAGAGACATGGACAAGAGTGTGGTGGTTACCAGGGGTGGGGGGAGGGAGGACATGGGAGGGAGGGAGGGAGAGAGTTAGGGGGAGGGGGAGGGGCACAGAGAACTAGATAGAGGGTGGCGGAGGACAATCTGACTTTGGGTGAGGGGTATGCAACATAATTTAATGACAAAATAACCTAGACATGTTTTCTTTGAATATATGTACCCTGATTTATTAATGTCATTCCATTACCATTAATAAAAATTTATTTAAAAAAAAAAAAAGTATGGGTCCCCGTGAGCTTATTGTTGGGTTCGGTTGAAGGGCTTAGCCAACTTTCTGGGGGCATAGTCAGACAGAGAAGAAGACTCTCTTAGTCTTCCTCTCTGAGAACAGGGACTCACTAGCTGGAAGAACTTCTGTAGAGGGGACTGTTGGCCCCACCCAATCTGAACCTGTTACTTAACCTCACTGGAAAAAAATAGAATTAGAGTATCCAGCAGAATCTGACAGATTAGGCTCTGGAATAGGGGTCACTTTCCCCATACTGAGCTCCTGACCAAGAGACCCCTGAAGTAGGGGGCTCCACTAAAGTTGTATTTCCAACCTCAACTACCCTAACCCATCAAGCTGGAAACTTGTACAGGGGTTAGTGAGGGGAAGCCAGTTTGAGCCCACACTACAGTCTTTTGACAGACGACTCTGTGGGAAGACCAGGTAGCTGCAAGAGAAGGTGGAGCAGCTGAAAAGTGGATGCAATCTTATGGAGCTTGGGTCTTTAATGCAGCTGTTGTCATCTCTAAACAGGAGGAAGCTGATCCTTATACACTGGTTGGCCCCTCCCACACTACCCAGGCACAGAAAATGCTAACACAAACAGCAAAGAGAGAATTAGCTCCAGACAGGTAGCCCACGGCAGGTTACAAACAATGGCTAGGATGCCAACCCAAGAAGATCTAGAACCAACACAACCAGTAGTGGGTATCAGGCAGCAACAATCCTAGACTCAGCTAGCTACACAAGCCACAAACTCAAAGGAGGAGTTCAGCAGACACCAGACACTAGGGAGAATAAATACGCACAACAGGACAGATACTAATACACACGATCAAGGTTGACCCTTAGAGATAGCCAGCCTGAAGGGATAACTGCACCCATGAAAGGAACAACTTTATTCAATACTCACATACAACAGAAGGGTAAATACTTCCCTCAAGAGTCATTCCTAGAGCAGAGAACTCAGGTGGCCTGGAGGTCAGTACTGCTGGGCTCCTTTTCCTCATAAAGATGCCACAACAAATTTCAAAGTAAAAACAGGGCTACCTAATACACAGAAAAAATGAGCAGAGAAAGAAATATGACCCAAATGAATCAAAAAGAGAAGTTCCCAGAAAAAGAACTAAACCAAATGGAAGTAATCAAACTTCCAGATGCAGAATTTAAAATAATGATTTTTAGAATGCTCAAGGGTCTTAGAGCAACAATGGATGATCACAATGAAAACTTAAACAGAGATGACAAGAACCAAAAGCAACATTGAAATCATAAAAAAGAACCAGTCAGAAAGGACAAATATAATATCAGAAATGAAGACAGCACTAAAAGAAATCAACAGCAGGCTGGATGAAGCAGAGAATTAAATCAGCAATTTAGAGGACAAGATAAATAAAAGCACAGAAGCAGAGCAGCAAAAAGAAAAGAGGCTCAAAAAGACTGAGGAAACTCTAAGAGACCACTGCGACCACATGAGGAAAAACAACATCTGCATCATAGGGGTTTCTGAAGGAGAAGAGAAAAATAAGGGATAGGGAACTGTATGAAGAAATCATAACTGAAAATTTCCCTAAAATGATAAAAAAAAGTCACACAAGTTCAAGAAGCACAGAGTCCCATTAAAGATGAACCCAAGGAGGCCTACACCAAGACACATCATAATTAAAATGCCAAAGTTAAGAGACAAAGAAAGAATACTAAAAGCTGCAAGAGAAAAGTAGTTAATTACGTACAGAGGATCCCCCATAATAATGACATTTGACTTCTCAACAGAAACACTTTTGGCCAGAAGGGATTGGCAAGAAATATTCAAAGTGATGCAAAACAAGAACCTACAACCAAGACTACTTTATCCATCAAGGCTATCATTAAAAATTGTAGAAGAAATAAAAAGCTTCCCAGATCAAAGAGAAAAACAACAAAGTCCAAGGAATTTATTATAAACAAACTAGTACTTCAAGAAATGTTAAGTGGCCTGCTATCAAAAGAGCAAAGGAAAAAAAAAATCGAGAAAAAGAAGATTGTATGTTTAAAGAATAAAGTGGCAATAAATAAGTACATATAAACAATAACCTTGAATGGATAACAATAAACATGAATGGATTAAGTGCTCCAAACATAAGACATAGGGTAGCTGCATGGATAAGAAAACAAGACTCATATACTGTATATGCTGTCTACAAGAGACTAACCTCAGAATAAAAGATATACATAAACTGAAAGTGAAGGGATGTTAAAAAGTATTTCATGCAAATGGAAACAAAAAAAGAGCTGGGGTAATAACACTTATATTTGACAAAATAGCCTCTAAAACAAAGGCTATTGTAAGGGATAAAGAAAGTCACTGCATAATGGTAAACATAGCAATCCAACAGGAGGATATAATCATTGTTAATATTTATGCACCTAATATAAGAGCACCTAACTATATAAAGCAGATTATGATGGACATAAAGGGCGGGATCAACACCAATACTATAATAGTAGGGGATTTTAATACCCCATTAACATCAATGGATAGATTCTCTAGACAGAAAATTAACAAAGAAATAATGGCCTTAAAATACACACTAGATCAACTGGATTTAATTGATATTTTCAGGACCTTTCACCCCAAAGTAACAGAATATACAATCTTTTCAAGTGCTCATGGTAAATTCTCTAGGATAGACTACATGTTAGGACACAAAACAAGTCACAGTAAATTTAAGAAGATTAAAATTATACCAAGCATCTTCTCTGATCACAAAAGCATGAAACTAGATATCAACTACAGTAGAAAAAACTGAAAAACATTCAAATATTTGGAGGTTAAATAGCATGTTATTAAATAATGAATGGGTTAAAAATGAGGTCAAGGAAGAAATAAAAAATTTCCTTGAAATGAAAATGAACATATAACAACCCAAAATCTATGGGACACAGCAAAAGTAGTCCTAAGAGGGAAGTTCATGCATTACAGGCATATCTTAAGAAGCAAGAAAAAAAAACTCAAGTAAACAACCTAACCCTGTACCCAAAAGAACTAGAAAAAGAACAACAAATAAAGTCCATTGGGAGTAGAAGGAAGGAAAAAATAAAGATCATAGTGGAAATACATGACATAGAGGCTGAAAAAGCAAAACAATAAAAAAAGGTCAATAAAATCATAAGTTGTTTCTTTGAAAAAGTAAACAAGACTTATCCAGAAAAAGGAGAGGACCCCAAATAAATAAAATTAGAAATGAAAGTGGAGAAGTAACAACTGACACCACAGAACTATGAAGAATTTTAAGAAAATACTATGAAGGTCAACATGCCAAAAAATTGGACAACCTAGATGAAATGGATAAATTCCTAGAAACATACAATCATCCAAAACTCTATCTGGAAGAATCAGAAACCTTAAACCAACCAATTACAACACTGAAAGTAAAACAGTTATCAAAAAACTCCCAGCAAACAAAAGTCCTGGACTGGATTACTTCACAGGCAAATTTTACCAAACATTCAAAGAAGTAACACCTATCCTTTTCAACTTATTCCAAAAAATTCAAGAGGAGGGAAAACTTACAAACCCAATGTATGAGGCAAGTATTATCATTGCAAAACCAGGTAAAGACAAAACAAAGAAAGAAAACTATAAGCCAATATCCCTGATGAATATAGATGCTAAAATTCTTAACAAAATATTAGCAAACAAGGTCCAGCAATACTTTAAAAAATCATACATCATGATCAAGTGAAATTTATTCCAGAAAGGCAAGGCTAATATAATCACAAATCAATAAATGTAATTTATCACATAAACAAAATGAAGAATAAAAATCACATGATAATATCAATAGAAGCAAAAAGCATTTGATAAAATCCAGCACCCATTTATAATAAAAACTCTGAGCAAAGTGGGACTACAGGGAACATATCTCAACATGATAAAAGCCATCTATGACAAACCAACAGCAAACATCATACTCAATGGGTAAAAATTAAAAGCAATCCTCTTGAGATTGGGAGCAAGACAGGGGTGCCTCCTTTCACCACTCTTATTCAATATAGTTCTGGAAGTCCTAGCCACAGTAATCAGACAAGAAGAAGAAACAAAAGGCATCCAAATTGGAAAAGAAGAAGCAAAACTGTCATTATTAGCTGATGACATGATATTGTACATAGAAAACCCTGAACTCTCAGTTAAAAAAACTACTAGACCTGATGAATGAATTCAGCAAGGTGGTAGGATATAAAATTATCATTCAGAAATCAGTGGCATTTTTATACACCAACATTAAACTTTCAGAAAAAGAAATTAAGGAAACAATCACCTTCACTATTACAAAAAAAAAGAAAAAAAGAAAAATTAAGTACCTAGGAATAAATTTAACCAAGGAGGTAAAAGACTTGTACTCAGAAAATTATAAGACACTGAAAAAAGAAATTAAGCCCTGACTGGTTGGCTCAGCAGAAGAGCATCAGCCTGGAGTGTGGAAGTCCTGAGTTTGATTCCCAGACAGGGCACACAGGAGAAGCAACTATCTGCTTCTCCAACCCTCCCAATTCTCTCTTCTCTCTCTCTCTCTCTCTCTCTTTTCCCCTCCTGCAGGCATGGCTCAAATGGCTCAAGCAAGTTGGTCCCAGTTGTTGAGGATAGTTCCATGGCCTTGCCTCAGGTGCTAAAATGGCTTAGTTGCTGAGCAACAGAGCAAGCTCCAGATGGGCACATCACCCCGTGGAGGGCTTGCTGGGTACATCCTGATTGGGACATTATTGGGAGTCTGTCTCTCTGCCTCCATGCCTCCTACTTAAAAAAAAATCAAGGAAGATACAAACAAATGAAAGCATATACCATGTTCATCGATAGGAAGAATTAACATCATTAAAATGTCTATACTACCCAAAGCAATTCATAGATTCAATGTAATTCCCATTAAAGTACCAATAGCATACTTTACAGATCTAGAACTAATATTCAAAAAATTTATATGGAATCCCCTCCCAAATTTAATACCCTTGGCAATCTTGAAAATGAAGAAAAAGTAAGAAAAATCACACTTCCTGATATCAAATTATACTACAGGGTCTTTTTAATCAAAACAGCTTTGTATTGACATAAGAACAGGCATAAAGATCAATGGAACAGAGCAGAGAACCATGGAGCAAAGACAGTCTCTTTAATAAATGGTGTTGGGGAAATTGGACAGGCACATGCAAAAATATGAAACTAGACCACCAACTTACACCATTCACAAAAATAAATTCAAAATGAAAAAAAGACTTAAATGTAAGTTGCAAAACCATAGAAATATTGGAAGAAAACATAGGCAGTAAACTCCCCAATATCTCTTGTAGCAATATTTTTGCCAATATTAATCCATGGGAAAGCGAAATAAAGGACTAAATAAACAAATGGGACTATATCAAACTAAAAAGATTTTGCACAGCAAAAAACACCATAAAATTAAAAGACAACCCACACAATGGGAGAACATATTTGCCAATATGTCTGATAAGGGGTTAATAACAAAAATTTATAAAACACTTCTAAAACTCAACACCAGGAAGGTAAACATTCCAATTAAAAAGGACATACAGCTGGCCAATAGGCATATGAAAAAATGTTCAACATCACTAATCATCAGAGAAATGAAAATTAAAACCACAATGAGATACCACCTCCGACCTGTCAGAATGGTGCTCATCAACAAATCAACACACAACAAGTGCTGGCGAGGGAGTGGAGAAAAGGGAACCCTCCTGCACTACTGGGGGGAATGCAGATTTGTGCAGCCACTGTGGAAAACAGTATGACGTTTTCTCAAAAATTTAAAAATGGAACTGCCTTTTGATCCAGCTATCTCACTTTTAGGAATATATCCTAAGAATCCCAAAACATTGATTCAAAACAAGATGTGCACTCCCATGTTTATTGCAACATTGTTTACAATAGCCTAGATCTGGACGCTGTGCAAGTCTCCATTAGTGGATGAGTCGATAAAAAAGTGGTAGTATATATACACAACGGAATACTATGCAGCCTTGAAAAAGAAAGAAATCTTACCTTTTGTGATGGCACGAATGGACCTGGAGATTATTATGCTAAGTGAAAGAAGCCAGGCAGAGAAAGACAATATCATATGGTCTTATGTATATGTGGGATGTAATGAACATGGTGAACTGAGGAATAGAATAGAATCCAAGGCAGGGTCACAGGGAGCAGAGGGATAGCCATCAGAGGGAAGGGGATGAGGAATAGGATCAGAGAAGGTGAAGGGATTAGTGAAATTATATATGCATAACACACAGATACAGATAACAAGACAGCAAATCCCACAGGGAAGGGGGTAGGGAGTCGGGGGGAGGGAGGCAAAGGGGGTGTAATGGGCACATTGTTGGGGGTGAGGGTGTTATATTGAGTGGGACCCTTGAATTAATGTTAGCACAATAAATTTAAAAATTTAATAAAAAAAATGAAAATAGAGTTTACAGAATTTATGGTATAAACATTACTCAGGCCCTGGCTGGTTGGCTCAGTGGTAGAGCATTGGCCTGCATGTGAATGTCCTGGGTTTGATTCCCAGCCAGGGCAGAGCACCCATCTGCTTCTCCACCCTACTCCCTCTCCTTTCTCTTTATCTCTCTCTTTCCCTCCCGCAGCTGAGGCTCCATTGGAGCCAAGTTGGCCCGGGCACTGAGGATGGCTCCATGACCTCTGCCTTAGGCACTAGAATGGCTCCAGTTGAAAGGGAGCAACTCCCCAGATGGGCAGAGGATCACCCCCTAGTGGGTATGCTGGGTGGATCCTGGTTGGGCAAAAGTGGGAGACTGTCTCTCTGCCTCCCCACTTCTTACTTCAGAAAAATACAAAAAATAAAAACAAAAAGCATTACTCAGAAGAAATACATGATACATGTTCTGAGCTTCAGCCATCTCTTGATAGCCTATTATTTATCTAAGTGAAGAATGTTCCTATAATGTGTCCCAATTGGAATATTGATAAAACTTACAAGTTAGTTAGATTCAAATTTTATTTTACACACATTAATATTTCTCCTTCCTGATTTCTTGATATCAAGTCTGGCCACGTAACAAAGTTTGGTCCAAATTTGAGGACAGTCAAGAATGATAATTCCAATAAGAGTAAGGTACATTCTTATTACTTGTTATCAAATTAGCAAACAAGCTATGCCAAGGGCATATTTATGATCAGGATCCATGGAAGTGGGAGGGAACTGAGGTCCCCAGGACATCTATGTTGCTTGTGGATATGGACTTGAAGTTAGTGATCAGAAGCCACAGAAGAGAAGAAATCACCAAGTCAGAGAATTATGTATAGGCTTACCACTTTTTATATCATTTTAAAACAGAGAAGGAAAGGAACAGAAAACTGTCAGCTCTCATGGGTCCACTCTTTTACCACTCAATAAAACACCCTTGATACAACCATGGTTATATAATTTAGTCTTGGGGGTTGGCGTGGAGGGTAATACCTCACTGTATCACTGAGCCTGCTATATATTTTAGTGCAGTATCCCTGGCTGTTGCCTACATATACTGGAATAATGCCATTTCCTCATTCACTTATTCATTTATTCTTTTTTTTATTTTTTATTTTTTGTATTTTTCTGAAGTTGGAAACGGGGAGGCAGTCAGACAGACTCCCACATGCGCCCGACCAGGATCCTCTGCCCATCTGGGGTGTTGCTCTGTTGTGACCAGAGCCATTCTAGTGCCTGAGGCAGAGGCCATGGAGCCATCCTCAGCACCCAGGCCAACTTTGCTCCAATGGAGCCTCGGCTGTGGGAGGGGAAGAGAGAGACAGAGAGGAAGGAGAGGGAGAGGGGTGGAGAAGCAGATGGGCGCCCCTCCTGTGTGCCCCGGCTGGGAATCGAACCCAGGATTCTTGCACACCAGGCCGACACTCTACCACTGAGACAACTGGCCAGGGCTTATTCATTTATTCTTGAAATGTATTTGTAAATCCCAGGTATCCCAGGTAGATCTCAGGTGCTATAATAACCCCAGCAATTAAAAGTTGTAAGGTGATTAGTTACTGCTCCCTAGCAGTCTTTAAAACATTGTCATGTCCCAAAATACTTATAAAAAGAATTGTAAAATGTAGAGTGAGTATTCCTCTTTTATCTAATTTCACATTTTTCTTCAAATTTATGAGAAAAGTAACCTGAAAAAATATAGCTCTTATAAACATTTTAAATTGGTCTCAGCAAAGATCTGAAGAATTTTTATAAATGATGTGATTTCTATTGGATATGTAATTTTTTAACTTCCGTCTTGGGTTCAAAGCTAAATGCCCCAATAATTTTGACAGCATCCTATTTTAAGATAGTTACTCTTCTTCCTTTGTCCTAAAAGATCTAACACCTGAAAAATCCCTTAGAAGTACTCTTTCAATCTCAATTAATTCAAAGTTTAGTAAGCAGACTTAATTGTATGCATGAAGAAAACAGTATTTAAACCCTGAAATTATGAATCTACAAGTAGAAAAGAGTACCAAGCAGTAATCTTTTCTTATGGCCACAGGGATATTTGACCCCAAAAGAATAGCAGAGCTCAAACAACAGAGTAGCATAGCTTTGACATTTATATCCATGAACAGGGTGCATCTCTATAAAATCAATTTTAAGTGATAATGTCACTGTAATTATCAAGATTTTTTCCTCATGATTTTATTAATTTTTTCATAGATAAAACTACAATTTTAAATCTCTTAAGGCAAGGGTTCTTGGTAAAATTGCAGTCAGAATTTATTAATAATGGAATCGGCCTCTCCTTTGTTGTTTCACTGGGGCAGTGAGTTGGTTCCTCAGTCTAGGAGAATCAGGCTTCTGGATCCTGAGGTCTGCATATAAAAATAGACATTTTCTTATCCATTTTGGCATGTGAATAGTCTTGAATTTTACTTAACCAACAATTCATTCTATATTTAGTCTGCGTCAGGCACACTGCTAAAGTCTGGGAATTAAAAGGAGAGTAAGTTTCTAACTTTATAGAGAAGCCAGTTAAGAAATTATTGTAACAGTCCCTGTGAAAAAAGATGGGACCTGAACCAAGGCAGTCAATATGGAGCGACAATTTTGTGAGGAAACAAAGCCAGAGGAGATTTGAAGAGCATATCTGATGTAAAATAATAAAATTTGATAAATTTGTCTATTTAGAAAGAAAATAAGTAGCTAGAGTTAAAACTGCTATTTTGGGAAAATATAAAAATGCCTGTCCCTTTAATAAAAAACATTTTCTTAATTTCTCCCATATTTATATTTACTTTGGCAACATCTATTGTGATTCATGAAATATTTCTGTAGAGAAAAAGAAAGGATCACATTATTATTGTATTATTTAGAAAGTAGTGAAATAGCTTATTAAAATTCTTAGAAGGCTAAGACAATTCATGCGGTATGATAGAAAGGTATATATACACACATACACACACACACACACACATACACACACACCCATAGACAGGAAGTCAGAAAACCTAAGTTCTAGTGAAACATTTTAAGCAGGTGCACTGTGGGCTATGATTGAATGTATTGAATCAGAGTTTGCACTCTTTAGGTGGAAACCATACCTACATGGTCTAACACTCAGCCCTCTCATGCAGGTACCTGGCTGGCTACTTGGATTCCATTGCTCTCCACATGATTTCAAATTTGGCAGTCAACTACCTGCATGTCCTCAGGCAAGCAAAAAGGTACGCCTTTTAATTTCTTCATCTGCTCCTGGCTGGATGGCATGGTTGGTTAGAACATCATCCTGAAGCACAGAGGTTGCCAGTTTGATCCCCGGTCAGGGAAGATCTATGTTTCTATCTCTCTCTTTCTCTCTCCCTTCCTCTCTCACTAAAATCATTAAATAAACATTGAAAAATTTTTCATCTGAAAATAAAGGGATTAGTGATCTTCCTAGAGCCTTCCATTTCTAGCATGGGAGTTGATGGTGTGTCCATTGTAAGTTCATTATTGCCACACTTCCCGAAAACCAGATTTCGGAAGCAGCTTAAGGACAAAAAGAAGCATAATTTTATTATTGAAGTCACAATTTGAAATCCATCACATAAACACTGCCTTTCAATCTGAAATCTAAAGGCTCAGGTTATTTTTTCTGTACCAACTGTTTAACTTTGTCACAGTTTTCCACTTAACCCTGTATACCACAGTGTCTTAACCTACAAAACAGAAGAAAAATCTGTGTCAAATAAAACTTTGAATAATATTAAGAAATTATACCCACTAGCCAAATTATGTATGATTATTCTAGGGAGAAATGACTGGATATGTTAAAAATGCTCAATATTTGTTCTAATCAGCAAGTTTATTTTATCTTTCTGAATGCCCTTCTGGACCATCAGAATTCTTGTCACTGTGTTCTCGTGTCTCTCATGTTAGCTATAACAATGGAGTCAGGATAATAAAAATGTTCGCCATCTGTCTTGCCACTCTGAACAAGTTGCCAACTTGTACTGCAAATCAGAACAGCTTTTAAGAGGAAGTCTCTTCTGTGTACAGAACAAATTTGATAAAAGAATATATTCTTTGGCTTACTTGAACTATAGCCTTCTCATATCTCTTGTATCAATGAAGGCTATGATTTGTCTGGGGGGCTAGCATCATTTTACAAAGATGACAGTGGTGAGCCATTTACCATGATACTATAAAATACCTTAGCAATGCTAGTGTGAGTTACTGCTCAGTTAACATTGTTTACCACCTAATTATTGAGAAGCACTTCCATCCATCACTGACAACTGAGTAAATGACTCTATACACTATTTTATTTGCTACTAGAACAAGGTCAGCGCAAGTTTAATTAGCCACTATCCATTACAAAAAAGCAAATAGCCTATGATGACAAGTAAAATTCTAATTTCTGAACATGCATTATGAAATGGTGGAAAAATTGTTCACATATAAGTGATTCTAATAAATATATGTAATATCATTTAAGAAATTTTTTATTGTGATCTGTAATGAAGAAGATATTATTTATAAATCAATGTAAGTTGGCTCTTAATTTTAAAACAAACAGCCATCTTCCAACATTTAGTACAAATGAAGATATCTTTAGTATATAACATGCAAAAATGAGTTTGAAAATTCATTTTAGAACTTGTATTTGGATAAATAAAGCAAACTCTGGGACTATTCTTTTTCATTGGTGGTTTGATTTAGACTTGCAAGTAGTTTGAAAATTGTCCAACATTTAGACAAAAATACAATTACCCTAGTTTTCAGAAATCATTCTGGTGTGAAAAGAATCTTGTTCCTCTAGATTTTCTTGCAAGACTTTGAAAGTTACTTGCATGCCATCTGGTTTAGCAGGGGCAGAATGGTCTGAAAATATGGATGAGTAGTGGTTTGCATGGAGCACAAAGTATAGAATTCCATCAAGGTCAAGACCCTGATGATTAGCTTGAATTGATCACAATCATCATTTTGAGAGGCCATGTGTTTAGGGCTTTAAATAAAACATTTCTAAATATATGAGTTATTTCTAACTATTTCTCTTTTCATTCTTTGAACTTTCAAGTTTGCTTCTAATTCTGTAGCATTGGTGGATAAAATAAATACTATTTTATAAAATATTACAAAGCACATTAATATTTAATATTTCTTTTATTTCAAATGTTTTTAAAACATTATTTGCTCATTTTTAGCATGTAACTATGACCTAGTTAAGTATAAAAATTTAAAATTCTAAAACATGGATATCCAAATGACTCTCTAAAATTGTGTTACATATGAGACAAAAGCATAACAATAATAAAATTCCTGTTTTACTGAGAAATATAATTGTTTTAATTGAATACACAGTGAAATATGCATTTCAAATAAATTCTAGAAAACTCAATATAGCATTGGTTTTTTTATTAAGTCATTACCAGTACAGAAGAAGCTATTGAAAAAACACCAGATGCAGCTTTTGTCTCATTCTTGGGATTGGGATAGAAGTAGGAAGACTATTAATAGAGGTTTAAAAGAAAGTAGTTAGCTGCTCACTATCATAACACACATCCATACAAATTTATTAAATTATAAATTTATTTTTGCTTATATAGAAGAACTTGGACATTTCTATTAAGTCAGCTTTTTAGCACTAAATAGTGCAAATGATTGTGACAGTGTTCACTTACACTGTGACGCTCTTTTGGTGGGACGGGGACTCTTGAGAGGCTGGGGGGATTTTGTGCCATGTTCCTCATTGTTCGCCAAGAATTTTCCTAAATGTGGCACTATATCTATATTTCCTGCGTTATAGAAAAATGAAAAATTAATGATGGTAGATATTTCCTTATTATAAACATTATTGTAGTCCATATATATAAAAATGTTTCACCATATATTTTAATTGATATAATTTTCAATCATTTCCCATTTACAGTTTAAAAATAAACATTAAATTTTTAATACAAGCCAGGCTAATTATTTTTACAACTCATCACTTATAGGGAAATGAGAACAGGCTTAGGATAGAAGATGGAGGCAAACACTTATTTTATCTTGGGACTCAGAAAATTCTCTACTGATTCTCAAACATTATTATTGTGCATTAAAATCACTTCGACTATGCATTGCAAAGCAAAGTCCTGGGCTCCCTTCTCAGGTATCTAATTCTCTACTTCTGGGGTAGGGTCCAGAGATAGGCTTTATAAAGAAGTGTCTCAGACCAATATTAGAGAAACCTGTATCTAAATGAATGCACACTACCTGAAGTGAGAGCCAGGTACAAAATTCAGTTTCTATGAGAATCTGCTTATAAAAATAAAGCATCATATTTTCTTTGTAAATTTATAATAATTTTTCAAGATTAAATGATAATAATGCTGTTTAACTTGTCTATTGTCCTAATCAGGTTGTATTATGAGTTTTGTGATCTAGACATATGTCAAAAGATTACCAGTGTTATATATTTTTAATTTTGACAAATATTGATGACTAGATGAAGCCCAAGAGATTTTTAATAAGCTTATGATTTTAGAATAGATGTTTGTATTCAATATAATGTTTTCCCTAATAGTATGGCTTTCGTTCTAATAAAAAGCCTGGTGCATCAATGTAACCTTTGTGGCACCAGAATATTTTACTGGTTCTCATTTCTTGCTTTATTTCAGACTATAAGCATATACTCTTAAATTTTCCTGGGGTTAAAGGAGAACTGATGTCTTATAGCCATGCCGACCCAGTCTCTGCTCTTTCTTCTTAGTTTGCATCAAGAACAGAAATGAGGTAGAATTTCAAGGGAGAAAAATATTATTTTGCTTCATGTTTCTTTTCCACTAATTAAAATGTCATTCTTTTACAGGTGTGTTGCTGCAAACTCCTGTTACTATTTCTATTAAATAAGAAAAGCAAATGTCATAATGCCTCTATTAAAGTCATTATGACTGCATTAAAATCATTGTCCTTTGATTAATATACCAATATACTTAAAATCTTGAGCAAATCTATCCTTAGAATGAAATCAGTTGTTTTACACCCATCTTTGCACAAATCTGGATTGGTCCTTCTTCCACTACATGCCAATTCAATTAATTGACGATAATTTCAATGATAACATTATTTCTTCTAGGCTATATTACTAAGGCAATTGTTAATGGTTCCAACAGTCTCTAGTGCTCCATTATCCTTGCTTTCAAATTATTTCCACTAATTCATTAATTAATTCATTCAATTATTGGACACTGACATTCTACCATGCACCAGGCACTGTTATGGGGTCTAGGCACTGTTAAAGGCTCTATGCTTCACTTGACACATCTCTCAAATCCATTTCTTCTTTTAAAGGCCAGTTGCCACTTACAGATTTCAGGTCTTTATTTATTACTCTTATCACAATAATTTCCAAAAGCCTTCTTGCTCCTCCTTCCCATCACCATCCCAACTCCCTCTCATCCTCTTACTCCTGGCTGTACTCAGCATCCTTTACTGCAGAATAGCATTTGTGATGATAGGTTTTGGGCTCAGTGTTTGGGTTGACTTTTAAGTCTGTTACTAATTCACTGAATGATCTTGGGCAAATTAAAAGATACACAAAATTGTTTGGCACAGAGCCACACACATTTAAACTCTTAATGAATATATATTTAATGAATATACATTTTATTTTATAGATTTTTTTCTCCATAAATATTGTACTAGAGCTGTATGTATAAATTTTCTATCTAAATCCTTAAAGCAGCCCCATTAATTACATAATTTATATAATCAAAAATCTTCAAAAGGCCCATAATATTTACCTGAAAATTTAAAGCTCTTTGCATTAGAATTTCTGTCTCAATTATATCCTTCAGGTCCCAAGCTCTTGAAATGTTCTCTTCTCCACCTTTCTAAATTCTTCCTGTTCTTTAAAACAAACCATTTTCTTTATACCTCTCCATCTGGAGTGACCTTCATCCTCTTAACTACAACAGTACAAACTGTAGTGTTCACATAACAAATATTTTCTGGTGGCAATCATTCTGCTATTGTCTTAAACTCTTACTTAAAGATCTATTTTATTTGTATTGTATTTGGCAGTTCATTTGGTTATATCCTGTCTATGACACTAATTTGTAAATCTACTGAGGGTTAGAGCTGTCTCTAATTTTTTTATCCCCTTATCCATCTAAAACAGTATCTTGCTCATAGTTACTGTCATGTCTTGATTATTAATGCATAAAGTAATAACAAATGAGATAGACCCTGAAATGTTAGTATATTCATTTATAAATTTTATACTTGTACTTCTAAAAACTGATTGATAAATTACTAATAAAGTTACATTTCTTAATTATTTTTAGATTAAATTATAAATTAAAAAAAATAATTGGTTTTTTGATATGCTCCAATGGACTATTTTGAGCACCCCTCACCTGTGGTGGCTCAGTGGACACACTGAGGTTGCCAGTTCGAACCCCTGGGCTTGCCTGGTCAAGGCACATATTGGAAACAACTACTATGAATTGAAGCTTCCTATTTCTCCTCCCTCTTTCTCTCTCTCTCTAAAATAATAAATAAATAAATAAATAGGAGTGGTGACTGTTCCACTTTAGATATCAAAGACCTACAAGAGTGTTATTCAAAGTAACAGATCCATGGACTGTTTGCTATTAACCCTAGAAAAGATAAGTCCCTTGGCTTGGAACTTAACCCACTGTAACATTAAACCTATTATTTAGCTCAGCTGATGCATTTTTCATTGCAGGATTTTTTGGATAAAAGAAGCAGCATGTTGATTTACCTAGAAAACTTCTTACCTCTTCAAGGACTGGTTACTTGGAGTATTACTAACCTAGCACATTAGTTTGATGTAATATTCATTTATTAACACTTATTTTTTGCAAGGCAATGTATTGGGCACCATTAGAATTACTCCCAAAATTAGAATCACAGCCTTTGTATTGGTAAATTTGCAATCCAGTAGAGTACTGTGATGCCCGTCGCTGAGGCCGGGCAGGTCCACATGGGATTCGGGCAGATGGTAGAGAAACTGTAGAGCTGGAAAGCCTTGGGCCATTACTATTTAATAAAGTCTCACAATGGCGGCTGAATACACAGTCAGGGGAAAACTGCTTCTAGGGCAGCAAGAATGGCCCCTCACAGTGGCAGGCAGGCAATCTACAATCCGCCATCCACAATCCCCCATCTCTCTCAAGAGGAAGCACCCATAGCCTTACACAGGCCATACACACGTGGTGCTGCCACATACTCATACCAATCAGGCAAAGTGGTTGCAGCTGGTACACCAGTGAGCAAGCCTAACACTGCTGGCCCGAAGTTAGTATATGAACAAATAATATTCTTTCTAAATCAATGTCCTTAAATAAAAAGTGTGTGGACTCATTTCTATCCTTACAAATAACTTTAAGAGTATAATGCTTTGTTCTGTGTTTGCTCTGCTAAATGCTTAACAATAAGTAACCCCCAAAAGCTGAAATTCCTTTTGTTCTTATCTAAGCAGCAGTTATTCATTTTGAGAAAATTATTTTTAAATTTTCTCTCTGTGTTTCTTTATTTTCCATTTAACCCCCATTGACTTGTCTTTCTGAGTGTTTCTTGTCTGTCTCCCATTTGGAATGTACACTTTGCTTCAGACAGAGAAAGACAATATTATATGATATTACTTCTATGTGGATTCTAAAATAAAAAAGTGTTGAACTCATAGAATACAAGAATAGAATGGTAGTTGCCAGGGCTGGGGTTGGGGGAATGGGGAGATATTGATCAAAGCTACAAAGATGAGTAAGTTCTGATGATCTAATGTGCAGCATGGTGGCTGTAGTTAATAATATTGTGTCACATACTTAATTTGATAAGAGTATAGATTTTAAGTTATCTCACAAAAAAAAAAAAGTAAGTATATGAGATGATGGATGCGTTAACTTGGTTGTGATGAATATTTGAGTGAATATTTATATCAAATCATGTTGTACACTTTAATTATACATAATTTTATTTGTCAATTATACCTCAATAAAGCTGGGGAAAATAATACTGTCACTCATCCACTCAGACAAAAACAAAAACCTGGGAAGCATCCTATTTGCTCTCCTCTACCTAGATTTTCTTATATCCAATCATAAATTACTGCCAATTTTACTTATGAATACTTTTTAAATTAGTCCTACTTTTTTATTTCTTTTCTCACTACCTGTGATCTTTTTTGAGGATCTCATCCTTATCTGAACTATCTCAGTTACTTTCCTGTGTTTCTTTTTCTCTCCCAGTTTTCACCCTCTGCCTCTTTAAACTTCAGTCCTTTGTAGAAAATGCAGATTGTAGCATGTCTGTCTACTTCCCTGTTAAAGACTCAACTTCTCCCCATAAAATACAGGATACATTTTATATTTCTTAGAAAGATATACAAGATTCTCCATGACCTAGCTTCTATCTTTCTTTCCATCCTTACTTTGCAACTCTCCTCATCTTAAACTAGATACTTTAATAATAACTATAATAGTTAATATTAAAAATATGAAGGAAGAGAAAGAAGAAGAGAAGGAGGCAGAAAAGTAAGGGGACAAGGAAGAAAAGAGAAAAAAACTATGAACATAGTATATACTTGATGCTTATCACTGTACTAATATTTTACATTTATCATCTCATTCACGTTTTATAGTCCTTGAAGTAGATGTTATTTTACCCCCTTTCCCATATTATAGATGCAGGTATTGATGTTTAAAGAAGAAAACTCTTTGACTGTGTTCACAAAGCTAGTAATGACCAAGCTGAAATCCAAACCTAGATTTCTCTCTACCTAAATTCTTATTATTATATTTATATAAAATCACAATATTGTCTCAAGCATTTTTTCTTTGCTTTTTTTTTTTTTTAATGTGCCCTGACCAGGGAATTTAACTAGCAACCTTTATGCTGTGGGATGATGCTCCAACCAACTGAGATATCTGGCCAGGGCTTCATTTTTTTTTAAGTGAGAGGAGGGAAGATAGTGAGACAGACTATCGCATGTGCCTTGACTGGGATCCACCCAGTAACCCCATCTAGGGCCAATGCTTGAGTACTGGGCTATCCTCAATGCCTGAGGTCAATGCTCAAACCAGCCAAGCTATCGTCAGTGACTAGGCTGATGCTCAAACCAATCGAGCCATTGGCTGTGGGAGGAGAAGAGAGAGAGAAGGGGGAAGGGAAGCAGAGAAAAGCAGATGGTCGCTTCTCATGTGTTCCCTGACCAGGGATTGAACTCTGATGTCCACAGGCTAGGCCAATGCTCTATCAACTGAGCCAACAAGCCACTGATTCACTGTTCTAAGAGAGAGAGAGAAAGAAGGGAGGGGGAAGGGAAATACTCATTTATTGTTCTACTCAGTTGTGGATTCATTGGTTGCTTCCTCTATGTCTCCTACAGGGGATGGAACCCACAACCTTGTTTCAGGATGACACTTTTAACTGATTGAGCTAATTGACCAGGGTGCTTTTTTTATATATATTGCTGATACTAATAAAATGGTCTACAAATCATCTTCAACCTCTTTTTTTTTTTTTACAGAGACAGAGCGAGAGTCAGAGAGAGGGATAGATAGGGACAGACAGACAAGAAGGGAGAGAGATGAGAAGCATCAATCATCAGTTTTTTGTTGTGACACCTTAGTTGTTCATTGATTGCTTTCTCATATGTGCCTTGACCACAGGTCTTCAGCAAACCGAGTAATCCCTTGCTCGAGCCAGAAACCTTGGTCCAAGCTGGTGAACTTTGCTCAAACCAGATGAGCCTGCGCTCAAGCTGGCGACCTCGGGGTCTCGAACCTGGGTCCTCTGCATCCCAGTCCAACGCTCTATCCACTGCGCCACCACCTGGTCAGGCTCAACCATTTTTTGAGGATCAGTTTAGATCCTTAAAAGAAACTAAAGGGTTCTTCCTCAAAACACTCAATGTATAATAAGGCCTATAATTTTAGAATTTGTATTGTTTTGAAATAATTTCTTTTCATCTCTTCCATTAAGTTACACTCTCTTTCAGTGCTGGAGCCATATTTACTTATCTCTCTGGTTCCAATACTGATCCTGGTTCTTGAACAAGGTAAGTAAGGAGTCAAAAACATTTGTAAAGTAACTTTTAAGCAGATTGGGAAAATATAATTGTCAAAGTGAAGTAATCATTGTAAAGAATTTGTATGAATATGTGAACATGTAAGTTTTCTTGGAAAATGAGACTATTACTTTTTTAGTTAGAATCCAGAGCTTCTAAGGTTTAGTGCAGAGAGGAAACGCCATCTGCAGATGGGCGTGGTGTCTGACTTCATAAGGTTCACCTCAGGTTCACATTCTTTTAGTGTCTTCTTATTCTCTTCATCGCCACCTCACACTTATCCCCTAGTCATCACAATGTCACTCCTGACTATCACATTTTGGAACAAGATCTGGAAAATAAGAAATTAGAATATAAACCTCATAAAATCAGAAACTTTATTTTTCACTAGTCTATCCCCATGCCTATAACAGTGTTGACACAAGTTCTTTATACTTATTTGAGGGATAAATGTTGAATTAAATTCTCTTTTCCTTGTTTGCCTTTTCCAGAGACAAAATGAGATTGTAATTCTAAAAGATTTTATTATTTCTTATAGAACAAGAAATAGAAAAATAAAACATAAAGAGGCAGATTTATAACATATATATTAGTACGTTAATTCCCTTCTATTTATTCTTCCACTCAAAGCTAGTTTAAACCCTGGGGTTCTTCTATCAGCTGTCTTGCAATAGGCACCAGGATTGCCTAAAGCATTCCTGGCTGCATTTCTGATTTCATGTGGAAGGCATCATCTCTTACACAATAACCTGGCATTTTTTTCCTAGGCTTCCTGTCATCTCTATGGGCAATACCAAAAGCAGCTTATTCCATCTTGAATTCCATCTTGAACTATAACTTGAATCATCATTTTCCTTCTCAGTTCTGATTTCTAGATAAGAAAATCCAATTTCTTCTCTCATATTTGACACTAAGAATATCCTTACACTTCCGCTGAATAAAGTTATAAAAACCTGGACAGAAGCATAAAATACCTACTTGATAATTCTGAAACTAAGTAGTAGCAGGTGGCTTACAGAAGAATACGGGAATTAAACTACTACCAAACCAGCATGAGTGTACCATTAAGAAATGAGTTTGCCAGTGACAAATATTATTCCTGTATTTCTCTACCAAGGTGGAAACGGGCACTGTTGTAGTCCGAAGGAGCACAAGGGAAACCCTCAGCTCTGGCTCAAAGAGCAGGAAAGGAAACTCCTGACACAGGGAGAATGTGAGAAGCTTCCATTTATTTTTCTCTTTCTTTTCTTCGTTCTCCCATACCCCAACTCCCAAACAATTCTGTGATGGGAGTGGCGGTAACTGGTGACAGTTATTTACGGGAGGCAAAATCTAAGGTAAGAGCCTTTCTCTACAGATTCAGTGGTCCTATGGGTATAAGAGAAATAAGCCAACTCTCTCTTTTTTCCTCTTTATTCCTATCACCTAGCATTAGACACAGACACAGTTGCAGATATGTATCGCAGAGCAGGTTGAGTAAAGCCTCACTTTTATAGCCAGAAGACCAAAATGAAGAGCTCCAGAAACTAGAAGTATTAAAGAGATGGAGAGAGAAGAATTTGGGAAAGTGATCCATAAAGTTACTTATGAGCTTGACCAGGTGGTGGCGCAGTGGATAGAGCGTCGGACTGGGATGTGGAAGACCCAGGTTCGAGACCCCGAGGGCGCCAGCTTGAGTGAGGGCTCATCTAGTTGAGTCCAACATTGCTGGCTCAAGCAAGGGGTTACTTGGTCTGCTGAAGGCCCGCAGTCAAGGCACATAAAAAACAAACAAACAAAAAACCCGAAATTATACTTAATAATTGTTTGGCCTGACCTGTGGTGGTGCAGTGGATAAAGCATCGACCTGGAAATGCTGAGGTCGCCGGTTCGAAACCCTGGGCTTGCCTGGTCAAGGCACATATGGGAGTTGATGCTTCCAGCTCCTCCTCCTTCTCTCTCTCTCTCTCCTTTCTAAAAATGAATAAATAAAAAAAAAATTTTAAAAAGTTCTTATGAATTTATGGGCTCATTTGTGACCTCACATGTGTGGAACTGATTCTATTCACCATATTGAAGACTGCAATCTAAGCTAACAATTAGACCAAACTCCACATGTGGACTGCGGGACACATTCAAGGCCAGATCAAAATAGCACTCTAAAGGCCATGACCACTGAACTAGTGACCCATAGAAGGGAGGTTGGAACTTACAGCCAGAACCTAACCAGATCAACTGCCTTCTGAAACAAAACTATCAACATTACTGTAAGGTCAGTGAACAATGGGGGATGGTCACGTGGGGAACACAGACCCGCGAACTTTGACTAGGACCGCCCACAACCAAGCGCGCCAAAAGAGGCTTCATAGGAACCCTTTGGAAAAAAGCGACCGACTGCCAGCCAGTGAGATTTCACCACGTCATATTAGCTCGACTTCCCTAGAGGGACCCTTTAAATATCTCCCACGCGGTTTAATCCTTGCAACTTCCCTGGCCTCCATCTCCTTCATCTTTCTTTCTTCAGGGCCAGGGAACCTTGCCAGGCAGGATGCGCTATACTCAATAAAGCCTTTTGTTATTCCACACTTGGTGGCTCTGGCCCCTTCCTTCCTTCTCGGCAGAGAAAAATACCTTACAATTATCCACAGTATTAATTAAAACAGTGTCTCATAAAATAATGTTCAAAGCATCTCAAGCATAATCCCAAACTGTGCAACACATAAAGAACCAGAAGAATCTCAGATCTCAGGAACCAGGCAGTCACACACACCAATGCTGACAAACACGGATGTTGAAATGATCTGACGTGGACTTGAAAGCAGCTGTTATACCAACATTGCTTCAAGCAATCGTGAATACTGTTGAAGCCAATGAAAAAGTAGAAATTTAGCAAAGGCATGAAAGATGCCAAGAAGAATCAACCCTTAATTTTAGAACCAAGAAATACAATCACAAAAACTAAGCAATTCCATAGGCAGTATACAGAGGTATAAATTTATCCTAACAGGCCCATATTTTTAACTGTTTCTTAAAATAGGGCCATAAGCACTATACATACACACACATACACACACACACACACACAATACATAGTTATAATAAAGGAACACACAATATGGTGTACAGAGATGTGTTGTAGAATTGGGCACCTGAAACTTGTACAATTATGTTCATTAATGTCAATAAATTCAATTAAAAAATAAAAAAAACAATAAAAGAAGTGAGGACATTTTAAGTGTATATAATTATGGATAAAGAAATCTAAATATTGAAGATGTTCCCATGATTAATATCTAGAAATCTGGTTACTTTGCATTTTGCTTTCAAAACAGTAGACCAAAACTTGAGCATTTTATATAGTTTGTGGAAATTTAGTGTTTTGCATTTACAAAGATAAAAGCCCATTGTTAAAAAGTATCTTATGTACATAACCAGCCATTCTATTTACAAAGAACTGCCCTAATGTGTCTATTTGCATATCATTTGCATTTTGGTCCCCATACCTGTCAATCAGCTCCAGCAATGAGCAAGTCAGGTAGCCCACATGGGAACCTGGGCCAAAGAAAAAAATGCAAGGTGATCTAAGATGGATAAAACCTTCCATTTTTAAGGCAATATTTTTTTAAAAAAGCATATTGTGTTGTTTGAATATTGGCAACTTAGATGTTTAAACAAATATAGTTTCTCATCTTCTAATAATTTTTCTCAAAGATTTTTGGAACTTTAGTTTTATTGTGTATTTTCTTCAAGTTATCTGGCTAAGTTAACGTACTTCCACAGATAATACTCTGTGGTTAAATTGATTTAAAAAAAATTCTTACCATTCATTATTTCTGGAAACATTCCTATATATGTGAAAGCAATAACATTAAACATATTTAGAAAAACTCTAAAATTCAGGATTAATTTTTTTAAATGCTTTAAAATATCAAGGTTATAGGTGTGAATACTAACATCAGATCCTTAGATTTGGTCACAAGTAAAAGAAAACTGTTATTTCTAGACCCACTCTCCAGGATATTGAAGACACTACCCTTTCAGGTAAGATTTCTGCAGTTTTCTCCTGGCTCTCATATTTCAGCTTGGAAAATAAATCCTCTGTGAATGATGACACAAGGAAAATCCTGCTTGCTTAATAATGAAGCTTCCAGAACTGATGTTTCTTTGGGGGGTAATATTCAGTTATTGTCTCGGCAAAATCCCGAGATGGAAAAGATGCTTAGTACCCGTTACCGTGAGGACACTGGGTTTAGCTGTTGAGGGAGAGGGTCTGGATCAGGCCTCCTACGCAGCGCAGCGGTCCTGGCTGGCACGACGCATTTTCCAGTGGGTAAAATATTTCACTTGGTGTTACACGTGGCATGATGAAGCTAGGTTTTGCATGTGGGTAGACTGCAGAATTAGTATTTTGACCCTAATCATGAAGAAATGGAAAGCTGGCATCAAATATACTTTCGAAGTTAATTGTGAAGTTGGGATCTTGGGAATCTTCCTTGGAAACTGGGTCCCTACCAACCACTTTCCTAAGCATTAAATCTGTGACCATGCTAACGTTCATTAAAGGGGAGGGAAATAACCCAATCAACAAGTTTGTTTAAACAGACGACCCTTCTTTGTTAAAACTTGTACACAAAAGAGATGTTGTATGGAAGTAAAGACTAAGCAAGAAAACATTGTAGCAATTTGCTGAACATGGAGACTTATTGAGGATGCAGTCCTGAATAATACACACTAGCTTTGCTCTTCCTCTTTAGTCTGTGTAGAGAAGCTATGAATCATTCATGGTCTCCCAGCTGAGAAGGGCTTCAAAGGGGATGGTTCTGATTGGATGTCCTGTGTGAATTGCCATGCTGCAGAATCCGCTACACCCCTAGCACTGGAGGGTGGAGGAAGCACTTTCATCTGGGCCTCCAAAGTGTTTAGGGTCACAGTTCACCAGGAGATAACGATGTAGATGTACATTCAGAATTAGCTGCAGAGATACCTGTGTAGTGCGGTGTGGAAAAGTGAGCCAGTTAGATCCCCAGTGGATGCTGTGAATCAATTACTGTATTCTGAATACAAGGTTGGCTGCAGGGGATAAACAGATGTCAGAGAATTTTTCCCTAATAAGACCCTGGTAATAGAAGAGCACTGTCAGCTTCATTTTGCATTAAAAATCTCATTTCCTCTTTATATGACCAGTTTTATTAGGTCCCTAAACAAAGATATTTTGTGTAACTGTTAATAGCATAATGTGACTGGTGTCACTAAATTTCATGTTTTCAGATTTTTTGTCACAAAAATCAAGAGCAAAATAGGGTTCTTTCTAAAGTCTCAACTTGAGGAGGTCTAATCAAAAAAGGCTTTTTATGAATCTGTTCACATGCTGGTCGGTAATGGTTAATTTTCATTTTCAACCGGAAACATCAGCATTCATAAAGAATGTAATCCTCAGAGTGTAAATTAAAGCTAAATGTTAAATTTTCTCTGTGCTCTTGTCTCCATTTTTCAGTCATGGATGACACTAGCCTAAAAGTGCCCTAACTAAAGCTCAGGCACCATGGAACTTTTTAGGGTAGTTTCATTTTTAAGGCCTTATATATTGGAAGATACTTCTGACATTTTCTAACTCAAACATCATTCTTTCACAGAAAAGAAATTGACACTCAGATCCTTCCTTCTATACCCTTTGGAGGCTCAAACTGAAGGAGAAACATCATTCTGAGGTATCTGCTAATATCCAATTAACCTCTTCCTTAATCTACAACTCTTCGGAAAGACAGCTAACCTCCTTCAGGCTGTCGGGTGGTGTATATTCTGCGTTCAGCTCCAAGTGGACAAACCAGAAGCCAAGGAGGTGATGTGAGTTCACTTTACAATGTGTTCTATTGATTTGCTGAGCAAATGTCATTTAAGATCCACTAGACTCCGATCTTCAAAATGTAAAAAGCCCTTTGTCCCCAACATCTGAAAATGAAGTCAGCCCAAGGAAGAGTTGCTTCTTCATGATGGGAAGAAGACAAACAAATCACACGGTGAAGTTACTCAGATGATATAGAGAAATAAATTCATGTCAGTTAGAAATGTAGGATGACAAAGCTAGAACTCCAAGGAGGAAAAAGCATTAGACAAAATATATTTTTGCCATGTTATTGTACTGTAAAGCTTTAAATATTTTGACTGATATGATATTACTTTTGCTATTGCTGTTTTGCGACTGTTATGCATTCTCTGTAGCTATATTCTGGAGATGATGGAGCTGAAATAGAAAGGAAATGTACTTTTCCAATGCACAATTGGTCAGCAGATAGATCCCCGCAAAAACAAAACAAAACAAACAACTCACAGTTTGGAAAGGACTTTGATGAGGTTGCAGCAGATGGCGCTCCTTCCCTGGCTTGAGGGCCTACTGAGTCTCGTTCCCTGGGTGGGGAGGAGGACTATCCCTTTGGATATGCTAGGTTGGGGTGAAATGTTCAAACAGACAGATTTTAATTGCTAAAGCTACTTTGAAGGGTTTAAAAAGAGTACTGGTGTCCTATCAGTATCCCAGTTTGGATAATTGTATCCTTCCATTCTTTTTCAGTTTCACTTTGATTTAGCATTCTTCATTTATTGGTCTAAATTTTGCATAACAAGTTGCTGGTACTTTTGAATACCTCCTACGTTTTTATCCAGAAGTGGGTAAACCTCTATCATTGCTTCAATTACTTTTGCACAAAATATGTTCTATAGGGTTTCTTTCAAACAAAATGAGTAGCATTATTTATTGACAATAGGGTTAAATTAATTAACAGATAAATTAAGAAAATTGAAGAGTAAACTCAAAAGACTACTGATGACTGAGTATTGAGTAAAGTGAGAACTGAAGTGACATTAGTTCATCTGTAATATTTAAAATCTCCATAGCGGTTTAGAGTTCTTTTTTATGTTTACTAATCACAATCAAAAAACAAAAACAAAACTAAACAAAAAATCCAGCTACTTTTAAAGAGTGAAACCCAAAATTAAACTGTGTCTTCTTACTATTAATTCTATTATTTTGTTACTATGACACACTCAATTTATTGTTAGTAGATGAATACATGTATATATGATATCTGAGCATATTTTCATGGATAATTAATAAAGTAACTATGTAATAATAATCATTTATAAAGAATATAATAAATTAACTAGTTACTTTGATTCTGTTTTCTGTTTGGAGTTGTCTTAGAATATTTTTTGTACAAAGTGTAGGTTGCCTTGCCATAACAAGGAACATGTGAAAAATATAAAAAACAGTTTTGTTCAGTTCTCAATACAGAATAGAGGAAAACCAGAAACTGAGGACACAAAATGAACATTAATCCAGTTGTTAGAGTAGCAGTTCACAAGGGCAGAGTAGCTAGATGTACAGTACTGAGCTTGAGTGTCTGTGGAGGTATGTGCCACATAGCAGGGCTCCGATCTGGTCCTGTTTGCTTTTCCAATGTCTGAAAAATGATTCTAATATAAACAGAATTTCTTGATAGTCTATGAATGCCATTAACTATGTTTTATTTAATGCTACTTATGAGTCACGAAAACCTCAAGCACACATAAGATTAAGGAAAGTTCTAATATTCTTTATTTGTTCTCTGTAAGGATTTCTTAATTTTCCTTACTATTTCATCCAAAAAGCATCTATTTTCTATGATAATATTTTATGAGTGAGAAATTTAAATGTATTTGTATGAATAGTTAAATTCAAGATATCAAAACTGTGATATGTGCTCATAAGTGGTTTATATAATCTTACCAAAGTTTAAAACAATCTTTTCAAATATTTATCTTGATCTATTAACTGGGTGGATGGATCATAGTTTGCATAGTATTTAAAAGGTCCATGCAGTTTAAGTGTCCCAGGGTAGGTAGGGATCAGACCTCTTGAATTCAATGTTTAGCAACACTAGGTGCTTAGTCAACAGTAGGTGCTTTGTCAATGTGTTTTTGATAAATTAATAAATGAATGAATACAGAATTGAGCCAAAGCTAATTATATGAGAAATAGAGTTGATTTAACTTTTAATTAGATAGTATCATATGATAAGCAGTGGACTAGTTTTCTGGGAAATGTTTTAAAGACTCATTTACTTATACCCTATTCAACAAATGTGTTCTCAAATATACTTACTATTAAACAAGGTAAAGGAGTAGGTTTTAAAAAAATTTAAAGCAAATGAGTGTAAGTAGGAAGAAAGATACCTATACAAATAATTAAATGTAATGTGGTAAGTGCAATGATAAAAGAAAGGTCAGTGTTTTTAGAGACACTTAATCTGGTCTTTGATGTCCAGGATGCCTTTCAGGAATGCTGACATCTAAACTGAGCCTAAATCTGAGAAACACGTGGAAGTCAAAGGACAAGATGGACGTTCACGCTGCAGGACAGTGAAGGATGATTGCAACAGAAGGAATAGTAAGTATAATAGAGTATGTAGTTCAATGATCTGAAAGTCATCAATAAAGACACTGTACAAAATAAAGTGGCACATAAAATTCTACATAAATCTGAATCTAATTATGCATCCACAGATAGGGGCTAAAAAAAAAAGAGCTGATAAATTGAAATTATGATTGGATAAATAAAAATAACAGAATATTCCATCGATTTATAGGAATTTTATTTTTATATATAATTTGAGATGTTCAGACTTAATAGCCAAAAATATTTACCTGAGTCAAAATATATTCAAAAGACACAAAAAATAATGTTATAGTACTGAAAATTAACAAACAACAAATAATCTTCTTCTAAAATGTAGAAGATAAAGTGGAGTCACACAAACATTAAAAAGAAGATAAAAACATAGGCTTTTAATAAATGGTGATAACCAGTTTTCTTTATGGTCTTTACTTGGTCATGAATATCCAAGAAAATTTAAAGTATCCATTATGAAATGAGAGGGGAAAACTCTTTTGTTCTTCTGGTTTTCTTGTATAATTAGTTTTCTATCTAGACTATATATTTTGTGATAGAAAATAATAATAATACAGATTATCCATACATGTTAGGGTCATGTGACTGACAATGAAGTTTCTCTTAATCTATAGAAGGGTACAATCACATGTCTATCATCTCAAAACTGTTCCTCAGATGCGTACTAACATTGGCTTTAGTCACTCTTTTTTTTTTTTTCTGAAGCTGGAACTGGGAGAGACAGTCAGACAGACTCCCGCATGCGCCCCACCGGGATCCACCCGGCACGCCCACCAGGGGGCGACGCTCTGCCCACCAGGGGGCGATGCTCTGCCCCTCTGGGGCGTTGCTCTGCCGCGACCAGAGCCACTCTAGTGCCTGGGGCAGAGGCCAAGGAGCCATCCCCAGCGCCCGGGCCATCTTTGCTCCAATGGATCCTTGGCTGCGGGAGGGGAAGAGAGAGACAGGGAGGAAGGGGGGGGGTGGAGAAGCAAATGGGCGCTTCTCCTATGTGCCCTGGCCGGGAATCGAACCGGGTCCCCCGCACGCCAGGCCAACGCTCTACTGCTGAGCCAACCGGCCAGGGCCGGCTTTAGTCACTCTTCAAGGAACATGTGTCACAGGAAAGTCACAACTGATACATTTCAAACAAGTTGTCCACTGAAAGAATTTAATAAAACCATTAGAATACTATAACACTGTTTTATGTCATTTGATGTATTCTATCTTATTTTACTTCTGGTTTTAGAGAAACAGATGACTGCTTCTTGGCAGAACTAATTACATTATTTTGAGGGCCAGTGCAAAATAAAAATGCAGGGCTGCTCACTCAAACACAACTAAGAATTAAAACTAACAGCAGAACATTAAGCCAAGAACAGGGTGCTCACAACCATAGAGTCAGCCCTGACTCCTCTATGCTAATGATACAGGGGTCTAAGACATACTTTATTAATGTTAGTATGATACTGGCTTAAATATTTATTCTGGGAAGGAAGACCCTGAGAAATCTACTCTTGAAAGAACTGTGTGCTGCTGTTGGGGCTTTCCCATCAGACAAAGATATAATCTGTTTCTCCATCCCAGTAAATATGGAAATGGCGGAAAAGGTAAGTAAAGAGTGAAATGAGACCTCACAAGAGCTGAGTTCGAAGCCTAATCCTGTCACTTTGTAAGAGCCAACTTGGGCAAGTCTCACCTCTTTTAACTTTGATTTTCTTACCTGTGAAATGAAACTAATAATTTTTGTACTGTCTATTTGAAATAAAGTATAGTAAAAACATAAGGTAGGGTTATTAGAAAGTAAATAATGGTGGTAATGATAACAATAATATTAACAAGAACAAACAAAAATAGCATATTGAAATACAATAGTCCTTTAGATAAACTGTTGTAAATTTATAACAACCTTAATGAATGTGCTTCACAGTTTTATCCAGAACATACATCCCATCCCTCAGGTGACAGAGGTTTAGGTACTCTGAATTTTATGGTAGAAAGCGAAGTTTACTTATATAAGTAAATTCATGTTTTAGGTATGTTGTTTTAATCTAAAATTTCTACATCAGTAAAAAATATTACATCAATAATAGTAAATATTTGCTGGAAAGTAGGAATTCTTAGAAATCTACATTGAACTTGTTATAGATATTTAAACAGTATTTGTTCCTTTACGTTAAAAGGCAACTAGTATCCCATATAAATACCAAGCAAAGGCAAATTTTACCTTCAAAAATATGCTGACTTAAAATGAGCATAAATATGCATATGTTTTTATTTTTCAAACTTTTACATTCATGTGACTTCATATGTCACAAAGAAAATTATCAGCCATGAATATAATATATATATATATATACACACACATATATATGTATAGAAAGATATATACATAGCTCTCTATATAAAAAAAAATAAAGCAATTCCCATTTGTCTGATTGCAAGCAAAGGATGTATTTGAAAAGAAGAATTATCCCTTTACCTTTGTAAGCAATTAGGTTTCTGTATGTGTTTATTGATGGGTGCCATTTTCACAATTCAGCACTAATTATTAATTTGTATCTTTAGGGGTTATGCATATAATTCTCATTATTCCCAAGGGATGTTTGTAAATAACACTTCAGAGCAGAGGCTGAAAGTGTGTTTAGCTCTCACTTCTGGCTGCATATTACCTCACATTATCACCCTGTTGACAAGGTGTTAGCTGGTATTATACCTCCACACTCAAGGTTCCCATCTTTCAATGAGAAGGCAGGAGGTTTCTGTTAGAAGAGCACAGAATGAGAAGTTGGTCCCTGGATACATTTCATTTTAGTGGCATGCCATTAGCATCTATAATATTTCAATGTGAGCACAGGAAGTTCATGAGGGGATAAAATAACAATAATAATGCCAGATTTATATCAAATCTTATCCTGAAAACTCTTAAACTGCTTCCAAAGCAGGACAAGATTATTTCTCTGAGCCCTTTTTTACTTTTTATTTTTGTAAGAAGAGTAACACAAAACATTAATAACTTACAGATACATTATTTCTTTCACTGGAGGGATTTATTTTATTTAAATGTAATGATTTTTCTAAAGGGGGTGAATATATGTGTTTTTTTGTTTTGTTTTTGAGTGAATGTGAATAAGGGACTTTAATGTATGTTGTTTTGATCTGTTCTGATCCTGTTAATTTGGAAATAACACGATTTTTTTCAAGTCTGAGAATAAAGAACTCTTTCCTAATTCACCAATTATGTTCTCTATAACAATATTCTGTCTATATCACTGAAACACCAAATTATTAGGGAAAACCTTTTCCATGACTCCAACTTTATTCAAGCTAGCTGAATTGGGTGAGCTACTTGACTAATAATTTTAAGTCTGAATCTCGGCTTCTGACCTGTTGTTTTATTTTTGTCTTCAAATCTTATTCCTTGAGGCTTGCCCCACCCTCTGTGGTTTTATATCTTTTCTCCCGAGTATGTATATATAGCCTATTTGTTTGGTTACTCAGACAGAGGCTTCAGACCAAGGATTGGAAGTTGCTGCCTCTTGACAGCCTGTGCTTTATTCTTCTATCATAAAAAGGATCCTAAGTAAAGAACACCAGCAGTGACTTGTGTAGCTTCTGGGCATTTTTTTGTTCTTGTGATCTAAAGTCCACTTATTGTGTTTTCTGTTATTTGGAGGTCATCAAACTTTGATCACTAGGGGGGAGTGTGGGGTTTTGCCTTGATCTTTGAGATCACACTACAGGCTGATTTTTAAAAACACATATGAAAGGTTTATTTTAAAATTTAAAAAGTCGCCATTCATTTGTATTGTTGTAAAATGTTTAAGAATAGTGAAATTCAAAACAGCACTAATTAGAATTAATTTGCAAATGGAGATAGGAACATGGCAGAAATGCCCAAGCTCCTCAAGTGTATTTGAGTGTTTTGTGAAATATAATGTGGATCTCCTTCTCTGCATCTACTTGACCAGACATATACCTGCCTTCCTCTGGCTTGCCATCTGCAGGTATGGCATGAAGGGAGTGGAAAGGGTGATTTTTCATACCATGGGCCCATTTTATTCACTATTTACTGCATGCTGTAATCAGATTAAACATATTAATTATCCTTTGGAATTTTAATGATAGTATAATAATTTTAATATGCAAATGAGCACACTCTCTAATATATGGAAGCAAGGATTCCTTTTATTTATGAAATCACAGAAATTTCAGTACCAGAAAACCTTTTAGAGATCGTAAAGGAACCTGAGCCTCAGTGGCCTTCATACTTGTCTGAGGTCACTGACCTAGGTAATAAGAAAGAAATGTGTCTGTACAAAATTCAACTCCTGACACTTGTTCAATGTTTCTTTTTACACCAATTTGTGTTATTATTTATTTTTAAGAATTAATTTTCCAAGTATTCTTTTAGCAGAGAAGAATTTGTCCTATTATTTCAATTGTTCTTTTTGATGACACTGAGAGAACCGACACATGCTTCCCAGCTCCCCCTCAATTCCACTGCATTGATAGACTTCGTATATTGAGGAACGAGGGCACAGGACTAAAGGTAAGTTAAATCCACTTGAAACCAAGCATGAATTAGTTAAAAGTAAATGAATAATTTTTTGCTTTTCTTTCATGTTGAAATTTGTGGTTTTGATTTATCTCTGGTTTTACTCTATTTTTTTATTCTCTAACAAATAGAAAATAATCCGAACAAAGTAGTGAGAAATATTCAGATACCTTCTGAGTAGAAAACAAATCTAAATAATTTAAATAAATAGTACCATATTTCTCCATGTATAAGATGTTCCCATGTATAAGATATACCTTAATTTTGGGGCCCGAAATTTGAAAAAATATATATTATATAAAGTTATTGAACTCAAGTTTTATTCATCATAAATTTCATACAACTCCTCATCACTGACAAAACTCCCATCCATGAGTTTGTCTTCATCTGTGTCTGATGATGAATCACTGTCTTCAACAATGAGCACAAAAACAAGTGCAAAAAAGCAAGAAATGCAAGTAAATAAAACTACAACCACTGTATAAGACACACCCAGGTTTTTTTTCAAAAAAATGTGTCTTACACATGGGGAAATATGGTATTTCTGAAACTCTCAAATTTGCCTGTCATCTCGAGAGAATGGCTATACTTCTTCCTAGCTGTGAGGAGCATCAGTTCATAAACAAACTAAATAATGGCTATTTTCATAAAATGTTGCATCAGCTTCAGGTAGAACTCCAAAGAAAATATAAGGCATATGATCCTTGGCCTCAAAGAATTAAACTATCTTATTAGGAAAATACATACACACAGTCAAATTAAAGTATAAAAAAGCAAGATACAACTACATTAAATACATCATAAATATCCTAATCACCAGAGGAAGTCAGAAAGTAGATAACTTTTGAAAGATAGTTAGAATTTGGTAAGTGGAGAAAAGAGAAGCCTAAATTTTAGGCTAGGGATAAACATGTACAAAGACTTTGAGTTGCAAAGCATGAACTAGGTAGGTTTGAGGAGGCGTGAGTTGGCCGATCTGGCTCTCATGGAGAATCCATAAGGAAGTAGCTGAAGTTAATTTTGAAGCAACAGTAACATATATGGAATGCCAACAAAAAACTGTAGATTTGATTCCTATGGATCAGCACTCTCAAAATGCCCCTCTGCACACCAAACCTTATTAGGAATAAAAATCTTTGGTTAAATAATTGGAAGAAACCGGCCAATGCTAGCCCCCTCCTGAAAATTTCTGTGCACATTAGCTTGTCAAGAACTCTAAGATATGCTGTTAAAAAATGTCATCTAATCATTTAATTTACCCTTTCTCACCATTTTTATTCTCAAAACTTTTAGTTTTACCTTACATCCTTTGCATCATCTGTTCCAATGTGTACTATTTCTTGGAATATAATTTGGGTGTTTTTACAGAAACAGCAATGAAGTCTTTTAAAATAGGAAAGTGGTACAATGACATTTCTCCTTTAGTGAGGTAAATATGACAAGTTGCATAAATTCAAATCACCTTTGTCCAATTAGGGATGACAAGGTACAAGTCTACTCAATTTGGGCTTAATGCAGAGTTTTCCAGTGTTCACAAATAGATTCCATTTCAACAACTGGATTACTAGATTTTACTGTCGACACATCAAGTATGATAAATTCATTGTTATTTCAACAAGTTTGGCAAGATTCTCCTACCAGAATTTATAAAGTGTTAAGTCACTTCAAATGTTAATACCCTGTATACTTAATAAATATTAAATGACCTCTTATAACAGAGACAAAACTTATTTAGAAAACAAAGGAAAATAAGCAAAACAGAAGTATAATAATCATAACTTATGATTGACAAAGGTGACAGTGAAGCAAATAAAAGCCTTTGAACTCTATTCGGTGATGACTTAAAATAAGTTAAATTACCTTTGGTATATATGTTATTGTTGTTGTTTTGAATAAAATGTTTACTCATGTTTGGTAATTATACCTAAGTTAGATCTTAAAAAAGAAGCTGCGAGTTCTATAAAAGAAGGACTTTTTCCTAGGAAAGGAGTTTTCCGAGTCTGATTCCTTTGGTACTTAGATTCACTTGGGTTTTGCAGTCAGCCTGAGAGGCATTAAAAATTCCTACCCTGAAAGTTTCTAAAACCACAGACATCATTTAAAAAGTCATTTAGCAATTTCAACATAATAATGTTAGGGTAATAACTCTGCCATAAAAAGCAGATTCTCTGAAATCTACTGAAGAAATAGCAAGCATGAAAAGACATTAAAAATGAAAGCTTGTTCATGGCGGTAACATAAGGGGCTACAAGAATTAAGAGAGAAGCATGACAGGAGCTTACCTCTCAACTATGACGCCTTCTGAAAATACTAAGGTTTCTTCCAAATTTAGTAAAAAATTTTGCAGATAGAAAATATTAAAATGATCATAGCTATATTTTACTAAACAAGGAAGAGAAAATGTATGTTTATACAACGGTACACATACAGAGACCAGCAAAGAGCTTTTGAAGTATCCAGCATCCCTGATTCACACACACACACACACACACACACACACACACACACACACACACACACACACACAGTCTCTCTCTTGAAAAAAGTAAATAATGACTACATTCATGGGCATGCTCCTGCTCTTACATTTCCATTACTTTGCATGAAACTTGAATATTACTGATAAAGAGATTGAAACCCAGTGAGTTTCACTGATTTGCCCAAGGTCACCTGTCAAAAACCCGTGATTGGAGTGCGTAAGTTGGTTGCAACTAGAGCTTCAGGATACTTTTCATTATACCTTTCAATCAGATCTCAACGCAAGGTGTAACATAGTTGTATGTTAGCAGATTCTCTGACAATTGGTAATAGCTGAATTTCTGATTATCAAACCAGTCTTGCACTAAAGTAGTGATCTAAACTTAATAGTTTCCCATTAAACTTAAAGTTTTCCCATTAAATATTTTGCTAAAAAATAAAAATTGCTATTTGCAGCTCTCTTTTTTAATGAGACTTCTAGATTTTTAAAGTAGAAAATTTACCAGTCTTGTTAATTTTTCAAAATGTAATATAAATTTATTGATATATCTACAATTCATTTATTCAAAATAAACATCTTTCTACTTTAATTATACCACTTTTTACTGTTGATTTTACCACTGCATTTTTTGTTAAATTTTTATTTCCTCCTAACTGTAATTTAGTTTATTTTTGTGGCTTTATGTGATTTTGTTGACAAGTGTTATTAATGTGAAAATTATATTTTAATTTATGTAGACAAATTTTCCATCAGTGGTCTTAAAAAATGTTTACATATAATATGTAGACTTTTTTGTAATCATCCTTTCATATCCATTTATTAGTAATTACTTGTGGTATAAAATAAGAATTAAAGTAAAATTTTTCCCTTTTAATTAAAAAATGTGAATATTAAAAAAGAAAGTATTGTAACTGTGGGAAAAAAGAGATCAGAGTCATTGTGGTTTTTTGCTTATCGAGAGTTTACATCTTTCTCACTCATCGTCTTTCCTTTTGTTCGGAGTAATGTATTCTGCAGGGTCCTCTTTCCAGGCTCTCCCAATGCATGGACTGCAAAATTACAAGATTATGTACAGGGTGTTCATGTTGTAGATGTCTGTCCACCAGGGATTTAACAAGCTGAAATTGTCAACTTGGACTTAAACCAATGGCCTAAAGCTAAAAGGGTAAGTGAAATTTCAGCAGTACTGCAGAACACTTGCAAGTGTGTCTTCATTAAATCAATGATGTTCTCCAAAAGAAAGTTATTTCCAGTCAAAAATACAATTTGGCTCCACTATCAGATGGTGTAAAAAAATTCAATAAACAAGAAGTCTCAGCCAGATGCCACAAGGCAGATTGTACCTTGGCATCTCTCCCACTTAGAGATGACCTTCATAAGAAGTGGCACGTCATGTGACATCATGTCAGAGCTTTCTCTGAGAGATTATACTTTAATCCTTAGATGATAATTAGTTGGATGGAAGCCTCAAAAATGCAGCACCTAGTGGGTTACTAGCCCCCCTTTTATTCTTGAGAACTCTCGATCTCTTTAGACCCAGAAAGGAAATATATCTTTCTCTACTATATCTAGTATTTGATTGATGCACTACAAAGATAGATGAGAAAAGAGTTATAGTACAGCTATTCCTTGTGATTAGATTTAACATTTTGCTTAAAAACTGTATATACTAACTTTCCAGGAAGCAGAAGATGCATAACATGTTCTGGTTTGTTAGGTGAACAACCATATTTTCAGTCTTTTTATAATTTACTATTTGAATATTAATGCACAAACTAAATGTAGTCAAGAGCAATAGCAGACTAGAATAGTCTCCTTTCAGATTAATGTACTCCTACTTTTTACTAGGATATAAGTTGATTCATTTTGTTAAAATTGGTTTGTAAAAAATATGAAACATATATTCATATGGTTGTAAATATTTGGTATCAGGTTTTGACATGACTGAAATTCTGAAATAAAGTGAATCAGTTGACCTGAGTTGCTTGAAGTGTCTTCTAAGGTTAGGGTTTTCCAATTAAATAGCAGACTACTAAAACTAAAACAGTCCCCAAATTTACTATATTATCTTTTTTATATGCTTTCAGGAATGCAATTTTGCAAATGACATGAACACTGAGGCTTCAGTTGGCATTTATTCACCCAATGCAATTTATGTACATATGTATTTATTTATTTGAAAGAGAATGTGATGTTTAGAAAGAAAAAGTTAAGAAGAAAAAAGACTATTATGTTTCAGACTGTGAACTAATTATTAAAATATTTTACCTTCCAGGAGCTTAGAGTTTACAATGAAGACTTATGTAAATAAAAAAATTTCATAAGGTGCTAAATCAAATTATAATATTATAGTAGAGAGGGGGGAATATTTACTCTGGCCAGGTAAGAAAGGCTTCACAGAGGAGATGGAATTAATCTAAGTTTTCAGTAATAAGTAGGTTTACAAAATATAGAGTTGGCACACACACGAGAAAATAATAGTAATAATGTTATTCATAATAATACAATAAATAAAATGGTCCTGAAGTTGTCAACAACAAAAAAGGCTTTTTTTCATTTTTCCTTATAGTCATCTCACTTTGCAGATGTAAATGTTTAGCTATTTCTCTATTATATTTATATACTCATCAGTATTTATTGACCCCCCTGCCCAATTTGTAGGACAAAGGACATTATCAACTCACTTCTATTCTTCCTTTTTCTCCACCTACATCCCACCTGCTGAGTTTTGTTACATATACATTTAACCTAATTTGTCAAGATGGATAACATTTAAATGCCATTCTGGGGCCATAATGCGGTCTCCTTTGCTTAGTCTATAGCTAATTCTAAAAGTTAAAAGCCAATTACAGATATTTACATTATCAGGATTAAATTTAATAATGGTAGCTTCAAAGGCAAGTCATGCCCTGGCTGGTTGGCTCAGCGGTAGAGCATCGGCCTGGAGTGTGGAAGTCCCAAGTTTGATCCCAACCAGGGAACACAGGAGAAGCGTCTGCTTCTCCACCCTTCTCCCTTTTCTTCCTCTCTCTCTCTTCTCCTCCCACAGCCAAGGCTCCATGGGAGCAAAGTTGGCCCGGGCACTGAGGATGGCTCCATGGCCACCTCTTCAGGCTCTAGAAAGGCTCTGGCTACAGCGGGGCAATGCCCCAGATGGGCAGAGCATCACTCCCTGGTGGGCATGCTGGGTGGATCCCGGTCGGGCACATGCAGGAGTCTGATTGCCTTCCTGCTTCTAACTTCGGGAAAATACAAAAAAAAAAGGCAAGTCATGGGTAAGGATTTCATAAATTCACCATCAGCATCCTTGGCTCAATTTAAAGGTGAAGGATGCCAATAATATGGTTATGTCCGGATTTCCTTACATACCATAGATTATTCAATATCATGTCAAATTCAATTTACTTCTAACATGTTATTACATCTTTTAGGAAGTGTTTTCTTCTTGCAGTTTTTTTTTTTATCACTGCTCGGACTTCTTTATGTGGGAAAAATCATATCATTGGTTCATACTATTTCTAAACTCTTTCAGTTGTCCTTTATCCTCTTCATAAGAAATATATTCTATTTGCCTTAACATTTAAACATTGTCAATGCTTTCATGTGGACTGAATGGCACAGCTGCCATTCTGGAATTTTACTTCTCACATCTGTTGAGTTAGTCCCATTGTTTGTAAAGTCTTCTTATTAGTCTCCATGTATTTTTTTCTATGGTATTTCTCCACTGAATATTTCCGGAAGGGTAATTGGAAGGTAAATATCCTAATTCTGTACATGTCAGAAAACACTTTACTTGTCCTTCAAACTAAATGACACTCTAGGCATAAAATTTGTACTAATTTGTAACTATAGAAAATGATTAAACTTGGCCTAAAACAACACTAACTTACTTAACTTACAGTTCTGCAGGTCATATGTCCAACACAGACCTCATTGGAGGAGGCACTGGGATTATGTTCCTTTGCAGAGGATCTCAGGGAGAATTTGTTTCCTGTTCAGTCAGGCTGTTGGCAGAATTCAGTTCCTTGCACTTATAAAACTGAGCTGCCTTTTATTTTTTTCCTGGCTATAAACTGTAAACTGTTTCCAGAGTTCAGAGACCATGATATTCCTTGGCTTTTTGCCCACCTGCAAAGCCAGCAATGTTGGGCCAAATGTCCACATCACATCTCTCTGACCCTTCTATTGCCACAGGTCTCTTTGATGCAGCCAGAAAAAGTCCTTCTACACAAGTGGTGAACATGTGGCTATTCCAGGATAATCTCCCCATCTCAAGGTCTAAAAACTTATCACATCTGCAAAGTCCCTTAAGTGATATAATGTAATACACTCACAGGTTTGGGAAATTAAGCTGTGAATCTCTTTCTTTCTTTCTTTCTTTCTTTCTTTCTTTCTTTCTTTCTTTCTTTCTCTCTTTCTCTTTCTTCTTATTTATTTATTTTTTTATTAAATGAGAGGCAGGGAGGCAGAGACAGACACTCATATGCAGCCTAACCAGGATCCATCCCCGCAAGCCCCCTACCAGGTGAAGTTCTGCCTATTTGGGGCCATGTTGCTGTATTACTCAGCAACAGAGATATTTTAGTGCCTTAGGTGAGGCCATGAAGCCATCCTCAGTGCCTGGGGCTAATTTGTTCAAACCATTTAAGCCATGCTGTGGGAGAAGAGAGAGGGAGACATAGCAAGAGAGAGATTTAAAAAAGGGGAGCAGAAGGGGTAGAGAAGAAGCTAGCTGCTTCTCCTGTACGCCCTGGCTGGAATCAAACCCGGGACTTGCACACGCCTGCCCAACACTCTACCACTGAGCCAACCATCCAGGGCTTAGGCTGTGAATTTCTTTAGAGGCCATAACTCTGTCTAGATTCAAAAACATTTTCTCTCAAAACTTTAGTGGCACTGTTCTTTTCTTCTTCCACTCTCAAGTATTGTTTTTATGTCAATAACTTTATGTCAACTTCATTTTTATTACTCTGTTAACAATTATTTATCTCTCTGGAAGATTTAAGAGATTATAGTCATCCTTGAAAGCCTGACATCCCAAATGTTTAGTCGTAGTCTTTTTTCAATTCCTCCTATTTGGCGGTCAGAAGGCCCTAGCAAGGTATTTTCTCAGGTCTTTCTTTAGGTCAGAAAATATTTTTTTGTAGATTTTTTTGAATCAGTGATATTCATTCTAGTTTTTATATCCACCATTAAATCGATGCATTTAGTAAGTATTCATGTGAGTGAGAGATGTTTACCCTAGACATACAGATTTGGCTGTCAAGAACATATGGAAACTGAGAATGTGTATTTATAAAGAGAGGAAGCTCGAGGAAGAAGCCAAGAAAAGTATTTCTATTTAAGGTTAAGCAGAGATAAAGAAAAGGCCAGTTATCTTGTGGAATGGCAACATTACCAGGAAATTGCTTCTGGTAAAATTCTATCCCCTGAAATTCCCAAATCTTCTTCTGAATCACAGAATTCTACTTAATTTTCAAGACTTATAAAATTTTCCTGGTCTTTTAAGAAGAGTTCTCAATGTTGGATAATTTGAACATAGATTTTAAACTAGAGAGTATTATACAAGTTTAGATTGTTAATGTGACTACTCTTACCTCAGAATGCTTTCATTCTTTCAATAAATACTTACCAAAATTTGTTTTTTAACTTTATTGAGAAGTAGTTGACAAATATAATTTTTTTTATATTTAAAGTATACATTGTGATAATTTGATATACGTGTACATTGTGGAATGATTACCACATTCAAGATTGAGATAACACATTTATTACCTCAAATACTTAACTCTTATTCTATGTGTGTTAAGAATGCTTAAGATCTACTTTCAGCAACTCTGAAGTATACAATGTTGTATTAGTAACTGTAGTCACCATGCTGTACATTAGATATTGGTCCTCAGAACCAGTATTTTCTATGAAATTTATAGCAAGTCTCAATTATTCCAGGTCTTTTGGCCCTCTATTTTCTCTTGCCTTAGAAAGTACTTTTGAGAGGCAGACAACACCAAGCCTAGACTCAATCAGCTCTACAAACAATACACCCAAACACACAGACATAATGAGAAGACAGAGAAGTTCAATCCAAATGAAACCACAAGAGAAATCTCCAGAAAAGGAACTGAGTGATATGGAAATAACCAAACTTCTGGATACAGAGTTTAAAATAATGATTGTAAGGATGCTTAGGAATCTTAGAACAAGAATGGATGGTCATTACGAACACCTAAATAAAGAAATAGCAAGTATAAAAAAGGACATTGAAATATTAAAAAAGAATCAGTTGGAGATGACAAATACAATATCAGAAATGAAGACCACAATGGAAGGAATTAAAAACAAGATGGATGAAGCTGAGCATTGAATCAGCGAGTTGGAGGACAAGTTGAATGAAGGCATAAAAGCAGAGCAGAAAAAAGAAAAGAGACTCAAAAAGTCTGAGGAAACTCTTAGAGAGCTCTGTGACAACATAAAGAGAACTAATATCCGTATCACAGGGATTCCTGAAGAAGAAGAGAGAGAACAAGAGATAGAGACTTTGTTCAATCATATCATAGCTGAAAACTTCCCTAAATTAATGCAAGAATAACTCTCACAAGTTCAAGAAGCACAGAGAACTCCATTAAAGAGAAACCTAAAGAAATCTACACCAAGACACATCATAATTAAAATACCAAAGCTAAGTGATAAAGAGAAAATATTAAAAGCTGCTAGAGAAAAAAAGGCTATCACCTACAAAGGAGCCCCCATAAGGATGACATCTGACTTCTCAACAGAAACACTTGAGGTCAGAAGGGAATGGCAAGAAATATCCAAAGTAATGCAGAACAAGAGCCTACAACCAAGACTACTTTATCCAGCAAGGCTATAATATATAATTGAAAAAGAAAAAAAAAGCTTCCCAGACAAAAAAAAAAAAAAAAACCTCAAGGAATTCACTACAACCAAACCAAAGCTGCAGGAAATGTAAAGCCACCTGTTGTAAACACATTAAAGTGGCAAAAGATTATAGCAAAAGAGGAATACAGCTTTAAAAAATAAAATTGAAATAAACAACTACATATCAATAATAACCTTAAATGTAAATGGATTAAATGATCCCATCAAAAGACATAGGGTAGCTGCATGGATAAGAAAACAGGACCCATATATATGCTGTCTACAAGAGACACACCTTAAAACAAAAGATGCATATAGACTGGTAAAAGGATGAAAAAAATATTTTATGCAAATGGAAATGAAAAAAAAAGCTGGGGTACTAATACTTATATCAGACAAAATGGACTTTAAAACAAAGGCTAGAGTAAGAGATAAAGAAGACCACTATATAATGATAAAAAGAGCAATCCAACAGGAAGATATAACTATTATAAATATCTATGCACCTAATATAGGAGCACCTAAATATATAAAGCAGACTTTGATGGATATAAAGGGTAAGATCAATAGCAATACTATAATAGTAGGGGATTTTAATACCCCACTAACATCACTAGATAGATCCTCAAGAAAGAAAATTAACAAAGAAACAGCAGACTTAAAGGACACACAGATCAACTGGATTTAATAGATATCTTCAGAACTTTTCACCCTAAAGCAGCAGAATATACATTCTTTTCAAGTGCTTATGTTACATTCTCTAGGACAGACCACATGTTAGGACACAACAGTGGTCTCACCAAATTTAAGAAGATTGAAATCATATCAAGCACCTTCTTTGATCACAATGGCATGAAAGTAGAAATCAACCAAAACAGAAAAACTCAAAAATTCTCAAACATATAAAAAATAAATAGCAAGTTGTTAAATAACAAATGGATTAACAATGAGATCAAAGAAGAAATAAAAAAAATTTAGAAACAAATGATAATGAGCATAAAACAACTCAAAATTTATGGGACACAGCAAAAGCAGTACTGAGAGGGAAGTTCATAGCACTACAGGCACACTTTAAGAAACTAGAAAAAGCTCAAATAAACAACTTAACCCTACATCTAAAAGAACTAGAAAAAGAACAGCAAGTAAAGCCCAAATGTAGTAGAAGGAAGGAAATATTAAAGATCAGAGTGGAAATAAATGACATAGAGGCTAAAGAAATGATACAGAGGATCAAAGAAACCAGGAGCTGGTTCTTTGAAAAGGTAAACAAGATTGATGAACCTTTAATTAGAATCACCAAGAAAAAAAGAGAGAGGACTCAAATAAATAAAATTAGAAATGAGAGTGGGGAAACAACTGACAAAACAGAAATACAAAGGATTGTAAGAAAATACTATGAAGAACTGTATACCAAAAAACTAGACAACCTACATAAAATGGACAAATTCCTTAAAACATATAATCTTCCAAAAATCAATCTGGAAAAATCAGAAAACCTAAACAGACCAATTACAACAAATGAGATTGAAACAGTTATCAAAAAACTCCCAAAAAAGAAAAGTCCTGGGTCTGATGGCTTCACAAGTGAATTCTACAAACTATTCAAAGAAGAACTAACTCCTATCCTTCTCAAGCTATTTCAAAAAATTCAAGAGGAAGGAAGACTTCCAAGCTTCTTTTATGAGGCAAGCATAATTCTGATTCCAAAACCAAGCAAAGACAACACAAACAAAGAAAATTATAGGCCAATATCTCTGATGAATATAGATGCTAAAATCCTCAACAAAATATTAGCAAACTGGATCCGACAATATATAAAAAAATCATACACCATGATCAAGTGGGATTTACTCTGGGGAGGTAAGGCTGGTACAATATTCACAAATCAATCAGTGTGATTCAATACATAAACAAAAGGAAGGAGAAAAACCACATGATAATTTCAATAGATGCAGAAAAGGCATTTGATAAAATCCAGCACTCATTCATGATCAAAACTCTCAGCAAAGTGGGAATACAGGGAACATACCTCAACATGATAAAGGCCAGCTATGACAAACCCACAGCCAACATTATACTCAATGGGTAAAAATTAAAAACAATCCCCTTAAGATCAGGAAGAAGGCAGGAGTGCCCCCTTTCACCACTCTTATTCAACATAGTCCTGGAAGTCCTAGCCACAACAATCAGACAAAAAGAAGAAATAAAAGGCATTGAAACTGGAAAAAAAGAAGTAAAACTATCATTATTTGCAGATGATATGATATTGTATATAGAAAACCCTAAAGTCTCAGTCAAAAAACTACTGGATCTGATAAATGAATTCAGCAAAGTGGCAGGATATAAAATTAATACTCAGAAATCAGAGGCATTTTTATACGCCAACAATGAACTGTCAGAAAGAGAAATTAAGGAAACAATCCCCTTCACTATTGCAACCAAAAAAAATAAAGTACCTAAGAGTAAATTTAACCAAGGAGATTAAAGACTTGTACTTATAAAATATTGATGAGAGAAATCAAGGAAGATACAAACAAGTGGATGCATATACCATGCTCATGGTTAGGAAGAATAAACGTCATTAAAATGTCTATATTACCCAGAGCAATTTATAAATTCAATGCAATACCAATTAAAATACCAATGACATACTTCAAAGATATAGAACACATATTACAAAAATTTATATGGAACCAAAAAAGAACACGAATAGCCTCAGCAGTCTTGAAAAGGAAGAATAAAGTGGGAGGTATCACGCTTCCCGATATCAAGTTATAATACAAGGCTATTGTACTCAAAACAGCCTGGTACAGGCATAAGAACAGGCACATAGATCAATGGAACAGAACAGAGAACCCAGAAATAAATCCACATCTTTATGGACAACTGATATTTGACAAGGGAGGTAAGAGCATACAATGGAGTAAAGACAGCCTCTTTAATAAATGGTGTTGGGAAAATTGGACATTTACCTGAAAAAAAAAATGAAACTAGACCACCAACTTACACTATCACAAAAATAAACTCAAAATGGATAAAAGACTTAAATGTAAGTTGTGAAAACATAAGCATCTTAGAAGAAAACAGGCAGTAAAGCTCTCCGACATTCTCGCAGCAATATATTTGCCGATTTATCTCCACAGGCAAGTAAAAGACAGGATAAACAAATGGGACTATATCAAACTAAAAAGCTTTTGTACAGCTAAAGACAGTAAGAACAGAATAAAAAGACAAACTACACAATGGGAGAACATATTCGACAATATGTCTGATAAGGGGTTAATAACCAAAATTTATAAAGAACTTGTAAATCTCAACACCAGGAAGACAAACAATCCTATCAAAAAATGGGCAAAAGAAATGAATAGACACTTCTCCAAAGAGGACATACAGATGGCTAATAGGCATATGAAAAAATGCTCAACATCACTAATCATTAGAGAAATGCAAATTAAAACCACAATGAGATATCACCTCACACCAGTCAGAATGGTGCTCATCAACAAAACAACACAGAATAAGTGCTGGCGAGGATGTGAAGGAAAGGGAACCCTCCTGTACTGCTGGTGGGAATGCAGACTGGTACAGCCACTGTGGAAAACAGTATGGAGATTTCTCAAGAAATTAAAAATCAAACTGCTTTTTGACCCAGCTATACCACTTTTAGGAATATACCCCAAGAACACCATAGCACTGTTTGAAAAAAAGAAATGCACCCCCATGTTTATGGCAGCATTGTTCACAATAGCGAAGATCTGGAAACAGCCCAAGTGTCAGTCAGTGGATGAGTGGATTATAAAGCTTTGGTACATATATACTATGGAATACTACTCAGCCATAAGAAATGATGACATTGTATCATTTACAGTAACATGGATGGATCTTGATAACATTATACTGAGTGAAATAAGTAAATCAGAAAAAAACTAAGAACTATATGAATCCATACATAGATGGGACATAAAAATGAGACTCAGAGACATAGACAAGAATGTGATGGTAATGGGGGAGGGAGGGGTTGAGGAAGGAGGGGGGGTGGGGATGGGGAGGGGCACAAAGAAAACCAGATAGAAGGTGACGGAAGACAATTTGACTTTGAGTGAGGGGTATGAAACATAATCAAATGTCAAAATAATCTGGAGATGTTTTCTCTGAACATATGTACCCTGATTTATCAATGTCACCACATTAAAATTAATAAATTTTAAAAAGTACTTTTGTTAGATTATATCTTAAATATGTACAGTGTACACTATCAATAAGATTTATACTGAGGACTCAGGAAAGGGATATTGGAAACTGAGATTCCAGCTCTAGAAGACAGAAAAACATTTGGGGTAATTGTTCTTTTATTGAAAACATTGAATGAGAGAAAATATAATTTAAAGTATCTTAGTTTTAAATATCATCTGAGCATGGACTGTCATAGACACTATGTGCTTGAGACATAATGAGCTTTTCAGCCCTCCCTCCCTACAGGACAGTGGTATGCAATTCTTATCATTTCAATATAAAAGTACTTTTGCAACTGGCCCCAGATAAATACTTTTATCCAGAGCCAGTCTTTTTATTTTGGTGGTTACAATAGCAAGGTAGAGAAAATAAACAGGGTCTGCTGTACAAACTAACATTGTAATGAAGATCTAAATTTGCTCATTATCCCTTGAAACAGCGGTTGGGAGGTACAGAGAGGACGGGATATTGCTGTTCTTTTGCATACTTCGCAAGGAGAAGGAAGCAATTTAAATAAAATATCTAACAAATAAACTGTTGGGAATTTGTCCTAAGTGTGTTCCTGGACTCTGCAGGAAGCCTGTGAGGAGAGTTGAAGGGCTGTAATGATGAGGAAGATTTTGTCCCAGTCTATGATATGTTGAGTACACAGGGTGATCTCTTCTGCAACTACTGTATGTCTGTATTGGTATACTCATCCTGGGGGCCACTCTTGTCACTCCCCAGGCCAGTCAGCAGGCGCCAAACCAATCTATATATCTAAAGGGATTTTTAAGATGTCGTGAATTTTCCTTCATGATTCATATTTACCTTGCACCCAGATTTAGTGAGCTGTGTAATCTATTATTTATTAGATTACAGCTAATTATTTATTTTCAAATATAATTATAGTTTTCATCCACCACAAAGTACTGAAAAATAAAAGGCATCTTTTAGAAAGCTGCTTTTGAATAGAACCATAAAAATGGCTTCCTATTTTCAAAGTTATATTTTAAATAAGAAACACTCATTCTTCAAATGAGTCATCCCATGGGCCCTGGCTGGTTGGCTCAGTGGTAGAGCATCGGCCTGGTGTGCGGGAGTCCGGGGTTCCATTCCCGGCCAGGGCACACAGGAGAAGCTTCTCTACCCCTCCCCCTCTCCTTCCTCTCTGTCTCTCTCTTCCCCTCCCACAGCCAAGGCTCCATTGGAGCAAAGTTTGCAGGGGCCCTGAGGGTGGCTCTGTGGCCTCTGCCTCAGGCGCTAGAATGGCTCTGATGGGCAGAGCATCACCCCATGGTGGGCATGCCGGGTGGATCCCAGTCAGGTGCATGCGGGAGTCTGTCTGACTGCCTCCCCATTTCCAGCTTCAGAAAAATACAAAAAAAAAAAAAAAAAAAAAAAAAGTCATCCCATGTATATATATGTTAAGGTTTTATTTTATTGTGATTTTGAAAATTTTATTTGAAATTTGAGAATATTTCATATCATATTTAAAATTATTTATTGATTTTAGAGAAAAAAGAAGGGAAAGAGAGAGGGCAGACAGAAAAATTGACCTGTTCCTGTGTGTTTGATCAGGGATTGAACCTACAACCTTTATGCATCGGGACAATGAGCTAACCAATCAAGTTATCCAGCCTGGGCTTATTGTGATTTTTAACTAAAATTTTAAAGATTTTGTTTAAAATAACTTTTTTAAAAAATGCTACTTTATTTTCTCCCCCATTGGTGATATTTTTAAAATTACAGTTGACATTCAATATTAGTTTATATTACATTCAGGTGTACAGCAGACAGGTTAGACATTTGAGATATTATTTAAATGGACTTAAAATTAACTTACGGTGTTAAGGTCACAAGTCAAAATATATACATAGTTTAAAAAGTCTATAAAAATTGCATCTAATAAAACAAAAGGAAAGGGTAATTACAACATATTATATAATAAAATAAATGTAGCTTCTATTAATTTGAAGTAGGATGTGAATGAAGAGTTTGAAGTTCCTTCATAAAAAAATAGTCATTCTGTTTCCCTAAGACTTAATTTTCCCTTCCAGAAAACATTTATAGTTTCTAAAATATAAAAACTAAGTTATTTGCTGATTTCAACACTGAGAAAGATAGTGCAAAGTGCTTTGGCAAGAGTAAGGGCTTTCAGTAACAGCTCAGCTCTTCTTTGCAATTTTTAAAAATATATTGATTTTTTGCTATTCTGTTCTCATTCCTGTGTGGGAAGCGTCTAGTCTGAAGCCTTTCAGGAACCTCAGTCCTAGGGTCATTGTGTTCACGTACTCAAATTTTATTGCTCTTTTTTGAAAGAAAAGATTTTATCTTTCTAATGGACAATTTTTTTTCTAATAAACAATTCTTGGAGTCAAATTTATGGCCTTACATTTGCTGCAATTGCAAACTCACACTCTTCTCGTTGGATTTCTCCAGCTCCAATAGAATGTCATGGCTTTCTAGACTTTGCCTATCTGTATAGTAGCTTTCTGATTTTGGACATTCAGGGACTTAGAAACATTATGACCTATTCTGTATTTTCTTTTTCTAATCTTAATCTTTTCAGAGCTTTTAAATTTTCTAGGGCTTGAGAGAACATTTGCTATTATAATAGCAAAAGAAGTTCTTTTTCACCCATCATCAAGTTTCCTTTAGCAGTAGAACTGAAATATGTGTTAACATCTAATGTTTCCTTTTCCTCTCCAGCAGGTCCAGCTGAATTTGCAAAACTTCAGCATCATGGCAGGTTGTCCTCACTCTTATTGGGCCTCCTCCAAGGTTATTTGCTGGACCAGATCCCTGCTTTTTCTTTTGTTTTATTATTTTAGTTTTTATTAGAAATTCAAACCTTGTTTTTTTAAAGCTAATAACACTGGGAAACAAAATTTTGTGGCATCCACAAAAACACTTGTTCTTACCTAATTCGAGTGTGCTGATCTCAAATCTGACATTAGTTTTTCTCTATAAGCTACAGTTTTTTTGCAATTCAAGATTTTAGGTTTTCATCTTATTGTGAAATTTTCAACATTTAGTTTAACATAATGAAGTAGAATGTCTTCTTGGACATCATCTTTGTGAAAATATAACAATTTATATAATGCAGTAAATACACTAATACACTAAAACAGTGGTTCTCAACCTGTGGGTCACGACCCCAGCGGGGGTCGTGACCCACAGGTTGAGAACCGCTGCACTAAAAGATATGATTGCATCAGAATTTGTCTACAATTTCAAAATAGAATATATTAAAACACTTATTTTAATCATAAAATTTGCGCAAAACTTATTTAAATTCTATTCAGGCAAAAAGTTGTGTTTGTAGCTCTTGCGTTTGTGTACTTGTTGAGGACAATCTCGTTTGATGCTCCAGCAGTAGTCTGCTCATCACTAACAGCTTCAAGATTTTCGGGAAACTTATCAAGGTGACTGTTCAGGAAGTGAATTTTAAAGCTCATGTTACATTTAATGTCGTGGAAAGCCAACAGCATCCTTTGTACCAGAAGTATATAGTTTTCTGCTCCTTTGTTGCCAAGGAAGTTCTTTGTAACTGCCACAAAAGACTGTCATGCTGCTTTCTCCTCCTTATTCATCTTCCTGGCAAATTCTTTGTCACGTATGAGGGTTCGAATTTGAGGTCCATCTAATACATCTGCTTTTTTCTTCTCGAAAGACAAGGCAGGAAAAGCAGAAATAATATGTTGAAAGCATTCACTTTCTCTATTCAAAGCCTGAACAAACTGCTTCATTAAGCCAAGTTTGATGTGAAGTGGAGGAAAAATGATCCTGTCTCAATTAACTACAGGTTCATTCACAATATTTTGCATCCTTACTTCCAGAGCTTCATGTTTTGACCACTCCTTCTGTGTTCAGTGTTTCTCTTGAGCTCAGATGTCCCACAAACACAGAAAGCAAGGATACTTCGTAAAACCTCTCTGTTGTCCTAGCAGGAAATTTATCATTTTAAGATCCACACAAATGATCCAGTTATGCTCCTCACACTTCAGAAAGTTGAGAACAATTTTTATGTCATTATAATCTTCTTGCAGATGAGTTTAATAACCAATTGGAACTGCTAAAAATAGGCAATATATGCACATTTCACAAATGATGAAATATTGCGCCTTTGACGTTGAAGTGTGTAACAACCACATTTATAACAGAAGGTGTCAGGACTATTCTTACATTTACGCCTACTTGAAGAAGCCATGATTCAATCTTAAAACAAAATAAGAGGGTGTTTATATCAGATAATAATTTTTTACATTTAAAAATAACTACAATTATGTAAAAATGATGTTTATAAAACATTAATTGCCTTGTGTTTATGTACATTCTAAGAGTCATTGCCCTTTAACTCCAATTTAAAAACCAATGCATGCCATTAACTGTAATAAAAAGAAATTAAAATTGCATAAAAACTAGAGCATGCACACAAAAAATGGATTTTAGATTTGGAATCAGTGATGCAGAAATATATAGAAACAGTTCTAAAATCTCATGCAACAGAAAATGAAAAAAAATTATTCCCCAGTGTAATCTTTCTTCTAAAGATTCTCCTTTGATGTGTTTTTAAAACCTAAATTAAGGGTACTATGCTTGATTGGATATCTTTACTAACTCTGGTGAAAACAACCTAAATTAATAGGTGAAATGTGTATTATATACTCTGTAATATGCTGAGAAACTGGCAAATCAAACCCAATAACATGCAGAATTCAAGAAATAATTACAATAGCAGAAGTCAATAAAATTCAAAACAAGACCAACAAATATAACAAACCTCTAAAAAGAATGACTAAGAAAATAAAAAAGAGAAGAGCTACAAATCACCAATATGAGTTATGGAAGAAAGAACATACAGACCCTATAGATATTAAAAGTTAATTAGGAGGTATTACAAATAGCTTACAACTCATAAATATAACTTAGATAAAATGAACCAATTGCTCAAAAGATGTAAACTACCAATGCTCAGTAAAGAATAATCTAAACAGTCATATATTTACTGAAGACATTTGTTTCATAATTAAAACTTTTTAACAAATAAAATCTAAAGCCAAATAGTTTAATTGATGAGTCTTACTCAAATTTAAAGAACAAAAAAACCCAGTTCCTCACAGTCTTATTCAGAGAATAGTAGAAGATAGGAAACTTCTCACCCATTTTCTGAGGCCAACATTGCCTTGATATACAAACCAGGTAAAAGACTTTATGAAAGAAGAAAATTATGAGCTGATATACTTTAGAAACATAGCCTTCAACAAAGTATTAGCAAATAAAACTCAGCAATAAATGAAAGGGAAAAACATGTCTTGAACAGTGGATTTTATCCTGGGAATGCAAGGTGGTCTAATATTTAAAATTCAATCATTGCCACTTATCATATCGATAGGAGAAAAACCATATAATCATCTTAAGAGAATATAAAAATTATGATATAATCAAACACCCATTCTTGATAAAATCTTTCAGCAAGAGGTATTAAAGGGAATTTAATAAAGTGCTTTTCCTTCACTTGATAAAGGGCATCTACAAAGCCTATTGGCAACATTATACTTCATATTGGAAGACTAATACATTTCTTCTAAGATTTGCAACAAAGCAAGGATAACTTGCTTTCTCCAGTCCTATTTGTATCATACTCAAAGTCCCAACCAGTGCAATAGTCATAAAAAAATAACAAAAATGTGACATATCAAAATCATAGACTGTATGGGAGTTTTTTTTGTTTTTGTTTTTGTTCTTTTTACTAAATTTGTAACCTTAAATGTTTATATTTGTAAATAAATGAGTGGAAATTAATGAGCTAAGTATCCAATTTTAAAAATTAGGATGGAAAACTAATAAAACTAAATAAATAAGAAAAAATATAAAGAAGATAAAAATTATCAAAACATACAAAAGAGAGGCTCAACCATGACAAATATAGTTCATGGATATAATTTGTAATATTGAAAAACCATTGGCAAGACTAAACAAGAGGAAAAGAGGAAGGGCATGAATAAACAGAAATAGGAATTTTAAAATGGGGATCTGCAGATGCTGTAGAAATTCTTTTTTAAAAAATAGAAGGGTAGTAAAAATGATTTTTTTCCTAATGCATTTTAAAACTTTGAAGAATTAAGCACAATCCTAAAAAAAATTTACTTACTAACTCTTCCAAGAGAAGATATAACCTATTTGAATAATTCTACACTACTCAAGTAACTATCAGTAGTTAACGATCTTCCACATTAAGAAAATAAAAGAAACAAGTGAATATAATCAGACTTTCAAGCAATTAATAATTTTAGCTTTATACCAACTATTATAAAAAATAGAAAAAGAAAGAATGCTGTGTAACTTATATGGGGCCAGCAAGATCTTTGCACTGAAGCCTGACAAGAACAACTTGGAGAAGATCCTTCCATAGTCATCGTACTCAATAATATGCATGTAAATTAATTTTACAATATAAGCAACTTGAGTCTAGGCATATATTAAAGATTCTTATACAGTAGCCTCCCTCTCTGTGGGATATGTTCCAAGACCCTTAGTGGATAATATGAAATCTTACACATACTGTTTTCTCCTATGCATACATAGCTGTGATAAAGTTTAATTTATAAGTTAAACACAGTAAGAGATTAATAATAGCTAATACTAAAATAATTATAATATATTGTAATAAAGCTTATGTGGTCTCTCAAAATATCTGACTGTACTGTACTCACCCTCTGATGATGATGGTGGTGTGAGATGATATAGCGCTACCTGATGGACAAGGTGAAGTGAAGGACGTAGGCATTGTGACGCAGTGTTAGGACATCACAGTCATGCATGGCTTAACTATAGTGATGCACTCTGAGAAATACATTGTTAGGCAATTTGTCCTGTGCCAACATCCTAGAGTGCATTTATATAAACCTAGATGGCATAGCCTAGCACTGTAATCGTATATGTTGTACTTTTATTTATTTAGTTAGTTATTTTTCAAAGAAGTAAGTTAATTTACTGCATTTTAAAAATTTTATTGGGGTAACATTGGTTAATAAAATTATATAGGTTTCAGGTGTAAAATTCTATAGTACATCATCTGCATATTATATTGTGTGTTCACCACCCCAAGCAAGTCTCCTATCACCATTTATCCCCCCCTTCCCCTCTAGTAATCACCATATTCTTATCTGTGTCTATATGCTATGCTTTTATATGACTGGCAGCTCAGTATGTTTTGTGGACAAGTCCTGCCAGGGGTGAGGACGACGGAGACACAAAGACCCGACTCCGGGGACCAGGTTCAGTGACGCAGATCCACTTTATTCAAGAAGTAAGCTAGCTTATATACATGGGTTCAGCCTATAGGGTGTTACAGCGTGTTCCTCATAGCCAATGGCGCTAAGTCACTTCCTTATAGCAGGCGAGCTCCCTTCCTGGTATGCCAAGAAGGGTTCTGGGAGCTGGAGTATTCTCACAGCATTGCATCAGCCACAGCTGCTAGGAATGCCCTCTGCATTCCACCCACAATGTTTGTCTACACCAGCCTTAGCACAAAGGCATGAGCAATGCCTTGTGCTACTACAACCGGGTTTCCAGGAAGATGCCTGAGGAGCATGCCTTCTGGCCCACGGGCTGCTGACACCACCTGGACAGTGCCCAGGGAGAGTGGCAGACAGATGGCAGACATGTGACAGAGGACAGAGGAGAGGATAGGGGGAGGAGGAAAGAGGGAAGGATAATTTTCAGGAGAAATTCAGGTAGGACATATACTGGCCACTTCACAGACATTCTCCATATCCCATGGGTGTTACAACATTATGTGGCTACCACATCTCAATGTAATAGGTATTTGTCAGCTCCATAATAATCTTATGGGACCACCATTATATATTTTTTACCATTGACAGAAGCAGCGTTATGAGTGGTGCTTGACTGTACTGGCCTTCTGACTATACATTGGGAAGAGAACCACTGAGCCATGATGAAGTGATGTCTTTCACCCACAGAAAGAATGCCTTTTCCATCATAACTAAGCACCTATCACACAACTGGCCATAACTTTTACAGTTTGATGTGCAACAGCAAAACTAGCATGAATTTCTTTTTCCTTCTTCACAATTTCAAGAATAGAAGATTTCATCTTACTATAGATCATAGCAACCTCAGCATACTCTTTTTTCTTTCCCTATTAAGTCAAAACATTCACCTTATTACTTAACAAAAATCCTTTCCAGCTTCTCTTTGGCATATCTGAATTGCTGTCACCATTCTTCTTATGCTTTGGGACAATTACTCAGTAAACTAAGAGTTACTTGAACAAAGGCACTGAGATACCATGACAACCAGTCTCATAGTTGACATGGCAGCTATTATACGATTAATGGGCAGGAGCATCTACAGCAGGGAGGCCCTGGACAAAGGGCTGAGTTATGTCCGGGGCTGCTCATAATGGTGAGCAACTTAAAACTTATAAATTGTTTGTTTCTGGAATTTTCTATTTAATATTCTTGGACTGTGGTTATCTACAGGTAACTAAAATGCCAGAAAATGAAACTGCCGATAAGGGGGATTAGGAATGGTTTGTGAGAGGTAGAGGTAAACTTTTTCAAGGCTGACCACCTCGGGCTATATTTCCAAAAAAGAAACTGGCCTTTTGCAAAACTGACCTCCCACAGAGGCTCATGGAGAGCCATGTGAGCCCACTGCTTAAGAGAGAACACCCTGGTTAGCCTCAAGACTTGCACCCCAGCCACCTCACCCCCGCTGTCATATTGTGATGTATAATAACTATACATTTGGTTTCTGTCCCAGTTGTTGGCAGAGCCTTTAAGCTCCTTGAAATTTCATAAGTAATAATAGGGGTAACGGTGTCTTGTAAAGGAGTTGAGTTTTGGAAAGCATTAAGCATGAGGATTGGTTACCAGGAGAACTAACAGGTAATTTGAGGGTTGGAACTTTCAGTACCTCCTTTGTGGCCTCTGTAGAGGGGGCGTTGCTGGGGGTTGAATCCATAGCCAATGCCCAATGATTTTGTCAGTCGTACCCATATATAAAGTTTCTATAAAACCCAAGAGAGTGAGGTTTGGAGAGTTTACAGGTTAGTGAACATGGAAAGATTGGGGGCAGAGAAGCTCCTGTGGAGAGGGTCTGGAAGCTCAGCAACCTTCCCACGTAACTTGCCCAATGCATCTCTTCATTCTTCTTGTTCTTGGGTTTCAATAAGCTGATGATCTAGTAAATAAAATGTGTTTTCTGGGCCACGCTAGCAAATTAATTGAACCCAAGGAAGGGGCTGTTGGAACCTCTGACTTACAGCCGGTCAGTCTGAAGCACAGATGACAGACAAGGTGACAGACAACCTAGACTTGGAACTAGCCTTTTAAGTGGTGGTAGGGGTGCAGCAGGGAGGACTCATGAAGGACTGAGCACTAACTTGTGGGATCTGACCCAATCTCCAGGTAGATAGTGTCAAAACTGAGTTGAATTGTGGAGCACCGAGCTGACGTGGAAATTGCTTGGTGCTGTGGGGAAACTCTGCACACACACAATGTAATCACTCGTATCGCCAGGAATAGGTTGCTTCTTTAACCATGAATACTGACGTGGTGACTCTTGGCTTGCCATATCATGAAGCTGCAACCCAAAGCTCGGATTCCAGTCCTTATTACGTTAGGGAGTAGCTGGCATAACCTTCCCTAAACCATAAATGCGGAGCTGATTGGCTAGGGGTGGAGCAAAGCCTCTATCACATCATATTACATTTGAGTGTTAAACCATAATTCCCCCACAATGTGGTAGTATTTGGAGGGAGGACCTTTGGGAAGTAATTAGGTTTAGAGGAGGTTCTGAGAAAGGGAACCTTGTGATGAGATTAGTATCTTCAGAAGAGGAGACTGGAGCTTGCTCTTTCTCAACGATGTGGGGAAACTGAGGAAAGACATCTGTAGACCAGGAAGAGGTTCCTCAGCAGAACCTGACTGCACTGCCAGCCTCCAGAAATGTGAGAAAGAAATTTCTGGTGTGTAATCACCCCACTTATGGTATTTTGTTTGTCAGCCCAAGCAGAATAAAATAGTAAGGAAACAGAAAGAAGGGGGAGGTTTGGTCTACCCTCTGTTCTTCCTTAAAAATCTAATGAGTTCTCTTCCAGGACAACTAGGCATCGCAGTTCCTTCAGCAAACACCAGCCGAACCTCTGATTGAAACACTGTGGAATTCCCCTTGATTCAGATTTGAGGATGCATATTGCTATCAATAAAATACCAATTTATCCTAGAATTAAATCAAGAGAAACAATGACTATTTTCATGTGTTTTTTGAATATTTTAGTGGTATTTAGGGATGGGCACAAATAACTTTGACAATTTATTTTAAATTCAACATATCCTGGGTGCATTGTTTTCACATTTTCTCTGAAGTTTCTCATTCATTATTATGAGAGATCCTATTATTCATTAGAGCTTAGAAGGGTAGAGTTAGCTCTAGCCCATATTTAATTTTTAAATCATATCACCAGGTGATCTAGAGAGTCCTTTGTTTTCACAGCTGACTAGGGTTATCATTTCCAGCCAAAGCCTCCAGGACTAACAAACAGAGAAATACCGCATGGTGATAACTATCTATGGAAGTTCTGTAGCAAATCGCATAACAGAAGTTTTTCTTCTTATTATTCCCATTACATAAATAATATGAATTACAACACAAATACCACATCTAAACAACACCAAATATAACAAGACAAAAGGTATAAAATATGCCATCTCTTTTGAATAGACTTAGCTCTACTCTGATTATTTAAAAGTCAGATCTCAGAATTTAAGTATCGTGTTATTTTAAGAGCCTAGACAATTCACTTGCTATACTCCTCTCTTATTCTGCAACTGCAATATAGTCCACAAGCAAGAAGTGGATGTCTTGTCTCTTTATATCATCTCGACAATTAATCTCATTGCACAGTAAAACCTGAAACAAAACAATTCACATCAGAGGAACTGCCATTCAGCTGCCTGCAGAAGAGTGTGAAATCTGCAAAATAAAACATGCTTTATTTTATTCGTGTGCTGAAACCATTGTGTAGGTACTGTGCTGAAGAAAATAAAAAATATATGTATATATAAATTTTATGTATATGAAATACACACACACATGCACAGAAAGATAGACATTGGAATAAAATAACAAATCATTTAGTCTTATCTTCTTGCTGCTCTAATTATGAAACAATGTGTCATTGAACCTAATATTTTAAATGCTCAGTTAAAGCCTATTCCTGAGGTCCCCTGCTAATGGGCCCATGTCAGCTGCCATAAGGCGCTGACCATTGCTCTGCCCACACTGCTTTGGAACAGCACAGAGTAAATCCCTTTCTCTTCTATGGTAGAAGGGACATGTGATGCCACTGTTTCACATGTGTTCCAATTAATCTCCTGCTAGGCTATCTGATTGAATTACACAATCACTGAAATGTTTTAAAGGCTTAACTAATTTGAGGCATAGCCATAGGTTAAACACTGTTGAACCATCAAACACAAAATATATATATATATATATATTTAAACATAAACAAATCATTTCACAGATACAAGCATGGCAAATGGTATGCTATAATAAAGGGACATAAATGCCTTTGTCTTATTTTGTCCCTATACCCAAAACATTATGGTGCTTATTTGTTAATACTAAAAATAAGGTACAAGGAGAATTTTCCATTTATTACAGTATAAACAAACAATCTGAATAATTCAGGTTATGTTCACAGAGCGCAAAGTGAAGTTCAGATTTCATAAATATTCATGATTAGTGTGGGTAAGCAGTCCAGATAATTCAGAAACCATCCTATCCTGAACAGTTCAATTTGCTAGTGTAGAGGGAACCAATTTACCAGATAATTATGTTATCTCCACTTTATCACTAAATGGAGAACCAAAGAGAAAAAAATATCTCCCCCTTTTTTTTTTTTAACCTTAATTCAGTTTGTTGTTTCAATTTGGTTGTGTGGGGATTATGTGGATTTGGTTATAGAAGATTATTCACAATCTCCCTAAATTCTTAGCCTATATTTTAAATATGGGGTTGCTTTTTCACCCCATTTTCTTATTCTCATTTTCTGCCCTTGGTATGGACAGTATTTAGGAAAGACCAGCACATAGGTCTTAGTCCTTGTGATTTCAGCTAGCTAGGTTACCTAGCACCTGGTGAAACTATTACTCAGAGGCAGTGACACTCTCTATTTTGGGAAATGAATGGTTTCCTTGACAAGGACATCTCAGAAAAATAGTTCAGCTTGAAGTTATAAGCATAGCTGAAAAGGGGATAAGAGTTCGATACTTAAGATTTAGGCAGAAATTTTAAACCCCTTGCCCTTCTATTGATTTCTACTGCTTCTTTTAACAAATGTTTTTAGTAGCTAGAAATCAGCTATATATATCAAGGGACAGATGAGAAATTATTAGTGGGAAACAGCAGAAAAGAAAATTTTTTAACATGGTAATAAAAAAAATAAGGCCTTTGAATGTGGTTCTCCGGTTCAAACTTGTGTATGTTTTGAACATATCAATCAATAGACATTGATCTCAGATGGAAACCTTGACTTTCTAGAAAACCTCAATTTTACAGGGCTTTTCTTCAAAACCTTGTGAGGTTCGTAAGTATCCCCTCTGTTTCATCTAGTATTTATTGAGAGCCTGTTGCTACAACAAGACAAATCTAGACAATGTGATACTTGATGGTGGGTCAGAGCTTTCAAAGAGCTCCCAGTCTCTGGAAGCAGCAAAGAGGACAGACACGCAGGGACGGCATCAAGCCTTCTCCCCTGTCCGTTTGTACACCGGATGACAGAACTCTGCTATTTTCTCCCAAAAGGAAGTCTGGCTAAGCCTTCAATCCCCATTTCCTTGCCAGAAGAAATTCTGCTCGTTTGTCCGGGCTTCACATCTTAATCAGAACACTCTAACAGACTTATAAAGACATTTATTTTGTTTCATATATGTTTATTGTAGTGGGTAGTGATAGAGGAGTGAGTGAGGGGTGAGGGGCAGAATGGCAAAGAAAGGAGCAAGAAGGAGTAAGGCAAAGACAACTGGAAAAGATAAAGCAGACCAGTATGTCCCCGCAAGCGGAAGACTTTGGCAGACATTTGTTTACATGTTTCTTTCTCTTTACCAGTGGAGAACCCCTTGAGGTCAGAGGCTATCTCTCATTTGTACTTGCGATCACTGTGTCTGGTATAAAGAAGTGAAACCCTCTTACCTCTCTGCCCATCATTGCTCTCGCTACCTTTGTCTCTCTTCTCCCTCGGAGTAGAGATGTTACTCATGTATTTAGTCTGAGTTTGACTGGCAGTATTGATCAGCAGATGTGGTCACCGATCACACTCATTTGTGGGATAGGGTGCTAAATGAAACAAGAACAATGAGTTCTAATAGGAAGGCTGGAAGGGGCCAGCAGGTAATGGTTTGAAGCGTGGTAGGTAAATATTTCAAACGACAACAAGCAGCATGTTTACATTGACTGGGTATGGACCTCTAGCCAGGTATATAGAATCACTGACTAAAATATGTTTAGGCTTTATAGATTCCCTAGTATAATACAGAAAGATCAACTTTGAAAATAATTTTTAGTTCTTGGATTTGTTGCTAGTTTACATAAAAATATCAGGAACAAATGTTTCATTTGCATTTTAATTCATTAATTGAAATGTTCATTAAGAGCTTATTTCATATATTTATTTGCTCTCTTATCTGCATTATGAATGTTCTGCACCCTCTTATACTCTGTAGAGACATCAAGCTAGCTCTGTGGCTACTTTCCAACAAAGTTAGCTTCATGGGTGTGCAAGCTGTACCATCATACAATGCCTCACACTTAAAAACAACCCACACTGGCTTTAACACTCTATTGTCACTATCTGAAAATTCTTATAATTTTTTTAATAAGGAGCCTCACATTTTTACTTTCTCCTGGGCCCCACAAATGATGTAGCTGGTCCTGTTCTCAGAGTCAAGATGAAGAGATTCAGGTAAGATTGTCTGAAGGTCAAGAAACCATAGTTCAAACATTCTTTTTTTTATTAATTTTAATGGGGTGACATTAATAAATCGGGGTACATATGTTCAAAGAAAACATCTCTAGGTTCAAACATTCTTTTAAAAGCTAATGAATAGCAGGATATAGACAATTATTTCATAGGGTTTCCTTGAATCTCAGTATTCCGAAGCTGGTATATCCTGAGATTTAGCCAGGGGTCAGGTGAGCCGGCTATGAAGAATGAGAACCAGAAAAGGAGACTGACCTAAGGAAAGTCCAAACTTTCAATATGTGATTTTGGAGTCTATAAAAATTAATAAGGGCCTGACCAGGCGGTGGTGCAGTGGATAGTGTCGGACTGGGATGCGGAGGACCCAGGGTCTGGATAGAGCATCGAACTGGGATGTGGAAGACCCAGGTTCAAGACCCCGAGGTCGCCAGCTTGAGTACGGGCTCATCTGGTTTGAGCAAAAAGCCCACCAGCTTGAACCCAAGGTCGCTGGCTCCAGCAAGGGGTTACTCAGTCTGCTGAAGGCCCATGGTCAAGGCACGTATGAGAAAGCAATCAATGAACAACTAAGGTGTTGCAACGCACAATGAAAAACTAATGATTGATGCTTCTCATCTCTCTCTGTTCCTGTCTGTCTGTCCCTGCCTATCCCTCTCTCTGACTCACTCTCTGTCTCTGTAAAAAAAAAAATAAATAAATAAAAATTAAAAAAATTAATAAGGAAAATATGAATCATATTAAGAAGGTCTGGTCTCTGAAGCAGTTCCTTGTCCCCATTTTTATTTGTTTAAAAGAATATTTTTTTCTTTTTCTTATTTTTCCAACTGAAAGGAGGAGAAATAGAGAGACAGATTCCAGCATGTGCCCTGACCAGGATCCACCCAGCAACCCCTGTTCAGGGCTGGTGCTCTGCCCATCTGGGGCCATGCTCACAACTGAGCATTTTTAGTGCCTTCGGGGGAGGCTCCACGGAGCTAACCTCAGTGCCTGGTGCCTGATGCACTCGAAACAATTGAGCAATGGCTGTGGGAGGGGAAGAGAGAGTGAAAAAGAGAGAGAAGTGGGAGGGGGAGCAGTGGAGAAGAAGATGGTTGCTTCGCCTGTGTCCTTTGATCAGGAATCAAACCCATGACATCCACATGTCAGGCTGACACTCTGCCACTGTGCCAGCTGGCCAGGACCCCCATTTTTATTTGTTTTATTTAAAATTTATTTTTAAGTGTTATTATGTAAAATTTTGGACATCGTAAATATATCAAAATAATAGTATAATAAATCTCCGTATATCTATTATCTAGCTTCAATAGTCAACATTTTGTCAATCTTGTTTCATTTATTCTTTCAATTTTGTTAAAGTACAATGTGTCCGTAAAGTCATGGTGCACTTTTGACCGGTCACAGGAAAGCAAAAAAAGATGATAGAAATGTGAAATCTGCACCAAATAAAAGGAAAACTCTCCCAGTTTCATACCTATTCAGTGCAGTTCGATGTGGGTTCACACACAGATTTTTTAGGGCTCCTTAGGTAGCTATCCCATATAGCCTCGACAGACTCATCACTGACTGATGGCCTACCAGAATGGGGTTTCTCCACCAAACTGCTGGTTTCCTTCAACTGCTTATCTCATCGAGTAATGTTACTCTTATGTGGTGGTGCTTCGTTATAAACGTGCCGATATTCACGTTGCACTTTGGTCACGGATTCAAATTTAGCGAGCCACAGAACACACTGAACTTTCCTCTGTACCGTCCACATCTCGACTGGCATGGCTGTGGGCTGCTCCACTGTAGACACGGTGTTACATCATTATCTGTGCATGCGCACATGCTGCCACATCATCCTACAGAGACTGGGAGGGTTTTCCTTTTTTTTCCTTTTTTTTTTTTTTAACAACTGATAATCAATTTATTAAAAAGGCTGATTTAAGCATCTGCAATGGTGACTTCAACCTCAACTCCTGGCTCAATACTGATGGAAGTAATCTGTTTAACAATCTCAGAAGGGCTGTGCAGGTCAATGAGACGTTTGTGGATCCTCATCTGAAACCAATCCCAAGTCTTGGAACCCTCCCCACAGGGAGTTTTTCTTGTAGTGATTCTCAGAGTCTTGGTAGGCATCCGAACGGGTCCTTTCACTTTGAGATTCTTTTCCTTTGCACCTCTGATCAAGTCAGCACACACTAGAGAAAGAAAACGGTCTTTCAGTTCACTCGAAACAACCAAAGGCGGCTTAAGAAATTTTAACTGCTGCTGGCTCAGAATAGCGTATAAAACGGGTTTTCCTTTTATTTGGTGCAGATTTCACATTTCTATCGTCTTTTGTTGCTTTCCTGTGACCCGTCAAAAGTGCACCATGACTTTACGGACACACTGTATTTTAATCCAAATCCCTACCATTTCATCCATCTACACTCCAATATTGAACTCTAAAGGGTAAAGATTTTTTATTAGTATAACTTCAATATCTTTGTCATATCTAACAAGATCAATAATGTTGATTAATTATAAAAGTTATCTAATGCTCAGCTCATGTTCAAGTTTATCAAAACTGCTTTCTTCCCATTACTTTGTTCATATTAGGATACATACAAGGTTTGCATTTGTTTGGTGTTGTGACTTAAGTCCTCTTTAATATGACATGTCCTCCTTTGTCTATTTTTTCATGCTATTGATTTGTCAAATTATTTGCCTTGTAAAACTATTCACATTTAGAATTTATCTGATCTATCCCTATGGGCCTTTATGCCATGTTCCTCTATCCGTAGAATTTTTGCGTCAACTCATTTTAGATTTAGGGTTAGATTAGATTTCGTTTAATTTTTTGCCAAGAGAACTGCACAAGTGGTAGTCTGTATTTCCTTTACATCGTATCAGGAAACATAACGGCTGCCTATCCCCCTTGTGATACTGTTAAAACTGGTTTGGATATTGCCAACCTGGCCCATCCATTTCAAAGTTCTTCGGTAACTTCTCAAATAAGAGTTTTAGCAACCACTGGTTATTACTAAGGATACATTATTTCATTAGAAGTTGCAAAATGGTGTAACTGATTTTCTCATGACTTCTTCTTTTGTGAACTAGAAATCTTCAATATAGAAGAATTTTATTTCATCATTTCTTTGTTTATCATAAAATATAGTTCATATAGGAAGTCAGTATAAATGCTCAGTTTTTCCTACTACTCCAACTTTAACAACTTTTTAAATACTAAATTGGTACCCTAGCAACCTCTAGTGGTGATCAATAAGGGTTTGTATTTCTTTTTAATTTTTGTAAACTCATGGAATTTAAAAATATTGGACATATTTTAATCCATGGCAGTCATTATATTATCTTTTGATACTCTAATTTTCTAGTCTATGGTTAGTGAGAGCACTTCACACAGGCCCTGCTTCCCTTTGACATGTCCCCAGTAGACTGGGATCTTCTTTCTCTTCTGACAAAATGTTTCCGATTCATCTGGTGTCTTTCCTGTCCCAGACATGGAACCAGTTATTTCTCCCAGAAGCCTTTACCATTTTTAAGGAAAAGAGTATTTAATAAACATGGTTTATGCTACACTTTTGAATTTTTCTTCTTTTTTCATAGGTGCCAATGCTGGTAAAACTGGTTTGGGGCCCTTCATGTATGAATATGGTTTCCTCTGAGCTAAGAATATCCAAGAAGTTCAGAACAATTGTCCTGGCTATTGGGAAGTTAATATAAAAGTAGGATTTTTTTCTGTATAGCTAAAGTATTATTTTTTCCATTTTTCTGGAGTTATTCATTTTGAAATATTGTTCTAGTTTTGTGAAATATACCTTTAGTATCTGACAGGAATTGCATTAAATCTATAGATTGCTTTGGGAAGTATGAACACTTTAATGATACTTATTCTTCCTCTCCATGAACACAGAATGTGCTTTCACTTATTTGTATCTTCTTCACTTTCTTTCTTCAGTGTCTTATAATTTCATTAGTACAGGTCTTTTCCATCCTTGGTTAAATTTATTCCTAGATATCTTTATTTATCTCTATGCAATTGTAAATAAAATGGTTTTCTTAGTTTCTTTTCCTGATAGTTTATTATTATTGTGTAAAAATGCAACTGATTTGGGGGTATTTATTTTTTATCATTCTACTTTACTGAATTCATTTAACAGTTATAGTGGTTTTTGGTGGAACCCCTCAGGTCTGCAAATAATGACAGGTTTACTTCTTTCTTTCCAATTTGGATGTCCTTTATTTCTTCTTTTCTGATTTGCTGTGTGAGGACTTCCAGTACTATGTTGAATAAGAGTAGTGAAAGTAGACATCCTTGTCTTGTTCCTGATCCTAAGGGGAGTATTTGCCCACTGAATATGATGTTGGATGTAGATCTGTCATATATGGCCTTTATCATATAGAGGTGTGTACTCTCTATTCCCAAATTTATTGAGAGTTTTATCATAAATGGGTGCTAGATTTATCAAATGCTTTTTCTTCCTGTATTGATATGATTGTGTGGTTTTAGCCTTCATTTCTGTTTAAATAGTGTATCACATTTCTTGATTTGCAGCTATTGACATAACCTTGTATCCCTGGAAAAATCTCACTTGATTATGGTGTGTGATCTTTTTAATATATTGCTGAATCTGGTTTGCTAATATTTCATTGAGGATTTTAGCATCGATGTTCATCAAGGATAATGGCTTATAATTTTCTTTGTAATTTCTTAACTGGTTTTGGAATTAGGATAATGCTGGCCTTGTAAAATAAGTTTGGGAGTCTTCCCTCTTCTTGAATATTTCAAAATAGTTTTAAAAGGATAAATGTTTGCTCTTTGAATGTTTGGTAAAAATCACCTGTGAAGGCTTTTGGTCCAGGACTTTTATTTGTTGGGAGTTTTTTGATTACTGCTTCAATTTCACTGGCTGTACTCTGTCCAGATTTTCTGATTCTCTCTGATTCAGTTTTGAAAAATTGTATTTCCAGGAACCTATTCATCTCACCCAGATTGTCCAATTTGTTGGCATATAGTGGTTCAAAATATTTTCTTATAATCTTTTTTATTTCTTTAGTGTCAGTTGTTAATTTTTCTCTTTCTTTTCTTATTTTATTTATTTGTTTCCTTTTTTTTCCTTTATGAGTCTGATAAAAGTTTTATCAACCTATTTTTATCTTTTCAAGCAAACAGCTATTGGTTTCATTGATTTTTTTATAATTATATATTTTAGACTCTGTTTCATTACTTCTGCTCTGCCCTTTATTGTTTCATTTCTTTTACTCACTTTGGGTTTTGTTTGCTGTTCTTTTACTAGTTTTTTTATGTGTAAAACTTGATTGTCTATTTGATATTTTTCTTGTTTCTTAAGGTAGTCCTGTATAGCTATTCATTTCCCTCTTAGAACTGCTTTTTCTCTGTCCCGGAAATTATGGGGTTTATCTTCTCATTTTTATTTGTTTCAAGATATTATTTTATGTCTCCTTTGATCTCATTGTTAATCCACTTATTGTTTAGTAACATGCTATTTAGCCTCCATGTCTTTGTGTGATTTTGGGTTTGTTTGTTTTTTCTTGTGATTGATTTCTAGTTTCATACTATTATAGTCAGATAATATGCTTGATATAATTTTACTCTTCCTAAATTGAGAAATAATTATTTTGTGTCCTAATATGTGGTCTAGCTTAGAAAATGTTCCATTGGAAAAAAATGTGTATTCTGCTGCTATGGTGAAGTGCTCTGAAAATATCAGTTAAACCCATCTGATCTAATGTATCACTTATGTTTGCCTTTTCCTTGTTGATTTTTTTAACTGGAAGATCTATCTATTGACATCAATGAGGAGTTAAAATCCCCTACTATGACTGTATTACTGTCAATCTCTCTTTTTATGTTCATTAAGATTTGCTTTACATATTTAGTTGTTCTTTTTTTTTTTTTGTATTTTTCCGAAATGAGAAACGGATGGGGGAGGGGTGGAGGCAGACAGACTCCCACATGCGCCCCACCAGGATCCACCCGCATGCCCACCAGGGGGCGTTGCTTTGTTGCAATTGGAGCCATTCTAACACTTGAGGTAGAGCCCATGGAGCCGTCCTCAGTGCCTGGGCCAACTTTGCTCCAATGGAGCCTTGGCTGTGGGAGGAGAAGAGAGAGATAGAAAGGAGAGGGGGAGGGGTGGAGAAGCAAATAGGCGCTTCTCCTGTGTGCCCTGGCCAGGAATCAAACCCGGGACTTCTATACACCATGCCGATGCTCTACCAATGAGCCAACCGGCCAGGGCTAGTTGTTCTTGTGTTGGGTGCATAAATGTTTGCAAAGGTTGTATCCTCTTGTAGGATTGCTCTCTTTATCACTATGTAGTACTTTTCTTTGCCTCTAACTATAGACTTTTAAAGTCTATTTTGTCAGATATAAGTATTGCTACCCAGCTCTGTTTTTGCTTCCCATTTCCATGAAATGTCTTTTTCATCTCTTCACTTTTTATCTGTGTGTATATCTTATTCTGACATGGGTCTCTTGTAGATAGCATATATGTGGATCTTGTTTTCTTATCCATTCAGTTACCCTATGTCTTTTTTTTTTTTTTTTTTTTTTTTTTTGTATTTTTCTGAAGCTGGAAACAGGGAGAGACAGTCAGACAGACTCCCACATGCGCCCGACCAGGATCCACCCGGCATGCCCACCAGGGGCCACGCTCTTCCCACCAGGGGGTGATGCTCTGCCCCTCCGGGGCGTCGCTCTGCTGTGACCAGAGCCACTCTAGTGCCTGGGGCAGAGGCCAAGGAGCCATCCCCAGCGCTCGGGCCATCTTTGCTCCAATGGAGCCTTGGCTGTGGGAGGGGAAGAGAGAGACAGAGAGGAAGGAGGGGGGAGGGGGGTGGAGAAGCAAATGGGCGCTTCTCCTGTGCCCTGGCCGGGAATCGAACCCGGGTCCCCCGCACGCCAGGCCGACGCTCTACCGCTGAGCCAACCGGCCAGGGCCTTTTTTTTTTTTTTTTAAATTCCATACCCTATGTCTTTTTATAGGAGCATTTAAACCACTTACATTTAAAATGATTACTGATAAGTACATATGTATAAACATTTTATTCTTTTAACTATGTTCTCTTTTATTATTTTGTTTTGTTTTGTTTTGTGTTGTTTCTTTTTTTTTGTGACAGAAACAGAGAGAGACAGAGAGAGGGACAGACAGACAGGAAGGGAGATGAGAGCATCAATTCTTTGTTGCAGCACCTTAGTTCTTCACTGATTGCTTTCTCATATGTGCCTTGATCAGGGGGCTTCAGCAGACCAAGTGATCCCTTGCTCAAGTTAACAACCTTGGGCTCAAGCTGGAGAGCCTTGCTCAAACCAGATGAGCCTGTTCTCAAGCTGGCGACCTTGAGATTTTGAACCTGGGCCCTCTGCATCCCAGTCCAACACTCTATCCATTGCACCACTGCCTAATCTGGCTTGCTTCTTCTTCTTAAAGAAGATCCTTTAACATTTATTGTACTACTGGTTTAGTGGTAACAAACTCCTTTGGCTTTTTCTTGTTTGGGAAGCTACTTACTTCTCCTTCAATTTTAAGTGATAGCCTTGCTAGGTAAAATAGTCTTGGTTGTAGGTCTTCATTTTTATCACTTTGAATATTTTATGCCAATTTCTCTGGCTTAAATGTTTCCTTTAAGAAATCTGCTGACAGTCTTATGGGAGCCCCCGTGAAGGTAACTGTTTTTCTCTTGCTTCTTTTAAGAGTTTTTCTTTGTCTTTAACTTTTTCTATTTTAATTATGATGTTTCTTGGTATGGATCTGTTTGGGATCATCGTTTTTGTGCTTCTTAGTCTTGTGTGTCTTGTTTTCTTAACCAGGTTAAGGAAATTTTTTATCATTATTTCTTCAAATAGCTTCTTGATCCCTTTCTCTCTCTTCTTCTTTGGTATGCCTTTGATGCGAATGTCGTTACACTTCACGTTGTCCCAAAGGTTTCTTAAAATATCCTCATTTTAAAAATTTTGTTTTCTTTTTGCTGCTCTGGTATTTTTATCTACCTTGTCTCCCAAATCACTGATTCTGTATTCTGCTTCATCCAGCCTATTGTTTGTTCCTTTCAGTGTAGTCTTCATTTTGGATATTGTAGTCTTTATTTCTGAGTGATACTTTTATATGGTTTCAGTGTCCTTTTTCATGCTTTTAAACATCCTTATAACCATAACTTTGAACTCTATATATGAAAACTTGCTTGCCTTCATTTCATTTAGCTCTCTTTCTGGAGATTTTTCCTGTTTTCATTTGGGGAAAATGTCTTTGTCCCCCTATCTTAACTGCCGTGTGTGTGTGTGTGTGTGTGTGTGTGTGTGTGTGTGTGTGTGTGTGTCTCAGATAAATGTGCTATAATTCCCAGTCTTGGTAGGATGGCCTTATGAAGGCAGTTTCAGGTTGGATCCAGTAATGCAGTCTCCCTGATACTGGACCTGAGTGCTTCAAGAATGTCTCTTGTGTGGGTTATATGGGCCCTCCTATTGTAATTGAGTCTTAATTGCTATTGGTCCATTTGTGAATGAGATCCATTCTCAGACTGGCTGAGTGTGAGACTTGACTATAGCATGCAAGCTGCTGTTCAGGGGCTGACCACACAGAGTGGAATTTTCCTCAGCAGGGTCTGGAACTTGCCAACATCTCCCTTTGGATATGACCCTCCTGAAGCTCATTGTGTTCTGCTTCAGTGTTGTCTGAAGCTGGTCAATGGGTGTGTTGGGCCTCTTGAAAGAGATTCTGGTTTGGGCCAATATCAGACACTGCCTCTGACTGGCTCAGGGCAACTTGTTTGGAACTATAAGAAATCTACAGTTTGTGACTGCCTCTGCTGAGCTGGTGCATGTGGGAAAAACCAAACTCAACAAGGCTAGTTTTTTACCAACTCTGGGTCCAGTGGCAGGTCAGCAAAGTTCAAAGGACCCTGATATCAATTTCTGCCTACTTGCTGCCTCTTAGGTTCAGTCACTGAAAGAGCCTGTGGTGGTATTCAAGTTGCACGAGGCAGGTTTTCAGTGAATCACCACGTAGGGGAGAGTAGTGATCACCAGATTTGTACAGGTTCAAACTCGAGTCCAGCACTGAGTCTGAGACCACTCAACAATGTCCCAGGTATTCCAAGTCTAGCTGTTACCTGCTGGGTGCTCGTACATCTTTGTGTGGGGTAGGGTCTCAGGGAGTGATCAGGATGAGGCCAACAGAGTTTATCAGGCCCAAACAGACTAAGCTTTGGCCTTGTGAATGGAGGGCTCTGCTGCAGTCAGGCATGCAAGGGGAAATGGCCCCTGTCTTAGAGCCACACAAATCAGTCTTTCCCAGATTTTGCTGGGAGGAAATGGAGCTGAACAAGACAAGTCCCCTGGGAGTCAAAAGGATGAAGCTGGTGGATCTCTCATGAAGAGAAGGTGTTGGTCAGGCTTCAGAAAAGGTGGGGGATGAGTTTTCTACCCTAGATACACACAATTCAGTCTGTTCCAGATTTTTCTCTAAACTTGGTAAGGCAGAGCCACTAGGTTTCAGGCCGATAGGTCTTATGGAAGCCTTGAAGGTGGTTCTAGTGGGTCTTTTGTGAATCAAAAACATCAGCAGGCCTGGCCTGTGGTGGCGCAGTGGATAAAACGTTATCCTGGAATGCTGAGGTTGCCGGTTCAAAACCCTGGGCTTGCCTGGTCAAGGCACATATGGGAGTTGATGCTTCCTGCTCCTCCCCCCTCTCTCTCCCTCTCCCTTTCTCTCTCCCCTCTCTAAAAAATGAATAAAGACTTAAAAAATACTTTAAAAACAAAACAAAACAAAAAAATAACATCAGCAGTGATCATAGAGAAGTGGGGAGATTTGCACCCACCCCAAAGTCACACAACTTTTTTACTGATACCCCCTGATTTTTCCCAGATCTCTCCACCCTAGCCAAGGAAGCTGACTCCTCAGCAGAGAATAAGCTTCGCAGGGTGGAGCAAGAGAGAGTTCAGAGGGTAATGTTATTGTTTCTCCCTGTCTGAAGAGGGTGCCCCACAGAGGCGGATTAAAGTCAGTTGAGACCCCGGATGCAGAAGAAAATATTGGACCATTAAAAAAAAAGAGAGAGACAGAAAAATAGAAATACATGTTAACTATATTTTTAAATAAATATAAATATTGTATACTATTAAGGTTAAAAGTGCACATATGAAACCAAACTTGGTGTCATTAGAAAAAAAGTGTAAAGTTGGGGTTTTGCAAGGCCCTTCAGAAGTCAGGACCCAGGGCATGCGCCAGCGTGCCCACTGTTAAATCCACCTCTGGCGCTCCACCCAGGAAAAATGATGTTTGCAGTATTAGAATGGCTCAGCACAGAAATACTGGAGGCTGTTCCTTCAAGTCTCTTCCCAGAGCCACAAACCCCAGACTCTTATCTCTAGGAGACTGTTCTATCTCCTTGAGGACAGAAACCTTGTTACTTTTCTTATGTTATGTAGGCGTCTCTTCTTAGCTCTGTTGCTTTGGGACGGAGAGCCAAGCTTGGGGTTGAGACCCTACATTTCTCAAGGGAACTCCCTGCAGCTGAGATAACTCTCTGGAACCTCAGTTGCTGACTTTGGGGGAGGGGCAAGCTCTTTTTGCATCTCTTCCCTTTCTATCGATGTCAATATGGCTTCTTCTAAAAATCCTTACTTATAAGACTCATCTTCACCTAGTCTTCAGTTGTTCAGTCATGATAATTGCCCTATAATTTAGTTGTGATTTTAGTTTGGCTCTAGAAAGAAGTGAGTGTCACTTCCACCTACTCTGCTGCCATCTTGGATTCAATATTATTATTATTATTATTATTATTATTATTATTTCCCACTCTTCTTTGTGGCTGAAGAAAGTACTTCTAATGTAATCGAGCTTCTCAGGGGGGCTAGAATTGTCTCTTAGAAATCCCTTGATAGTAGCAGGTCGATGTACATGACAAATATGCTGGTAGATGATCATTCACAGCCTTTTCAAGTGCTCACATGTTACTCCATCCTCTTTCCTAACCCACTAGAGCAGTTGCTCTGTGTAAGACACTTCATGGACTGTACAAAAAGTCCTATCAACAGACAGAAAGAGTTTTTTCTTTCCCTTTTTCTATTTTTTAAATACAGATGAAGCATGCATGTGTGACAAACTAGTTTCATATTGGCTGCAAACTTTCCTCCTGTCATAGAACAATACAAGGGTGAGACACTTGCCTAACCCATCTACCTGTGCAGTTTGAATGGGAATATACATATAACTGCATTGTACAACTTTACCGTGTCTTGAGGTAAGCATCACAGATGTTTCTTTCTAATTAATTTCTTTTTAATTTCCTTGAGTTGCTTTTAGTTTGTCAAAACCTTTACTTCTGCTAAGGCTTAAGATTTTTAGTATTCTCTTAATAACCATGAAAATTTCTAGGACTACAGAAGTATTTTTTCTTTTTGTCTGAATTTTTCTTCATTAGTGTATGGATATCTCCTTATAACTTTATCTGTCAATCATATACTTAATTTCATTCCATAATACTTTAGATCTTATTTTTCTTTGTTGTATTTTAAGTCTCTAGTGTTGTTCAACAAACTCACTTTAAAATCTTTATTCATTTTAAGAACAATTCTATAGGGCTACATTATCACATTTAAATAAATAAAATTTACATTTTTATGTCTTTCAAAGGAAGAGAAGAAAAATTTGTAAATTATTATATCTTTTGTCAAAATGCTTTTAAAAATCATCTGTGGTTTTACTTATCAGATATTTTAATTGAAGTTATTTCTTAGAAAATATATTTCTTATGAAGAAAACTTTGAATTTTCCTTTTATCTATACATTAAACAGCATATGCATTTTTTATTTTTTTAATTTTAGATGCCAATATTTTACCCCTTGGGTTCTTTCTATGTAAGAGACCTACTACAAGAATAATGCTTATTCTGCAATTCTTTATATAAAGGTGAGTACCTATTAAAAAATGATTATAAGTTGATGATCAAAGTGTAATATGAATTGTGTTACAAGGTGGATAATGACATATTTTGGTGGGCCATGCATGACCAAGTCTCTTTGCAATCTAGATGATATGATAAGAACAAAGAAATACATAATTATGGCAAAACAAGAACTGGCATATATTATAAAATTAGAATCTTAAATAGTAAAAAGTTTGTGTTCCAGCCCAATGGAGTGAATTCAGCTCTAAGAATAACGAAGTTGACTAAGTTCTGAGAAGAACCAGGAAGTATGTCTTCTCATTGAGTTCTATCATTCTCTCATATAGTTCTTATATTGCTGATTTGGTAAAAAATAATAATAATAATAATAATTAAAAAAAATAAGTAAGTAAATAAAAATTGAAAGTACCTTAAACCAATTTGGAATATTATTTTCATCAATCTTTGAACCACACCAGAATTTATTATATAACCTAGCTTATATATAAAATCATAGTAAACAATATATAACAATTCCTTTTTTCTCAAAGATGTGAGAGAATGAGACAAAATTATCACCATCTCCTTTGGGGTGTGGAAAATATGGTGTGAACTGATTTTGTGTATGGCTAGTATATATACTACAGCCTATGACAATTTAAAAAATATTTTTATTAATACTACCTTGTTTTACTTTATTTATTAGCAGTTAATTATTTGAAATTTCCTTTTTCAGTTGAAGATATGACTTTGCATATTAAATTATCTTATTTTTCCTTATTTTCACCTGCATTCCTCTCCAAAAGACAGCCAGAAATACATATCTTCTAATTTCTAGGTGTCAGGAATGTGCCTGTGGATCCACCTGGCAACTCCTGTCTGAGGCCGATTTTCACTTGAGGCTAATACTCAGACCAACTGAGCTACTGGCTACGAAAGGGGAAGAGAAGGAGAAACGGAAGAGAGAAGGGAGAAGAAGCAGATGATTGCGTCTATGTGTGCCCTGACTGGTGATCGAACCCGAGACTGGTGCACGCCAGGGCTTTAGCCGCCAAGCCAACCAGCCTGGGCCTATTATACTCATCTTAAAAATGATGGAACTGTTGCTTAAATCAGCTAAGTAACTTTCTCACATTAAATTGTGGTGTGTACCATGTATGGCTATACTCGCTTCATTTTGGGGTCAGTACTCAGACCCAGAGCCTTCAGGTCTGTGTGTAATTTCGAGGGAGAAAATATCTTTTGTTAAAAGTTTTTATTGGCCCTGGCCGGTTGGCTCAGCGGTAGAGCGTCGGCCTAGCGTGCGGGGAACCCGGGTTCGATTCCCGGCCAGAGCACATAGGAGAAGCGCCCATTTGCTTCTCCACCCCCCACTTCCTCTCTGTCTCTCTCTTCCCCTCCCGCAGCCAAGGCTCCATTGGAGCAAAGATGGCCCGGGCGCTGGGGATTGCTCCTTGGCCTCTGCCCCAGGCGCTGGAATGGCTCTGGTCGCGGCAGAGCGACGCCCCGGAGGGGCAGAGCATCGCCCCCTGGTGGGCAGAGAGTCGCCCCTGGTGGGCGTGCCAGGTGGATCCCGGTCAGGCGCATGCGGGAGTCTGTCTGACTGTCTCTCCCCGTTTCCAGCTTCAGAAAAAAAAAATAGAAAAAGTTTTTATTAATAATAATATAACAGGATTATGGGGCATTCAGAGTCTTTTTCTGCTGCCTTTGAAGAAATCAGAAGAGTTAATGTGTGGAAAGGTCTTTCTCACTAGGCATTAGAATCAGGGCTTTATGTGTTGTTTTACGCATTCTTCTCACTTTGACACAGATAACATAATCCCATTTTACAAGGAAGGAAGCTAGGCGTTAGGGAGGTTAAGAAAGTGACCCAAGATTTCACAGTTAACAAGTGGCAGCCTGGGAGCCAGAGGCAGGGCACATCTGTGGCTGTAGCAAGATGGCACCACTTGGGAGAAGCACAGATAATGAAGGGCTTGGGGAGCTACAAGTTAGGGCCCCCCTGAATCTCATTCATTGCTAGGACCTTCCATTCTGCCAGACTTCTTTCAGCAGCCATACACCTCTGCCTTTAAAACTCTTTCTGGGAACCACTTAAATGGTCAGTTCTGCTAATAACAAAGTCTTACATCTACACAAAGCACCCAGCATGGCGCACAGTCCAATCTTGCTCTCTGCTTTCAGAATCGCTGAATATACTGCTTATTTATCTCACTCTTCACCTTAGAAATATCCCAGTTTCAAGATAGGCTCCTTATAAATGCAATTGTGTCTTGGATCACACCCTAGCTGTTACAACTGACCTGCTGGACAAGGATGTTACAATCTTATCCAGCTTCTTCTGATCCTTAGAAAGCACTCATACAAGATACGTAACCTCTCTGAGTTTTCCTTTCCTGCTGAGAGGTCAAAATCATAATGCTTATATCACTGTGTAGACATCAATTCTATAACTATGTCAAAGTACTTTGAAAAAAGTTCAGTGCCAAACACACCTTGCTTATTATCATTAATTGCCCAGAGTACATGACCATATAGCTAGAAACAAGAGTAGTGACAGGCATGGAATCTACCAATGGTGTAGGGCAGGGGTCCCCAAACTACGGCCCGTGGGCCATATGCGGCCCCCTGAGGCCATTTATCTGGCCCCCGCCACACTTCCGGAAAGGGCACCTCTTTCATTGGTGGTCAGTGAGAGGAGCATAGTTCCCATTGAAATACTGGTCAGTTTGTTGATTTAAATTTACTTGTTCTTTATTTTAAATATTGTATTCGTTCCCATTTTGTTTTTTTACTTTAAAATAAGATATGTGCAGTGTGCATAGGGATTTGTTCATAGTTTTTTTTTTTTAGTCCGGCCCTCCAATGGTCTGAGGGACAGTGAACTGGCCCCCTGTGTAAAAAGCTTGGGGACCCCTGGTGTAGGGGAAAGGTAACTAATATTTTCTGAGTGGCTGCTCTATCGGTGGCTTTCCATTTTCTAGGGCTATAAAGAGAGTTCCAATCTTCAATGGAGAGTAAGTTAATAAATAGTTGCAATTCTGGAATACACTTTAACAGATACAAACAAAAGGACCAGCATTTGTTGAGGTATGTCTTTCCTTCACTCCTCTCATCCACTGTATCATGGCATAACTTCAAATAGCCACATTCGTACAATACAGTTACACCCTATTCCCAAGTTTCTTGGCTCAAAGGTAGGGACTTATTATTCTAAGAAGACCAATTAGAAACCCTCTCTTGGAACTTGGCTTCTGGTTATTGCGGGTATACTCATTGCAAGCTCATATTCACAACACCTACTTCCTTGCCAGCCCACAGGACCTGAATATCTCCCTCCAGACCTCCTCTCCACTGTTTGTGGTAGCTTCCAAGGAAGGCTTGCATGTGCTCAGCTGTGTTTTTATGGCTCTGCACAGGCCTCCTTGTTGAAGTTGCGAAGATCAAAACAAGGAGACCACTGCTGTCCTTGCTTCTGAATGGGCTGCTTCCCCTTTCAGGGTTCATTGCCTCTGGTACCCCAAGCTTTATACCCTCACATTGCAAACAAAACATACTGCATATCCTTAGTGCCTCACTTGATAAAAGCAATTCTGAGTTCTACATAGGTGGGAGAAGTAGCGCATTTCCATAGAGGTTAGCTATAATTCCTAGGTGTGGGTAGTTGTTTTGCGTACCAATTGATGTGTAACAAACCACCCACAAACTTAGTGTCTTAAAACTATAGCTATTTATCATTTCTTAAGATTCTGTTAGTCAGAAATTAAGGCTTGACAGATGCATTAATGGGAGGTTGTTTTGCTCCATATAATATTGACTGGGATCACTTATGTGAATTCATTTATCTGGGTACTCAGCTGAGACTAGAATAGCAAAAATGATTTTTCATTCTCCAGGGCCTCTTTCTATGTGGCTTCTAATTACTTACTGTGTTAGACTGGGATTCCTCAAGACATGATATCTGGTTTCCAAACCAGAGTTTTCAAAAAAAGGAGAACACAGAAATTGACATAGTCCTTATGGACTGAGAGCAAAACCCCAGAATATCACTTCCACCATGTTCTACTGTTCAGAGCAGGTTACACGGCTAGCCAAGTTTCTTTTTTTCTTTTTTTCTTTTTTTTTTTTTGTATTTTTCTGAAGCTGGAAACAGGGAGGCAGTCAGACAGACTCCTGCATGTGCCCCACCGGGATCCACCTGGCATGCCCACCAGGGGGTGATGCTCTGCCCATCCGGGGCGTCGCTCTGTTGCGACCAGAGCCATTCTAGCGCCTGAGGCAGAGGCCATGGAGCCATCCTCAGCGCCCGGCCCAACTTTGCTCCAATGGAGCCTCGGCTGCGGGAGGGAAAGAGAGAGATAGAGAGGAAGGAGGTGGGGGTGGAGAAGCAGATGGGTGCTTCTCCTGTGTGCCCCGCCGAGAACCGAATCCAGGACTTCCACAAGCCAGGCTGACGCTCTACCACTGAGCCAACTGGCCAGGGCCCTAGTCAGGTTTCAAAGAGATTATTCCACTTCTTAATGTCTGGAGTGTCTTGTGTATCAAGGAGAGAAAACATGGTTGGTGGCCTTATTTGAAGACTAGTACTGTATTAAGCAGAGACAATGCTGACTTGTCCACCACCCTGACCCTCCTCTTACATCTTATAGTGGCACCAAACAAACTTTTCTCTTTTCCATGCACATTGATATACACCAGAGGTATCAGCGCATGTGTGTTGGATGTGGACATCATTGATGTAGCAGTATTACAAATTCCCATATTGAGCATGCACCGCTAAAAATTCAATCTGAGTTTTGCCTCAGAAGATACTTGAGATACCCTAGTCTAAATAATTTACATTTCTAATATCGTTTAAGCTTTTTAAATCCGATGCGTGATGTATTATTCTTTCCCTTTTATGCATATGAACACAGATTCAGTAGGGCAATCTTCCCAAAGTCACACACCTGGTAAATGACTCAGCTGCAACCTCATCCCTTGTCCATCTAAATTCAAACCTCATGTTCCTAACATTGCATTTCACTGCCTCTCTTCAGGCTCATTGGAATAATTAAGAAAGTTATTCTTATTTCATCTATGAAATATTTGTTGATTTTTTTTAATTAAAAAAGAAGTTTTCTTTTAATGTATTTCTAGGGCAGGTTTTTTGGGGTTTTTTTGTTTGTTTGTTTGTTTGTTTTTTTGACAGAGACAGAGAAAGGAACAGACAGGGACAGACAGACAGGAAGGGAGAGAGATGAGAAGCATCAATTTTTCGTTGCAGCACCTTAGTTGTTCATTAATTGCTTTCTCATACGTGCCCTGACCAGGGGGCTACAGCAGAGTGAGTGCCCTTGCTCAAGCCAGGGACCCTGGGCTTCAAGTCAGCGAACTTTGGGTTCAAGCTAGCAACCATAGGGCCATATCTATGATCCCATGCTCAAGCCAGTGACCCCACGCTTAAGCTGTTCAAGTCGGAAGAGCCCGCACTCAAGCCAGTGACCTCGGGTCTCAAACCTGGTCCTCTGCATCCTAGTCCGATACTCTATCTACTGTGCAACAGCCTGGTCAGGCTTTAGTGAGTTTTAAACACTGTGAGTCAATCTATGGCCTTACTTCCATAAATAGAAAAGTTATTGAATAATAATTGAAAGCTTTGATTTTAATAAAATTTATCTCCTACAGTCATTTTTATAACATCCTAAAATATTGGAATATTCATTTTTATAAACATACCACTGTATAGACAGACTGTAGCTAAGTAGTGTAAATAAAATCCATGGTTTAGCATCAAAGTTTATGTATTGAGGCCCCAAAATGTCCTCAGGTTGCTGGTAGGCACTGAGGGAATATGTAAGACTCACAGATTTTTACCCTTTAGGAGCTTATAACCTAATTTAAGAAAACAAAACATGCCCATGAAACAGTTAAGTAACAAGTTAGGTCATGTAAAATTATGTGAAAGAGAGATGAAAAAAGACACCCTGAGTTTACAAAAGGCTTAGATCCCTAAGTGCTGGCTGGCTGATCAAGACATAAGAGGAACTGTCTGCTGAGCTTGTAGAATAGGAAGGACTTAGATGTGCAAAAGAGATGGAGGAGAGAGGATAAAACCCAAAACAGCCAGCAGTTCAGAGAAGGACTTTGAATTAACACTTTTATTGAAAAAACGTAACAAAGCAGGAGGCAAAAGGAGGAAGTTGCCAGTGCATTTGGGTAGTTCTCTGAACTCCGGGGCCTGCTCTTAGCACAGCAGAGTCAGCAGATGAAACCAAGTGTTAAAAATAGTCTTCATTTCAAATGCCGGGACAATCACTGCGGTATTAGTGTTTTGGAGGTTTTCTGCACCCTCCAAATGATGACAAAGAACTTGTCATCAGCTCTCTCTCTAAATTAAAGAGTGACAAGCACATTTGCCCATTTGGGGAGGGAACATCAGGATAAGAGGCACCTCAGTTTCATACTATGATCAGTCCTTACCTTAATTCATTTCTCACTTCTAGAAGTCCCTCCAGACAATGAACTTGGCACCACTTTAAATAGGTTATAGATGGAGCTTTTAGAATCTGAATTTCTCAATTGGGTGGTGGTGGTGGTAGTGATACAAATTCAGTAATACATAATTTTCATATCACTTTAGTAAATAATATGATATCATTTTTGCAAGCAATGGCGTGAAAATCATATTGCAATTTAATAGAAACTGGCAAGAAATCAAAATTGTAAAAATTAGTTTCTTCATCTGTAAAATGAAGTGGTTGGGGAAGGTGATCGTCAAGGTCCCATCTTGCTTTATTAAGCTGCCTGGACCCTAAGATCCTATTTTATATATAAACAAGATCATAAATTTGAACTCACAGTATTTATTTTAAAACACGTATTGTAACACATGCATATTTAAGATGCTTTCCAGGCTTCTGTACTTTGTATTGTGCTGTTTCATTCAGTAACAAAACAATAATTGTTATGACTGAACACCGACTCATTTTAGTTTACCAAATGCTCTGGACTCTCTCATGATTAAATATGGGATGGAAACACAGGATAGATTATTATTACCTGTGATTACTTTGAATGAATGAACAACTCAGCACACATATTCTTAATCGAAATATAGACTTCACTAAATGGTTTTGACATTTTATTTCACCCTAATGCTGTAGACATTCTGAATTAATAACTGCCGTAAACATAGTCAACCTATTATTTGGGTCAGTTACAAATGTAATGAATATATTGTAAAGTACATTTTAATGTTAAGATCTCAATTCTCATCTGATTAGTATTCTCTTTCTCCTATTTCCTGAAGTGAAAAGATTTTAAATCTACTACCTAATATATACTATAATAAGAAAGTCAGAATTTAAGTATGTTATCCAGCATTTGCCATAGTGATTTTTGGGTTTTTTTTAATTCCATTTTCCATAACAATAAATGAAACACAATTAGGAACCTATAAATATGATAAATATCAATTTTTGATAACTTTAAAACTAAAAATTGTTGTCAAGACAATAAACGCCTTTCACAATTTACCCCCCCCCCAGCTGTTTTTTTTTTTTTTTTTTTTTTTTTTTTTTTGTACTTTTCTGAAGCTGGAAACGGGGAGAGACAGTCAGACAGACTCCCGCATGCGCCCGACCGGGATCCACCAGGCACGCCCACCAGGGGCAACGCTCTGCCCACCAGGGGGCGATGCTCTGCCCCTCCAGGCGTCGCTCTGCCGCGACCAGAGCCACTCTAGCGCCTGGGGCAGAGGCCAAGGAGCCATCCCTAGCGCCCGGGCCATCTTTGTTCCAATGGAGCCCTGGCTGCGGGAAGGGAAGAGAGAGACAGAGAGGAAGGAGGGGGTGGGGGTGGAGAAGCAAATGGGCGCTTCTCCTATGTGCCCTGGCCGGGAATCGAACCCGGGCCCCCCACACGCCAGGCCGACGCTCTACCGCTGAGCCAACCCGCCAGGGCCCCAGCTGTTTTAAACTTCATTTTCTCTGACTTCTCCATATTTCTCACTATATTTTAACCACAATGAATGTTCCTTGTCTACATGTTAAAATTTCATCCCTCCATAATATTTCCTCTCTACCTCTCTAAATTTTTCCTTTCTTTTTGTTCCCATTGTACTGTACTTACATTTCTATAATTGCACTTGCTACTTTTGGGTAATCTATGTTTGACCAAGCCATAGGAACAGTCATAATCAGTAATTCTCAGACTTCACCCCAGATAACTAGTATGCCATCTCTATCATCCCTCAAAAATTCCAATTATTTGGGGGAGTTCCTAAGGGATATCTTACATGTTATTACAGACACAATCCTTTCATTTTTTATATAATTATATGTACTATTTTTTTATTTGTTACTCTTAATGACATCCTATCATTTGCTGCCAAAGTGATTTTACCTAGAATGAAAAACTAATAATTTAATAACTTCTGGATTTCAAATTCAAATTTGAATACCCATTGAGAACAACCACACTTCTAAATATGGCATTCAAGGCTCTTCCTGACCTGGTTTCTATCTAATTTTCTAGCTTTATCTCTGACCATTCCCTATCCTGAAATTTACATTTTAGAAATACATATCTGCTTTTATTTTTTCCCACATAGCAAATGCTTCTATCCTTTGGGTCATTATTTACATTGTTTCCAATGCCTAAAATGTCCTTCCTACCCTTCATCATCTGGTTCATTTCCTATCTACTCTTAAAAATTTAACAAACGGACAACCTCCACCAGGGAATCTTACCTAAGACCCTCATATGAATTCAAAGACTCTCCTATGTGCAAAAATATTTAAATAATAATAATAATACCATCTAAAACTTATCAAATGCTTAGTCCTAGGCATTGGTCTAATCATCTAAATCTGTCAATAGCCTTATTAAGTAGACACTGGTACTATTCCTATTATACTGATGAGAAGACAGAGAGCTAATGTAAACTTTCAGTCAGCTAATAAAGTGAAGAAATCATTAAACCCTATTTTCATCCTTTGAAAATGAGAACTTACTCTTATCACATTTTAATAAAATGATCATTTTTTGTATCTGTTCTCATAAAACATTCTTTTCTCTCTCTCTCTCTCTTTTTTTTTTTTTTTTACAGAGACAGAGTGAGAGTCAGAAAGAGGGATAGATAGGGACAGACAGACAGGAATGGAGAGAGATGAGAAGCATCAATCATTAGTTTTTCGTTGCAACACCTTAGTTGTTCATTGATTGTTTTCTCATATGTGCCTTGACCGTGGGGCTACAGCAGATCGAGTAACCCCTTGCTCAAGCCAGTGACTTTGGGTCCAAGCTGGTGAGCTTTGCTCAAACCAAATGAGCTTGCGCTGAAGATGGCAACCTTGGGGTCTCGAACCTGGGTCCTCCACATCCCAGTCTGACGCTCTATCCACTGTGCCACCGCCTGGTCAGGCAAACATTTTCTTTTTCAACTGAACGGTACACTAGTTAGAAGTGTACTACTGGAATTCGGGGAAAAGCTCCAGGCAGGAAACATAAATTTAAGAATTGTGTATTCTACTTGGTGATTGAAGCTAAGGACTTGTTGAGATCACCGATGTAGAGCTTTTAGAGTGAAAGGTAAGAAAATTGAGGATGACATCTTGGAAACTTAAGAGGTAGTCAGAGAAACAGAAACTAATTACAGGAAAGAGAAAAGCATAGAAACAGAGATAAGAGTGAGGAGAGATGTCACAAGTTCCAGAGAGGACAATTACAATACAACAAAAACAATCAGCAAAGTAAAAAGCTGCAGAAATGTCAGTTATATGAGGAGTAAAAGAAATGTTGAATAGAAGGAAGAGACTAAATGAGTTGTGAATGAATGGGACTAAAAAGTGAAAGCAATAGAGAAAGCATGCATGTTCATGAATAAAATTCCGTGAGTAGATAAGAAGAAATAAGGTTGAAGGAAAGGGTGGTTAGTTAAGTATGATTTTCAGTGGACAGGAAAGAGAAAGTAAAGAAGAAAAGACTAAAGATGTAAGAGACAGAGAGAATGTTGATTGATCATCCCCTCTAAGAAAAAGGATGGAGGAAAATGTGAGTTCATTCATTTAATGTAACAAATCTCCTATGTCTTTGACACCATTCTAGGTACTGGGAATACAGCAGTGATCAAATGAAAGGAAAACCCCATATCCATCAATATCACAGTCTGGTCTTGATTCTAGTAGGAGGAAAACACAAATAAAGACAAAGGAAAATCATATAATGATTATTTCTCATGCGATGGGGAAAAGTGAAGTAGTCAAAGGAGAGAAGGAAAAAAGAGGTGAGGACTATAGTTTTTAAAAAGTTAGTTAAGATAGACTCAATAAGGTGATCTTTAAAGAAAAGTCTTGAAGGAGAAAAAGAGCTAGATATATGTCCACCCAGAGCGAGAGCACTCAAGACAGTCCAAAGAGCAAGTGGTCAGAATCAATCAGGAACTCGCATGCCTCTTTCTGGGTCATGTGGATCTCAGAAGTCTTTTCTAAGCCTCTCTACTGTATCAGGGTGTCAGCTGACCTAATGGTGGCTCTGTTTTATACAAAAACCTCTTAAACTTTCACAGTTGATATTTTGCCGGATCTCTGGGGACTCCCACCTCTGCCTCCGGATGGGCAGGGTCTAAGCAAGCCTGAAGCCTTCTCAGTGCAGGGCCCCTGAGCTGCACAGAGGCAGGCTCTGAAGGGAAATGAGCAGTGAGGACATGTTTCCTGAGGTTTAGCAGTCCAATGAGAGAAGAACTGATGCTTGGTCTTAATTCTTAGCTCATTCATAGCTGAAAGAACACAAAAATTAAAGAAATTGTGATCTATATCTTCTAGGTTATATGGTTTGGAGACATTTTCTAAAGGGACAGAGAACACTCTGCTACATTCTTAATTGCAATGTGATTATGCAGAAGGTTAAAAAGCATTGAAATACACATCTAAGGACATGCTCTAGTTTTGAGATTAACTGTAGTGACTTGTAACTGATTCATTGGCTGTGGTTGGGATTCTCTGTATCATCCTCCTTATCAGGTTGCTTTGACAATTCAACAATTTTATGTTGTATACTTCATTCAAGATTTTAGCATTTTCACTTGTATCAGAAAGTTCATATATTTGTTGAGTGAACAGATACTTGAACCACCAATCTATATTCTTAATTTAAAATAAAATCATAAGTTATTTTTATTTTTAAAATGCACAGAGTAGGCTAATCATGATGCAAAGGCTGCACAAATGCAGAAGTGTCCTTATTGTGGACTCTTTAGTATGAGACTATGCCAGGTGGACCACCGGGTACCAGTGAGTTTACTGTAGTCCAGACTGTTAGTCTGCAAGCTGCACTGAAAAATAGGGACCGTTATTCGTCCCAAATAGAAAAGCAAATCCTGGCCCTGGCCGGTTGGCTCAGCGGTAGGGCGTCGGCCTGGCGTGCGGGGAACCCGGGTTCGATTCCCGGCCAGGGCACATAGGAGAAGCGCCCATTTGCTTCTCCACCCACCCCCTCCTTCCTCTCTGTCTCTCTCTTCCCCTCCCGCAGCCAAGGCTCCATTGGAGCAAAGATGGCCTGGGCACTGGGGATGGCTCCTTGGCCTCTGCCCCAGGCACTAGAGTGGCTCTGGTCGAGGCAGAGCAACGCCCCACCCCGGAGGGGCAGAGTATCGCCCCCTGGTGGGCAGAGCGTCGCCCCCTGGTGGGCGTGCCGGGTGGATCCCGGTCGGGCGCATGCGGGAGTCTGTCTGACTGTCTCTCCCCGTTTCCAGCTTCAGAAAAAAGAAAAAAAAAAAAAAAAAAAGAAAAGAAAAGAAAATCCAAAACGGATCTTTCCTTGAAGGACTGAGACTTTTTTAGAGGAGATACGTTCTCTATTCCAGAGGCTTATTCTAGATCAGGCTCTGGAAACAGCTTCCTAATTAAAACTGGACCACAAAACCAGCTGCATTTGAAAAGAACACTTTCTCTTACAACTTTATGCCCTTGAGAGAGTCTGCTCTCAGACAATCAGGGCATGGGGAAAAATGGATAGAAAAGGATTCTGTTATATAAAATAGGGATTTCCCTGATTGGCACCCAGCTATATATTCAGTATCTTTTATATAGTAAATGTTTATTATTGGAATAGAAAGTGTTATAGAATTTTATAATATCTGAAAATGAAGCTTAAATTTATATTACTTTTTCTACAGTTCTTAAAAGATGTAAGCTCATACTTTAATGCTATTACCTGAGCTGTCTGGAAAATATCTGCATTGGTTTTCTGTCATATTCAATTAAATTCATTATGAAATTTTCTAAATGTCTCATGTCTACAGCATTGCTTTAAATAATAAATTACATCATTTTAAAAAATTCAATTTAAGAAACAAATTGACAGGCAATATTTCATACTTTCTTAATCATTAGGTAGCTGACTCATTGTGAATTACAGATATGCCCTTTTTCTTATTTAAAAAAATCAAGATGGGAAGCGCAGTGGATCTAAAGAATGGCCATTTGACACATTTATGGTGTGAAGTGCTTTACTGTGATATTATCTTCCCATGTGTTGGAAGAGCTGGCACACAGTTTTTGTTTAGAAGTATATTATAATTACAACTGTAATCTTAAGATCCAAATTAAGGTGGCCTCATGCTTTCAACTGCTCACTCTGCTCTACTTTTTATACTAGATATTTGTGAATATTTCAGTGTTTATTAAAGCAGAAAAATAACTTTTTAAAACCATTAGACAGGGCTGAGTGAGAAAGGAAGATGGAAAACAATTAGGGCTAATGTAAGGAAAGTGACTGAGTGGGGCAGACTGAGTCAGGGCTCAGGAGCCAGCCTCCAAGAGGGAGCTAGCAAATGGGCCAACAGCCTGTAGTCAAGGACTTACAGAGGAGCCTGACCAGGCAGTAAGGCAGTGAATAGAGCATTGGACTGGGATGCAGAGGACCCAGGTTCAAAACCCCGAGGTCACCGACTTGAGCATGGGCTCATCAGCTTGAGCACGGGGTCGCTGACTTGAGTGTGGGATCATAGACATGACCCCATGGTCACCGACTTGAGTCCAAGGTTGTTGGCTTGAGCAAAGGGTCACTTGCTCTGCTGTAGCCACTGGTCAAGGCACATATGAGAAAGCAGTCAATGAGCAACTAAAGAGCTGCAACAATGAATTGATGCTCCTCATCTCTCTCCCTTCCTGTGTGTCTGTCCCTCTCTCTGTCTCTCTCTTTGTCCTTATCACACACACACACACACACACACACACACACACACACACAAAACAAAGACTTACAGAGGAGAGTGACTAAGTAGGAATACAAGTTTGCTAAGGTCAAGATATCAGCTGCAATTATGAATATTGAGAAAATATGGATATATAATTATATATTGAAGACTGTAGAAGCCAGAATTCTCATTCTCAGAGAAGGATGTGATAAATATGAAAAAGGAGAGACCTGTAGTGAAACCTATATGTGCTGGGTTATAATTGGAGGCACTGGTATGAGTTGATGGTTTTCAAAACACGGAAATAGATGTAGAAACAGTGTAAGTATAATTTTGCATTGTGTGTTTGTGTGTATATGTACATGTGCATACATTTCCTGACCGTTCACTGAATGAAACTGGGAGGACCCTGGTAAAACCACAGTGGCAATGAGTACTGCGGGAGCCCAGGTCTTGGTTTCTAAACACCATCTTTCAATAAAGGAACTATGGATCCTAAGGAAAAAATACCTGATTCCAGAGCTGAGCAGGAAATGTATAAGATGAGTCTAACTTTTTTTTTCTACTGAAAGTAAGAACATGGTAAAAGAATAATGATGATATGTCTAAAACATATAGGGACTTCCACTGGACAAATATGGGACAATTCTAAGCATCAAAATTAATAATGAGGCCCTGGCCGGTTGGCTCAGTGGTAGAGCGTCGGCCTGGCGTGTGGAAGTCCCGGGTTCGATTCTCAGCCAGGGCACACAGGAGAGGCGCCCATCTGCTTCTCCACCCTTCCCCTTCTCCTTCCTCTCTGTCTCTCTCTTCCCTTCCCGCAGCCAAGGCTCTATTGGAGCAAAAGATGGCCCGGGTGCTGGGGATGGCTCCTTGGCCTCTACCCCAGGCGCTGGAGCGGCTCTGGTCGCGACAGAGCGACGCCCCGGATGGGCAGAGCATCTCCCCCTGGTGGGCGTGCCGGGTGGATCCCAGTCAGGTGCATACGGGAGTCTGACTGCCTCCCCGGTTCCAGCTTCAGAAAAAAAAAAATAATAATAATGATAGTAATGGGTCATAGTTCATTAAGTAAAATAAAAATCCACAATTCCACACTAATATAAATAGATAAACCAAAGAATACAAGAATTAGGAGGAAGGAAAACTTTCTCTTATAGTAGAATACCATCAAATGATATGGGAGAAATAAGATAGAATTAGAAAGTGACTATTGCTTGACCTGTGGTGGAACAGTGGAAAAAGCATTGACATGGAGTGCTGAGGTCCCTGGTTCAGGATCCTGGGCTTGCCTGGTCAAGGCACATACGAGAAGCAACTATGAGTCGATGCTTCCCATTACCCCCTCCCTTTTCTCTTCCTCTCTTTCTAAAAATCAATAAATAAAATATTTTTTTAAAATTAAGAAAGTAATTATTGAACTAAAACTATTAGGTAAGAATTGGATGAAGAATGTTTTATCCAGATTACATCATCACAAAATACTTATTACCAAGAGAAAAAGAGCAAATCTTTCTATGGAGAAACTAGACAGAGTCTATCAAGCGATCAAAGTGAGTATCATCAGTGATGGGCCAAACTGACATTGTGTTTCACCTGATGAAATTCAGTGAGAAGAGCACTGAATCATTTCTATGATAATCCCTCAAAATGCATATCTTGAATCTAATCATGAGAAAAGCAGATGAACCAATTGAGAAACAGTCTTTTTCTACTATTTCATTTTCACATGTCTGAATACAGATTTTTATAAAGGTATCTTTTTTGGAATTCATTAGCCCTTTTAAATGTAAAGATTGATGTCTTTCATTAATTTTGGAAAATTCTCAGTCATTATTATTTTAAAGTATTGCCTGTGCTCTATTTTTAAAATGTGCCTTCAGTTTTCTTTTTACGTCTTTACTGAGATGTAAATTATATAAAGTTTACCCATTTGAAGTATTCAATTTGAAATATTTAAAAGTGACTTTTTGCCCTGACCAGGCAGTGGCGCAGTTGATAGAGCATTGGACTGGGATGCTGAAGACCCAGATTCAAGACCCCGAGGTCTCCAGCTTGAGTGCGGGCTCATCTGGTTTGAGCAAAAGAGCTCACCAGCTTGAGCCCAAGGCTGCTGGCTTGAACAAGGGGTTACTCGGTCAGTTATAGCCCCCTGGTCAAGGCACATATGAGAAAGCAATCAATGAACAACTAAGGTGTTGCAATGAAAAACTGATAATTGATGCTTCTCATCTCTCTGTTCCTGTCGGTCTGTCCCTATCTATCCCTCTCTCTGACTCTCTCTGTCTCTGTAAAATAAAAACAAAACAAACAAAGAAAAACAAATAAAATGCCTTTTTGGCACATTTGAAGAGCTATATACACATAAACATACCTAAATTAGAACTTTGTAACACACACAAAAAATCTTTGTACTTATTAGCAGTATGCCCTATGATCTTCCCCCAGCCCCTCACTCCCCTGTAGCACTAAACAACCAGTAATTTACTTTGTGTACTTTGTGTCTCTGTACATTTTTCTGTTCTGAAGCTTTTATGTAAATAATATTATATAATATATAAACTTTTGTGACTGTCTCCTTTCAGTTACTCTAATGTCTAAATGGTTGATCAAAGTGGTAGTATGTATCAGCACTTCATTGCCAAAGAAAATTATATTATATAGTTATATCACATTTTATTTATCTAATGATCCGTTGTTGGACATGTGGGTTGTCCTATTTGGCCAATGTGATAATGTTGCTGGCGACATTTGTTCACAAACTTTTTGTGTGGACATATGTTTTTATTTTTCTCAGGTAGATACACCTAGGAGGGAATTGTTGGGTGATATAATAAATCTTGGTTTAAGATTTAGAGGGATTTCTAAACTGTTTTCCAAAGCTTGGTTCCATCTCTAGTTTTCCTTTTCTTCTGAAACTAGACAGATGGAAGAAGGCCTCACTATGTTTTCTTTGTTTCTTTGTTTATCAACTTTTTTTTTGATATTCCTTCTCTGGAATTCTCTTTAATGCCTTTAGGGTAATTCCTTCAGCTCTATCACCTAGTTCTTTTATTCACTCTTAAATGGTGTCTAATTTGATGTCATTCATTACACTTCTGAGTAAAATTACTGTATTTTTCAACTTCATTAGTTCCATTCATGTTTTTAAAACTGCCTAAATATTTTTGATAATGTCTGCATATTTTTATTGCACTTTTAATTTGGAAACATATTCATTTGCTTATTTTATATTTTGAATCTGTTAATTTCAACATTAGCATATTTCTCAGATCTGATTCAGTAGTTTCGGGTTTTTATTGACTTATTTATAGTGTTTGGTTTCCTAGAGCGTTCTATAACTTTTATTGTGAAATCATATTCTTTGGAATTTTATTTGTAGAAAATCTTTAAGCTCTATGTTTAAAATTTAGTCCTCCAAAGTGGATTTGTATCTGCCTAATGATTGCCGTTTTAAACTTAATTTTCTTCTGGAGAGTTCTCATACCACACAAGTATTGTGAAATTCTTGCCACAAACCACAGTTACATGTGCATCTCTTTAGTTCTAGGAAATTCTTGGCCATTATTGACTTAAATATTTTCCTTTCCTTTTATTCAGTTCTGTTCTCTGGAATCCAAGGTTTGGGTCTTTTAACTGTCTCACTCATGTATCTTAATTTTTCTTTCATATTTCACCCACCATTGCTTATTTTTTTTATAATTTCATTTTATGTTACTTAATTTTAATCTTATAGCCAAAAATTTTCAAGTGTATGTATTAGATATTATTTCAACAATTACATATGTTATATATAAATAGATGCACATGTATATATGTCAGTCTTGTTTTATGGATATAACTTACCTCTTTACCTCTCTGACTATATAAAACATGTTTTTAAAATTCTTTCTAATTGTTCTATTAGTATCATGAAAAATGTGCTAGTTCTATAATTTCTTGGGATGTTTACCACTCTTTCAGTGTTATTTTCCCTAAAATGTTAACTGGTTTCTCATTACACACTAATCTTCCGCAACAAGTACCTCCTTTGATCCTTGCAGACTGGCATATGGGAAGACCTTTGTTGCAACCTTGGCTTATTGCTAGGTCTTCATATTTGCTTTCTTCTTTTAGGGATATATTAATCTCAAATCTTCAGCGAGAGTTCTCCTTATTGTTTTTAAGTGTAATTTTATACTTATTAATTTAATTTTAAATGTACATTTTATGACTTATTGGGGAATAAACTGCACTTATCATATATTCAACATGCCATCTAAAACCAGAAGTTTCCACAACTGTCAATGTTTGGTAGCCAATGACTTTTAGTGTAAGATTCTGTTTTTAGGAGTCTCAGATCTTAACTCTTCCATTTCCCCATTCATGTTTTCAATTAGAATCACCCTTCCTTAAAACCTCTTGGCCCCCCTTCATTTACTCTACAATCTGGAGAAGCATTATGATTTACTGACTCGTAACTTCTGCATTTGTATGTTCTTTGTGCTTTGGAGTGAGTCTACACTCAGAGAGAATGACTGCTTTTCTGCTTCTTCAGATTGTACATACATCTTACTTATTTTGTAAAATGAGGCCTGACCAAGACCTGCTCTGGGAAGATGGTGGGTGCTATTTAGAAATCTCAAAAAATATCAATGGGTAACAGCATTTTTCTTTTGGATATCAGTAAGAGCAGAAATATAGCAATCACTTTGGCGTCTCAGATCTAAACATATTAAGTAATCACTTCAAATAACTCTTATCTTTAGGATTTAGTGGCATTCTCAAGAATTAACAATTAGCTTTCATATTATTCTCATACATAACTCAGTCTCTAACTCACAATAAGATAAAATAAATGCTTGTCTCATGGATGGAGGGGATAGATGAATGAATGGGCATACATAGTAACTAAAAGCGCTAAACATCTGAGCTCTAAGCTTAACTCATTTTTGCCTTAAGAAAATTATGCACTGAAATTTGGTTTCTTTATTTCAAAAATTAGGATAAAAATTATCTGCATTCCTACTCTAATGTTGGTTGGATTTAACAAATAAAATAAACTCTGAGATCCTTGAAAAAATATATAAACGTGTGTGATGATGATGTAGCGTTTATTTAAATTGCATTTCTCTTTTGAAAAAAATGTAAAAGGGCCCTGGCCAGTTAGCTCAGTAGAAGAGCATCGGCCTGGCGTGAGGGAGTTCTGGGTTCGATTCCTGGCCAGGGCACACAGGAGAAGCGCCCATCTGCTTCTCCACCCCTCCCCTCTCTGTCTCTCTCTTCCCCTCCCACAGCCAAGGCTCCATTGGAGCAAAGTTTGCCGGGGCGCTGAGGATGGCTACATGGCCTCTGCCTCAGGCACCAGAATGGCTCTGATTGCGGCAGACCAATGCCCCAGATGGGCAGAGCATTGCCCCCTGGTGGGCATGCCAGGTGGATCCCGGTTGGGCACATGCGGGAGTCTGTCTGACTGCCTCCCCGTTTCCAACTTCAGAAAAATACAAAAAAAAAAAAAAAAGTGAAAGGAAAACTTTATATAAACTGATTATTTAATTTCACTGTTATTTTCCTGAATACAACTTAAAAAGAAGCAATGGAATCCAGAAACTGTTTGTGTGTTTAGATGTAAAGCCAGAAGCCAGGGCCAGAGCCACTATCACAGCAGCCTCCTGGCCCGTGCAGGTTCGCATTGGATTCGGACAGTCGGTAAATGTAAAGCCAGCAGGCAGGGCCGGGGCCATCATCAGAGCAGCCCAGCTTTGTATCAGAGACTTTCTTGTTTGTAATGTAAAGCCAGCAGGCAGGGCCGGGGCCATCATCAGAGCAGCCCAGCCCATGCAGGTTCGCATTGGATTCGGACAGTCGGTAAAGAAACCATGGAGCCAAAAACTGGTGGGCCATAACCTTTAATCCTACCTTGCACCCGGCGGGCAAGTAAAAATACACACTGGGCTCCAAAACCCAGTCACACTCAGTGCTCACAAAGCCACTGACTTATCCGAGTTTCCTAGAATCAAAGGTTTCTAGCTCACCAACCTTATTCTCCTCAGTTCCCCATCTCCTTCCTTATCCCAGATACAAACTCTACACAAACTGGCATCTCACTCAGCACTCCGCCATCTTGGCTGATTTCCTGGCCTCCTCCACGTGGCCTCCTTTAGCTGCTGGCTCTACTCTCTGCTCTCTCATGCTAATCTCAGGAACCAAGGGGGCCGAGTCCCATTCTGCCTCCCTTTTATAGTGTAGAAATCCAAACCCTTAATCCAATATACATAATAGGGAAGTCTCCAATACAAAGTCACTTCTCCGAGGCATGATAGGATTGTACTGCCCTACAGCAAAAAGGGTGGGAAAGGCTTAATCCCAAAACCAAGCCCCAGGCTACAAGGATTCCGCCTGCCTTTAGCCCACCCCAACACACATTAATATCACCTGGGCGACGGCTTCCTCGTGTTATCTTTAACAAAGTGAGCATAATACATTTTATCTGCCCAACAGTAAAGAAACAGTGGAGTCAAAAACTGGTGGGCCATAGTCTTTAATTCTAGCTTGCACCCGGTGGGCAAGTAAAAACACACACTGGGCTCCAAACCCAGTCACATCCAGTGCTCACAAAGCTACTGATTTATCCGAGTTTCCTAGAATCAAAGGTTTCTAGCTCACCGGACGTATTCACCTCTGTTCCCTATCTCCTTCCTTATCCCAGATACAAACTCTACACAAACTGGCATCTCACTCAGCACTCCGCCATCTTGGCTGCTTCTCCTGGCCTCCTCCACGTGGCCTTTCTCTGCTCTCCTCTGCTCTCTCTTCTAATGATCCCAGGAACCAAGAGCGCAAGTTCCTGTTCTACCCCTATTTTATAGTGTAGCTTCACAACCTCTAATCCAATATACAAAATAGGGAAGTCTCTAATACAAAGTCACTTCTCTGAGGCATGATTGGATTGTACCACCCCACATCAAAAAGGGTGGGAAAGGCTTAATCCCAAAACCAAGCCCCAGGCTACAATGATCCTGCCTGCCCCCAACACACATTAATATCACCTGGGTGACGGCATCTTTAACAAAGTGAGCATAATACATTTTATCCGCCCAACATTAGACATCAGCTTATTGTCCTTATTTATTGTTAATTCTCATCAAACCTGTTCTCCAAACTACCGCTGAACTAAGTGCCAGATAAGCTGTCCCTATCTTCTACATGGTTCTATTTAAATATTAGAACAATATAGAAAGAGTTGCTGTTGGGCAGATAAAATGTATTATGCTCACTTTGTTAAAGATGACGCTGCCCACGTGGAGGCCGTTGCCCAGGTGATATTAATGTGTTTTGGGGGAAGGCAGGATCATTGTAGCCTGGGGCTTGGTTTTGGGATTAAGCCTTTCCCACCCTTTTTGATGTGGGGTGGTACAATCCAATCATGCCTCACAGAAGTAACTTTGTATTAGAGACTTCCCTATTTTGTATATTGGATTAAAGGTTTGGATTTCTACACTATACAATAGGGGCAGAACAGGATCTTGCTTGCTCTTGGTTCCTGAGATTAGCAGAGGAGAGCAGAGATCAGAGAGAGGCCACGTAGAGTAGGCCAGGAGAAGCAGCCAAGATGGCGGAGTGTTGAGTGAGAAGCCAGTTTGTTCAGTTTATGCAGGGAGAAGGAAGGAGATGGGGAACAGAGGTGAATAAGTCTGGTGAGCTAGAAACCTTTGATTCTAGGAAACTCGGATAAGTCAGTAGCTTTGTGAGCACTGAATGTGAGTGGGTTTTGGAGCCCAGTGTGTGTTTTTACTTGCCCACCGGGTGCAAGCTAGGATTAAAGATATTGGCCCATCAGTTTTTGGCTCCGTTGTTTCTCTACCGACTGTCCGAATCCAATGCAAACCTGCATGGGCCAGGCTGCTGTGATGGTGTGTAAAGCCAGTGGCTACTGACTTATCCGAGTTTCCTAGAATCAAAGGTTTCTAGCTCACCAGACTTATTCACCTCTGTTCCCCATCTCCTTCCTTCTCCCTGCATAAACTGAACAAACTGGCTTCTCACTCAACACTCCGCCATCTTGGCTGCTTCTCCTGGCCTACTCCACGTGGCCTTTCTCTGATCTCTGCTCTCTCCTTGTTGGGCAGATAAAATATATTATGCTCACTTTGTAAAAGATAACGTTGCCCACGTGGAGGCTGTTGCCCAGGTGATATTAATGTGTGTTGGGGGCAGGCAGGATCGTTGTAGCCTGGGGTTTGGTTTTGGGATTAAGCCTTTCCCACCCTTTTTGATGTGGGGTGGTACAATCCAATCATGCCTCAGAGAAGTGACTTTGTATTAGAGACTT